>NC_090921.1:482345389-483001459 GCF_040938575.1 Ambystoma mexicanum
TGTCTGTGAGGTAATTATGTTGGAAGCCACTTTATCTTCTTTTGGTATATACCATTTTAGAACATATTGGGGGTAATTCATAGAATTTAGCGCACAAGTGGCGCACGCAGCTGGCGCACAGTGTGTGCGTGTGAATCTCTGCGCCAGCCGGGTGCGCTAAAATCCATTTCCACGCACAGCGTATTCATGGATTTTACCTACCAAAACCAGCCGTGGCGCACAGTGGCGCAGCAACCCTGCAGCAGCGCCAGTTACACCCCCAAGAACGCCCCTCGTGCAGGGAAAAGCCATCAAAATCCCCAATCCAGTGCAAAGGGCTGCGCTAACCCTGTACCAGCACGGCAAGCAGGGTATGTGTATTTCAGGGGTGCGCGGGAAGTTTGAAAAGCGAAAGGCCCTGTGCGAGTGGGGTACGTGTATTTCAGGGGTGCGCGGGAAGTTTCACACGCAATTTCAGCAGGGTACGTGTATTTCGGGGGTGCGCGGGAAGTTCCATACGCGATTTCAGCAGGGTACATGTATTTCAGGGGTGCGCGGGAAGTTTTACATGCGATTTTGCTGTCAGAGCAGGGAACGCATATTTCGGGGTGTGCGGGGAGTCCTACACGTGAATTGGCATTACAATAAGAAACCCTTGACAGACTTTTCATGAAAGGTAAATGCACATGTGATGTCATCAGTGATGTCATCAATGACATTTGTGATGTCATATTTGATGTCCTGGGTGTTAGTCTTAGCAGTGCACGGTGGTGGCGCGAGTTATGGTTGCTTAGCTTACCATAACTGGCGAATTTCAGGGTTTCTTTGGTTTTACTTTGAACCATAACGTCCCTTTAACAAAGTTTTTTTACTAAATCTGATAGGTTTTTAGTAGCGCAACTTAACCATAACGTCCCTTTAAAAAAGTTTTTTTACTGAATATATATATACATATATTTATTAAGATGTTACTACAATGAATAATACGTCAATAACAAGGACAGCCACCAACACCGTGGCACAACACAATAATCACAAATGCAAATTACTGGCATCAATTGACTGACATGTATTTCGTAATAGACTTTCGGTTACCACAACAAACACAGATTGAATTTGAAGATTTGAAATCAAAACACACATAGGATTTATTTGCACATTAACAGAAAGGACATTTTAAACACACAGTGATTGCTTGGGTTATAACAATGATCTTCTCTCCCAGCAACCCCTTACCCCAGGCATCAGTTATGTATGCCTCCTTAGTTTGAAGGCAAGGTACAGGAAGTGTGAACCTAATGGGAATGTATTTTGTTTGGGCTTTTATACACACATTCAAATGAAAGGCAGGGTTTGGGGAATTTGGAATGCATGGGAAAATGTGTTTAGAACAATTTGCTTTCACAGGGAATGCAGGGTGTTGGGATTTTTGTTTTGGGGACATTAGCACATTCAAATGAATAGCAGAGTTACCCAATTACATTAAAGACTAGCTTTATTTATTGTGCACTGGGATAATCTTTGCCAATTTCGACAAAAATATCACCCTGTGGTAGCAGACCCTATGGGAATTAATTAAATTGCATTTTTTGTTAAAAAAGCTAAGGGAATACTGCTTTTATGCCCCCTTCCAACTAATGGAAGAGCATTCACTAATAAAAAGCAATGGGTTAAAACAGCTTCCCCTCAAACTTTCGTTTTAAAATGGTTATGGTATTTTTCTCTAAGGGAATTAATTAAGTGAAATTTTGAGGCAAATATGGCAAGGGTCTACACAAGCTTGCTCACCCCCCACCCCACTAATGGAAAGGGATTAAGGCAGGTAGCTCCCCATATAATTGATAGCTTTGGGATATATCTACTTACATGGGGGATATCGGTTCTTAGCTCAGGAGTCAAGCCAGATTTCAGCCCTTTTTTCAGGAATAGTTAGGCATCTCACACCTCTGGGCTCTTTTTCACAGCAAGATCGCTATAGCCAGATTTTAGGCCTCTCTCTCAGATGGGTCTCCCAGCTTCCAGGCAAAAGTCCTCAGCAAGTTCCCCAGGGTCTCCTGTCTGTCTGTTTCCTGTGTGTCAGTCTTCCTTTTGTCAGTTCTCTGTTGCTGTCATTCTGCTTTCCACTTTTTTTCCACTTCTGTTCCTCTTTAGTTTGAAAACTGATATTTTACAGTGCTGATGACATTTGCATATTATGAATATTTCCACGCTACGGATTAGACATCTCTCTTTCTCCTCCTCCCACTAATCTGCCCACTGCCAGCTGATTGGGCAAGGAATTTAGAGGTCGGTAGTATGGATAATGAGGGAGAGGAAGATGCATCATTTCAAAATGATATGTTATTACATTTTGTTTTTTCCTAAAAATCTCACTACATGGCAACTACCTTCTCTTTTCAGATAACTGCATAAACAGATATATTTTTGAATTCTACATTTTATGTCGAATCAGGGAATTCTAATTATATTTCACAATTTGCCCCGGAGACGAAATAGAATTATGAGAAGGTCAGAACAATGGTTTTCTTGTTAACTCAGATTCTATACCTCACAGAAGATTAAGAGATACAGAGAAATGTCAGGCTTTGTATGATCTTCAATATGAGTCCTGGATGAGCTCACTGCGATGCGTGATTCTCTTTTTAATCAAGAAAAGTTGGCCCAATGTTAATCAATAGCAATGCATACTTATGGAAGTTCATAGTTTCTTATTCCCAACAAAGCCCCTAATGAGTTTAACTTCTCCACAGTCGCATGTGACCTGAACATCTGCTTATCAGTGGATGCCTGTTCCTACACAGTGTTTGTAGATCCATTAAGGGCCTGAAATGCTATTTATTGGGGGAAGTCAGCACATTTCTGTTGGCCTGCTTACTTGCAACCTCCACAATTCTGATCTAATTCTTTATATTTCTTTGTATTTTAAACTGAAATCCAGGCCTATCCTCCTAGTGGGCCTCCGTCAAAGATATGGAGGTCACACTTCCAGATACACAGCAGTTCAGTGGGGGAAGCAGCAGAAGCCAGTTACATGCATAATTCTGAGAAAGATAGCATTTAAATAAAAAGGATGTGTTTACATGTAGGTTATTACTTAACATGGGAAACCAGTGTCTGTTTTAAAACAAAGTAGGCCTTTCCATTTAAATATCAGTTTATTTGTGGAAAGTCAGTGGGGGTCATTACGAGTATGACGGTAGGGGCTTAACGGCTCTGTTAAGGAGGGCGGTGCCATTAAGCCCCTACCGCCATATTCCGAGGTCCCTTAGCAGGTCCCAGCAGGAACGGGTGGTCTGACCAGCCGTTCTTTGCGGGACCGGTTAAGGGACCTTGGAGCTAATAACGGGGCCACAATTTGCGGGCCTGTTATTAGCGCCTTCCCCATTCCCATTGAGCCCTACGGGGGGAATGGGAAATGGTTTACTGAATGGGGACTTACCGGGTCTGCATAGGTCGGAATGTCCCGGTAAATCTCCATTCGGTGACACCGGACCCGGGTTTGGAGACAGCCATGGTGCTAATAGCACCATGGCTACCTCCAAACTCGTAATGTCCCCCAGTGTCTTTCTCCATGTCAAATGAAATATGTCACTTGGATTCACTTTTTAAATGTAAGGCACAAGTCCTCCTTTCTATTTTTCAAATGCACAGCATTTCAATGTATCTTTTCCCATGTGTACTGCTGCAGTTTTGAATCTGTCAAAATGTGCCTTTGCCCAGTTTGCACATAGTCACCCTCTGCAGCAGTACATGTCTTTTTGGAATTCATTGATACAGTTAGCAATATTACAGTTCTGAGGCACACTCTCCTTCGGCTGAGTGCCTTTCCATTTTGACTAAGTGGTGGGAGGCACATTTCCATTCATTCACTAGGTATCATGTTGGAAAAGAAGTGTTTCCGACTGGCCTGCATATTTCAATGGGTATCCACATCAGCCAGCTTCTTTATCACAATTGTGCCTTGAATGGCCTCCTAATCTCTGTCACTCTTGGACTGTATTTTCATCCCACATTGTACAATGTACTCCCTATACCTGTCTAACACCCCAGTCAGTTCGTGTTAAGAGCTGCTGATTGGGAGAGAGGGACATCTGCAAGCAGAGATCTATATATGCACGGAATCAGGCATGTTGCATGGAGCCAGCACCCATGCTCCAGCTGTTCTTGCAAATTAAATGTTCATTAGCACTGTCCATGCTGTTTCCTTTGTGTTTGC
This sequence comes from Ambystoma mexicanum, assembly GCF_040938575.1. Taxonomy (NCBI): domain Eukaryota; kingdom Metazoa; phylum Chordata; class Amphibia; order Caudata; family Ambystomatidae; genus Ambystoma; species Ambystoma mexicanum. The sequence goes on from NC_090921.1 coordinate 482,349,585, forward strand.
GAGGGGAGCTTGCCCTTGCTCTGCCCATGCCGTCCAGTACCTATGTTTAGTCTTGTTTGCGATGGATGGACCATGCTGCCCCTGTAACTACTTGTAAAGGGAGCTTGATCTGGCCTTGCACATTCTGCAGCTATACCGGTGTTGATGAAAGCTGGCGCTGGCACTGTCCTGTTTCTGATATACTTACACACATTTATCAGAGAAGATTTAACAGGCCCTCATAGACTGCTGCGCTGTCAATGCTATGCTTGTGAATATGTGTAAGGGAAACCTTCACTGGCCCTGCAATTCTATACCTGGCTGTACCCATTTGCAAGGGACTTGTACTAGTCCTGCCCATGTAGTACTTGCATGTGAGGGAGGTTTGCACTGGCTCTGCCCATGCCGTTCCTATTTATGAGAGAAGCTTTGAGTGTCCCTCCATATTTCTTTTTTATTTTTTTTTATTAGGCATCATATGGTTTTACAACAACAAAAACCTTAAGCCATTTCTTAAACTTCACATTCGTATAAATAAAATTAATAAAAACTGGGCATGATAGACAACGGCAACGTAATTATGTTAACGTGTTGCTGTTACTTTCAGTTTTCATCTCCACCTTCTAGTCACTTGGTTCTGGCTTCCTTCCCTTTACCGTTTTGTTTTACTTGGTCCAACAGTTAGATTCGTTTCTTAACGATCGTTGTTATCAGTCTAACCAAAGCCAAGTTAATGTTTGTTTTTCCCTCCTTCGGTGAAGACGTCCTGCATATTCTGTATCGGTTTCTGGCTGAGGTTTGCACTGGCACTACCCATGCTGTACCCTTACCTATTTGTGAGGAAAGCTTTCCTAGGCCATGCCTATGCTGTACTTGTTTCTGAGAAACATTCCACTTGCCCATGCTGCACCGTTTCTGAGAGAAGTTGGCTTTTGCCCTACCCTAGCCCAGTTCCTCCTGCTCAAGTAGTCGGTTGTTAGGGAAGGTGCCAGAGGGCCTGGACATCCTGTACCTGTGTGTGAGGAAGGTTTCCACTGGCACTGCCCATGTTGTACATGATGCATTTTATGGTAATCTTGCTTTAGCCCTGTCCATACTGTACCTGTTTAGGGAAAGCTCGTACTGGCCCTGCCTACACTGTGCCTGTCCTATGTTGGTCCTGCCCATTTAGTAACTGTGTGTCCTTTATTTGTGGAGAAAGACCCTACTTTTGGGTATTTTGCAATGCTGCTGCCTAAGCAATGACTAGTTTGGGTGTCTGTGAGGGAAGCTGGTGGTAATGCTACCCATGTTGTTCCTGTCCGGTGTTTGATAGTAGCTTGCAGTGCTGCTGTGCATGATGTACCTGTGCAGTGTGTGAATTAAACTTTGAATGCTGCTTCTTGTGCTGAACCTCTTCTTTGCAGGGGGGTTGGGGAGTCCCTTGCTCGAATACTATCAATATTGTACTTTTCCAGTATGTCAGGGAAGTTTGAAGTTATGCTGCATGTGCTGTGTTTGCTGTATGTAAATGAAGTTTGCACTGTTTCTGCTAGTGCTGTACCTCTTTAGCAAGCTAAAGAAGCATTGTTATGACACCCATTGTCGAAACACTATTTGTAACTTTACACAACAAAATGGGTAGTACTGGGCGGGTTTTCTTTGGGCACAGGTTGTGAGAAATTACACATTTTAAAGAACAGTGTGTCCGTAAAATTGCCTATATGTCTCAGCAGCACAGTGCATGAAAAACCCTATTTGAAAACAAATTAGGAGCAGAGCTTCTGCCACATCTCCCTTCCACCACCTGGTGGCCAGACTGGGTAGCAGCCACCATGACATTTTCAGGTCTGGTGCTAACTGCGGCCCATTTACAATGATAGGTGTGGTGGTAGTACGTATCGGCACCACCATGCATGCCAAACGTTGGCAGGACCAGGAGCAGTTCCACCCCTATCCTCCACTTAGGCATTCAAAATGCGAAACATAATTCTGCCACTCAGCCGGGCCTGAACGGCTTAGGAACGGGAATCTGTTGTCATCTCTGTTGCCTGGAAGTAGAGTGCTAGGAGGGGCAGGGCCGCCCTTAGAGGCAGCAGCGCCTTGGGAAAATTGGCGCCCCCTCTCCCTGCGTTCACCAGGAGGAACGGGAGTTTGGGTGCGGGGTCAGGAGCGCCACATTTGTTTTGTCCCTCCCTGCTCCAGCACCTTGCAGGGGGTTAATCACTGGAATAGGATGCTCATAACGCATGAGCGTCCTATTTCAATGAAAACCTCCTTGCTCCCGGATCGGAGCAGGAGGGTAATCATTATGTGAATATGGTGCCGCGCATTCTCCCACTACGCCAGCTCAGGGGAGCCCTTACAAGACTCCTTCGAGCTGGCGTTGTAGGGGCTAATGGCACCCTGGGGAGGGCATGGCGCACCGGGTAGTCGCCCGGCCCGCCCTGCCCTATGGCCAGCTCTAAGGAGGAGTACCAGCACCCCGAAACCAGCAGTAGTTACCACCAACCACCTTTGTCTTGCACTGGCTTTCCTCTCGGTTTTTTGAAGGGAGAACAGATGTGTATGGAGGCAGCACTAAGATACCTCAAGCAAAGCCAGCTATAGCTCCACATCCAAGTCAGGCAGCTCTGGAAAAGAACCAGTCCCACATTGGCCCAGTAAACCTGCTCCCGTGCGCGTGCTCGTGTGTGTTTGTGTGAGAGAGGAGGGAGGAGTGTAAGGTGATTATGCCTCCTGGTCACTTTCCAATTATACCTGATTGCAAAGCATTTGTTTTATAATCCTGTCTGATTGGCCAATTGTTCCTAATCCTACCTGAGTGTTTAGAGAGATTTGATTAAAGAAGTCTAAAACGTGATGAACAAATGGGAGCGTGTGCTCATGGTGGGGTGGACATGCATGTGAAGTGGTGATGACACATCAGGACTTGCTATAGTCAGATCATATGGGGTTGGAAGTGGGAGGTGGCAAAATGACCTTTCAACTAGGACATCAAAAGTCTTTGCACCGGATCTGGATACATCTTTTATTTCCTCCCAATTTCTGTTGCACACTCCTTTCTCTTCCCTCCGCGTGTTTCAGTGCTGCACAGCTATGTTGCTACCCAGATTTGCAGTGCTCTACACCTTTACTTCTCCCCCAGTTTGCTGACCGACCTATTGCCCTCACCCAGTTTGCAGTGCTGCAGTATTTTTCTTCGTCTCCAATTTGCAGTGCTGCAACACTTTGGCAAGCACCCAGTGTGCAGTGCTGCACACCGAGAGGTCTCTCGCAGGATTCAGTGCCACATGCCTTTTTTGCACCTTTTTCTGCACTGATTCTTCACGTGACAGAATACTGCGTGCGGTTGGTTTAGAGAAATAACACAACAAAACGAGAGTCATTCCCTTTGGCGTAAAAGAAAAAGAAATTGTCATAACGGATAGGAACGGGAGAAGACAATTTAGTTCGTTCTCTCTATGTGCTTGCCACCTCTATCTCCCCACCACCCCTCTCTCATCATAAATATCAACCTTCTCTCTTTCTTTCTCGGTCCCTGCCAGTTGTCTTTCATTATCCACCCCCTCGCTCCCCCTTCCTCTCTTTCGTTCTCTCTCTTCCTCTTTCACTCTCCTTTCCTCTTCCTCTCCTGCCCCCCCTCTCTCTCCAACTTTTCCTCTTTCTCTCCATGCCAAAATCAGTATTGCGTTTTACATCTGACTCCTCCCCTCGTTCTATTCTTATTGGTCTCTCTCCTCTCACATCATCTGTCCCTACTCTTATCGGTGTTTTCTTATATTTGTCCGATATTCCGTATGACATCATTGAACGCCTGGCAGTGTTGAACCATTCCTATCTTTCTCCCTATGACCGCTTCCCCACCCTCTCCTCACATTCCCCGACATTGTCCTTTACTCCAACCACCACACACGAGGCCAGCCTCTTGACACAAATGCCTCGATGCACACCTAAAAACAGACCTGCGCGAAGAGTTCAGGGTAATCCGGCCCTGCACTAATCAAGCTGTCTTGCATCCCCCTCTCCCCTGCTAATCTAACCCATCCTTCCGACTTCAGATCTGCCAGGGTGCCCAGAGACCATGCCAAGGGCATCAGTGAACGGTATAAATCCCAGTAACCTAACAGAGCATAACACGGTGCCTTGCATGCTCCCCCCACCTGACAGTACGCCCCTCCCCATCACTCTGTCCGATGCTCCCCGCTTCCTCCCATGGACGGTCCAGCTGTTCCATGGCAGTGATGCTGCTCCAATACTTCAAGGTTACTTAAACAATGCATGCTGTTGTATGCTAATGTCCCAGTGATTAACACCCACTGGTGTCTTGCAAATTCCCCACCTTCCTGTTATCCTCAGACAAAGTGTTTCTAATCACCTCCCTTCCGGTCAGAGGGAGGGGGGTGGGGGGACCTCGTCCACTGTAACCATGCCAGGCCCGCACCAGCTAATTAATAAAACGATGGAGATTGCGCAGCACAATCAGACACAGGAGATGAGCATTACAGGACTGATTGAGGCCACATTACCAGCGAACAAATCATCAGCAAAGCAAACTTCATTAGCAAGCCGAATTACATCTCCCTTCCATGCGTGTTTCCCTAATCACATTAGCAGAATCATCAGCGAGCGCTGCGTGCGTGCTGCCATGCTTGGGGGGTTGGCACAGAACTAGCCATAGGTGGCAGAAGCGGGCACTATAGCCACAGGGTCTCTGTACTGCTTGGAGAACCACCAATAAGACAGGTTTACCTGGACAGAAAGTATCACCTATTTTGTTAGCATTAGACAATATAAAATATTTATAGGGTATTTAAAACTTCGGCTTTGTTGTTTCTAAGAGACTCTAATGTTGGCAACCATGGTACGCGGGTGCTCCGGGGCTTGCCCCACCACCCAGGAAAGGCCAATTGCATGAACGTCCCAATATATTTCAATGGGACTTTTTTCCACGTTCAGGCACTGTGAAGGTGATCCCTTCCTTCAAATCGACTAGAATAATGGAATTCTCCTTCTCTGTCGAATCTCCCTCTATCTGGGACTCAATTCCCCTTAGCATCCAGCGCACAGAGGATCACCTGACCTTCTGCAGGGCCCTCAAGACCTGGCTATTCCTCCGAGTATCCTGACAAACCCTGCCCTCTTTTTGCTAGTTAGCCACCTAATTACCGAGTGCCTAGAGAATAATTTCCAGTATACCACAGAACAGGATCCATGCCACATCTAGGAAAACCAAGAAGGCAGCCAGTACACACGGGCATGTATCACACTCCATGCTTAGGGAAGTTAACCGAAGGCAAGGCCACCCACCCGCACGCATCGCCAATCATACACCATTTTCAAGACACATTGCACAACGACTCTGCCATTAGAATGCAGCTATCCTCCACATTAAAAATTCAGTCTAGCTGGACACGTAATGAGTCTCCTTTTCTCTCATACTCTCCCGATGACGTCAAAGCCAAACCCACATTTGCATTAGCTAAAATGCACACACACATTCTAAACTTCTTTGACCAATTCCTCCACACCTTGGACTTCGGTCCCCCAAGTGTGTTCCGCTACAGCACTTTGAGACCATACCAATGGGAAAATCCACTATACAAATGGTAAATTACATTATATTGAATGCACGATGAAGAGAAATACTGAAGATATGCAAGAATCAACTGCAACATAACAATAGCACACATATTTAGACACATGCACATTTGCAGACTTGGTCATCTGCACACTGACGCATTTGCACACACACACGCGCACTAATTTCAATATTCTTACATTTTCCACCATGAATTGTTTAATCACTGCCCCACTGTATGAATTGTTTGGCCTAGTTGAATTGTTAACTGTGTCCCATTGTGTAATATAATATACAAGTGTCGGGTATCCCTTGTCATTCTGCGCCAACTGTATAGTCAATTAATCCCATGGTCTGTCGCCTTACAGTTACCATAAGGCATGCCCATACCTTAGAGTTAATAAAGATTCTGATAGGGTACCCCTGTGCGGCAGCAGACAGGGAACCCTATTAGAACCATTGTGTGATATATTTCTATCACAAAGCCCACTCTATGGCCACGGGTTTCGCCCAATCAGGCTTTATCAAGGCAAAAGTCTAATCAGGTGGTTGTTGTGTGGTGACTTCCAATGTAAAGGGACGGCAATGGGAGCAAGTTTTGCGCCTAACCTGGCCATACTGTTCATGGCTGAATTTGAGCAAACCAATATATTATCTGGGAAAAACCCCTTCAAGAACCATATAAAAATTGTAAAAGATACATTGATGACATTCTCTGTATCTGGGAAGGCTCCAAATCAGACCTGGAAAAATTCATCCAATGGCTCCATAATGTGGACAAAAATATTCAGTTCACAATGGAGTGTAGTAACTCCAAAGTCAACATCCTGGACCTCAAATCCAAATAGATAATGGTTCCTTGAAATGCAATCTGTTTCGCAAACCTAGCGACAGGAACACACTCCTGCACTTCAAAAGTGACCACCTCAGACATATTAGAGAAAACCTCCCTTCGGACAGTACCTCAGAATTAGAAGAAACTGTACTGAGCTAAAAGATTTTTATGAGCATGCTAACGACCTCGACCACAGATTGATGGAGAGAGGTTATCTTCACAATGTGATTTCAAGATCACGGAAAAGAGCCAGATTTTTTTATAGAGACGCACTCCTGGTGGATAAAATAGCTACCAACAATGTGAAACCAAGAACCACCTGCGTTATTACGCATGGTGCTCACACATCACTAATTCGAAAATCTGTAACCAAACATTGGGCCCTGGCCAAATTATGTTTACCCAATGAACCAACACCACGATTTTCATACAAACGGGGTAAAAACCTTAGAGATCAGTTGGTGCACTCCAAATTCTCCAGCCCTGCACCTAGATTGGGGTTATGGAATTTGAGATCCACCGTGGGACATTTCCCATGCGGAAACTGTAACTCATGCAAATTTACTAAAAAGATAAAAGACTTCAAGATCAATGACAGACAGTGGACCTTGAAAAGTCTGACAAATTGTAAAAGCAAAAATGCCATTTATATCATTGAATGCCCTTGTGGCTTAAGATATGTTGGGCAGACTGAGAGACCCATTCACATTAGGATCTGTGAACATCGATCTAGAATAAGATGCAAGAATGCAAGTGCTCCACTGGTGAAACACTACATGGAAGCCAAACACACAGCTGACGATATCCTATGGTGGATAGTTGACACCATCACATCCTCCACGAACCTTAGTATGAGTCTACTACAAAAAGAGGCACAATGGATCTATCGAGTTGATTCTTTCCAACATGGCCTCAAAAAAGAATACATTTGTCACACATAACCTTACCTTCACCCACTCGCCCCTTTTCTGGTTGGCATTATTTCACTGCAATGGCCCGAGCTAAATTGAGTTCACATTTTTCTTTAGCCTCTGTGGCACATTTCTCTGGGCCCCACCCTCCTTTTTTTGGCCCATTCAACCCAAGGTCCTGATCTCTGCTATTTTCCACCTTGTCGTTTCTCTGCTTTATTCGCAATGTTCTCTTGCACAAACTCCTTTTAACACTAGACCACTCCGTCAGTGTCTGTCACTACGGTAACTATAGCAACATCTGTTGCCTGTACCGTTAGGCATGTCTCTACATCGAGTACACCGAGACCCAGGAATGTACCACTTGCTCCTGTGTCCCCACCCCATCTTTTTTGCAGTAATTCTCCAATTTATGACAATCACCTTTTGCTGCTTTTCTCAACCTGATTCCTCTTCGATCAGGTTCAGTGCTTCTAACAACCTTCCATGGCTGGTTTCACTTATCCACAGCTCACAACTCAATACGATCGCGTCATTCCAATCCATACACCTCTTGGCCCCGTGAATGGTAGAGTCCTACCGCACTGCACCATGGGAGATGCATTATCAAGGGTTTCCTTGACCACCAGACGCTTTCGCAAACAGCGTTGCGTCGGCCCGGCATCTTTTTCTCCAGTGCCCTCTGAACTTCAACTTTCCCACACTCAGCGGTACCTCAGTAAGTGCTTCTAACGTTAGATCGCTTTTCCTTCAAGAGCGAATCTAGTCCGCTCTTACTCATTAATTCTTTGTCTGCTTGTGTCTGCTTTATTTTTACAGACATTTTATCGCCCTTAACGGCGAGCGGGTTCGCAAGCCAAGGCGGCGTCCCTTTCAATTGGCATGCACCTTGCCACTACTTGGGATCTCTTGTCCAGCGACCTCCTAATATAGGGAGCGCCCGAGTCGCTGTCTGTTTGGTGTACTTAACTCCTAGACACCTGCACTTCGGTATGAATTTTTCTTCTTTTAATATGACACCGCCAAGCATTTTCACGTTGTCTTCCCCCTCCATATATCTCCTGTCCCGAGCTTATGGCTCGGTCACTTGTTCACCATTCTCGCATGACACCTTTCTTTTCTTGTGATCCACTCTTACCCACTGATTGAAGTGTTTATTCCCTCCAAAATAGCGCATCCATTTTTGGATATTCCAGTTTTTCGGTTTCTGCATCTAGAGACTCATTCCCTCGCAACTCCAGGGGGAGAAGGATTTCTGCCTCCCGCAAATCGTAAAGGCTGACAAGTCTGCACATCCCTGTGCCACATACAGGGTGAGTTTTTTGCAGTCCTTTCACCTTTACTTTAGCTAGCAGTACTGTTATTTCTCCAACAATGTTTTAACCTCAGTAGGAAATACTGTTGATAAACTGGGGTGTCTGCATTTATTGCTTTTACTGACCTTACATTTCTACCTCTCCTTTCCCATTTTTTTGTCTTTTTGGACTCCTTTGTAGATCCAATTTGCCCTGAGGAAGGCTCTTCAATCCATGCCAAGAAAGATGGCAATAGCCGAAACGTGCCTCCAGTACTATGCATATTAAAAATCATAAGAACTAGCATTTCTGTACGCATTACTACTTTCTTTCAGTTGAAATACTGGCACGTAGGCTGCTCCCCAAAACATGATCATATTTTGATCATCAATACACACAAAGGATAGGAACTTTGAAGAAAGACAGTCTTAAAATACTGCAAAAATATAAAAGACCAAGTCTAATACAGATACGTTTCTGTTATTGAACTATTGTTTTTTCTAACAATTTATTTTCTGTGTACCCACTCTCTTCTCTACACTAGTCCTTGCAATTTGTATGTTTAAATGTGATTGTGTCCATTCTTTGAACAACTTTTCTCTTTGAATATGTTTTAACCGTTTATTTTGACAACTCTGTTTAAATTCACTGTTTGAACAATCTATGTACAAAAAATCCTTTATTGTATTGTCTGCAACTATTTTTTCATGTTGTTTTACATTGGGTATTTTAACCAATTTTCTTCTTGTTTCATTTAAATCTAAGGTCAATATCACTCTAGTTGTTTCTCCTGGTACTTTCCAATTTTCTGACTCTTTAGGAGCACAATATACATTGGTTTGGAAAATTAAGTATAAATAAGACTTTGAATTTTTTTGTCAAACTACAGTGTGAGTTATTTTCTTTTGTGTTTACTTTGTGTGTTGCCCCGTACCCACACTGAACACGCTGGGGGCTCCCCTATTTGTTCGTAAAACGTTGTGTGGTGATGCAACATGGATAAAAAGCAAAATCCTTAATTTTATCTTGTTAAGCTTGTATGGTGAATCCTTAGTGGTCCATATTCTTGAGTGCATAATATCATAATTGCGGTAGATTTTGCAGAAAGTCTTTCCTGCTTCCCAGCAAACACCATTTCTATTCTGTTAGTAAATTCCTAGCATCATGTAACAGTTTCCTTCTTTCTTGATGTAAGCGGCAAGTTCTGGCATCCCGTGTACATCACGTGATTGTGATGGAGGCGGGAAACAAGAATTGGCCACAGAAGGCAAAAAGGAAGGAAACTGTTACAGGAAGACCAAAATGACCTGCTGTTAATCACGGAAATATGGCACTCCAATAAACAATGGCATTTAATCCATGTGAGCATTCCAGCTGGATACACAATCAAATGTTTAAATTCCACCATGAAAGGATGAGGAAAAGCGTTAGTCCGCGGAGATTTTGTCTAAGTCTGAACACTCTCTGTGGCCAATATCCTGAATTCTTGAATTGCTCAATCTCTCACACCACCACTCTAAGCATCTGCCAACTTTAGATAACTTCATCTTGCAGCCCAACGTGTGTAGGCAAAATTCCAAATGCAGCTGTCAACTAATCCGAGTGTCGTCAGATTCTGAGAATACGCTATCATTTCAACATCTGGCTTGAGAAAGATGATCATTCCATTACAATACCCCTCAGTGCCAATCTCACTGCATTACATCCCCAACAACTAGACAAGGGCACTACGTACAGAGCTGGCCACACACTGAACAGGATTTGTTGTTATGAAACCATTATCAGAGTTTGCTCCCCCAATGTGGAGACCATGTTTCCATCCATTTCACAACCATCACAGAATCTCGGCCACATGCAGCACCTTTCTTATGCTTAGAAATACCGGAACTACACAAACCAATCACCACACTGGACCGACCAAAAAACACTCCAGAGAAAAAACTCATAACTAGATTAACTCAGAATTGGACGAGATTGCTCCAGAAAATCATTTGAACACTCACAGAAGATGAATTTTTATAAATGGTACATACCAAAATTAAACGGCATAAAGAAAGAGAATAGAAAACTATCAGAAATCTATAGGAAACACAACTTACTTGTAGTCAAATTTGCCTATCATCAACAGCAAGGCATCTACAGGGCTTAAATCATCAAGGCAAATAACATGAACTACTCCAGTCTCACTGATACAGCACAACATGGCAAAAATGAAATTCTAAAGATAATTAAATAATTCAAATACCTGACACCCTACAACACAACCCAAGAACTATCCCATCTGATCACTTTACACGTCACCCAAAAAATTGCACTCTTTGAGGAATCTCTTGATCAAAAACGATCAATACCACTTTATACCTTCAAGGAGACGTCACCCCTCGAAACAACGCACACACTACTAACCACATCTCCGCCATTCTTCCTGTAGGACATTCTTACTACTATCGAATCATGTAACCCTGCAGGAATACCTGAAGTTTCCTATCTCCCCAGTCTATTTTAAATCATCATGAAGCATCCAGAACTGATGGCTGAATTACTATAATTACTCAGTAACTCCATCACAACCGGATCATCCCACTAGTAATTAAATCACACTAAGTCAGGCCACTCCCCAAAATGCAGACAGTGGACGCAAATGACCCTGCATACTATCACCCAATAACAAATAGCCCTTTTTACCTGGGAAACCTCTAGAAAAATGTGTGTAGTTCAACATTGAGAGTTCATTGGATCAAATAGCCACCTTAACAAGATGCAGTGTGGCTTCAGACCCCAAAAGGGCACATAATCAATATTATGCTCAAAATGGAATTTACTAAATAACAACGCGGACAACAATTCAAAGTGCACTCATCCTTCAAGACATCTCAATAGCCGTTTACTTCATTAGTCACAAGCTACTTCTAAAAAGACTGAGAAAAATTGGAATTGTTGGAATGTCTCTCTGTAGCAAACACCCACACATCTGGGGGCAGACATGGCCGGTAATGGACCACCAGCCCGATCCTAGGCATGCTCGAGTGAAGTGTGGGCATTGGCAAGGGCTGCGGGCCATTAGCGGCCATGCCTGAACCCCAACAATAGTCATTCACAAACCGGCCTTCATCCTGCATGCAAATTGATTTTTTTTTTTTTTTTATGGGACTACAGGAGATTCCCCAATCTCCCAACAAAAAGAAGATGTCCACCACCAAGGGAAAGGGAGCTAGTCCCTTTCCCATTTCCATGGATGTGCCTGAAGGCGGGAGGAGTGCTGGAACTGCCATAGCACAATGCTGAGGTCCAGCAGGTAAGTGGCGAGGGATCGAGGGAGGGTCTGGGGAAAGGAAGTGGGTTATTTTTGGGGCTGGGTTGGACATGGGGAGGCAAAAGGGAGAAGCTCTCCGTTGCCACTCCACAATCAAAATGGCGCCAGTGCGGAACATTGCCTTGGGTGGAAACAGTAGGCGGTATAAAGTGTGTTCGCGCCTGCTGTTCCACCCACCTGATTGGCTGAACGCCCTTCTCTGTGTGCGAATGATGGATAACCTTCTTCCTCACCAACAGAAACAAAACCACTATTATGAACTCATACAGATTGGTACCGTGCAGATTTATTTACAGAACACTCAAGGATTCCACACTGACACATTTTTAAAATATCAAATTATTGTCTACTAGAACTCATCAGCTTCTCTGGGCACACGTCCGACTAATCTGCAAATGACAACCACATTATCTACTGTCAAATAACACAAATCCAAATAAGACCTAAACAGATGTATCGCCCAAGTGCATGCAAGGATGATGACAGATAGTCTACAGCTGAACTCTTCCAAAACCAAACTCTTGAATTACAGCAGAAACCTGTCTAACAGATCCTCAGACCTGTGGCCCGCTGAATTGGGCCTAAGTACAGCACCCGCCTCAACAACAAGGAACATCGAAACAGTAACAGATGTTAGCCTCATGCTAGAACCATAAGTCAAAGTGATCATTAGATGCTGCTTATACCAACATTTCAACATGCAACATTTAATTCCATACCTTTCATTTACCCACAGGACCATGGCAATGATATTATTTATTCTAACAGGACTGGATTAAGCAAACAGCCTGTATCTATATCTTCCAGGTGACCTTAAAAACTACAAAGGACATACAATGAAGCAGTGGCATTGCTCCTTAGGACAAAAAGGTTCAAAAACATCACCCCTACACTTTGCATGCTGCACTGGCGCCCTGTTTAAAAAAAGGACACACTTCTAAACTCTCTGCATTGCCCATCCCACTTAGCATGGGAAGGGCCCAGCTTGCTTTACAGAGATGTTTCAGCTCTACACAGCTACCGGGACTCTCATGTCAACTCAAGCAGCACTAGTCCTTCGCCCTTGTTTCAAGATAAATGGAGGATCGTCTTTCTCATTGTTAGTCACTACATTTAGGAATGCCTTACCCAGACTTCTCTGGATGGAAGCAAACAATTAGATTATCAGAAAACAATTTACGCCATGCTTCTTTAGCTAAGCAAACTGTATATTCTACAAACAAATTCCTCAGACTAACTTGACGGTTCAGACTCGCGTCCATGCACCTCAACTCTGAAAATGTACAGGTACCAACATGTCCAAATCCACATAACCTTGGAGGAATGCATTGATTCTACTGAAACAAAACAAACATGCCTTTAACAATCCTAATGTACTACGAAACACGGACCCCATAACCTTCCCCACCAATGCATGCCTCACTAATAACTCACAGCTAATTCTATAAACCTTTACACACCCAAAGCCTGGCAGATGACCCACAAGGTCTAGCCCAGTATATGCAGATTCTCTTCCTTCGCAATCACTATGAACACCACTCCCCAAAAGAACGCACCTGCCACTATCATCTTAGCTCTGGTAATGCCCTTGTGGCTAACACAAACCCACAGAACATCTATCAGCACTCACACAGTAGAATCCATACATAACAGGTACGTCTGACCTGCACTCACCCACACAACAGCGTTTCTGCACCTCAACATTTCCACTGCCCCACTAAAACAAGCCCCTCTCTGCTTTTTATTGCAGGACCACGCATAGCTAGGCTAACATTATTGGCAGAAGGGCACTGTACCACTTTGCTTGCATTGCCTTGAGAATCACTAGATCAAATCTCCTCCCAAAATGTAATACACACGTCCTTCTGTTTCAAAATCGTGTGCTGGACCCTCTTGAAAAGCTTGGAAGGTAAATCTGGTGGGCATCAAATGAAACAAATTTCAAAAGGCCACAACTCGATGAATGGCCCTAGAGGGTGGTACATACTCAGGGCACATTTAAAAGTTCTTACTAGTCCATGTGGCAGGGAAATAGGCAAGCTACATGTACCTAATTGTCTTTATTTTCCCTCACGTTGCATGTATGCAACTAATATGTACCTCGGAAGTCCTCTGTAGAGGAGGAGCCAAGTACGCCCACTTAGCTGGCCCCGCCTGCATTACCTGAAAAGTATGAACCAAAGCATGTGACTTATACTGCACCAATAAGAAAGCAAGAAGAAGAGCAACTCTGTGCAGTACCCATAAGAATACCTATACCTAATAGAAACTTTACCTACATCCAAGACGATATGATGGCCATTTGAACCCGATTCCTAATGAAACAAAGAAACTGAATGACCAGGATGTATGGTGACGTCATACAAAACTGAATCGACTCCATATAGAAGATAACTAGACCAGAGAGGCATACGATTTATGAAGAACAAAGAAGAACCAAGGATAAGTGACATCTTGGGATCAAGAAGAAGAGACTTATGCCATACACATGATGAAGAAATGCAGTTAATTTAAACATGTACAGAAGCAATGAAACGCAAGCAGCAAAGCAATCATGAAGCTAGCCACATGCTTTTAATAGTGAATAGATGGTGGCAAGCACCAATATATACATATGTACCTCATAGATACATATGGATTAAATAAACAATGAATGTTCCACTACATATAAAGAAGTCCTGAGCAACAAGGAAGGCCTCAGGTCAGTGTCGCAGTTACAAAAGCAAATTGAATTGAACAGAATATATTTCAGCTAAGGAGTTCGCTAAACCAAGAAATCCATGGTCTTATCAGAACTGAAATTGGCTGACCTTGGATACAATAAACTTAAAGGAACAGAAGCTCTTGTTCAAGAAGGTAAAGCAAAAACAAAAGACGTCAGAGAACTATTGGAGAATAATATCAAATACATAAAAAGGCTCAAATTGTGGTGTCCAGTAATGTGATGGAGGAAAGTTGGACAGATGAGAAGTTCACACCTAGGCATGAAAGACAGATAGTACCCATTCTCCTTAAAAAGTCCCAGAGAACAGTACAGACTCAGGGCCATCTTCAGAACACTAATTGACACTGAACCATTGAGGTAATGATGGAGTGTACTTTTAATTGGTTGGAAGCTGGTATCAAGACAAGCTTACCCACACCTGGTTGTTCGGTCTGTGTGCTGCTCACGTAGGTGGAAAGGTACTGACTGGGGTTAGTAGCCAACCAATTGTAAAAGACCATGTAGTTAGGGGGTCCTATAGTTTGTGTAGGCAATGGGACGTTGTACATTCAGTGAAGTTCATAGTGGCCTTTTTGAAGGGAGGGCTTAGTTGCCCCACCTGTTATTGACTATCCAATTATTTCTCTCTGTTACTCTATACAGATATAACACCTATGCTTAGTCATTCACTTAGAACGAATCCTGCATCCCGATAGGTTTTAGAAGTTTGCCACGTAGGATGACGTTGGCAATGACGCAAGTCTAATCGTCAGTAGTAACACATTTGTAATATTATTATTATTATTATTATTATTATTATTATTATTATTATTATTATTATTATTTGGTCTTTAAAAATGCAGTTTTTTCCTAAATGAGTTGAGAGTTGAATATCGAGCGATTGCTGATGTTCGCTGTACGCCCTGTTTTAATTACTTGCATTAGAACAGACAAACTTTTGCCAAGCTATTTGTGTCATCTGAATCTTTGGTGTTTGATTAAAATCTGCATCCCCATCCATCTCCAGGGTATTGCTACTCATCTGAAATGGCTGGAAACCTTCAGTTCACTTGGTAGCAGAGATTTGATGGTTATATAAGATACCATGGGCCGTCAACATAAGTAACTTTAGAGTCTCAGCAATATCACACAACCTTTGCCATTCAGCTGACAGGACGTGAAGCTCCCCATAGATCGTGGTTAGAATGGGACAAATCATTGCAAGGAGGGTTTGACAGGACCCCTCATTTCAAAAGAAACCGCTCAGACATCTACGAGAAGTAGATCGGAAAGTGACTCGATGAGGCTGGAACGAAGGTGGTGATCCTGAGGGTCCGAAGACGAAAAACATGCGAACGGTGATTGAATAAGACCAAAGAGTGTGGCAAAAGGGATGCATGCGTAGTAAATAACAGAGTGTAAAGGAGGGAGGCGGGATAAAATATAATGCAAGAGTAAGAGTGTAATATGTATGTAAATGGGGAAAAGATATTGACTTGAGGGTTGCCAAGTAACATATGAGGAAAGTAGTCATGAGGTGTAGCCACGCTATTCGGATATGCCCTGTTCCAGACTTTAAAGAGTGCTAGCAGAAGCTTTAATTCAGAACCCCCTTTACGGGGGACATATAGGAGATGAGATAAGCTTAAAGACTTTCTTAAGAGAATTAGCTTAAATTCCAATCGGGGGATATTTTAGAGGGTAAGACAAGTCCTAAGAGAGGATTGTGAGGAGCACGTGTATGTAGCTGGTCAAGTCTGTCTGTTTTGTTTTATGTGGTTGTAAGGAGTGATGACGTCAGAGTTGAAAAAATAAATGTTTTAAGTAATAGAGAAACATGAAGTTAAGAAGTTAAAAAAGTGATTATTTTCAGATAAAATTTTGATGGTTGGTTTTTTAGCAAGATTAGGGTAAAAAAATGCATTGTGACGGGATTGGAGCTTGCAACAATTTGTGCTCGCTCATAAGTGTATGTTGATTGAAACATAAAAACTGGAAATTGTAACTAAAGCATAAGCAAAGCGGTAGTAAAAAGAGAAGTAACAGTTAGAAATGCAAGCTAAGCCATTAGTGCACCTTTGCAAACAGCTACCAAAGCATGCACTTAAACTTAAACAATACAGTGCGGAATGGGTTAAAGGGACTGCAGACAAAATGTTTATCCCATAGCCACAAGGAGGGTCATAATCGAGAGCATCTCTCCAGCATATGACAACATATTTACATGCTACGTACACAGGAAAAAAGTTAGAAAAACGCCTAGTAAGTCTAGAGCTTTGGAAAATGTATGAACACAAGAAGGAGGAGGAGCCTCCATTAGATTGGATATTCAATATATGTAAAGAGGCGGGTAAAGAGCCTTCTGCTCCGCCCGCCCCATCTGAAATGAAAGACAAGATTAAGAAAGATGAAGGGTTATACCCATTAAGGGAACTTAAAGCAGCGATGGGATATACCAATCCGTCGTATGAGTCACCTATGCAAAGTAGTGACAAGGGCCCAGGGAAAGACATCGAGAAAGATGTAACCTCCAAACTCCCGAGGGACAAGGAGAGATGCGATAAGGAGAGAAGTGATCAAGCAAGTACATCTCTAGATATAAGCAGAGAAATAAAGAGATGGAAAGGAGACAAGGATAAAAACAATGAGATAGTGCTTGTACAGAATGAGTGGTTGGGAGGTCAGATTTTACCTAAACTCGATGGTAAAAGCATTGAAGGTGTAAGACAAAGGGGAAATCAAGACGAATAAGATAGAAAAGACAGAGAGAGGGAGGAATGATTGTAAAATGAAGGAGCGAAAAGAAAAGATGGACAAAGACGAGAACAGTTATATCAAGATAGGCAAGCTCAAAGGCAAGAGAGAGCAGAAGAGCAGAGAAAACGTGATAATAAAAGAACAGCCAATGAAAAATAAAGACTGAAAGAGAAAACAGTATAAGCCAATGAACAAGACAGGATAAGAGAGAAAAGAATACAGAGACGAAGAGATGAGGAAATACGAAGGGCAGATGAGAGAAGTGATATGAAAAAGAAAGAGGAAGATAGAATAAGAGAAGAAGCGAGAAAGCGCAGAGAAGTCGATGACGACATGGAACGCAAAAGGAGACAGGGAGTATGCGATCTTGAGTATTTGGAAAGGGAAGTAAGAAATCCCAATCCACAGGTAGACTGGGAAGACATAGAGGAATTCTTTCCTGAGTCGGAGCCATTATCAGGTACGTCTAGAATAAATCTAGAAGACGAATTTGACTCGCAAAGTATTGGGGAAACGATTGATAAAGTATACCACGAAATGAAAGCCCAAAAAGGGGAAGGGAAAAATCAATCATCTCGAAAGCACTCAGTTGTATGAGAAGGAGGAAGCCTAAGGTAGTATGAGACAGAAGTAGCTGTCTTTAGACAGGTTAACATTAAATAGAGATAATGATGAGAGGAGTTACGAGTTGGGCACAAGAAATATTAGACAAAGAAAGGGAAACCTACTTGAGGGAAGTTAGAAATGACATATGTGGCCCAGAGGGATGTTCACCTTTGAATAAGGAAGTAAGATGGTCAGACTTAAAGATAAACATGTCCAAGGCATCAGAGCCACTGACACAGTCAGACCAACATAAGGGGTCATCCCCATGGTCTGGGGGGAGTCCCTGCCCTATGCAAACAGGTTAAGGTCATTGCCAGGTAGACGACGATGTGGGAATATTACTCCAGCAGTAGATAGACAAATGATGAGAGATGAGAATGAGTTTGGAGCATCACAGTTCACCTTGTTAGAAAAGGGAGGAGCCAGGCCACAGTAAATACCATGGCCCCAGATGGACAGGGAAAACATAAATTTAAACTCCCAAATTTAACTTCTGGTGCTGGAAAATGGATACATGAGTTAGAAAAAATCGACGAGAGGGGGTACATTAGCTATAGGGGATATTAAAGGTCTTCTAATTGCCATACGTGGTGAGAGAGCTGATGACGTATGGACAAGGGCAGGTTACCCTGGTGTGACTACAGTCAACACTGTGCATGATGGAGCACCGTTTAACAATTGCAGAGCAGCAATTTGGAAAGCGCATCGAGTA
Organism: Ambystoma mexicanum; assembly: GCF_040938575.1. NCBI lineage: Eukaryota > Metazoa > Chordata > Amphibia > Caudata > Ambystomatidae > Ambystoma > Ambystoma mexicanum. The sequence continues at coordinate 482,368,257 of NC_090921.1, forward strand.
CTATATCCGGATACTTCTGATATGGGAACCATAATGACAAAAAAGATGAATGAGGGAGAAAACCTGTTGCTTTACATTCAAAATTTTCAAGACACATGGGTGCTTGTAACACGTGAGGCTTGGGGGATGTCTATGCCAGTATTTTATCATATATTATGCCAAGGGCTGCCAGAGCAGGTGCAGAAACCGCTCAAGAAATTAGTGGGCATAGAAGCAAAACCATGATCGGAAATTCAGTTAACCATTGCACATTTTTGCAGACTCCTGCAAGAAAAGAATTGCAAAAAAGACGCTCCACATGAAGGTGAAGAAGCAGAGTTAGTGCAGAAAAAGTTATCCAAGTATGCCATTGAAGGGGCAATGCTAACTAACGTGGGTGGATCAAACTCACAGCAGGTAGTATCTACGCCGCAAGTAAATAACCAAAGACAGTTTGATCAGACAAATAATGGATATGCTCCAAGAGGAAGGGGATATCGAGGGAGAGGTTCGGAAGGTAATCAAGGGTATTGGCAGAATAATCAGGGACATTTTCAGAATGGACAATAAGGGTTTCAGAATATGCAAAAATTATAATCAAAACATGCAATGTGGGCAGATGGGAAGACAACCTGTTGTATGTTGGACATGTGGAATGACAGGGCACATAGCTCGTATGTGTAGAAGCCAAGGGATGGTACATAATGCTCAGTTTTCAAGACAGGGAATGCCAAATCCACCTGCATATTCGCAGCAGAGTGGAAATGGAATGGCGCAAGATCAAACAGTGCAGCAACAAGCGCCGAGAGTGCAACAAGGCTTGCAAACGCAGAAAGTGACAGGTAATCAACCGCAAGGACAATCGCAGCAATCTCCTATGCAACTTCAGCAGAACACAAACACACAACAACCTATGACACGTAGAATAGAAGGTGTCACTCGTGATGGAGGATATCCATTCATAAGTGATGGAGTGAGGCTTTACCCGCAATAGGACAGCTCACTGGGAGACCTGATGTGTTCAGTCCTATCTAATATGCCGAATCCTCATGAGGAGCCAAGGGTAGAGGTAATTATAGGTGGCAAAGATTTTTCCTTCTTAGTGGACACGGGTGCGACATGCTCGTGTATACGTGAGGGCACATTATCAATGTCTGGCGTTGCGATGAATACTCAGGGCTTTACAGGAGCTACAAGTCGTGTTCCTTTTACAAAAGAATTACCATTCTCTATAGGAGAATGTGATATGAAGGTACCGTTGCTTTATTCGAGGCAAACACCTGTCAAAATATTAGGACGAGATTTAATGACAAAAATGAATATGACCATTTTGTTTACAGACGATGGTATAGTATGCTCAACACTAGGAATGCATTATTTGAACATGTGCAAAATGATCATGGTATACGCAGGACAAATAGCACCTAGAGCAATACGATTGGAACCCAAAGTTTTCCATTATGGGATATGTATTCTGTTAACATGGCTGCCAGGTTTAGTAGGCAGAACCATGAGAATACCAGACAAGTTTCTATTTAGACCTCAGATACCTATGGATGAAGAAGAGGGGCACATTTTCCCCTTAGCCTTAGAAGCAGCTATGGTCAGATGAAATATGCATTTGCTTGATGCAACTGATGATAAAGGAAGACGATGGAGCACAATAATTGCCATTGAGGAAGGCTGCATAGTGACTGACGTCACTGATGAAGAATTGTTTGGCGATGAAAGATTTGACGATTTTTTCATATTTGAAATCTGCATTACTTATTGGGTCAAAGCGATTAAGAGAGAGGCCCCGCAGATAATGAAATTAGCAAAGAAGCGTCCTGAATATTTTGATGAAGATATGGCAAAAGTGCCAATTTCAGTATGGACCACTGGCCCCTATGACGTAGACTTACTGAAAGGAGTTGGGGAAGTGAAGATTAAATTGAAACGAGGAGCAATTTCACCTCAAGCATGGCAATATCCCATGTCTTGAGAGGCAGAAGAAGGAATTTTCAAGACAATTTCCGCTATGATGGATCAAGGTATCTTAGTGACGTCAGAGTCACCATGTAATACTTCGATTTACCCAGTGAAAAAAGGAAAATGGGGGTTGTGGTGTTTAATCCAAGACCTTCGCCCAATAAACAAGATTGTAGAGGACGTGTTCCCTTTAGTCCCAAACCCATCTACATTATTTGTAGCACAAGCTGGAGAATTATTGGCGTTGATACTCATGCTTGAGAATCATGCAGACCAGGAAGTAACAGTGTACAGCGACTCCCCCTATGTGACGTCTACAGTGCATGCAGGATTATTGTGCTGCAAAAGGAGAGGCTACCTCCCAGCAGATGGCATGCCAGTGCAGCATGCAGCCTTATTGCACTGGCGCATTAAGGCACTACAACTCCCAGTGGGCATAACAGTCATCAAATGCGCAGCTCACACGAAAGGGACATATTTGATCTTTGGCGGAAATCAAGCAGCAGATGCAGAAGCCAGGTGCATAGCAAATACAGATATAGGAATGATGAATATTCAAACCATTGATGTGAATGAAAGAATGACTGTGATGACAAGTGTGGACGAGGGATATAATCATATGCCTAAAACATAAATAGTGCAACTCCAAGGGGAGGCACCACAAGAGGAAAAGAATATGTGGACACAAAGAGGGTGTTCTTTAAACCCCTCTGAAGCATTGTGGTGACAAGAAAGCACTGGTAAACCAGTGATGCCTATAGCCTTATTAAGGGTAGAGCTGGAACTACTAAACTACCCAGCACACACAATCTTGCTGTAACCATTGCTGAGGATTGGTTTGTACCGAACCTAATGGAACATGTTGCATTTTTTGTGGTAAATTGTATTATTTGCCAGAAATTCACGGCTAGGCATACACTGCACATAGTGAGGGGGGTCATCCCAAGACCCAATGGCCCTTTTCAGCACTTGCATATCGACTATGTCAACATGATACACGTTTGTAGTGGATGTAGATACCTGTTAGTTGCAGTATGTCCTTTCTCCAGATGGATAGAGGCAGGTCCATGTACGCACCCAGACTCTACCTGTGCAGCCAAGTTCTTGGTGCGTGAAGTGTTTCCTAGATGGGGAGTGTGTGAAGTAACGAGATCAGATAATGGACCTCACTTTGTTAATACAGTTTTCGAGAACATCACCTTGTTGCTTGGTATAAAGCACAAGCTTTCTTCCGAGTATCATCCGCAAGGAAACGGTATCTGTGAAAAGCTCAACAGCCTGTTAAAAGAAAGAATAGCTAGGTTGAAGCTTTCTTTGAATAAAGGGTGGTTCTACTGCCTACCACTGGCATTGTATGCATTGAGGATCCAACCAGGTTCTGATCACCATCTTACGTCGCACAAAATTGTGACAAGCAGGCGAATGACAAAACCTTTAATGCCTCCATCCTGAGTTAGAAGTGATGCTCAGCCAACATCAGAAGTTTTAGGATTGGAATTGCAAAACTATTTGAACTGTTTAACATCTATTTTTTTCTGTAATTGCAGGACAGTTGCAGAGACAAGGGTGTAAGGCAGTACAGAACACAGAAGAAGATGCTTTAACAATCCAAACTCCCAAATTTCTATGTCCAAGAATCTACCCAGGAGACAAAATCTTGTTTCGTAATCACACAAGGAAAAAGTGGGACGAGCCCCGCTTTCACTGTCATTTCATTGTCGAGGATGTGACGCCATCTTCTGTTAAAGTGCAGGGTAGGCAAGGTTGGATCTTCCTGGGAGATACCAAGATCTACGCCGGAGAGACTCTTCTGCTTACACCCCACCACAAAGAAGCTACCAACATCAGGGAAGAACCACAGCACGTGCAGACAAGATCCATGACGAGGAAGAAGGACGCATAACCCAACAAGTGGAAAGAGTGAAGAACTTTTAGTTGGACTATGGTTTTATCTGGACACTCCCCTTTCAGCTATAAATAAGAGGGTAAAAGGACACATTTGAACACTCTGAGCATCTTAGTTGCCGAGTAACAGAAGATCTGCATTCTTGAAAGCCACAGTGGAATATTGACTTTGGATTGAGGCACACTTAAGCCTTGATAAGAATAAGGATATGCCACATTTTGGTCGTGTACACAGCAATTGGAAAAGGATACAGTACCCCAAATTCATTCTATACAGAGCTCTTGTTCAGTATTACTCATGGTGTTACCCAGTGATAACCTTTCTAGGCATATACTTACATATTTTGAGTTGGTGTTACGTTCGTATCCGTCACTGGTGGGAAGAACTTGCTGCATTCCAGATTTCATTGGTAATTCTGATAACGAAAAGCTCATTAGAAGATTGTTCATAATTATCACTGAAGAGTTTTTGAAGTTGCCTGAGTACAGTGATGAAAACACAAATGCCCCTATCACCCGACGCAGCACATACACTGGTCAGTGTGGTGTTCTTGCATTTAATTGAAGACTACTCACATCTCGTTGGAAGACACACTGATGTGGTAACATTTCTTAGAAACCCAAGAAATACTGCAAATTTTAATGTGATCCCAGAAGGCATCATTATCCAAGTGGCAATCTATTCTGAAAGAAATCACAGAGCTGTGTAGAAACTTTCCTCCGAGGGACATATCAAGGAAGTAATAAAAGACAATAACTTTGTTCATGCTGACAGGGAAGCTTCAATGTAATCTGGACTGAAGCAAATTCGAGGCATTGATTGGGAACTGGTTAATGAAGCAGAATGTATAGAAGCTCGCAGAAATCATCTTTTTTCACGATAAAGCAACTTTTGCACCGTGACTGGTGAAGGAACTGATTCCAGAAAGCAGCTGGTTGAACAAGGACGAATACTAATGAAAATCAGCCGCTTCCAGAAACAAGCTAAACATGCAGTGTCATTAAAAAAAAATGTTTTTCCTTCCTTAGCTTCAAATGATCGAGATGGGGAATCAAAGCAGCAATTTTGTGTTGCCCCAAGAGGACAGATGAGAAAATTGTCCCAGAGGCAGATGCTGTAGGATCACCTACCTCTGCATTGTTTACACATGTATTGTATTCATACTCATATTGCTTTCACTGACAGTTAGAACTACATTCTATATAGGAGCACATGATGCAAAGATTCCTGTATATGGTTCTGAGCAGAAGGAAAAGGTAAACGTGGCAACTACAAAGCAACCCAGGCCATTCACAGTAATTCCTGTAAAAATTGACAGATAGCTCAGCTCGAAATGGATGTTATTAGTAATACATCACATACAGCACTTGTTTCAAACATTGCTTTTGAACGCCGGAGAAAGGGTTGGCGGAACAGGTAAAATAAGGGGTTGACAAAGGTTAGGCCCACATAGATAATCCATGCAAACACACCTTGTCCAGTAACATGCAGCCCAAGTACAAGTCCCACAGAAAAATCACGTGCAGAGATGAAAGCAGAATCTAAATGGGCGAGTTTAGCTATTGCCAGAAAGAAACAGAGGGATAAAGAAGGACTTGCTGAACTTTCTTCTACTCAGGGAACCCGGATGGATGTTCCTGCAAATCAACCAGCCAGAAGAAGTTATACTGAAAACTACCTGAAGACTTTGAGAATTAGAAGAAGCACCCAAGAAGACAATTATGAACTGAATTATTATCTAGCAAGCACAGCACACTTGGGAAACAACATATGGTACCAACACATGAAAGAAGTTGGAAGAACGATCTCAGATGACAAATGCTTTGTATGTGCACTCCTGCCGTACAGCATGGGGTAGTTAAAGATCTTCATAGAAATTGAAATTGATGTCCAGACAGCACATTGCCCTTCGCACATAGCACTTTGTAAAACCAGAGGTCAATTTATGGGATGTGATCAGATATGAGAAACCAGGAGTGAAAGGAGCTGGCATTAGATGGAAAGTGAACAAGAAACTTGATGTCAAAGGAAAATCTGCAGAAGACACTCGAAGATGGAAGAACAGATATCAAATGCAAATTTGGGGAACAGCACTGTCACCAGACAGATGGGAGAAAGGAGTGGGGATCTGCAGAGCATGGATGATCATTGGATAATAGAAAAAAAAACAATTGAGAATGCACAAATGTTATGCAAGCCATTGTGGCAAAAAACTTGCTAAAATACTGGCCCTCATTACGACTCAGGCGGTAAGTGATTGAAATTACCGCCATGGCGTAATGAGCGTTAACGCCATGGTCCGATGGCGATAAGAGCGCCACATTACGACCCATCGCGCACGAGCATTACGCCATGGCGGTAACGTAAACTACGCCATGCCGTAAACAGCCCTTACCGCCCTCGTTAACAGCGCAGGGTGACCTACCGCCACCCATCATTGCGCCGACCGTAGTCAGCGGTCACCGTAATTAGCGGTGACCGCAAATAGGCGGAACCGGAAATAGCGTAATCGCGGCGGAACGGGAAACAGCACAGCGGCCATCTTAAAAAACACAATCCATTGCCATCCTACCCAACCACACCACAACCAACCCTCAAACCCTGACATTCCCATAACTCACCCATTTCCACAGCCAACCATGCCTAAAGTTGTCAAGAAGGCATGTGACAGGCAGCGGCAGGAGCGCTTCAGTCGAGAGGAACTGCAAATGCTTGCAGACACGCTCCAGGAGAAGGCTGATGTCTTCTCCAATGAGATGACCCGAACAGCCATAGGCTGCAAAAAGGAGGTGTGGGAACTTGTGGCACAACGTGTCAGTGCTGTTGGAACCACCCCACGCACCTCCAAACAGTGCCGCAAGAGATGGGACGACCTGCGGATCAGGGTCCGGGGCATTATGTCTGCCAACCGTAACCTGGCCCTGGGAACTGGCGGGGGAGCAGACTCCCCACTGAAGATGCAGCCATGGGAGGAGACATGTGCCTCTCTGATTGGCATTGAGTGCATCGAAGGTGTCGGCGAGATGGAGAGAGGGGGCCCGAGATCTGGAGACACAGGTAGGTGCCTCATATCCAGCCCTGCAAGACACCCTGATACACTTGCACGTGACAATCACAATGTGGCAGACGCAACACATCAGCAGATGAGCCACACCCTATGCACATGCAGCATGTACACTGTACAGTAGGCATACACACACCTGCATGCAAAACCGAACCTAAAGGGAGGCAACCTGTATGTCACGGGCTACTAACTCCACCATCTATCCATTTCACTCTTCACAATGCCTGCTCAATGTCGGCTGAACCATCAATAACAGTCACCCTCCTCTGCTCCACCACAGGCTCGCAATCGGACACTGGCAGGGACGACAGCACCAGCACCCCAGCCAAGAAGGCCAGGAAAGTGGGAGAGGGGAACCATGCATCCACCTCTGCTGGACCCAGGCAGAATCCACGCCAGTCTGAAGAGCCCAGGGCAGCAAAGTCCCCCGAGGAAGGGGTCGTGACAGCACCTGCAGCCCAACCACACCCACTGTTGCCCACTGAGGGCAATGCGTCAGCAGGGAGCAGTACTGTTGGGGAGACTGCAGCCATCGCTGCCTGCTCCGACAGTGATGTGGAGGATGACACCGGACTTCACCACAACACACAACTGCACTCACCACACCTATCCCCAATCAGCCATCATGGAGATGACACCCTGGGCCCATCGCCAGCTAATTCATGGCCAGCAACTCCAAGCCCAGTGGGAGTTGTGGAAGATGGGAGTAGTCCCATTGGTCCCCCATTGGCACCCCCCATTGGGCCAGAATTCCAGCTGTCGCTGGAGCAGATTGCCAACAGGCAGGAAGCACTGGGCACACTCCTCACGCAGCATGTAGCAGAATGTGTAAGTACCAGTGCAGCCATGGAGAGGAGTGCTGATGGCATCAGGGCTGCCATCCAAACTGCCAGCAGGGACATTTGCACCGAACTTGCTGCAGGGCGGCAGATGATGAGCCAGCTCATCCAGACAATTCTGGACACATGCCGTACTGAGCAGCCCGGTACATCCTCGGCTGCAAGTTCAGCACAAGCCTCTCCCGTCCGCAGGTCATCCAGGACCCTGAGGAGCACAGGCAGGGGGGCCCCAGGTTCCGGGAGAGGGGGCAGTCAATAGTGTGCTGAACAATACTCACTTCACCACGGGCACTGTCACATGTTTGCAGGGTGTTCAGGGGGGAGGGGGAGGGGAGTATTGGGTGTGTTGGAGTGTTCAGGGGGGAGGTGGAGGGGGGTATTGGGTGTGTTGGAGTGTTCAGGGGGGAGGGGGGTATTGGGTGTGTTGGAGTGTTCAGGGGGGGGGTATTGGGTGTGTTGGAGTGTTCAGGGGGGAGAGGGAGGGGGGTATTGGGTGTGTTGGAGTGTTCAGGGGGAGGGGGAGGGGGGAATTGGGTGTGTTGGAGTGTTCAGGGGGGAGGCGGAGGGGGGTATTGGGTGTGTTGGAGTGTTCAGGGGGGAGGGGGAGGGGTACTGTTATACCTATTCAGTAGTACAATACACTTTTTCTTTTCTCACAAACTAAAAGTGTGGACATTGCTCATTGCGTATGTGTGCTTTATTGTTACAGTCCACAGTGTTGACATACCAGACACACACAGTGCCCCAAGTGCCATCCATATGTCACACACTCGCTGTGTGTGCCAGAAGTATAGGTCAATGACATTCTGACACATAATATGGCCCTCCTGTGCATCGCTGCCTCCCTGAGGTGCTGCCCCATCCCCATCATCATCATCCCCATCATCAGGTGGTTGTGGTTCTGCGTCAGGGGGCAGAGGCACGTTTCGTCTGATGCACATATTGTGTAGCATGACACATGCCATGACGACCTTTGCAACCTTCTCATGGCGGTACAGGAGTGCCCCGCCAGACCTGCTGAGGCAGCGGAAACGTGCCTTCAGTAGGCCAAAAGCATGCTCTATCACCACACGGGTACGTGCATGGTTATGGTTGTAGTCCTCCTCATGCTGGTTCGATGGGTTCCGGACTGGTGTGAGGAGCCACCTCTTCAGGGGATAGCCCGCATCACCTGTAAAATGTGAGAAAAGAATGTGTCAGGAACGAGATTGATATGTGAACATGACGCACAACCATGCCTTGATTCTGACTGTTACTGTGCACCAATTGGAGTTGTGGTTATGGATTTACACTGTGCAACCAGTATGTGTTCATGGCTCTCATGTACTGTTTTGCGTGCTAAAACACAATGCAGGGGGGACGATTGCCTTGTGAGTGGCCATCCACTGTGTCCGTTCAGGCCGTCATTCATGTGACCTTGCACGTGTCCTGTGAGCTTGAAGCTCACATGATAGCAACATCGATGTCTGGCTCATTATGACCCCAGTGAGCATTACTGGTGTCAATGGGGACAGTTTGTGGGTCTTGTAGTGGTGCATTGATGTCCCTGTCTGTCATGTGCCTCCTTTGTGCGCAGTTGTGGGGGACAGGCCTTTCAGTAGTTGGTGCATGGTGACGTGCATGTTGGTGTTATTCTTTAGGGTCAATGCGGCCACAATTTGCACAATGCACTTGCAAATGGTTGTGTCGTTTTTGGGATGCACTTTCATTCACATGTTGGGATGATTAGGTCAGGCATGATGTGTACACTTCTCTGTTGACGTCAGTGCTGCCACAGGGAATGATCTGGCTACTGCTAGTTGCACCCACCCCCCTGTATCTGCCAGATGTAATATGCATTGGTACGTCATTCAACACCCACTTTGCATTTCCATGCTCATGTCATTAGACTCACCGAGTAGGTAGGATCTTGGGCCTGCATGTCGCTCCATGTAGCGTGGTATTGTTGAGTTCCGAAGGATCATAGAATCATGGGTTGATCCGGGGAATCTGGCACAACAATGTGTGATGATCCTGTTGGAGTCACAGACCATTTGCACGTTGATTGAGTGGAAATGTTTACGGTTGCGGTACGGTACCTCCATGGCATGTGGGACCACCAATTCAACATGGGTGCAGTCAATGGCACCAATGCAACCAGGTATGCCGGCCAGTGCAAGGAAACCCACTTTGGTGTTGGCAATCTCCTGGGCAGACCGTGGTAATGAGATGTGGTCATCTGTGTGCTTGAGGAGGGCATCGAGCACTTGCATCAGTGTACGCGAGAATAATGGTTGTGATATGCCATGCAAGTGCCCCACTGTGTGCTGGTAGGTGCCTGTGGCCAGGAAGTGGAGCACGGACACTACCTTCAGTAGGGGGGGGTGGCGGTGGGTGTATCAATCATGCTGACGATGTCGTTGTGTATCATGTCCACAATGGTGGTGATGGTGTCCCGGTCCAGTCGGTACAGGGTGTGGATCTGCTCAGCGGTGAGGTTGAATGGGCTGGGTCTGATGCGTGGGATTGGGGGCTGCCTGCGTGGTGGCACTGGCTGTGCTGGTGGGGCTTGCTGGGCCTGCCTTGCCCTCCTTCTCCTCCTGCGTCTCCTCTGTGCAGCCTGTTGTTGTTGTTGTTGTTGTTGTTGTGGTTGTTGTAGTTGCTGTTGTAGCACTCGCATTGCTATCAGGTCCTCCAGCCCCAACATTGCTAGTCCTATTGGTATCATTGTGGAGTGTGACTGGGTGTGGGAAGGGGTGTGGTGTGCTCTTTTTGTACTTCCTGTGTCTGTATTGCCTTCACCTGTGCTGTTTCTGTGCACCTGTGGCAGCTGCATTCACTTTACATGGCCCTTTACGGTTGGTTCGCGATGGCGTAATTTGCACCATGGCGGTAAGGTACTTAACGGCCTGGGTGATGGCGTTAGGGGCATGTCCGCTTGGGTCGGCATTCCCGCACCTTTCCGCCATGGCGCTAAGTACGGTGTGGATGTTCGCGTGCGCGCACCCTTGGCGCAGTCAGCGGCAGCGTTAGCTACGATGCCGCTAGTGACATCGTAGTTTACGGTCACGGGTCGTAATCGGCCCGAGCGGAAGACGATGGCGGTAATCGTTTACCGCCATCGTTTTTCGCTTTGCGCCAGGGTCGTAATGAGGGCCACTGAATGGGTCGAAGACAGAGGAGGACCCTTGCAGATAGTACCATTGGACAGTTCTAAGTTATGCTTCAGGAACAATGGTGCACAAAAATGGGAGAAATCAGAATGTGGACTAATATTCGATGCAACAGGAATGAAGATTGGAACATCAGTAATAATGGATCACTATTGGGTGTGTGGATCCAAGGCCTACATCAGACTGCCTAAAGATTGGGGAGGAATTTGCACATTGGTGAATGTCCATGTTACTGCATTGATGATTCCTAAAGGTGACCTGAACATTGATAGTTTCCCAAAAGCAGATGCTCATCTAAGGAAGAAGAGATCTGTAGAACTGATAAAACAAACAAAAGAGAGAAAACTACTTCTCTGCTAAATCAATAGAAGCCTTTGATGCTATTCCGTGTGAACACAGGCTGTTCAGCCAGGTCTCATCAGTGTTCACAATGATCTTTATGCCAAGAATCCAGGTTGGAGCAAATACCAAGCTGTTACAAATCACCAGATGGGAATTGCTACAGACAATTAACACAACTGTAAAAGGATTCAATGCAATCAGAGACAAACTGAGAGCTGTAAGACTAATGGCTCACCAGAACAGTTATGTCCTGGACATGATCACAGCCATGGATGGAGGTGTTTGTGCCAAAATTGGAGAATCAGGTTGCACATGTATACCTTCTCATGATGACAAGAATGGAACTTTGACAGAGACCATAGACAAGTTGACAAATCTCCATGGGCAGATGATAGAAGAAGTAGAAGCTATTGCTGATGACAGCTGGATTGGATCACTCTTCTCATGGGTTATATATTGGATGGCAGATATGTTCAAATTTCTTCGAGCTTTGCGGTTATAAGTGATGCTTGGATTCTGTGTGATAAAGATAATAATCTCACAATGCAAGAAGACAGCAAAAAAAGCCATAGGGATAAACATCATGATCGATGTTGAACCAGGATGGAAGCCTAAAGACCTGACTGATGAAGAAATCAGTGACTTTGTGAAGTCTAATATTCATGCACCCGACGGAACAAAGTTCCTGTATCCAAAGGAACACAAGAAATATGTGGGAAGATGGATCTACTTTAATCCAAGTGGACAGTGCATGCTCATGACATGGAACAAGGATTAGCATGTGAAATCAGCAGGATGCCTGAAGGGAGGCATAAAAATATGGGCCCCTAAGAGGCACTTTTTCAGACCAGAAAGCCTAGGTATAGAAGATGATGTGAGAGTGGTCGATAAAGCACCCAGAGGGGGGAGTGTAGAGGAGGAGCCAAGTACCCCCACTCCACTGGCCCCGCCTACATTACCTGAAAAGTATGAACCAAAGTATGTGACAAATACTGCACCAAAAAGAAAGCAAGAAGAAGAACGACTCTGTGCAGTACCCAGACCTAAGAGAATATGGGAAGTAAAGTACCCATTGAGGAAACCATACCTACATCCAAGACAATATGATGGCCATTTGAACAAGATTCCTGATGAAACAAAGAAACTGAATGACCAGGATGAATGGTGACTTCATACGAAACTGAATCGACTCCATATGGAAGATAACTAGACCACAGAGGCAGACGATTTATGAAGAACAAAGAAGTATCAAGGATAAGTGATATCTTGGGATCAAGATGAAGAGACTTATGCCATAAACATGATGAATAAACTTAGTTAATTTAAACGTGTACAGATGCAATGAATCGCAAGCAGCAAAGCAATCATGAAGCTGGCCACATGCTTTTAATGGCGAATAGACTGTGGCAAGCGCCTATATATACATATATACCTCATAGACACATATGGATTGAATAAAAAATGAATGTTCCACTATGTATAAAGCAGTCCTGAGCAACGAGGAAGGCCTCAGGTCAGTGTCGCAGTTACAAAAGCAAATTGAATTAAACAGAATATATTTCAGATATGGAGTTGGCTGAGTCAAGAAAGCCAAGGTCTTATCAGAACTGAAATTGGCTGACATTGGATACAATTAACGTAAAAGAACAGAAGCTCCTGTTCAAGAAGGTCAAGCGAAAACAAAAGATGTCACAGGACTATTTCAGAATAAAATAAAATACATTAAAAGGCTCAAATTGTGGTGTCCAGTCACGTGGTGGAGGAAAGTTGGATGGATGAGAAGTTCACAACTACGCATGGAAGCCAGATAGTAGCCATACTCCTTAAAAAGTCCCAGAGAACAGTACAGACTCAAGGCCAACTTCAAAACACTAATTGACACTGAACCATTGAGGTGATGATGGAGTGTACTTTTGATTGGTGGGAAGCTGATATCAAGACAAGCTTAGCCGCACCTGGTTGTTCGGTCTGCGTGCTGCTCACATAGGTGGAAAAGTACTGACAGGGGTTAGTGGCCAACCAATTGTAGAGGACCATGTCGTTGTGGGTCCTATAATTTTTGTAGCCAATGGGACGTCATACATTAGGTGATGTTCATAGTGGCCATTTTGAACGGAGGGCTTAGTTGCCCCACCTGTTGTTGACTATCCAATTATTTCTCTCCATTACTCTATAGAGATATAACACCTTTGCTTAATTATTCACTTAGAATCAATCCCGCACCTGGTAGGATTTAGAAGTTTGCCACTTAGGATGACGTTGGTAATGATGCAGGTCCAAATGTCAGCAGTGACACATTTGGTCTATAAAAATGCTGTTTTTTCCTAAATGTGATGAAAGTTGCGTATCAAGCTATTGCTGATGTTCGTTGTACTCCCTGTTTTAATTACTTGCATTAAAACAAACTTTTGCCAAGCTATTTGTGCCATCTGAATTATTGATTTTTGATTAACATTTGCATCCCCATCCATCTCCAGGGTATTGCTACTCATATTAAAGGGCTGAAAGCATCCAGTTCACCTGTAACAGCCCTGCAACAATCAGGGGTATCAGTGGACTTCAAACCTGGTGTGCACCTTTTCCCCCTGATAAGTTTGCAACTCTACCCTTAATCCAATATTCCACCAAGGGGCATGAGCACCACTGTTAGCCAATGGGTAGTGAGGCCAAAGTCAGTCTAATCTCTAGGAGTGCAAGACGTGGTTGTGAGGTGCAATAGTCAGGGCCGGTGCAAGCACTAAGCAAACTAGGCAGCTGGCCCAAATATGGGCACCAAAGAGCAGGCTTTCCGTTCTACTTTCATGAATTACAAAAGAGATGTAAGACAATTTGAATAAGAGTAGCTGCATAATGTCTTCCTGCAATTAGCAGGTGCATTGCTGCAAATCATAGTGCTCCTATTTCTCGAGTCTCAGCCATCAAATAAAAGCACAGTGGCTTAGAAGGAAGAAATGTTGATAAAAAAAGTGGTTAGGTCTTGGACACTCACATCAGGAAAGTCAAGTGTCATGGTAGAGCTAGCATGGAGCGTATGGTGGCAAGGCATGGACTGGTGAAGTACAACTCACAGGTAGGAGCAGGAGGGAGATAGGGTGGGTGTTGGGGCCTCATGCAAGTTCAGCAAAAAAGCATTAAAGTGCCTTATCTACATAATCTCAGAATAGGTCAAAGCGTGCTGTGCTTGCAAATATTTACTTGGAAAATCTTTCATTTGCATGAACAACCTGATAGAAGAACATTTTTAACTAATGTTGGAAGGGCTGACTCCAAGTACTGACCCTGCAATTGACTTGTTTCAACTTTTGCTCTCAAGTGGCAGTAATGTATATTTATACATGTAACTTTAAAACTACTCCATTAATAGAAGACATTATTTTGGGTACAAACGCTATTTGAAAGTTGATTTTCTTTATATCCGGGTGAATTCACAATTGCAAGCATTGTCTACCTTCTCTTGGAAAGTTAGCAAAGATGCCCAATTATTTTGCAATTTTCTGTGCTTACTTTCAAATCAGTACTGAACTGTCCTTGTATATTAATATCCAGTTGAGGTTGTAGCCTATACCAACATGCTGATGACACACATATCTTCTCCCACTCACCTGGAACAATGGTGAGGACTCCAACTCCCTCAATATCTCATACTGCACTATTCAAGCCTGGATTGTGACCAACCGTCTCTGCCTAAATGGAGATAAGACAGAGATCCTGCTTGTAGGATCCCTTGCCTTATTCCTCATCACCAACATCCTTGTCCCTGTCTCTTCTTCGGTGAAAACCTTAGATGTTTACCTCAACGCCAGTGACCCGACAAGATAACACGATTTCCTCCTACGCCACTAAACTGTTGAATGCCTCTAGCCCCTTCTTGTCCACAGTGAACTGCGTAACAATTGCACAGGCAGTCATGAGGAGCCAGGCTGGGCCAGACTGGACTATTGTAATGCCCTCTTCACTGGCACCTCCTTCAAAAACTTCCAAAAGATTCAAGTCATACAAAATAATGTGCCCCGAGCATCCCTGAATATCCCTAAAAAAGAACACCTCTCAGCAGCTAGGAAAGCAGCACACTGGCTACCCATCTGTAAAGTTTTTATATTCAAAACCCTATTACCCATAAATGCCTCTCTAACACAGCCCCCATACCTCTCCCAGAGAATCTTGCGAGCCCAGTCATCCAGACCAAGCAAGACCAGCTACTACACAGCCTCACCCAACCTAATGTCAGATGAGCCAAAGCTGGATGCTCTATCTTCCCCTACATCACAGCTAAGCAGTGGAACTCCCTGCCACCCACCTTGAGAGCATAATTCTCAAACTGGGTTTTTAGGAATTCCCTTACAGCCTGGTTGTTTGCCTAGTTTTTATGATTGTTTACTGATCTCAGGTCTTGTAACTGAACTGCTCCTCGCTCATCTGTCTTTTTTCTGCCTATTGCATGCAACTAGTAACCATAACAGTGCCTTGATGCTTTTGGGTTGTTTGTGTGCTTTATAAATGAAATAAACAAATACAATAATACCTATATCAGTGTGTGATGGAAGCTTGCACTAATCTTTTTTGTACCAGAAAGATACCAATGTGAGTGTCATGTGCACAGGCCTTTGCTGTTAGTTGCTCTGCTAATGCTGCACTCTTTCATATAAAATAAAGATAACAATGCTGGCTGTGAATATTGTAGGCGTAAATGTATAGCAATAAACCTGTCAATGTTTTATGTGGGTCTTCTGATGTTAGAATGCTTATCAACATTTAAACTTATTGTGAAAATGATTGAATGAATTGAGCCATTTGTAAGGCCATACTAGCAATTTGATGATAGAAAAAAGATCTGACCTTCCAAATTGATGGCACTGTTAATTCCCTACCACCCGACCTGTAATGAGGCCCATTGCCTTGCCCTTTCTCTGCATTTATATGCTGCATCATTTGTTCATCCTCCCCTTTCCAAATGGCCAGGAGGCACTCACATTTCCTTTAATCCTCAGTCTTGCTTCTGTAGGATAATCTCCACCACTTCAAGCTGTGGCCTCTCAATCACATGCCACTCCTTTTCTTCTATGGATGCCATTAGCTGTGGCTGTGGGTCATTGATAGGTGTCCCGGGCCACTCTCGCTCAGATGCAGTTATCTTCTTTCTTCCTAGAGCCAACACCACTGATTGTAATTCACCATACTGTGCCCCCCAAACACTATTAAGTCACGCTGACACTTACCAACTTCTACTAGAATTTTGTTCACTGCCCTGTCTAAGGTGCACGCTGCACAGTCACCCATCCTTATGAAATCCAGTGTATTTCTTTTCCTTTGTCTGGGCTTGTCTCCCCCACACTGTTAGCACCCCGTTTGCCAAATCCGTCATTGCATCTCTTTTTTCCAAAATGTCCTCCCTCCCCTCTGTTGCACACAGTTACCTCCTCCAGTACCCAGCCAGCCAGTGTCTTCCCCCTCTTCCTCTTCCTCTCCTTTCTCGGAAATACATAGAGCCACCCCCACAGTGTTGTGTGTCATCCACCCCAACCCCCACAGGCACCTCACATTCCTGCTCCTCTGTGTGTCCTCCCTCCTCCGACTCCTTCACTGATGCTGCTTTTTTCATTCTCAGCCATGCGTCATCAGCTGCATTCAGAATGTCTGCCTACCCCTGGGCGGGTCTTAACTTTTCCCTCATTCCCTTCCACCACCCTCCTTATCTCGTCTGGCAACAGCCACCATATTGTGCCCCTCATGAAAATGTGTGTAAGCATTACTTCAAAATCTGAGCACCTCTGATCACTCTCTACCTTCATCCCCTTTATGATATCTTTGTGCTTTGCTTGTGATTCAGCACGGTCTCCCCTGTCCCTTCCCTGTGGTGCCCTTTGTAACTGATGTTCCTG
This sequence comes from Ambystoma mexicanum, assembly GCF_040938575.1. Classification (NCBI taxonomy): domain Eukaryota; kingdom Metazoa; phylum Chordata; class Amphibia; order Caudata; family Ambystomatidae; genus Ambystoma; species Ambystoma mexicanum. Next base: position 482,385,389 of record NC_090921.1, read on the forward strand.
GGCAACCCCCACCTCCTTCTTCCTTTGTACCAACTGGGGGATCATATTCCAACTGTCCACCATGCTCTTCAGCCTCTCCAGCACAGCCCTTGCCCCAGACTTAAATGACAGATCTGCCCTTGCCTCTTGTCTGGTCAGTGGACCTGCATTTGCCGTATTGTCACTAAAACTGTATTCTGTAATCTGTATTCTGTAATCTTTTTTATTCCACTTTAACTCAAGCTTCAGACCTCACATTCTCACCCTGTGCCCTTTACAGCATCGACCCTACACCGCCTCTCCACAACAGGTGCTCTGACTGTATCATAGGTGCCTAAGAATGCTCTGACCTTATTTCAGACTTATAGTTGCCCAAGTGACCATGTACTGTGTCACTACAGCACTCTGAGGCACTATCTCTTTATTATTCCTAGAGTCCCTGAAGACTCCAAATTCCACAAATTCCCTTACCCTTTGTATTGCTGTAATCTCCAGTCATGCACTTAATGAAGTGGAGCTCCTGGTATTGGCACTACGTATTACAAGTTTGTCTTGCTCCCCACAATACCAGTGCTCATCTAGCTCTGGTATCATGGGGTGAAATGTAACATGTAACAGTTTGATGGAGAAGAAGGGAGGCAGCAGAAATACAAGTTGTGTTCCGCCTCTCCACTCACCATACAAATGAATGGAAATGGGACATGACGTAAAAAGGGCTTGTCTGCATGTTTCTTACATTAAGGTAGCAGTGTGGCACATATTTCTGAAACACAATTATAAATTCTATGCAGCATGCTGAGTAGTACTGGGAGGACCTTCTCTGGGCAGTTTGTAAGAAATGGAGAACACAGGGACATTATAATTAGTTAAATCTCCCAGCTGCACAACTCACTAAAGTCCCTATTTAGAAAACCATCTTCACTCCATCTCATGGTGGCATTGTCGGAAAGCTGAGCAACTGCCTCATTTTCATATCTAGTATAATGGCAGCTCTCTGGCGTTCATGAGCCTGACAAAAGTATTTTCAGCAAGTGGATCTCCTAAAACACCAGATGGTGCTTTCCACCTGCTTGGGGACAGAAGTTCAACGCTCACTCCTGTTCTCATCTCCATCTCTGAGACACCAAAGACGCACCTGTCCAATGGGCCTTGCATGCCCATGGATGTTTTGCTTCTCCAGCTTTGCATGGCTCATTGGGAAGCAGGCTGGTGTACTGCACATTTCAATGTGTGAGCGGGTGCCCCTGCACCTCCCGCACATCTGAACGGATCAGGGAAGTACTTCAGAAGTGTTCTAGCTACTGTGTGCATGTGTAGGCACCAGGAAGTACTGTTTGCACTGCACAGCTTTCTAGAGGAGGCAGAAGATCTTAGTGAGGAGCGTGGCTGAGTGCAGATAAGATTTATATTTTTGTATGTGTTATATATGTGTGTTCATGAGTGATTGTATATTGCATGGGTATGCGTGTGAATGAGTGTGTGTATGCTGTCAGGCCAATTCATGGAATTAATGTGCGGTCAAAATTTCTGCGCAAGCGTGGGAAAGCGTGCAAATCGCAGTGCAAGTGTGGAAATCGTAGCAAAACCTGCGCACAGCGATTCATAGAAGTCCGTGCGCGTGTAAATCCATGGATGTGCGCTAAAATCCTGCGTGGCGCACGCTGGTGCACATGTCTTCAAACAGCGTGCGATACGCGCACAGCGAAAGTGCACATAGCGCAGCGCACACAACAAAAGTAGGCATAACACGGCGCGTGAAAATGTGGGTGTCACGGGGGAAGTACAGGAGGCAAATGCGTGGAACGCCCACACGCGCGCCTACAACACGTATTCATGGAATCAAACGGGGCTAACGCGTGCGCCATAAAAGACGTGCTAATCCGGAAACACGTACGCCAGCAGGAAGCAGGCGTACGTGGACCCGCGCAGCATAAAAGTGTGCACAAACAACAAACAAGCTCAGACGCTAAGATGAATATACCGTTCCTCGCAGCAGTGGTCATGGGATACTGCAGGAGGAGGAGAAGGATAGTCAGGGCCAGAATTTGTACACCCAGAACCAGCCTTTTTGGGATACCTGATGACCATGTGTATGGGAGGTACAGGTTTCCACCTCACATATTACTCGACCTGGTGAGTGAGTGGGAGGATGACCTCACATCACCCACCCTGTGCTCCCAAGCACTGAGCCCCTTGGAAAAGGTGCTCAATGTACTGCACTTCTTGGCCACTGGTTCATTTTAGCAGACAAGTGCCATAGTGGGGGGGGAGGGGTCACAGGCCACGCAGTCACGCTGCCTGCACCAGGTGTTGGCCATCATGACTGCACGCCCATCAGTCCGCAGGCACATATACCTGCCCAGAACACCTGCAGAAAGGCAGGCTGTCGTCCAGGATTTTTACGGGGTGGCACACTTCCCCAAAGTGCTAGGTGCCATTGACTGCACCCATGTGGCTCTACGTCCTCCCAGGGCAACTGAGCACATCTACAGAAACCGCAAGCACTGGCATTCCATCAACGTGCAGGTAGTATGTGATGCCAAGGGAATCATCACCTCAGTATATGCCAACTATCCAGGGTCCACCATTGACAGTTTCATTTACAGAATGTCATCCCTAAACCGGGACCTAGAAGCTGGGTGGCATGGTGATACATGGTTGCTTGGTGAGTATAAATGCCCCTGCACATGCATGTATGTCAATTACTGAGTAATGTCACAACCCCACTAATGATACCCAACATCACCTCCCCAGGGGACAGCGCCTACCCTCTGAGCACCCACATGATGACGCCAATTCGGAACCCCACCACACCACCCGAGGTAAGATACAACACAGTCCACATTGCAACCCGGGGCATAGTGGTGTGCATATTCGGAGTGCTCAAGTCATGCTTTTGCTCCCTTGACCGCTCTGGTGGGCAGCTGCTATACGCGCCCCCAGTAGTGTGCAGGATCATAGTGGCAGCATGTGTCCTGCACAACGTAGCAACCCGGCGGGGCCTGCCGGTGGACATGGTGGTGCCTCCACATCCCCAATCACAAGCACACCCGCTGCGCATGGGAGGGGAAAGAGCACATGGTGAGGCAGCCCGTACGCAGCTGGTGGCTAATTACTTCACCTAAAATCACACCCCTGTGGAGTGCACACAGCCCTGGCACATACCAACTGACAATCAATGATGATGACATAAGGGACAGTCAACTGACACAAACATATCAGCCTGAGATTGGTCACCTGGAAGTGTTACATAGTGTGCATCCCTACCTACCCAAAGACAACCAATGCTGTGTGACAAAAAGACACACATTTATGCTGCATGAATGACTACCCCCTTGCAAAATACAACATGAAAATAGCGCCATGTCACCCAACCCTCCCCATCTCCGCCACCCAACACACCATGGCATGTCCTGCAATGTGAAAGCAAACAAAGCAATGCACACACATGACACAAGTGTCACAAAGTGCACTGTCCCAAATGGAAACAGGCCACAGACAATATGATCCCAGTAATCAATAACAAACAGCACACATGACCAAATACTTACCAGCAACACAATACAGCAACACAGCATGAATCATTGCCAAAATATGACAATACAAACTCAAAGTAATGTAAGTCATACAACCTCAATAAGCCAGCACATCAACCCCTTCCAACTCCAGAGTGTTGCTGCCAGGCAAATGTGTCAGTGTACTACATACAACATGAACTGCATCTGCAAAGGAGACGGCCGTGTGAAGACATGAAAAAGGTACCTGCGAATAAGGAGGAAGACATGGATGCACAAGCACATATCAATACACCATGCAGTGTTCAATACAAAAACAAACCCCACTAGGGATGTCCACACAGTTATGACTACAGACTGCCCACACAGCTCATGGCAGCCCAATGTCACTGTGTAAGTCACTGTCACTTGGTCACACACTTTGCGAGCCAATGGAAACTGGAAGCAGGAGGGGTGTGTGTGTCAGGAAACCAAGCATCTAACCTAAACACAGGACAAGCCTGCATGTGCCCAGCCGGAATACACAATTGATGCCCACCGGAGCCATACTAGGCAACACACTGTAAAAAAAAATAATAATAAATAATGGCCATGTGGGAGTCAGGGGGGGCACCCAGGAGGTCCGAGGACAGGGTGCACACCAACACCCACCTGTGTGGATGTTGCGAAAATAAAACACCTCCATGGGCTCATGGCCTGCACTGCTACGCTACTGTGCTGCTGTCACTCTCATCACCCTCTGCTGCTGCATCAGGAGGTGATGGTGCTATGGGAGACAGCCCACGCAAAGCCCTGGTATGGTCCTCCATGGCAGCAAGAATGCGGTGTGGAAGGTCTCGTTCTGGAGGATGATAGTACGGAGATCACCACACAGCACCTGAGGGGTTGCCTGCATTTCTGCACGCATGGCGTCCCGCGATGCCCGGATCTCGTCCCGAGTTGCCTGCAGCTCAGCTGAGAGCGAATGTGTGAGCCACTCCAGCTGCTGTTCTGTCCTCAAATTTGTGGAAGCCTCAAGTTCAACAAGAGTCTCCCTGAGGTTATGGAGTTCTACCCTCAGGGCTTCCCTGTGGCCCTGTGACTCTATAGAAATGGCTTCCCGCAGACTCTCCAGGTCCCTGTTGGACACCAACATGTCTTCCCTGTGTGATTGGCAAATGGAGTCTGTTGCCTGCTGTTGTTGCTCCATCTGCCTTTCAGGGGGGATAATGGAAGTGGCCACCCTCTCCATTGCCTGAGCCATCATTTCAACTGATGCTGCCTGTTGGGTTGCTATACCGTACATGGAGTTCTCCCATACAGTATTACCTGGTGGCGTACGGCCACCGTGTCGCCGGGCACCACACCTGTTTGGGGCAAGGCGACCTGCACCTTGCTGTTCTGGCACTGCCTGAGGCTGCAGGACTGCATTCCCCCTCTGATCTGCTGGCCCAGGAACAGGATCAGATGTTGTGGAGTGTGACCCTGCATCCGTAACTGCCAAAGGCGGAGTAACCAACACTGACATCCCCATAGAGGGCTCTACCCCTGATGCAGGTGGGTTGGACAGAACAGAATCCCTGCCAGAAACACTCACCTGCGACGGCACATAAGTCTCATCATCCGATTCAGCACCTGAATAGAGGTCTGGGGAGGTGCACCCAGAGACACCCCTGGACAGTATGGTCTGCAGTAACAAAGGGTTTTCACCCACCACCACACCACGTCCCACACTGGTGCCCGGTCGTGCCTGAGATTCCTCCTGGGTCTGCACCATCTCCTCCACCTCAACAGCATCAAGTGCGTCATCACCTGCAAAAACATGAAAGACAACAATTGGAAACAGGCATGAGCACCATAGCACACACATAGGCCTGACAAGGCAGTGATCCAGTACATGCACTGTCAATGAGTTGGAAGGAGAGGCAAAAAGCACACACTGATGACACCAAGATGGAAAAGCAAGACATTTGCTGCAAGATGGGTAGCACTGGCATCTCACATTAGCCTGTGAGTGGCATGTCCAATACACATACATGACACATGCCATTACACAGATGGCATGTAGCATAGCCATGGTACATTCCACAAGTACAGCCATATGTCAGTGCATGAGTACTGTCAGCCATCCATGTGAGATGGACATGATGAGATGAAAAATGCTACATAGTGTGACAAAATATGCATGTGCCACTCACTGCAACACATCCAGTGTACAAGAATACAGTGATTGCAGGCAGATGTAAACATCAATGGTTGGTCACTTAAACTTGACAGGAAACAACTATCATGTACCACATACAAACAGGCGCCAAAAATCAATGTGAGAAGGCCAATACTCAATCAGCCTGAATGGTCTAATCATTCACATAACAAGGTAACAAATGTTGGTCAATGTGGGGTGTAATCAATGACAGAAGCATGTCACATATGTGACAATAGGGCTGAAAAATGTGTTGCAAAAGTGGGAGAATTGAAACAATCAGCCTGAATTCTGAACAATGTTGTTGCAAGATGACAGTTCAAGGGCAACTGCAGTAATGTGCCGCTAAATGGCTACTGTGAGCAGAAGGGATACTGTCATACCCAAATCCAAGGCCAGTGAATGTTTTGAAGGAAGCACATGGGTGACCCATAACACTCAGGTGCACACACCCTCACCTGGCACTCAATCAGAACCCGTCACCCACACAACATACACATGGATTACACACACATGCATGGGTACTCACCGGACAATGCGTCGTAATCTGGTAGGTCTCCCACGCTTGGATCTGTTCCTCTGTGACGAAGGTTCCAGCAACAGACTCATGTTCAGTGAGTTGGTTGTCCTCTTGTGGAGACCCACCGCCAGTCACCAGAGTAGAAGCATGATTTGAGGCCAGCTTGTTCTTTGCTCTGCGTTTCAGGTCATTCCACCGCTTGTAGCAATCATCAGCTGTGCACCTCACAAATCCAAGGGCACTAATGATGTCCGCGATGGTCTGCCAGTGTGCCTTACGTTGACCAGGTGTGGTCTTGCACCCTGCAGTCACCACCATTTCACGGCTATGTGCCGACACATAGGCCACAAGTGCATCAAGTTTGGTGTCATTAAAGCTAGGCTTCCTTGACATGCCGGAGTGTGTAGCTGTGTCTGGGGTCTCACCCTGTAGTGCCAGAGCACCCTTCTTCCTCTTTTTCAACGGTGTTGCAGATCCTGAGTGGCTTATGCCGCTCTGGTCAGTAGGGGCAGAAGCGCCGGTGGACTGGGTACTAGGAGTGTGCGAATGCACAATGACCGTAGGTCCTGGGGCAGGCATTGGCTGCAGGGTGATGTTGGCAGGGGCAACGTCGGTATGATGCACGGGGACCGACACTGTCCCAGCTGGGAGACTCAGAGCTGGGGTGGATTGAGCTGCAGCTGCCCCTGCAGCCTCCCCACCCTGCCTACTTGGGGCAGCAGATGACATAGCTGCCCCTGATCCACGTGGCCTGGTGACACCAACTTGCACCGCCACACGTGGCTTAGACTTGCTGACCTGGAAGTCAGCCTGGGAGTCATCCTGTGGCAGTTCAGGTGCCACAATGGGCTGGTCCAACAAGGGCTGAGCTGGGATGGTGTCAGCTACGTTTCCCACAACCATGGGGGGGCATGGGTGTCCCTGATTGCTCCTCCACACATGGAGGAGCAAATCCTGGCCACATCCCCTACCGCGCCCAACATGCCCACCTTTTGGAGGTCGGCCACCTTTGCCTCCCTTACCGTTTGGTCGCCTCCCAACCATGGCACTGATGTTCTTGTGCGTATGGGAGTAGCAGTAGACGATTGTCCTGGGCAATTGGGATGAAAGGGGTGGGGTACTAGATGGAATTCGTACCCTAGTGCTCTAGCAAGACGGTCTGTGACCCCTGGGGGAAGATGACGGGTCATGCAATGCACAAGCACCCCAAAAACAAAAAATAACGTGCACGCAACGCCTCGTAGACCACGTGTGTGGAAAAATGAACCCTCACTACACTGGGGCACCCAGAAACACAAAATTAAGCGTACGCATTATACACGCAGCCTACCATGACCTCTGAAGGGGTACGTGACACACGGGGCAAGCACAGTTGGTAAATACGTGCGGGACTCACCGTCTGCCTGGAAAAAGAATGTGAAAAAGACGCGCGTGTGCGTGTTGGCAACACCCTGCCAAAAGAAGAATTGTACGCTGTCTGAGGAGACAGGACAAAAGAAGAAGTGAACGCTGTTTGAGGAAACAGGCCCAACAAAAAAATTGAACGCTGTCAGAGGTAACAGGGAGTACGAACTTGAAACGCTGTGAAGTAATCGCGTGTGAACCAACAAGAAGTACAGAATTCACCCACTCGCTCTCCACGAAAAGCACGTACAAGGAAATGGCGTATCTTTTAAACCGGCCCACACGAACAACGTCACTTATGCGTGTACACACTAAGGCCCTTTCCTCCAATTACAGGAGCTGACAGTCGGACGTGCAGTTTTTTCACGTGTACAATGAACGTGTACGATGAACATGCACCCGTGTTGAGAGAAACGCCCTTGCGCGTAATGTCACAGACACGCTTACGCGCTATGGGCGTTTCCTTGAATTACACACAGACGTGCAAGATTTTCACGTGCCAAATCACTCCGTATCAAGCTGGCCACACAACAGCACACGGAAGACCACGCTACTGCCCAGAAGTCCTAATTACTGCCCCCCAGAGCCCCGAGCACACTCCCACCTGCCATCTGCTGCTGCCTGCCTGCTGCCCACGTGCCCTGCTATTTGCTGTGTGCACATCAGCCATCTGCAGGGGTGCAGTTGTTGTGACCACCCCATCTGGAACTGAAGACTCCAGACTGGGATACCATCGCTCCACAGCCCAGCCCCAGGACCCAGTTGCCCACCCACACCTGCCTCTCGGGTTGCCATGTCGGCACACCACCATCTGGCACCACTGGCAACCGCCAGCCAGAGAGGCAGAGGGCCACCAGCTTCAGTGCCAGGGAAGTTGGTGTCCTGGTGGAGCAAGTCCTGGGGCAGTATGATGCCCTCTTTGGAAGTTCTCGCGCCGACTATGAAGGACGGACCAGGATCTGGATGGACATCGTGACTGCCATTAAGGAGGAGGGGGTGGCAGGCCACGACTTCAAAAATGTCAAGAAGCGCTGGGAGGACTTCAGGTCCAGGACCCTCAACAAGGCCCGGCGCCTCTTGAAGGCAGCGGATGCCAAGGGGTGCCGGGGACCCCTGTCCGACCACCAAATGAGGGTCCTGGAACGCATATGCCCAGCATTCCACGTCCAGGTCCTTGAGAGGCAGACCCGTCTGGAGTCGAGCGGTAAGTGTACATGCATACTGATTGGACCCTGTGCGTGTCGTGGTGTGCCAGTAGTGTGCAGGTTGCACATGTGTTTTTGCAGAGCCATGTATGGATGTGTATTTACAGGGGCGTGAGGCTGACACATGCGAGTCCTCTCATGTGTGAGACACATGGATGGTGCATGTGTGGGGGTAAGCATGCAGGCCAATTGCAGATGTGGGAGCACACATGTTTGAATTACTGTGTATGTACGTTGGCATGGTTGTGGTGTCACACATGGATATTGGTTCCAGCTGCATGTATCTGCACTGTGTACATGTGCATGTGTGTGTATTTGACAAGTGTACAACTGTGATGCAACATGGATGCATGTGACACTGATATGTAGTAGGCTGAATGCCAGATGTGACATGGATGGCGATCTCATCACTGCAACAGTTGGTGGAGATGTACACATGCATGTAAGTGTGGTGGCGTGTGTGCATGTCTTCTGCACTCCCTGTGTTTCATGTGATGTCAGGCTCACCTTCAACTGCTCATGCTGTTGTATGTGTATGTGTATGGATGATGCTGCCTGGTGCAATATTGCTCTGGAATTGCTCATGTGTGTGAGTTTAAATGACATGCGTGTGTTGAGGATTGTGATGCCATGTCTGAAGTTTGACACTGCCACTCATGTGCAACTGTCATGTGTGTATCAGTCCATTGTACAGTGCCCTGATGCCTGTGTTCTATCTCTCGCTGTCTGCAGCGTCAACTGATGAAAAGGGCGGAGAGGGTGCTGTGGAGCAAGGCGGCAGGGATCGCACTGCCAGCCGGAGACGCAAGGCCCGGCTTCCCTCCCAGGTTGTCATCTCATCAGGGAGTGAGGAGTCCGGTGCCGCGTCCCAGGCCGCAGCTGCCGAGGGTAGGTCCAAGAGGCGGAGGTCAGAGTTGGACTCCTCAGCAGCAGAAGGGGCAGCTGAGACCCCACAGGGTCTGATGGAGGAAGATGGCACAGAGTCATCCAGGTTGGTGGGGGGTTTGGTGAAGGAGGAGGCCGTGGAAGGGACAGACACGGGGTCTGGAGGTGGGGATTCCACTGGTGCTAGTGGTGCAGTGAGGGGCAGGGACAGGAGGCAGCACAGGCCGCCGTGGAGGTGCCTGTGTGTAATCCTGTCCCCGATCCTGTGACTGCATCTTCCTGCACCAGCATGAAACAGAAAAAAGTGTCTAAATCTAAAGACACTCCCGTCCCCTGCACACCTTTGGAACTGATACACAGTTAGTCAAATGTAGTTAGAATTTTTACTTCAAAAAGGTAAGTAAATATTTAGGCAAAACAAAAACAGGTTTCACAATATATTGACCAGAACACTTCTGGTTGACATTAAAATACATAAACATACAAATATTCAAATAAAGCCATTATAAAGTAGAATGATCTTGAAAACAACAGAAATAGAACATTTGTAATAAAGTTAAGCAAACAATAACCAAAAATTGTTATTCTTGTGTTGTTCTGAGGAGCTCTGCGCGTTTCAGGGAACAACCCCTTCTTCAGGAGCAGAATAGTCTGTAATTATATACATTAAAGAAGCATCAGTGTCAATATCATATTTACAATGTACACAAAATTGGAGAAATCCAGAAAAAGAAGATATACATAAAGTATAATTATTAGAAAATAAGACAATCCACATATATGTAGTCACAATAGTACAGTTACAATCAGAGAAAGTATTTATTGACATAACCATCCACAATCTCATAGGTGTGACTTCAAGAAAGAAAAATAATGAGGCCTCAAACGGGCACTAGGATTTTTAAATAAATTAAATAAATCTAACTGATAAACAGCTCCAATTGGGGAGGAGCCACTGCATGTGGCCAAAACGGCAGAAACATTTTTTTTTACATGAAATATAGACTCTTAAAATAGAGGTCAAATGGTATTTATCACTAGTCTAACAAAAACTAACACCATAAAGAAATAAAGGAAAAGTGAACAAAAATTAATTACAAAAAATACATGGCAAGAACGCTTCCTTATGTTCAACTCACCGGAGTATACACAAAAACCTCTCACGGATGTGACAACTCGAACTGGTTAGGAGTACTGCCGCAGCTAACGCTCTGTTTATACCCAGATAATGATCATGTGCTAAAGGCACGTGATCTGGAATGTTGAAAAGGTAACGTGTTAAAGAGAAAGCAAATGTCATCGCCATGATGCTGGCAACGTTTATAATACTGAAGTAGTCACGAAGTGAATACACATGGTATAGCAGGTCGGAAATCCAACATGTAAAAAGGAGGCTGCCAACCCCAAATTAAAATGAGTTGGGAATGTTAAAAGTAAAACACGAAACCGTGGAATATACGGGCAAAGCAAAAAATGCACTCACGGAAAATTAAATGCCGGTGCCATATACAGAAACGAAAGTTAAAATAAAATCACCAATGTCCAGGCCAGAGACCGAGAAGGAGTGGTAGCCAAGCCTAAATCAAATCACCTAAAGGGATACTGTGAAACACATATTCAGAAAGTAAAAAAGAAGTAAAATAGACTAAATAAAACTAGTCCATGTACACAGAGACGTACTAATAATACTGACATATACTGAAATAGAAATAAATCTATATGGTAAACTAGTGGCATCGGACACTCATGATTGGTACAAAATAGTAAGCCAACAGGCGTACTGATGATAAGGTAGAGAGGGAGTACTGAAATGTAACTGGACCTATAGGTTAAACAAGAGCCATCAGACACTCATGATTGGTGTGATGTAGTAAGCCAACAGTATTAATTGGAATGGAACGTCAAACTAAAACAGAGTACCGCCCTTAGGCGGAATAACTGACACAAAATAAAAAAATGAAAATACAAAAGAAACAAATTACTAAACTAAAATATAGTGACCACATGAGTTCAACAAGGTGATGGAATACTTCTGCCCATGGCTAGTCAAAATGTCAAGCAGGCAATCTATGACAGAGAAGAATAAAATAAAGAACCCAATACACTGAATACAATAAATACAACAAAAGTCACTAAAACAAGGAGTTAAACGAATGCGGTGAAAATGACTAGTCCACAGAGATATAGTCCAAGTCGAATGTTTTACCAAGTATCCAAATCAAATCGGATTCAAACAAAGCAATTAAGAGAAAATTCTTCATTCAGAACTTTTGGTGAAATGGTCTCCAGGGTATCTATCCAAAACATCTCCCTTTGAGCAAGGGTCCTCATAAAGACCCCTCCCCTAATTGGACGTCTGACAACCTCCAAAATAGTGAACCTGATCCGAGCTATAGTATGGCGTGCCGCTGCAAAATGCCTCACGACTGGAGATTTAATATTATTGCAACAAATGTTTGATTTATGCTCAGTCCATCTCTCTCGGGCAGACCTAGAAGTCTGTCCGATATACATCAGACCACACGGGCACTTAATGCTGTAAATGACCCCAGTTGATCGGCACGTTGCAAAGTTTCTCAATTTGATTTTTTTCCCTGTGTGGGGGTGTGTGATGTAATCCCCCTTGGACACATTGTTGCAATGACTACAAGTCAGACATGGAAACGTACTTTTTTTCTTAGTAGCCAACGTTAGTTGCGTTTCCTTAGGTGCTCATTCTGCCTTCACTACCTTATCTCGAATGTTAGTGCCTCTTCTATACACCATCATTGGTGGATCAGGAAACAATTCAAGTAAAGTGGGGTCATAGTGTAGGATGGACCAATGTTTTTGAATAATTTGTTTAATGTGAAACGATTGTCTGGAGAATTTTGAAATGTGAAGAATGGCTGCATTCTCTTTTTTAGATTTAGGTGTCTAGTTATTCTCTCGTAATGGGAAGAGACCTCGCATGTGCTTCTTCAATTGTTTTCATTGGATACCCTCTCGAGGTGAACCTCTTAGACAAAATATTGCACATTGTAGAGCATCACTGTCTGTAATAATCGTCTTCAAACGTAACATTTGGCTATACGGTAAACTAGCCAACATTGACTTGGGATGAAAACTCGCATAATGTAATAGACTGTTCACATCTGTCGCCCTGTGATATAGGGATGTTCTAATTTGATTATCAACAATCTCTAACTGCACATCTAGGAAGTGAAGTGTAGGTTCTCCCGTTTCCAAGGTAAACTTAAGCCGTGTGTGAACAGAGTTAAGATAGCTAAGGAATTCTTCCAATTTTTTTTTGGAGCCACACCACACACCAAAAATATCATCAATGTACCATTTCCACATTATAATCTTTGATAACCATTCCATATTGTCCAACACAAACCGCTTCTCAAACCAATACATATATATATTGGCATAGGCTGGGGCCATTGCCGACCCCATCGCTGTGCTGGATATTTGTGAATAATACTCTCGTTGATATCTAAAGAAACTGTTGTGTAGAATGATAGTAATGAATTGGATAATTAGCTGTGGATCACATTTCACGATATTAGTTTGTAATAGTAACCATTCTACAGCCTCAATGTCCTCCTGATGGGGGATCAAGGTATACAGGCTACACACATCCATTGAGAACAGTATGCATTCAGATGACAAGCAGGTAAATTCTTTCACATTCAGCAGAAAATCTGTAGTATCTCTCAAATACGTTGGAATTGATTGAACCAATGGTTGTAAAATCCTGTCTACATATTTAGATAAAGGATCTAAGATGCTTTCAGTGCCAGCGACAATGGGTCTCAATGTGGGCTGTTCTTTATTTTTGTGAATTTTTGGTCCTGCATTATTGGATATTTCTTCAAAAGGAAAGACCTTGTTTTAATGTTAATCCAATCATTGTCAAAAGCCTCATTGACACAGCTTTCAATAATCCCCCTGATTTGATGTGTTGGGTCTCCATTTAACCTTAAATATGTAGAAGTGTCCACCAACATAGATGTACATTGAGTGTGATAGAAAGTGGAATCCATTACTACCACAGCCCAACACTTATCTGCTGGTTTTATTGTAAGGTCTAAATCGCTAGCCAGAGATTCCAACTCTTTCAATTGACAATCTATTAAATTAACCAGGGCTCTGGAAAGAAAATTAATCATCTTCAAATCATCCTTAACCTTCAATTTGAACATGTTAAGAACAGGACTGTCAATCGGCGGATCACATGTACTTTTTGGTTTCATCTCAAGTTGACCATCTATATCTTCCCATTCTGACTCCTCAGATTGTGATGAAAAAATAATTTATATTTAATTTTACGGAGTAGTAAGTGAAGATTAACTTTTTCATCAAATATAGTTGAGTTAGAGGTTGGACATCCAATTGACTCTCAGTTAGAACTTTACTAGAAATGTTCACGACAATTGATTCCATTATTTGTTTTTCTTTTTTGGTCTTGTGCCTACGTCGGGTCTTTTTTCTAAGAAAGGAAGGGCTGTAGAGATACCTGAAGTATTTGGTGCTGACCCACCAATTTCCAAATTTTGAGGAGGTACAGGTAGTTGATGTGTTGAAACTTGTTTACCTGGTATAGGGTCACCTATACTACCCTCACTAGTGTTTTCTGAGTCAGAGGAAGTTGGTCGAGGCTTTGCATTTCTTTGAGCATAAAACTCTTGCCACAAGTATACACTGTTGTTATGGTAATCAAAAGTGTCATGTCTGAATTTGCGTAACTTACGTTGTTCAATATCTTGTTTATTAGATGAGAGTTTCTGATTAATGTTGTCTAAAATTGATTGAAGGTCTTGTGCAGATTTAAGTTTACTCAATTGTGCCGTTAGATCAACAATTTCTTTATCTATAACATCTAATGACTTGGATAATTCCTGGATTGTCAAAAGAATAAGATCCAACAAGCACTTATTCAGTATCTGATCCCACTTAGCAATGCAATCTTTTTTTTCCCAAAACAGAGTGGGTCTTAAATAAACTCTAAGGCCTCTTGGAATCCATTGTGACTTGTAATACTCGACTAAAGTGGAGGCGTGCAACTTTTGAGAAATTTCACCAGCAGGGATGCCTACGTCCAGACCCGTTTTCAAGGAGGGGATCCGCTTACAACAACTGGCCTTACTCTCCCTGCTCATGTGGTTATCCGGGACCGGGTTGAGCCTGTCCTAAGTGGGATGGTGTTGCGTCAACGGGACATGCAAGGTGACCTGTAATGTTTTCGTGAGGACACTGCACGTCATCTCGAATGCCTCGTTGACCGCGTTGACCTACTGGAACGGGTCACCAAGGCTGGATTCCTCCGTTTTCTGGACTTGTTCCGACCCCCTCCTCACCTGAACTCCCTATGCGCCAGTCGTCCTCCATGCCATTTTGCCACCCATGTATCACCTGGGTACCCTGTGGAGCTACCTCTGACCCTGCAGCCAGGCTGGTGGAGGACACATCCCTGCCACAGTCGGGAGTCGGACGTCCAACAGGGGTGGCCACCTCAACAACTGCACCCCAGCCGGAGGAGGATGTGCAGGCAGAAAGAGCCAGGGCACAGGCACAGCAGCAGCAGCAACAAGGTGGGAGCCATGGTGGCTCGGGGCCTTCAACATCAGAGGGGCAGGCATCGGCCAGAGGGCAGGAGGATGCAGGATTGGAAGTGTCTTCCCTGTGGCAGTGGTTGGGCCAGGCCAAAGATGCGGAGTGGCAGCAGGCGGAAGAGGGGCGGAAGAGGCACGGCTCACAATGGTCAGGGCGGAGAACTCCACGCAGAGGGCTCTGAGGCGGGCCAAGTGCCTCGAGGCAATTCGCAGGGAGTTGGAGGTCCAAATGTCATCGTCCCTGGGGCCATGGAAAAGGACCGCCTCCGGGACATCGAGCAGGAGTTCGATGATGCCCTGGCCCAGGAAATCGGGAAGTGAGCCATCGGACTAGCCCTCTGCCATTGTATATAGTTTTTAGAGTTAGGATTCCTTTTCCTTTGATTTGGGTGAATGGACTATGCCACACACATTTGCATATAGTTTTTCTATTAGATAGTTTCTTAGGTAGGTTTCATTTCTTTCGTTGGGCTCATGGACCCTTGACAATGGATTGTACATAGTTGGACAATGCATTTATTTTGAACTTTTTCTTTTGATTTCACCATGGATTAATGGATTTTTCTTTTTATGTTTAGTTTGGATTTGCGTTGGTGGAGGGAGAGTTTGGACTATTTTTCTTTCGGATTTCTTTGGATTGGTTATACCTTTCATTTACTCATCTTTTGCACATGCTTTTCATTTCATATTTGCTATTTTGTTATGCTTTCATTTCATTGCTTTATTTTTGTTCATAATACATTGTGATATTTTAGTTCCATGTGTGGGATTCCCTCATTGGGTTAATGCATGTGAAAATGTGGGTTTACACAATCAGTGCCAACCAGTGTGTGTGTGTGACGGACATGTGTTGGTGTACATTGTTGACTTTTGGTTTGCGTCTTGGGATAGGCATGTCAGTGTGGGGTGGATTGGGAAATCATTGCGTCTCAAGAATGGGGTGGCGTGCTTTGGTATTTTGGTGTGGAAGTGTGCCATGATTGTGCATCTTTATTTCATGTAGGGGGGACATGAGTGGGGGCCTGCTGACAGGTGCCCCTCACTGCTGGGGGTGCTGGGGGATATGAGTGGGGGCCTGCTGGCAGGTGCCCCTCCCTGCTGGGGGACATGAGTGGGGGCATGCTGGCAGGTGCCCCTCACTGCTGGGGGGTGGGGGTGCTGGGGGACATGAGTGGGACATGAGTGGGGGCCTGCTGGCAGGTGCCCCTCACAGCTGGGGGGTAGGGGTGCTGGGGGACATGAGTGGGACATGAATGGGGGCCTGCTGGCAGGTGCCCCTCACTGCTGGGGGGTGGGGGTACAGGGGAACATGAGTGGGACATGAGTAGGGGCCTACTGGCAGGTGCCCCTCACTGCTGGGGGATGCAGGGGGACATGAGTGGGGGCCTGCTGGCAGATGCCCCTCACTGCTGGGGGGTGGCGGTGCAGGGGGACATGAGTGGGACATGAGTGGGGGCCTGCTGGCAAGTGCCCCTCACTGCAGGGGCGTGGGAGTGCTGGGGCACATGAGTGGTGGCCTGCTGGCAGGTGCCCCTCACTGCTGGGTTTTGGGGGTGCTGGGGGACATGAGTGGGGGCCTGCTGGCAGGTGCCCCTCTGCTGGGGGGTGGGGGTGCAGGGGGACATGAGTGGGACATGAGTGGGGGCCTGCTGGCAGGTGCCCCTCACTGCTGGGGGGTGGGGATCCAGGGGGACATGAGTGGGACATGAGTGGGAGCCTGCTGGCAGGTGCCCCTCACTGCTGAGGGGGTGGGGGTGCAGGGGGACATGAGTGGGACATGAGTGGGAGCCTGCTGACAGGTACCCCTCACTGCTGGGGGGTGGGGGTGCAGGGGGACATGAGTGGGGGCCTGCTGGGGGACATGAGTGGGACATGAGTGGGGGCCTGCTGGCAGGTGCCCCTCACTGCTGGGGGGTGGGGGTGCTGGGGGACATGAGTGGGTGCCTGCTGGCAGGTGCCCCTCACTGCTGGGGTGTGGGAGTGCAGGGGGACATGAGTGGGGCCTGCTGGCAGGTGCCCCTCACTGCTGGGGGGTGGGGGTGCTGGGGGACATGAGTGGGACATGAGTGGGGGCCTGCTGGCAGGTGCCCCTCACTGCTGCGATGAAGGGGTGCTGGGGGACATGAGTGGGGGCCTGCTGGCAGGTGTCCCTTACTGCTGGGGGGTGGGGGTGCAGTGAGTGGGGGCCTGCTGGCAGGTGCACTCTCTGCTGGGGTGTGGGGGTGCTGCGGGACATGAGTGGGACATGAGTGGGGGCCTGCTGGCAGGTGCCCCTCACTGCTGGGGGTGCTGGGGGACATGGGTTGGTGATCATATTGCAAGGTGACATGTGGCTTGGCTGGGGGGCATGCCCATGGTGGATGGGCTGCCTGTGGGACATGGCCAGGGGTGCAGGGTAGTCCCCTGTGGTGTGGGCTGCCTGCAGGTGCCGTGGAGGGGGTAGAGGGGCCACCTGGGAGGACCCACACTGCCAATTCACATGTGGGACTCCCCGCGCACCCCACTGGATACACGTACCCCGCTCTGACAGCGAAATTGTGTGTGAAACTTCACGCACCACCGAAATACACGTACCCCGCTCTGACAGCGAAATCACGTGTGAAACTTCTGACAGCGAAATCGCGTGTGAAACTTCCCACGAACCCCAGTAATACACGTAACCCGCTCACACAGGGACAATCGCATGTGACACTTCCCGCGAACCCCAGTGATACACGTAACCCTCTCGCACAGGGCCAATCGCGTGTGTAACTTCCCGTGAACCCCAGTAATACACGTAACCCACTCGTACAGGGCCAATCGCGTGTGAAACTTCCCACCAACCCCAGTAATACACGTAACCCACTCACACAGTGCCAATCGCGTGTGACACTTCCCACGAACCCCAGTAATACACGTAACCCGCTCGCACAGGGCCAATCAGGTGTGAAATTTCCCACGAACCCCAGTAATACACGTAACCCGCTCGCACAGGGCCAATCGCGTGTGAAACTTCCCGTGAACCCCAGTAATACACGTAACCCACTCGCACAGGGCCAATCGAGTGTGAAACTTCCCGCGAACCCCAGTAATATACGTAACCCGCTCGCACAGGGCCAATCGTGTGTTAAACGTCCCGCGAACCCCAGTAATACACGTACCCCGCTCGCACAGGGCCAATCGAGTGTGAAACTCCCCGCTCCGGGGTGTACAAGTATTCGGAGGGGTGCGCAGGGAGTTTTACAGGCGTTTTCATGGTTGGGGGCCTGTGCGCCATGTACGGGATTTGTGCACTGTGCATGGCGCACGGGGAGGGTTTGGGGCGTAACTGGCGCTGCTGCAGGGTCGCTGTGCCACTCTGCACCACGGCTGGATTTGGATGTTGAAATCCATGAATACGCTGTGCGCAGAAATGGATTTTAGCGCAAGCGGCTGGCGCAGACTGTCGCACGCACACACTGTGTGCCAGCCGCGTGCGACACTTGTGCGCTGGATTCTATGAATTACCCCCTGTGTGTGAATGGAATGAGATAATTAATGTATTGTGTAAATGTTTGTTCATGTGTGTGTGTGTGTGTTTGTGAAGGGGCGGGGAGTTGATTTTGCCGGGTGGTGGCGGGAGAGCAGCAACAACTGCACTTTTTACTGTGCATCCATCAAAGGATGATATGTTATTAAGTGGCTAGTTTTGCATTTTGGAGCATCCAGTCCAGCCTGTTCTTACTGTGGCATCCCATTTTTTTATTGGGCATCCATGATAAATCAAGCATGTATTACTTGGCTAGACTGGCATTTTTTGGCAGCTAGTCTAGCCATTTCTAACTGTGGCATACAATGTTTTACTGGATATTATGATAAAACAAGCATGTTAAATGGTACTACTTTGCTAGACTGCCATTTTGTCTTAGCCAGTCTCGCCAGTCTAGACCTTTCTTGCTGTGGCATGATATTTTTTACTGGGTATTTATTATAAACCAAGCATGGTATGTGTTATTACTTGGCTAGACAGACATTTTTGGGCAGCCGGTCTATCACTTTCTTACCATGTCATGACATTTTTTCCTGGGAATCAAGGTAAACCAAATATGATGACGATTATTACGTGTCTAGACTGGCCTACATTGTGCAGCCGGTTTGGACATGATTTTTTATTATGGCATGACATTTTTAAAGGCAATGCCTAGAAGAGTATGTTCCCATGTAGGAAAACTACCATATATTGGCAAAGCCAGTGTGACATGCTTTCTTGTAGTAGTATTAATGGCATTAGACGCAAAACAGACATGAATATGTTCTTCGATAGCAATACTGGCATATATGAGGCCAACCAGCACAGACATATATGAACATAGCCAGCGTGAAAATATTTTTATACTGGCATATTTTGTGGGTAAAAGCATTGGGAGATGTTCCTGTGCACTGTTGGAGAGCCCTGGATGTCATGAGGCAGGAGTCAGTTATGAGGTCTCCCCAAAAGGAAAGGCCTGCCTTAAACTATTGTGGAAATGAGGCCCTGCACCTTTAAAGCAGAAAGGAGTCAATTTGGGCTGCAAAATCTGGAGAGGCATACAAATTTCAATTGCCCATCATAAGGGAAAGACATGAGACAATATAGGCGAAATTATGGAAAAACTAAAGGAACATTCCTCAGAAACTACACTCCACAGAACCCTAAAGGGGATGTCAGCATTGTGACCTACAGTTGCAGTGAAGCAGATTGCATTTTGGCAGGATCATTAAAGAAAATGTGTAAATCCATTTTTCCCTTAAAATTAAAGACATGCTCATGAAAATGTTTTCAAGATTTGTAAAATATGAACTTGAGTTCTGCCAATCATGAGTCCATCACAGAGAAAACAACTCTGCACAGAATCTACAAGGGGATGTTGAATTGCAGCAGAAAGAAGGCTTTTTCACGGCTGGAATTTAACAAAGTGACATTTCAATTGTGCCTTTAAAATGACACTCTGGGCATCCAGATGTACAACTAAAGTCTCTAAAAATATAATTATGTTGCCCTTCAGTAAACCACTGAGTGCAGGGAAGTACTTTGTAAGGTTTTTACATGTTTAAAGTGTGTGCTTTTCCAAGAGTTTATTTGGAAGTAAAATTGAGTTACAACTGGCTATAATGGCTAGTTGAGGGCAGGCCTCATCTTGGTTTTGTTTCTCCCTGCCTGTGTCTTCAAATGTGAAAATAGGTTCTAAAGCCTGTTGTCATGGCAATGGGGCCTGGTTTCCCTTCAAGCATGAGTGCTTGCTCTTAGCAATACAATCTTAAATTCCAGTAGAGATCAAAATTGTGGTGCGGGCAAGATAAAGGCAGCTCTGCTCCCCAGCTTTTATGATCCAAGCCACTTAGGCTGCAATAAAACAGGCCATAGCTGGCAATTATCTCTTGCAGCTCTGAGCTAATCTAAAGACAGGACCCCCCCTCTTGACATCAGAGCTAGAAACAGACCCATGCCAAGCGTGGGGGCTAGGGTTAATGAGTAGTTTGACTCCCATTGTGCAAAATGGGAGACATGTTTTTTATTGTATAACATTGGAATTATTTGTCACACAATAATCAGGGTAGGATTTCTGAAAAGGTGTCAAACAGGCATTTGTGGTCAACCAAAAATGATCTTGTTCGGGCTTACCCAACCCAAGTTATTTAGGAAAACCTCATGGGGCTCTTCTGGTGTGGTTGAGAGATATGAACATTTTAGAAAACATGCAAAATATGATTAATATTCCGCCCACTGAGCACAATATTTTTCATGGATATAGTTTGGGAGTAAATGAGGGAAAACTGCACATCTGCAATAGAATAACCTAAACATTTCTAAGTAGGGTCATTTGATTCACAATAAAATACAGTGCTCAGAAATTAACTCATGTGTGTCCAAATATGCAGATTAAGGGTATCTGTCACACAGTGAGATTTCTATGTCCCCAAGCTAGATCGAGCCCTCTTATCAGAGTAAAATGACAAAGGGGTCTCCTCCCCTGGTTTCCCAAAACACTCCCACATTTTCTGGTCCTATCAGACCACAGATAGGAGTAGAGTTTTGAATAGTACCCAATCCATTCTGCGGGAACTCTGGCACATTGTGATAACTAGGTAACTCCTCCTCAAATCAGGACTCTTCCTACTAAATCCTGAGGTTAGCAGCTGTCAAAATCTGGGACCATCCCAGCAGAGTGAGGTCTACATCTTGCAGAGGAGCCAGGAGGTTTTGTAGCTGCCTTGGGACCCCTTGGAGGACAGAGGGAATCCTTGACTGACCCTTTGACTGTCCAAGCAGTGATGCTCTGATGCTCCCCGATGTCCATCTAGCCCTCTCCTGTAAGTATGAATATCCCAAGCCATAGACTGCATAAGCCCTATCCTCTTCAGCACTACCATAGAGATTCCCCCATGGAAAAATCCCCTATTTTATTTGTCTGTGCATTTCAGTCATTTCCCATTGAAGAATCCCCAGTTGCCTGTGTAGATCCTTAGTATATTTTTATAAGTAAATCAATTAATTTCCCCATTTATTTCACGGGATTTGTATTGTAGGAATTCAAAAGTCACCATCTCTTCCCAGTGCATTGCAAATTATTATAGTCATAAAAGTGTTGCCCAAAAGAATCAATCACATTGTGAGCTGAAAAATGAATTTGTCCCTGTGTTTAAATTGTGCCCTGCTAAACGAATTTCCATCTGCAACTCTATGTTCCCCTTGCTCTGTCTTTCTACCCCAAAACTGATTTTCTTTTTGTGATGTATTCCTTTCCCAAAGTCTACCTTTTATCTGATCTGTCATTTTAACGAAAAAATGATTTTCCCATTGAGAGCTACCAAATTGCCCAGAGATTGCCTGTGTATTCTCTTTGCATGTTCTTTTCCATTGAAATTGAACTTAATATCCTACAGAAACATTTTTTCTATTCTGTTCCTCTTTCCCTATTGTGTTGTCAAAATAAATTTCCATTTGTTTTCCCTTTCCATTGCCCACGTGTTGCATGTCCTAAAACCGTTTCTCCTTGTGTGTAATGGCTAGCATTCTCTAAAGCCCTGCCTATCTTCTAAGTATAAGAAGTATGAAGTCCCTTGTGTTCTGTCCCATAGCAGTTGTGCTAAATAATTAAAAAACATTTTTTTTCACTGTGTGAAAACGAGTGCACTTCCCCACTTCCCCCTTCCCATGCTCTTGCGTGATCTGAATGACAACTGGCCTAGTAGGATCGTTGTCTGTCTTAGGATCGTTGTCTGTCTTCCCTCTGCCCCCCCTTGCCTCGTCTTGCCTTGAAACACTTGTGTATAGGTGCGTTATAAATGACATATATCAAATCATATCATTCCTTTCTTGCTCCCCATATTGTTTCAGTAAGCACTAATCAAAATCCGATTTTTATCTTGTGTTCCCACTCCTTGCCACTGCCTTTAATCCAAAACTGACAAGTCTAGTGGAGGTTTGGGGGGCGATGGGCGAGGGTTGCTGGGACTCAAGAATAATTGTGTGTGCGCATGCACGTTCCTGTTTTTGCATTCATTTGCTTGGTGTTTGAACCATTCTTTGATGGTAGTGGTGGACGAAGTAAAGTAAATCCTTGTACTGTATGTATTTTAGTTGTCTCAGTGTGCTGCCTGACCAAAAAAAGGATACTACAATTTGTGCTGTCACACCTTGGTGACTGTTGTAATTTGTTTATTCTAATTTAAAATTAAATCATAAATTCATAAAATATTCATTGATAACACACCAGCCTGGTTCCTAGTCCATTGTGACACGGGGTGCTTGTGGAGGTCAAGTGTGAGACGGGTTGGAGGCCTTCTTAAGAAATAATCTATGTTGTCGAAATAAAAAGCGTTTATATTGTGTGTCACATTCATTGTAGGGGAAGGAGATTCCTGACTTGCTTGTGCCATGTAATATATCATGACAATTTGCATCCATTGCATTTTGGACTAGAGTTACTTTACAAAACCAATTGCTAGTCTCAGTCGCTCTGGCATATTTGTGGGAAATATGAAGACCCCCTCCCCAACTAAATAAATTCACCAGCACTGGGTTCTGCAGTGCAGACTTTGGCTGTTCGGACTGGGGAATTGTTTGGTACAGTAAGCAAGTAGCACTGTACCAGCCTGTTGGTACAGAAGACGGGCCAATTACCTAAGTTGAGGTCAAATTAATTGTACTCAAAAAGTCCACCAAAATAGATTTCCTGCACTTCCTGTATTTCATTTCAGTGAAGGAACCCAAGTGGTGGTTAGTGACACACAACAGTAAATACGTTTTAAAAAAAGTAATGATATGAGGGTTTGAGGAGTTAAAACAAATAGCTTTCTCTCATTGATTAGTTTAGTACAAGGTTGTCCAACATACGGCCTGCGGGCCACTATGCGGCCCTCCAAGCCATTTGATGTGGCCCGCGAGGCTCAAGAGAGTCTGTGGACCCGATTAATTTATGTATTTCTGCAATGTTGGTCGGGTACGGTACCCAACCAACATTGCAGAAATAAATAAATAAACCAGGTCGTGGCAGAGCAGCGGTACGTGGTGGCAGAGGACTGTTACTGCCTCTGGTGACCCCTGCAAGGGGGCACCAGAGGCAGTTGCAGGCATCAGCCACGGCCAAGTTTGTTTATTTATTTGGGCAATGTTTGTCGGGTCCGTGGACCCAATTAATTTATTTATTTCTACAATGTTGGTCGGATACATGTACCCGACAAACATTGCAGAAATAAATACATTTTGGAAAAAAATCTTGGGGGGATCTCCCAAACCCTACTTAGATCCTTATAGCTATCTCGCTATGCTCGATCACCTCCACTATTTCAGAAAAATATCAACACATGCACACTAGAAGGAATCATAAGAAACAAACGTTTGATCACTGCCCCTGACAACTAAAGCCATCTTTGGGACTGCATTGCTATCACTGCCTGTGATGCTATTGTGTCAAACGTCACACACCATAGCTTTTTAATATACTGCTTTGGGTGAGGTTGTTGACTTTTGGCTCGCCCTCCCACTGGGTGACAAAAAGTTAATGCTTTGGCCCCACATTCAAAAAGGTTGGACAAGCCTGGTTTAATATGTTTGGCCTGCTACAAATAGGTGCTGAGGTGAGATTTGAATAAAGGTCTTCAATTTTAGAGGCAAAACGCTTACCCTCGAGACCACATGAATAGAGAAGGAATTGGGCCGGAAAAAGATGGATCTGTGCTCTGGCAAAAATTGACTTGGCTAAGAGCAGGCCAGCGTAGACCAGAAGCTCACCTGGACAGCCCAAACCCAAGCAATGAGACAGTCCAAATCTGTATATATGCCTCAAGCTTTTCACACATTTTACTGCCGGTCGTAGGTCATTTGGTCGAAAACCAAATGATCGAATGCCATTTGATCGAGAGTCAAATGGTCGAAAAAATTGTCGATTTTTTTTTTATTATTATTTTTTTTATGGGGGGGTTCCCCCCAACCCCTTTTTCTATATAATTTTTTTTTTACCAAACAAAACTAACAAAATATATAAATAAATAAATTAAAAAATTCGACCATTTTTTTTCCGACCATTTCACTTTCGATCAAATGGTAATTCGATCTTTTATTTTCGACCATTTGACCGGACAGCTTTACTGCCATAGTGACTTTTCTGACAGAAAGAAATGAGCACCATGCCCATTGTGCATTGCATGCTTAGGGGGAATGCATGTTTGAATGACTATTACAGACATGTTTGATAAATTGGTGGTCATTCTTATGTTTCCAAAATGCACTTTTTGTTATATGCAAAGAAGCCAGCATCCTACTTTCAGGGCACCCACACTATTTGACACCAAGCTCCACCCCTCAGTGCCATCCACATCGTGGACAATCCACACCACCCCGTGCGCTACCCACTCCCCAGCAGGCAACCCCCAGTGCACTGTCAAAGTGTGTGGGGGAGGGGGTAGGGTCCGCCAGTACATTTTGTCAATTTCCAGCATTGGACCAGTCGGTTCGCGAACCTTCCAAAATAGCTCATTAGAATGTGCCCATATTTTCTGCTGTAAATGGTGCGCACCTTTTATACCTCGGCATGAACTTTATTGGAAACCGTGTCTCTCAAGTTATTTTTCTGATGTTCACTGATTAATCTTGTGAGAGGGAACTTATTATGTCTGTGCACTTTTTCAGTGGGAAATACCAATCGAGTGAAATGTGCCCATTTCGCTTTAACATCAGACATGACATAGGTTAACGAATACGCAGCTACATAGCGGCCAAACATGTACCGCTAGGCAATCTGAGGTGAAGCCAAGTTTACGGAGTGCCCTAGCCATGCCCCGGGTAGATCGCCCCTCCCCCTTTGCAGGAGGTGCTTTCAATCCATCTTCACACTGCGGCTTTGTTCATCAGGCGCCCGCGCGCATTATAAATAGGAATAAGTCTTCAGCCAACGTGAAGAAAAGAAACGCTGTGCGAGGAGGAAACTTCATAATCCATGAGCTGCTTCCAAGAGGCGCGCGCCGCCTGAATACAGAGCGGGATGTCTGGGCGCTGCGCGAAGCCTGACGTGCGATTTGATTTAACTCCCCCAGACTGGACAAATCAAGCAGAATTAATTAGGAGAGCTTTTTGCGTGGTGTGAGTGATTTTTGCACGCACACGTTCTGGGGGCTCTACCCCGCCGCGCAGGGATGGTTTGTTGAAGACAAATGGAAAGCAGCAGGTTTCATGGCAACAGCAGATGAACCTTTTTTTTCGGAATGTGGGGTGGGGACCAACAGGCGCGTGGGGTGGTGGGGTACCCGCCATTCTAATCTATCCTCGCGCTGTTTCACTGAAGTAATTTCACTTGCTCAGTATTCTATACAGAACCGTACAAACACGAGCTGGAGAAAGTGATTATGCAACACCGTTGAGAACTTCTAATGCATGCCTGACCTTTGCCCCGTCACTGATCGGTGCCATATGTATCCCCTACTCTGCCACTCTGTACATTAAATCATGCAAGATGCTTTTAAACTAATTGGAATAATTCCTGCCTCTGGTTAATCAAGTACGTGTTTTGCTTTCTCCGAACTCATTTTTCAACCACAGGAAGTGCACGAGGAACGCTGCATGCGGAAAGCGGACATTGGGCCTCATTATAAGACTGGAGGTTTGCCAGTGGGGCACCTGAGTTACCTCCAGCCAAAAATCTGGAGGTCAGGCAGGACCTTTCCGCAAAAAATGCTGTAATAACCGGCACCATTATTGCCAGTGCCGGTAACGACGGCAAATCCCCCCATGGAGTTCTATGCGACTCCATGAATGGGGATTTACACTGTCACGCTGGCATCCGTAATCCAGCGGTAATGCCGCTGGACTGAATGCAGGAAACGGTAATAGCATTTGCCGTTATCCTGGCAGATTTACCGCCAGGATACCGGCAGGGTCGTAATGAGGCCCATTATGAGCCGAGTCAGGATGCAGAGAGGATCGCTTGTACGTCGCTCCAATATGTTTATTGCTAAAGCTCAAAATACAGCCCACTTACCGAATACAGAGTCATGCACCTTATTGCGCCTTACAAAAAGATTGTGCATAGCAAGAAAGTGCAAGACAAATTCATACAATAAAACGCACGTATCTTTCTTGGACAGTGCTGTTCAGATTGCCAGAGCAGCTGAAGAATCATGTGCTACCAATCAGGAGAGGTAGCGATGGAGTGACGCGAGTGACGCAACAAAGTCAAGCTGAATAAGGGGGGGAAAGGAGGAGAGAACTACTGAGGTGTCATAGAGATGCCAACCTTTGGCACTTAACCAGCGACAGGCAGTGCCCAGCCAAGGGCAAAGAATGTGCAAACTGTGAAAGGAGAAGCACAGCAGGTGCAGCGGAACCAAGAGAAGATAGAACCGTTGAAGAGTCTTCGGAAGACTGCAGATCAGTTTGAAGCATTGTTTGCTTGTTTGTTTTATTATTTATAATGCGCAACATACCCAAAGGTAACAGGGTGTAGTGTTTACAAGTATATGCGAAGCTTAGTAACAACAGAAGGTAAAAATCAACATACAATTATTAATTACATAATGGGCCTCATTAGGACCCAGGCGGTAAGGGGTTTACGGCGGCGTAAACAGCGCCGACCCTTACCGCCTGATTCCGAGGTCCCTTAGCGCCATGGCGGTTTTAACACCTGCTTTTAGCAGGTGTTAAAATCCATGGCGCTAAGGGACCTTGTTGTTAATTACGCCACCGTAATTTACGGTGGCGTAATTAACGCCTTCCCCACTCCCATTATGCCCTATGGGGCAAAAATGGGAATGGGGAAGGGTAAATGGGGATTGGGGACTTACCGCCCCGCCAACCTCGGAATGGGGCGGTAAGTCCGCCAACCACCATGGCGTAAACGTAGTTTACGCCATGGTGGTAAAGGTACGACCCAGGCGGTAACTTACCGCCTGGGTCGTAATGAGGCCCAATTACACATAGGTATATACAGAGGGTACAAGTTTACAAGTTGAGGGCAAAGGAGAGGTATAAACAGCTGAGTCAGCCTAGCTACTTGCTAAGCAGGAGTTATCATTTAGTGATCGATTGGATTGGATTGTGCCAGCATATATCTATAAAGCAATGGTGGGATGACAGAAAGCTACAGTCAACAAAACAAGAGAGCGGCCAACAGTATTCTGCGGAACCAGTATCCAGCTGCTGGGATATATCATGCCATGGATAGAGTTTATAGGGAGGATGGCTAGGATGAAGACATGCTTCTCTGAAAAGGGTCCAGCAGTATTTGGCTCAGATGAGGGATTAGGATGGAATGGGCTTTCAATAATACCTGCTGGGCAAATACAAATCCCTTTCTCCCTACACCAAGAGTACTGCACTAATGTATAAAATGCCAAGCCCAATTCTGGAAACCGCCTATGCTAGAGCGCTCCAATACTCTTGAGCCTGGTACGTGCTGTGAGGAATGCATTTTTTTTAAAAGAAATACAAAAAAAAAGAATGTAAAAATGAATAAATGATCATGCAAAACTATGGATCAAATGGACCTGAGTGCCACAGATAAAGTTCTGTCAATAGAACAAGAAGATAATGCATTTTCTGAAAAGGCCTATCCTGCGCTTTTCTCGGAAACAAGTGAGGCCTGGATCAGTTATGGTTCATCCGGGCCGGGCCACTGCGCACAGTGTACTTAAAGAGCAAATAAAGAACATGCTACGAGAAGGTACCATCAAACCTCTGGAATCCCCTGGGTGGTTGAGCGTTGTGGTTTTAACTAAAAACATCAATCGAAGGCATTGAGGATCGGCATTGACTAACCAGGAGGCAGTCAAAGACCCTTTACCTGGAATTAACAAGCCTGATTTGATGATGAAGGAAGCAAAGTTCTCCTCCACATTAGATATGGAATTGCATGTCACTGCATGCCTACATAAGCAAACCAGACCTCTCACAGCTTGTATCACCCCGTTTGGAACTTTCCAATTTACTCGCATTCCATTTGGTGTGTCCTCTGATGTGTCCGTTTTTCTAAGAATGATTGCCTCACTGTTAAGCAAAGTGGGATGGGTGATATCCTAGTGTATCCAGCGGGTGAACAGATGCGTGACCATGTATTAAAATGCTTATTAGGTCAATTACAAGAAGCAGGAGTGAAGTTGAAGAGCGACAAATACTTGCGGCACACAATCACAGCAAGCAGGATAAAGCCCAAAAGGAATCTGCTACAAGATGAACCACCCCCAAACCGGGACTTCATTTAGGGGTTGCCAGAATTTTATTTTAATGTAATCTCCTGGGCTGTGACCAGCTCCATGTGGCTCTTTACTTCTGAAGTGGCTGGCTTTCTTGTTCAGGCCCCTTAATAAAAAGAAGAATAATAAAAACAGGAGTGCCACAAGTCTAACACTGTCAACACTGACCCTAAATATGAAAGAATAGGAATACCAAATAATGTGTCTTTCTGGAATTCTATACAATAATTGCTAGACTCATTAAAGGTTTATTTCAGGCACATTTCAGGGGGTGAGTCACTGATTTAGTCTGTTCTTAAACGCCTCAACTCAGCCTTTCATCCTTTTGAGGTCGATAAATGAGTACCAAGGCAGGTTGGGCAATATTGGGTTATATTTTTTCTATATAAAGCGCGTAAGCGTAAGTGCTATATAATAACACATCATGATCATTTGGTCATGGAAGTCTGCTTGCACAGTAATTTGGTAATATGGGCCTATACACACTGATCTTAACGATACATATGGCGATCCATTCTTGTATGCGATGTGCATCATATTATAGTGATATCGTAACCATATTTTTCGTAGTGTACAATGCTATGTGATGCCACTTCCTGTTTTGTCAACGCGTGAAAGGTCATGTTCCATCGCTTCCCGTGATATCACTTCAGGGTGGGGTCAAATGACATCACTTCCTGTGATATCATCAGAGGTCAAGGTTCGTGTGATGTCACTTCCACTACCCCAGGCATTTTGGTGAAATGATGTCCCTGCCCCCGAAAAACATGGATAAGCTCTGATCCTTCCTGGTGCTGGCTGAGTACTATGCCAAGTTTGTGTCACAGTTCTCAGCACCAACCCTCAATCATAATATGTTTATTTGTAGACAGATTGTAAACATTATTCAGCACGCCTCTCACCAACATGCTTGATACTACTTTCTCTTCTATGTAACTGCTTCATTGTTCTCATCTCTGACGTAATCTGCTAACTGTGGGACAAAGTACGCTTCCTTGACTTGTACCTGCAACAGTGCCTCAATGCCTCAGCGATGTTTGTGCACTTTACAAATTAAATAAATAAATAAATACACGTGTGCACTTTTGGTCGAAATTGATCAATCACATTTGCATTTCGTTTTTTTTTAATTGGTCGAAGTCACCTCGCCTAAAAGGGCCCAAAGTGAACGCATTTAAAAAAGGTGTCTGTGAATAAATGCAGAACACCCTCAATATGACCAGAAGCCAGATGAAATACAGCGTGTAATTGGATGTCGACACAAAGGGAGGGGCTAGATTAGAAGGTGTGAAGAGTATGATAGCAGAAGCACCATGTGTAAAACCGTTCAATCCCACATGGAGAACATGTGTCACTACCAATGCTGGTGCCTATGGGGTAGGGGCTACGCTGACCAAGAGGACACAGAACAAGTGGTGGGATTTGCGCCCAAGGCACTCTCAGCATCAGAGAGAGATAAATCACTCAACAACATAACAGTAAAGTTGGTGGGTTCATGGGGGAGGGGTGCTTCCGTGGGTATGATGTGGAATAATGTTCTGGTGAGTTACTGAGAGCAAGCCACTGGTTCACATGCTAGACCTGGAAGGCGCAAGGATGTGCACCCACAGACTAAACCGCAGAGCGGCCAGGCTGCAGGCATGCACGTTCGTTGCAGTGCACATTCCTGGATGGAAAGGCTCTGGCACGGATTGCATGCTTCAAATGCGTATGAGGGCCAGGGAGGAATACACCCTCCTGCGTGGCAAGTATGCCGTGGCATTCTTGAGTGACTTGCGCGAGAAGGCATACTTCGAGGTGAGTGAGCAGCACTTGGCAGAGGAAACCGGGCAGGACGGTACCATGCTGCAGATAGAAGACGGGCTCAGGAAAGGGTGCCCAGGTGAGAAGGGATGTCTTGAAGGACTGCGCTTGTAGTTGACAATACACGTGAGACTAAACAAGGACACGTTATCATTTTCCATTCATCGATAAAGTAATCCCATCCGAGGGGTGGAGAAAAAGAGTAATAGAAATAACTCTTTCGGGTCACTTGGGTACCAACAGGATCAAAGGGAGAGTTAGGGAACTCTAAGGCATGGCACGGAGGCTTGCTATTATGCATCATCGCTTTTTGAATTTCTCCACAACAGTGAGGATACAAGAAAACAAAAACTACAATGACCATCATACCTTGCCCTTCTCCCTCCCTTTTTCGCGTCCTATAAGAACACAGTCCACTTTAGCCCATTAT
This sequence comes from Ambystoma mexicanum, assembly GCF_040938575.1. Classification (NCBI taxonomy): domain Eukaryota; kingdom Metazoa; phylum Chordata; class Amphibia; order Caudata; family Ambystomatidae; genus Ambystoma; species Ambystoma mexicanum. The sequence goes on from NC_090921.1 coordinate 482,416,592, forward strand.
ATCGGGAGGATAGCTCAGCGGCAACGTGCTCACCTTGGAAGCAGGACAACACAGAGCAAGACAGGTTCGATCCCCGGGTTCACGCTTAGAAACCTCTAGGTATTTAGCGCGTTATAAATAACCTATCATTTCATTTCATATCGTTTGTAACTGCTCCCGGAGCAGAAGGGTGACAGTTAAGTATTCTCCAAACATGGTATTGCTGATAAAGTGTTCGTACTGTTGATTTATTGGTGAAGTGAGCCGCGACTTGCATTAGTTTTGTATGGGGAGTTACGGTTAGGTGCACGATAAACTGACTATTAGTGCAATACATTTTATCCTGTACTTGTGTGCGGTGGGCAGGCTTTGCAGAGAGTGCAAGTCCATTTAGAGCAGTGATCTTCAAACTTTTTTGGCATGGGCCCCCCCTGAGTATAATTTGAGCAGGCAGGGCCCCCCCAAAAATGCCAAATGGACAGTATGTATTGCGTGCCATCACCACACTCTACTCCCAGTATAGTCCCTGGGCTCCCCCACCTGCTCCCATCACAGTTGCTGGGCACCCTCATCCCACTTCTACCCAGTCCCTGGGCTCTCCCCACCCCATCACACACCCTGGGCTCTCCCCACCCCATCACACACCCCGGGCTCTCCCCACCCTGCTCCCACCACTATCCCATGGTTCCCACCCACCCTGCTCCCAGCACAGTCCCTGGGCTCCACCCATCCTGTTCCCAACACAGTCCAAGGGCCTGGTGGCTGGTGATTTTTTTAAGTGGAGGGGCATAACTATTTCTCCCAAAAATGCCATAGCGACTGAGCACAGTGAGGGAGCCCGAACCAATCAAGAGGAGTTCGGAGGGTTTTCCCCCGTGAATTTTGTTTAAAAATAATGGTTTAAAATGTTGCATTGTAAAGCATACTGAAAAAGAAAATGGGTAAATAGACAAACAGTTTGCAATTGGTGCTTTGGGGCCCATGCACCCCAAAGCACCCCCTTGGGTACTATTCAAACAATCTATGACTAAAGGAATGAATATCCATTTACAACTGCATGACAGTTTTTTATTGGTGCCTGAGACAGTTTCATGCTTCAGCCCGACCATGTCAGCGGCCCAGCCCATTTCTTCCAAAGTAAAAAAAAAAGTATTTATTTTAGCATTTCATGCTGGGCGCTCGCGGCCCCCCAGAGATGTGGTTTAGAGTGATCCTAGCATACATAAACGGCTAGGCTAAACATTACGCTTACACTTGGGTTTACGACCTTTCCAGGCACACACGCACGCGCACGCAGGCACGCACGCACACACACAAACACATATATTAGTAGTAAGAGCAGGAGTAAGCAGAGAGCCGACCGCTGTTGTGTGCTGTCTCCCAGCATTGTGCCCTTTGTGAGTGATTGTATTGGGCACCATGGCTCATGAGGGAGTGGGTGGAGGCCTACTTGTGGAGGACAGTCTTACAGAGTATGAAGGGGAAGAATAACCGTTAGAAAATGAACCATGGCAGGGACATATCTTTGTCTTTTGTCAAGATGTCACTGTCCCAAGCATTTGAGAAAGGATTGGAGAAGAAGAGCCTAATCGCGTACTACAACGGCTTCTGTCACACAGGCCTTGGGTGCTCCCAGCACTCCCTTAGAAAGGGTTGGATCTACTAAAACATTCTGGAGATGATTCTGTAAAAGACTAGGGGACGTTTATTAATACATTTATAATTCTTGAAAAAGCCTAGGCAATCCCGAATAGATATTTGCCCCATGGGACTCCCCTGGGAATGCCATAGCAGGTGCTGTTTGGCTGGCCGCAATACCCATACCGCAGCATGAACCAGTATCAAACGCCAAAGCAACCATTCTTTTCCCAGCAAGCCCAGTGTAACAGGGGACGTGGATACAGTGGAACAGAGGTAGAGCTGCGTTTGGCCGCGGTAGGTTGGCCGGTAGAGGAGGATGGACCTGTGGGAGGACAGTTGAGATACTTTATACAAAATTGGAGCATGTTTCACAAGACCCATGGGTACTGCAGACATTGGAAGGGTTCCACCTCGATATCATGGACACTCCAACACAGAAATGGCCCAACAGGGTGCTGTTTTTCTCCAGAGAAAATCACAACCGAATAGACCAAGAGGTCAGGAATCGCGTCTGGAGAATAAGTCTATTCAAACGACCATGGTTCCTCCTCAGGGATTTCTCAGAATGTGTTTCTGGTGAGTTAAAAGGGACAGGGGTTTCAGGCCTGTGATCAATCTGAAGGAGTTCAATCAATTCATTTTGTATCGCCACTTCAAGATGGAGAGTTTGGCCATCATCAAAGACATATTGAGAGCAGGGAATTGATGGTTTGTGCGACAGGACCTCAAGGTGGCCTACCTTATGGTTCTGTTTTCACAGGTGGTTCTTGCAATTTCAATGGGACGTCAGTTGTTATCAGTTCTCTGTCCTTCCTTTCGGTTTGACATCGGCCCCCTGGAGATTTACCAAGCTAGTGAAACTCCTAGCAGAGTTCCTAAGAGCCAAGATGGGGGGTGGTACATATTTAGATTTATTCAGGTGATGTTTTACACATGGGAGAATCCTTCTGGACAGTGCAGGCCCACGCCATATTGACAATGCATCTGCTGCGTGCGCCTGTTTTTGTTAGTAGTTACCAGAAATCGGAATTGATCAATTCCAGGTCAGCATTCCTGAGGCTCCCTCAGAGCAGACTGAAGGTCACCCGCAGGACGCTTTGGAGAACACTGAGGTTTAACGGTGTGTCAGTCAAGCATTTGGCCATGGTCATCGGACTTTGCTCGTCCTCAATTCAGGCAGTGTTCCATCCCATTGCACTACCATGCTCTGCAGAGGTTGAAGATTAAGGCACTAACGTCAGGAGTAGGGTATTCAGGCTGGCTCCCATTTTCTTCTGATGCAAGAGAAGAGATTCTTTGGTGGGCAGGGCACCTCGACACCTGGATCAGCTGAGCTATTTTCACTGTTCCCCTCAGACTACAGTTAGAATAAGATGTAAGCCAAAGGGACTGAAACTCCAGATGTGGAACGATCTTGACTGGACGGCGATGGTCAGTGAAGGAGTCTCCCTGGCACATCAACTGTTTGGAGATTCTTGCAGGCTCGTTTGTGAAACTATGTTTCACAGAGGCAGGTTCACCCATTCCGTGGTGTATCTCCTCATGGACAATAAGGCAGCTGTACCGTTTATCAACAAACTGGGGAGTAGCAGGACATGGCCCATGGTGGAAATGGCAAAGGTGTTCTGGGAGTTTTGCATTCAGTTTCGCCTGAAAGTGTGAACTCACTGTACCTGGTGGTAGGATGCTGCTCATGGCATGGGCACAATGGGAGCAATTGGATTCTGAACAGACCACTGTTTCAGCTGTCAGAAGGAATCTGGGGTCTGTTTCAGATGGATTTGTTTGCATCAAGGCTCAACACCCAGTGAAGAGCTTTTTCAGTTGGAGGCCTAATCCGTTTGCAGCAGCAACCAATGCATTTTTCCAACTTTGGGGGTGGGCCGGCATTATGCGTTTCAATGATTTGCACCAATAGCTCAAACTTTGCTACATCTGCAGAGGACATCCCTGGTTATAAGTACTCCACTGTGGAGAGTCAGGCATGGTTCCCGTTGCTCCAACTGATGACAGAGGCTTCCCCTTTTTGATTCTGATGTTTCCACAGCTGCTAGTGGACCCACTTCAGAAACTGCACCTGTTGGTACAAAAAAGGTCCCTACAGCTATTGGCTTGATTTCTTGCAGGGACAGAAGGTCCCCCGCAGGAGTTTCAAAGGCAGCTGCAAACCCCTTATTGTGCTCATAGGCACCCAGTGTCAGATGGGCTTATGGGTCGACTTGGCAATGATGGGTTCGCTGGTGTATTCCAAGGAACTTGGATCCCGTTCATGCTGGATTATCTCAGGTAGTTCCTTTTGTCTTCTTTACATCCCAGGGTGTCCTATCACACTATCAATGTATATACATCTGCATTGTCCTCACAACACTCTTTGGTGGATGGTTTGCCGGTCGGGGAACACCCAGTGATATATATGCTGCTGAAGGGTGGTCAGGAGTCTCGACCTCCTGCTGTGTCCAGGTATTCCTGTCGCTGGGACGTTAAAGGGGTTTTGAACCTGTTCTGCTTGTGACCGGTTAGTGAGGAGCTTTAGGAGCCAGAATAGTCATGTGGATGTGTTTGATTTCTTTCTGTAGATTGGGGAATGTCAGAGCTCTAGATTTGTCTTGTAGATGTTTCTATGGGGAAGGTGTTAGGTTCCATTTTCAGCCAGAACCAAGTGTGGGTCAAGAGTCATTTAATTTCCGGCATTACCATATTTTCTCCAGCTCTGCATGGTGTAATGTTTACAGAAGTAGGGGGCCAGGATGCAAGAGTTGCAGGGTATGGCACATCAGCTGTTTGTGTCTTTCTGGAAACCCTTCCAGCCTGTGTCCTCACCGCCTTTGGCCAGATGGGTTAAGTAGGTTATGGACCAGGTGGGTATCGATGTCTCTCTATTTGGGGCTCATTCGGGCAGGGGTGCTATGACCTCTAAGGCCTATTGGGCTGGGGCTCATTTGGAATGGATTCAGCAGGCTGCACAGTGTACTAATGCAGGGACCTCTTATCAGTGTTACTGAAAACATGTTTCACATGCTTCAAGGGTCATCCTGGTTGGGCTTTTAACGTGCATAATAGGAAGACTTGGTGCCTTGTCTTAGAATGTCAATTTCACATAGTTTGAGAAGGCGAGTTGGGATTCTATTAATGGAACAAAAGTGTGTATTATCTCTTCCTTTACCCTCTGCTACTTGTTCCCTGGTCCTGTTGACAGAGGGTATCAGTTCTCTGATACCCTCAGTTCTGGTGAGCATTATGAATTATAAAACAAACCAACAAACAGACGCCGGATCCTCATGACAGTCTTTCTACTGATGGTGGCAGTGCCAACAATGGTGGGTTTTGGTGGGAGCAGATTTGCTTGGTGATGCTGCATTTCTGTCCGCAAGGAGTGTTAGGCTGATGTGCGGACTGTCACCGATGGAACAGAGAACGGACTAAAGTAAACTGTGTTCTTGCAGAACATGATATCATATGATATGTCATTTAGATCGCACCTGTACACAAGTTTTTCTTTAAAAAGGGGAAGAGAAAGGAAAGGGGTGATGGTCATTGTAGATTTTGTTATCTTGTTTACTTACGGCTGTGGAGAAATTAAAAGATCGACTATGCATAATAAAAAGTGAAAAAATAGTCCATAGGCGCCTCTCTGCGGGCACGAACACAGCTAAATGACCTGTTCTTTGGGAAGGTACCCACTCGAGAGTCCCCAGCCACACTTAAGCTCACTCTACCTTTCACAGAAGGGAAATATCCATTTGCAAATCAGTCTTTGTCCCGGCCACATGGGCAGTCCAGCACCGAAATGCTATGGCAATTCTCTTCTGAACAAGAGTACCAACAGCAACCCCATACACTTGTTTCAGCTTTGTTGGGCCTCATCAATGAGGTGGAGCTGTGCCTCTCTGAGCACAGTGAGCAAGGGGTCCACGTCTGGATGACCCTAGGAAACTTAGGGTGACTAAACCTAAGTCCCTTAAACAATGAAACAATAGTCCATAAGCGCCCCTCTGCGAGGACGAACATAGCTAAATGACCTGTTCTTTGGGAAGTACCCACTCGAGTACGCAGCCACACTTTAGCTCACTCTACCTTTCACAGAAGGGAAACATCCATTTGCATAACAGTCTTTGTCCCGCCCACATGGGCAGTCCAGCACCGAAATTCTATGACAATTCTCTTCTGAACAAGAGTACCAACAGCAACTCCATACACGTGTTTCAGCCTTGCCGCATCAGTGAGGTGGAGCTGTGCCTCTCTGAGCACAGTGAGCAAGGGGTCCACATCTGAATGACCCAAGCAAACTTAGGACATGGGATTGTCTATACTCACCCTGTCCTCCGCTCGTTCCTCTCGTTCCTTATTTCTGTCAATTGGCTAAATTCACACAAGTAAGGGTTACAGTGGTTCACACTGAGTCTATCCCAGACTGTGTCCAGGGCTGTAAATCCCTGAAATGACAGCATGAGTAGAGCTACATTCTAAATGAAAAATAGGGTAATATTGTTCTTAGACAAATGACAAATGTGAGCATTTGTATTAAACGATTGCCAGCATTTCATCTAGGCTGTGAGAATATTTGTCTGGGAAAATGACAGTAAACAGATGAGATAAGCCCCCCGCCCCTTCCGAGAGCAGATCCTGCCTATTTTCAATAGGAAGACATGAACTTCATGAACTTCCATACATAATAAGGCTCAGGATGATTGTCATCGTACAGGCCACCTTGCTAATGGCTAGGTTCATAATTCTGGGCACTCTGGGTTGCTGTGCATCCATGGGAATGTGTATACATTGAAGAAAAGACAACAGAAACAGAAATGTTATGAGATTCCTTCTCTAGAAAGTGATGTACAATCCTCCTTTCTAATGGCTGCCTTCATGATCCTGGGCACCGTGCAAGCATGGGAATATGTAAGAAGTAGGCCAACATGAAATAGACACAGGACAAGTGTCTTCAATTAGAAGATTCCTATTACTCATTATGGAAACAAGGAAGGTTGCACATAGGACTTTTGTGTCCTGAAGTTGAATTCCACACCATAGTTAAGGAGATTATATTACACAGGCCGCGGTAGTGGCTGTCTTGTAATGGTTAAGTTGCTAAACCCATAGGAAGAGCACTTTTTGGCTGCCTTAAAACTTCGCTCCCCCCTGGACGAATCCTCACCAAACTTTGCAAAAAAGTATATGGCCCACTCTGATTTTTTGGTGAGGTTTGGTGAAGGGGGGGCAAAGTTATAGGGGGGTCCCAACATTTCTTTTTCTCCCATAGACATAATGGGAAAACATTTCTGCCGTGCCTACAGCTCAAACCGTTGGATGGATTTTCACCAAATCTGCGGTAGGAGCGGCGGCTTGGTCTCAAAAGTGTGCTTTGGTCAATTTGGTGTAAATCCGTCCAGTAGTTCATTTAAACGACCAAAACATAAGGCAAACAAATTAGTGATATCTATGTACGCTCTGCGGAAACACTTCCTTGTTCTCTCCACGGACAGGACACCGATTGCATGATTGGCTTGTGTCATGTCCGCGGACATGCGACGTGTTCTCTGATTGGCTGGGATAAGGCGTGAGTGCATCAAATTGTTTCGATGCGCCCGCACGCCATATTGGATGTGTGGACATGAGCTGGAAGTGAACATAAATCCAATTTTGGGGAGTGTGTTGGTGTGTATGAGTGTTTGGAGAGGGTGGAGGAGTAAGAGATGGGTCACATGCTGTATTTGTTTAGGTGGGAGAAGGCTGTGATGTGTTTGGCATGTCAGCGGACTTAATGAACAGTGGGCGCACTATTGGCTATTTTAGTTTACTATGATGTTGGTTTTGGTTTGTTAGAAGAGCATTGGGGGAAGAGCGTATGTATTGAAGAGTTTCTACGTTGGCTGTAATTATTTTTGAGAATGTTAATTAAAGTGGGTAGGTTTTGAGGTGGATGTGTTATGTTTTGGGTTTTGGCCATTTGGTAGGTGTTTGTTTGTATGGGTGTGTTATGCTGCAGTGGTTGTGGGCAGGGCCTAGAGTCTTGGGTGCATGGTCGAAGTGCCGTAGGCCTCGGGCCATGCACCCAAGACACTAGGCCCTGGCTACAACCACCACAGCATAACACATCCATGTTACCAAAGATTTTGACTGTGGTATGTTGGCTGCTTAGGGGATATGTTTTTAAAAATGTGTGTACTGATTGGTAGTAGTGTAATACTGTTTATAGGTCAGTGAGGTGATGTGTCTTAGTTTGTTTGTTGCATTGTGTTCAGAATGTTGGTATTGAAGAATCTAGGCATTTTGGGTTGTATTTATTGGTGAGGTGTTCATTTGCATGGCTGTGTTATGTTGTGGTGATGGTGAGTTTAATTATTATATACCTACAGTGTAATTCATAGAATTTTGCACAAAAGTGGTGAACGCGGCTGGCGCACAGTGTGCGCGTGCGAATGTCTGCGCCAGCCGCGTGCGCTAAAATCGATATCCGTGCCCAGCGTATTCATGGATTTCAGCCTCCAAAACCAGCCGTGGCGCAGAGTGGCGCAGTGACCCTGCAGCTGCGCCAGTTACGCCCCCAAGAACGCCCTCGCGCAAGGAAAAGCCATCAAAATTCACAATTCATCGCAAAGGGCTGCGCTAACCCTGGACCAGTGTACAGGGCTGCCAAACAGCAAACAGTGAGCGGGGAACGTGTATTACTGGGGTGCGCGGGAAGTTCCATACGCGATTTCAGCAGGGTAGGTGCATTTCTGGGGTGCGGGCAAGTTCAACACGCGATTATAGCAGGGTACGTGTATCACTGAAACTGTACTGAATCAGCAACTGGGCCACTCACCAATCTCGGTCCTTGGCCCAGCCACTCTCCCCTGCACTGCCTTCCTGGCAACCCCTGCACTGCGGGATTGTCTCTGTATCCCTGCAGCCCCCCTTCCCAGTACTTGTCTGCACTTATCTTGCACTTGCCACCAGCTGGCCCTTATTATTTATCTTGTTCATTACTAACCCTGTACTGCACTTTCCCCTCTCCCTTTCCCCCTTGCACTTTTCCCGTCCCCCCTACCTATGCACTTGCGCAATCTGAATGACACCTGGCCTAGTAGGATCGTTGTCTGTCTCCCCTTGTTCCCCCCTGACTGCCTCTTCGCGCCTTGAAACACTTGTGTATAGGCACGTTACAAATGCCATATCATATCATATCATATCACAGGGGTGCGCGGGAAGTTCCACATGCGATTCCAGCAGGGTACGTGTATTTTGGGGGTACGGGGAAGTTTTACACGCGATTTCAGCAGGGTACCAGTATTACTGGGGTGCGCGGGAAGTTCCACATGCGATTTCAGTAGGGTACGTGTATTTCTGCGGTGCAGGGAACTTTTACACGCGATTTCAGCAAGGTACCTGTATTACTGGGGTGCACGGGAAGTTACACACGCAATTACAGCAGAGTACGTGTATTTCTGGGGTGCTGGGAAGTTTAACACGCGATTTCAGCAGGGTAGGTGTCTTACTGGTGTGCGCGGGAAGTTACACACGCAATATCAGCAGGGTACGTGCATTTCTGGGGTGCGGGGAAGCATGACACGTGATTTCTGCAGGGCACGTGTATTACAGGGGTGCACGGGAAGTTACACACGCGATTTCAGCAGGGTACGTGTATTTCTGGGGTGCGGGGAAGTTCAACACGCGATTACAGCAGGGTACATGTATTACAGGGGTGCGCGTGAAGTCCCACACGCGATTCTAGCAGGGTACGTGTATTTCTGGGGTGCAGGGAAGTTTCACACGCGATTACAGCAGGGTACGTGTATTTCTGGGGTGCGTGGAAGTGTAACACGAGATCACAGCAGGGTACCTGTATTACTGTGGTGCGCAGGAAGTCCCACACGCGATTCCAGCAGGGTACGTGTATTTCTGGGGTGCGGGGAAGTTACACATGCGATTACAGCAGGGTACGTGTATTACTGGGGTACGGGCAAGTTTCACACGCGATAGGCCCTGTGCGAGTGGGGTACGTGTATTTCAGGGGTTCAGGGGAGTCCTGCACGTGAATTGGCAGTGTGGGTCCTCCCAGGTGTTCCGTCTACACCCTCCACGGTCCCTGCAGGCAGACCACACCACAGGGGACTACCTTGCACCCCTGGTCATGTCCCGCAGGCAGCCCATCCACCATGGGCATGCCCCCCAGCCATGCCACATGTCACCTTGCACTAGTGATCACCAACGCATTACCCACTTGCACCCCCACCACACAGCAGTGCAGGGCACCTGCCAGCAGGCACACACTCATCTCCCCCAGCACCCCCACCCCCCAGCAGTGTGGGGCACCTGCCAGCAGGCCCCCACTCATGTCCCACCCATGTCCCCTAGCACCCCCACCCCCCCCAGCAGTGCAGGGCACCTGCCAGCAGGCCCCCACTCATGTCCCCTTGCAGCACCACCCCCAAGCAGTGCAGGGCACCTGCCAGCAGGCCCCCACTCATGTCCCACTCATGTCCCCCTGCCAGCAAGCCCCCACTCATGTACCACTCATGTCCCCTTGCACTCCCACCCCCCAGCAGTCAGGGGCACCTGGCAGCAGGCCCTCACTCATGTCCCCTTGCAGCACCACCCCCCAGCACTGTGGGGCACCTGCCAGCAGGCCCCCACTCATGTTCCCTTGCACACCCACCCCCCAGCAGTGTGGGGCACCTGCAAACAGGCCCCCACTCATGTCCCCTTGCACCCCCAGCACTGAGGGGCACCTGCCAGGAGGCCCCCATTCATATCCCCTTGCACCCCCACCCCCCAGCACTGAGGGGCACCTGCCAGCAGGCCCCCACTCATGTCCCCTTGCACACCCACCCCCCAGCAGTGCGGGGCACCTGCCAGCGGGCCCCCACTCATGTCCCCTTGCACCCCCACCCCCCAGCAGTGTGGGGCACCTGCCAGCAGGCCCCCATTCATGTCACACCCATGTCCCCTTGTACCCCCACCCCCCAGCAGTGCAGGGCACCTGCCAGCAGGCCCCTACTCATGTCCCCTTGCACCCCCACCCCCCAGCACTGAGGGTCACCTGCCAGCAGGCCCCCACTCATGTCCCCTTGCACCCCCAGCACTGAGGGGCACCTGCCAGCAGGCCCCCACTCATGTCCCCTTGCACCCCCACCCCCAGCAGTGCGGGGCACCTGCCAGTAGGCCCCCACCCATGTCCCACTCATGTCCCCCTGCACCCCCACCCCCCTGCAGTGCAGGGCACCTGCCAGCAGGCCCCCACTCATGTCCCACTCATGTCCCCCTGCACCCCCACCCCCCAGCAGTGCGGGGCACCTGCCAGCAGGCCCCCACTCATGTCCCACTCATGTCCCCCTGCACCCCCACATCCCAGCAGTGTGGGGCACCTGCCAGCAGGCCCCCACTCATGTCCCCTTGCACCCCCACCCCCCAGCAGTGTGGGGGCACCTGCCAGCAGGCCCCCACTCATGTCCCACCCATGTCCCCCTGCACCCCCACCCCCTGCAGTGCAGGGAACCTGCCAGCAGGCCCCCACTCATGTCCCCTTGCACACCCAACCCCCAGCAGTGCGGGGTATCTGCCAGCAGGCCCCCACTCATGTCCTCCTGCACCCCCACCCCCCAGCAGTGCAGGGCAACTGCCAGCAGGCCCCCACTCATGTCCCCTTGCACCCCCACCCCCCAGCAGTGCAGGGCACCTGCCAGCAGGCCCCCACTCATGTCCCCTTGCACACCCAACCCCCAGCAGTGCGGGACACCTGCCAGCAGGCCCCCACTCTTGTCCCCTTGCACACCCACCCCCCAGCAGTGAAATGGAGATCCGACAACACAAACCAAAAGTCACCTATGTACATCAACACATGTCCGCCACACGAAGGCAGGCAATAGCATCCCTGCGCATTACAAAAATGTGCGCTAACAAAAAGCTGTATATACAGCTCCGATGAATGTCCCATACTGTGGCCCTCTAGGACAAATGACGTGCAAAGGGGTACGCAACAAACACGGACACCCGCTGTGTCAAAAACAGCGTGTATTTCGGGGGTGCGCGGGAAGTTTCACACGCGATTGTGCCTGGGAGAGCGGGGTACGTGTACTTCAGGGGCTCGCGGGAAGTTTTACACGCGATTGGGCCTGGTCGAGCGGGGTACTTGTACTTCAGGGGCTCGCGGGAAGTTTTACATGCGATTGGGACTGTGCGAGCAGGGTACGTGTACTTCAGGGGCTTGCGGGAAGTTTTACATGCGATTGGGCCTGGGCGAGCGGGGTACGTGTACTTCCGGGGCTCGCGGGAAGTTTTAAATGTGATTGGGCCTGGGCGAGCAGGGTACTTGTACTTCAGAGGCTTGGGGAAGTTTAACACGCGATTGGGTCTGGGCGAGCGGGGTATGTGTACTTCAGGGGCTCGCAGGAAGTTTTACACGCAATTGGGCCTGGGCGAGCGGGGTACGTGTACTTCCGGGGCTCGCGGGAAGCCTTACATGCGATTGGGCCTGGGCGAGCGGGGAACGTGTATTACTGTGGTGGGCGTGGAAGTAGAGGAGGCAAATGCGCGAACGCGCACACGCTAAAAAAGACGTGCTAATCCAGAAACACGTACGCAAGCAGGAAGCAGGCGTACGTCGACCCGCGTAGCATAAAAGTGCGCGCAAACAACAAACAAGGTCAGCCACCAGGATGAATATACCGTTCCTAGCAGCAGTGGCCGTGGGATACCGCAGGAGGAGGAGGAGGATAGTCAGGGCCAGAATTTTTACACCCAGAGCCAGCCTTTTTGGGATGCCTGATGACCACGTGTATGGGAGGTACAGGTTTACACCTCACATAATACTCGACCTGGTCAGTGAGTGGGAGGATGACCTCACATCACCCACCCTCTGCTCCCAAGCACTCAGCCCCCTGGAGAAGGTCCTTAATGTACTGCACTTCTTGGCCACTGGATCATTTCAGCGGACAAGTGCCATAGTGGGGGGGGTGTCACAGGCCACGCAGTCACGCTGCCTACACCAGGTCTTGGCCATCATGAATGCACGCCCATCAGTACACAGGCACATATACCTGCCCTGAACACCTGCAGAAAGGCAGGCTGTCATCCAGGATTTTTACGGGGTGGCACACTTCCCCAAAGTGCTAGGTGCCATTGACTGCACCCATGTGACTCTACGTCCCCCCAGGGCATCTGAGCACATCTATAGAAAGCGCAAGCACTGGCATTCCATCAACGTCCAGGTAGTATGTGATGCCAAGGGAATCATCACCTCAATATATGCCAACTATCCAGGGTCCACCCACGACAGTTTCATTTACAGAATGTCAACCCTAAACCGGGACCTAGAAGCTGGTCGGCATGGCGACACATGGCTGATTGGTGAGTATAAATGCCACAGCACATGCATGCATGTCAGATACTGAGTAATGTCACAACCCCACTAATGATACCCATCACCACCTCCCCAGGGGACAGTGCCTACCCTCTGAGCACCCACATGATGACGCCAATTCGGAACCCCACCATGCCACCCGAGGTAAGATACAACACAGCCCATATTGCAACCCGGGGCATAGTGGAGCGCACATTCGGAGTGTGTTAGACGCTCCCCCAGTAGTGTGCAGGATCATAGTGGCAGCATGTGTCCTGCACAATGTTGCAACACGCCGGGTCCTGCCCGTGGACATGGTGGAGCCCCCACATCCCCAACCACATGCACGCCTGCTGCGCATGGGAGGGGAAAGGGCACGGGGTGAGGCAGCCCGTACGCAGCTGGTGGCTAATTACTTCACCTAAAATCACACCCTTTGGAGTGCACACAGTCCTGGCACATACCAGCTGACTATCAATGATGATGAGTCAAGTGACAGTCAACTGTCACAACCATACCAGCCTGAGATTGTTCACCTGGTAGTGTTCCATTGTGTGCATCCCTACCTACAGAAACACCACCAATGCTGTGTCATCAAAAGACACACTTCTATGCTGCTAAAATCATGTCCCCCTTGCAAGATACAACATGACAAAAGTGCCATGTCACCCAACACCTCCCCAGCACCGCCACCCATGTCATGCTATGTGGGAGCAAGCAAAGGAATCCCCAAAACATGACACAACTTTCACAAAGTAAAGTGTCCCGAATGGAAAATGGCCACACACAATATGCTCCCATTAATGTAGAACTGACAACACACATGACCAAAGACTTACCACAATACAATGCAGGTAGCCACCCCAAACTTAGCATTCACATAACAGTACTAAGTTAAAGGATATGTAGTCTTACAACCTGGTGATGCTAGCACATCGACCACTTCCAACTGTACAGTGTTGATGACACGCAAATCTGGAAGTGCACTGCTTACAACATGAACTCCATCTCCAAAGTAGACGGCCTTGTGAAGACATGAGGAATGAACCTGCAAATTAGGAGGGAGACATGGATGCTCAAGCACACATCAATACACCATGCAGTGTACAATACTACAACAATATGCACTAGGAATGTATACGCAGTATTGACTACAGACTGCCCAAACATGTCATGGGAGTCCAACGTCACTGTGTAAGTTACTGTCACTTGGGCACACCCTTTGCAAGCCCATGGTAACGGGAAGCAGGAGGGGTGTGTATCTCACGAACCCAAGCATCTAACCCAAACTCAGGACAAGCCTGCATGTGCCCAGCCGGAATACAGTGGATGCCCACGGGAGCCACACAAGGCAACACACTGTAACAAAAACTCAAAAATTAAAAATCAAAAATCAAAAATCAAAAATCAAAAATCAAAAATCAAAAATCAAAAATCAAAAATGGCCATGTGAGGGATGACTGGCGCATAGGGGGTTCAGTTGAGGAGGGGGTCGGAACAAGGTCCACAAAACAGAGGAATCCGGCCATGGTGAGCTGTCCCAGTGGGTCAACGCAGTCAATGAGCCATGCGAGAAGACGTGCAGTCTCCTCATGAAAAGACTGCAGGTCAGCTTGCATGGCACGTTGACGCAACGCCACCCCACCCAGGACAGGCTCAACCCGGTGTCGGATAGCCACATCTGCAGGGAGAGGAAGGCCAGTTGGTGTAAGCCAATCCCCTCCCTGAGAACGGGTTTGGACGTAGGTATCCCTGCTGGTGCAAGATGATGCAGTCACAGGATCGGGGACAGGATTACACACAGGCACCTCCGTGGCGGCCTGTGCTGCCTCCTGTCCCTGCCCCTGCACTGCACCACTAGCACCAGTGGAATCCCCACCTCCAGACCCCGTCTCTGTCCCTTGCACGGCCTCCTCCTCCACCAAACCCCCCACCAACCTGGATGACTCTGTGCCATCTTCCTCCGTTGGGCCCTGTGGGGTCTCAGCTGCCCCTTCGGCTGCCGAGGAGTCCAACTCCAACCTCCACCTCTTGGACCTCCCCTCGGCAGCTGTGACCTGGGATGCGGCACCGGACTCCTTACTCCCCGACGAGATGACAACCTGGGAGGGGAGCCGGGCCTTGCGTCTCCGGCTGGCGGTGCGATCCCTGCCGCTGTGCTCCACAGCACCTTCTCCACCCTCTTCATCAGTTGATGCTGCAGACAGGGAGAGATAGGAGACAGGCATCAGGGCACTGTACAATGGACTCATACACAAATGACAGTTGTACATGAGTGGTATTGTCAAACTTCAGACATGGCATCACAATCCGCAACACACATGTCATTGCAACTCACACACATGAGCTATTCCACAGCCATATTGCAACAGCCAGCACCATCCATACACATACAAACAGCATGAGCAGCCAAAGGTGAGCCAGACATCACATGAAACACAGGGAGTGCACTAGACATGCACACACGCCACCACAATTACATGCATGTGTACACCTCTGCCAACTGTCGCAGTGCTGGGATGGGCATCCATGTCACATCTGGCAATCAGTCTTCTACATATCAGTCTCACATGCATCCATGTTGCATCACTGTTGCACCCATGTCAAATACACACACATGCACATGTACACGGTGCAGATACATGCAGCTGGAACCAACATCCATGTGTGACACTACAACCATGCCAACGTACATACAGAGTAATCAAAACATGTGTGCTCACACATCTGCATTTGGCCTGCATGCTTACCCCCACATACACCATCCATGTGTCTCACACATGAAAGGACTTGCATGTGTCAGCCTCACAGCCCTGTACATACACATCCATACATGGCCCTACAAAACCACATGTACAACCTGCACACTACTGGCACACCCCCACACGCACAGCTTCCAATCAGTATGCATGTACACTTACCGCTTGACTCCAGACGGGTCTGCCTCTCAAGGACCTGGACATGGAGCGCTGGGCGTATGCGTTCCAGGACCCTCATCTGATGTTCCGACAGATGGCCCCTTTGCCCCTTAGCATCCGCTGCCTTCAAGAGGTGCCGGGCGTTGTTGAGGGTCCTGGACCTGAAGTCCTCCCAGCGCTTCTTGACATGTTGGAAGTCGCGGACTGCCACCCCCTCCGCGTTGATGGCAGCCAAAATGTCCATCCAGATCCGAGTCCGTACTTCCTTGTCGGCGGCCGACCTTCTGAAGAGGGCATCATACTGCCCCAGGACTTGCCCAACCAGGACACCAACTTTGGTGGCAGTGCAGCTGGTGGCCCTCTGCCTCTCTGGCTGGGGGTTGCCAGTGGTGTCAGATGGTGTAGTGCCCGACATGGCAACCCCAGAGGCAGGTGTGGGTGGGCAACTGGGTCCTGGGGCTGGGCTGTGGAGCGATGGAATAGCAGTCGAGAGTCTGTGGTTCCAGCAGGGGTGGTCACAGCAACAGCACCCCGGGCTGACGTGCAGGCAGCAAATGGCAGGGCACGTGGGCAGCAGGCAATCAGGCAGCAGCAGATGGCAGGTGGGAGCGTGCTCCAGGCTCTGGGGGGCAGTAATTTGGCCTTCTGGGCAGGAGCATGGTCTTCCGTGTGTGAACGCATGGCCAGCTTGATACGGAGTGATTTGGCACGTGAAAATCTAGCACGTCAGCGTGTAATTTGAGAAAAGGCCCTTAGCGCGTAAGCACGTCAGCACGCGTACGCGATTTCATTGGACCAAAGGCCCTTAGCGCGTAAGCGTGTCTGTGACGTGCACGCACAGGCATTTCCCTGAACCCAGGTGCATGTTACACGTCCAAGAACTGCACGTGCAAATGTCAGCTCGTGTAATTGGAGGTTAGGGCCTTAGCGCGTATATGGAAGTGACATTGGACGTGTGGGCCGGATCAAAAGGCACGTGTAGGATGTCATTTCCCTGTACGTGCTTTTCGTGGAGAGCAAGTTGGTGAATTCTGTACTTCTTGTTGGTTCACACGTGATTTACTTCACAGCGTTTCTAGTTTGTACTCCCTGTTACCTCTGACAGCTTTTTTCTGATTTTCTGTTGGGCCTGTTTCCTCAAACAGCGTTAACTTCTTCTTTTGTCCTGTCTCCTCAGACAGTGTACAATTCTTCTTTTGGCGGGGGTGTTGCCAACGCGCACACGCGCGTCTTTTTCACGCTCATTTTCCAGGCAAACGGTGAGTCGCGCACGTATTTACCAACTGTGCTTGCCCAGTGTGTCGCGTACCCCTTCAGAGGTCACTGTAGACTGCGTGTAACACGCGTACATTCATTTTTGTGTTCCTGGGTGCCACAGCGTAGTGCGGGTTCATTTTTCCCTGCACGTGGTCTATGAGTGGTTGCGTGCACGTTATTTTCTGTTTTTGGGGTGCCTGTGCCGACCGGCCACCAGTGGGGGACGGGGTGTGGTGGTGGGTGAGAACCCACTCTTGCTGCCAACCGTTCTCTCCAGGGGTGTTTCTGGGTGCACCTTACCAGACCTCTTTTCGGGTGTTAATTCGGATGATGAGACCTATGTGGCTTCGCAGGTAGGTGGTTCTGGGAGGGATTCTGTTATGTCCGACCAACCTGCACCAGGGGTACAGCCCACTATGGGGATGTCAGTGTTGGTAGGTCCGCCTTTTGTGGTTACGGATGCAGGGCCACACTCCGCAACATCTGATCCTGTTCCTGGGCCAGCAGATCAGAGGGGGAATGCAGTCCTGCAGCCTCAGGGAGTGCCGACACAGCAAGGCACAGTTCGCCTTGCCCAAGATAGGTGTGGTGCACACCAACGCGGTGGCCGTACGCCACCAGGCAATACCGCATGGGAGAAATCCATATACGGTATGGTAAACCAACAGGCAGCAGCATCTGGATGATCGCTCAAGCTATGGAGAGGGTGGCCACTTCCATTGTCCCCCCAGAAAGGCAGATGGAGCAACTACAGCAGGCAACAGCCTCCCTTTGCCAATCACTCAGGGAGGACATGTTGGCATCCAACAGGGACAGACTGGCGGCCCTGGACACTCTGCAGGAAGCCATTTCTTTAGAGTCCCAGGGCCAAAGGGAAGCCCTGAGGGTAGAAGTCTGTCACCTCAGGCAGACTCTTGTGGAGCTTGAGGCTTCCACTGTCACAAGGACAGAACAGCTGCTGGAGCGGGTCACACGTACGCTCTCAGCAGAGATTCAGGCAACTCGGGAGGAGGTCCGGGCATCACGTCAGGTGGTGCATGGAGATCTCCGCACCATATTCCTCCAGAACGAGACATTCCACACCCGCATGCTTGCTGCCATGGAGGACCAGACTAGGGCTTTGTGTGGGCTGGCTCCCATAGAACCACCACCTCCTGTGGCGGCCGCAGCACAGGGTGATGAGAGCGACCACAGCGATTCTGAATCTCTCACGATAGCGTAGCTGTGCAGGCCATGAGCCCATGGAGGTGTATTTTTTTCGCAACATCCACACAGGTGGCTGTTGGTGTGCACCTTGACCTCGGACCTCCTGGGTGGCTTCCCCCACCCCCCCCCGGCCCTCACATGGCCATTTTTGATTTTTGATTTTTGATTTTTGATTTTTGAGTTTTTGTTACAGTGTGTTGCCTTGTGTGGCTCACGTGGGCATCCACTGTATTCCGGCTGGGCACATGCAGGCTTGTCCTGAGTTTGGGTTAGATGCTTGGGTTCGTGAGACACACACCCCTCCTGCTTCCCCTTACCATGGGCCTGCAAAGGGTGTGCCCAAGTGACAGTAACTTACACAGTGACGTTGGACTCCCATGACATGTGTGGGCAGTCTGTAGTCAATACTGTGTATACATTCCTAGTGCATATTGTTGAAGTATTGTACACTGCATGGTGTATTGATGTGTGCTTAAACATCCATGTCTCCCTCCTAATTTTCAGGTTCATTCCTCATGTCTTCACAAGGCCGTCTACTTTGGAGATGGAGTTCATGTTGTAAGCAGTGCACTTCCAGATTTGCGTGGCACCAACACTGTACAGTTGGAAGTGGTCGATGTGCTAGCATCACCAGGTTGTAAGACTACGTATCCTTTAACTTAGTACTGTTATGTGAATGCTATGTTTGGGGTGGCTACCTGCATTGTATTGTGGTAAGTCTTTGGTCATGTGTGTTGTCAGTTCTACATTAATGGGAGCATATTGTGTGTGGCCATTTTCCATTCGGGACACTGTACTTTGTGAAACTTGTGTCATGTTTTGGGGATTCCTTTGTTTGCTCCCACATAGCATGACATGCATGGTGTGTTGGGTGGCGGTGCTGGGGAGGTGTTGGGTGACATGGCACTTTTGTCATGTTGTATCTTGCAAGGGGGTCATGATTTTAGCAGCATAGAAGTGTGTCTTTTGATGACACAGCATTGGTGGTGTTTCTGTAGGTAGGGATGCACACAATGGAACACTACCAGGTGAACAATCTCAGGCTGGTATGGTTGTGACAGTTGACTGTCACTTGACTCATCATCATTGATAGTCAGCTGGTATGTGCCAGGGCTGTGTGCACTCCAAAGGGTGTGATTTTAGGTGAAGTAATTAGCCACCAGCTGCGTACGGGCTGCCTCACCCCGTGCCCTTTCCCCTCCCATGCGCAGCAGGTGTGCATGTGGTTGGGGATGTGGGGGCACCACCATGTCCACGGGCAGGACCCGGCATGTTGCAACATTGTGCAGGACACATGCTGCCACTATGATCCTGCACACCACTGGGGGAGCGTATAACAGCTGCCCGCCAGAACGGTCAAGGGAGTGAAAGCGTGACTTGAGCACTCCGAATGTGCGCTCCACTATGCCCCGGGTTGCAATATGGGCTGTGTTGTATCTTACCTCGGGTGGCGTGGTGGGGTTCCGAATTGGCGTCATCATGTGGGTGCTCAGAGGGTAGGCACTGTCCCCTGGGGAGGTGGTGATGGGTATCATTAGTGGGGTTGTGACATTACTCAGTATCTGACATGCATGCATGTGCTGTGGCATTTATACTCACCAATCAGCCATGTATCGCCATGCCAACCAGCTTCTAGGTCCCGGTTTAGGGTTGACAGTCTGTAAATGAAACTGTCGTGGGTGGACCCTGGATAGTTGGCATATACTGAGGTGATGATTCCCTTGGCATCACATACTACCTGGACGTTGATGGAATGCCAGTGCTTGCGCTTTCTATAGATGTGCTCAGATGCCCTGGGGGGACGTAGAGCCACATGGGTGCAGTCAATGGCACCTAGCACTTTGGGGAAGTGTGCCACCCCGTAAAAATCCTGGATGACAGCCTGCCTTTCTGCAGGTGTTCAGGGCAGGTATATGTGCCTGCGTACTGATGGGCGTGCAGTCATGATGGCCAAGACCTGGTGTAGGCAGCGTGACTGCGTGGCCTGTGACACCCCCCCCCACTATGGCACTTGTCCGCTGAAATGATCCAGTGGCCAAGAAGTGCAGTACATTAAGGACTTTCTCCAAGGGGCTGAGTGCTTGGGAGCAGAGGGTGGGTGATGTGAGGTCATCCTCCCACTCACTGACCAGGTCGAGTATTATGTGAGGTGGAAACCTGTACCTCCCATACACATGGTCATCAGGCATCCCAAAAAGGCTGGCTCTGGGTGTAAAAATTCTGGCCCTGACTATCCTCCTCCTCCTCCTGCGGTATCCCTTCGGCCACTGCTGCTAGGAACGGTATATTCATCCTGGTGTCTGACCTTGTTTGTTGTTTGCCCGCACTTTTATGCTACGCGGGTCGACGTACGCCTGCTTCCTGCTTGCGTAAGTGTTTCCGGATTAGCGCGTCTTTTTTAGCGTGTGCGTGTGGGCGTTTGCGCATTTGCCTCCTCTACTTCCACGCCCACCACAGTAATACACGTTCCCCGCTCACCCAGGCCCAATCGCATGTAAGGCTTCCCGCGAGCCCCGGAAGTACACGTACCCCGCTCGCCCAGGCCCAATTGCGTGTAAAACTTCCTGCGAGCCCCTGAAGTACACATACCCCGCTCGCCCAGACCCAATCGCGTGTAAAACTTTCCCAAGCCCCTGAAGTACACATACCCCGCTCGCCCAGGCCCAATCACATGTAAAACTTCCCGCGAGCCCCGGAAGTACACGTACCCCGCTCGCCCAGGCCCAATCGAGTGTAAAACTTCCCACGAGCCCCTGAAGTACACGTACCCCACTCGCCCAGGCCCAATCGTGTGTAAAATTTCCCGCGAGCCCCTGAAGTACACGTACCCCGCTCTCCCAGGCACAATCACGTGTGAAACTTCCTGCGCACACCCGAAATACACGCTGTTTTTGACACAGCGGGTGTCCGTGTTTGTTGCTTACCCCTTTGCACCTCATTTGTCCTAGAGGGCCACAGTATGGGACATTCATCGGAGCTGTATATACAGCTTTTTGTTAGCGCACATTTTTTTAATGCGCAGGGATGCTACTGCCTGCCTTCGTGTGGCGAACATGTGTTGATGTACAGAGGTGACTTTTGGTTTGTGTTGTCAGATCTCCATTTCACTGCTGGGGGGTGGGTGTGCAAGGGGACATGAGTGGGGGCCTGCTGGCAGGTGTCCCGCACTGCTGGGGGTTGGGTGTGCAAGGGGACATGAGTGGGGGCCTGCTGGCAAGTGCCCTGCACTGCTGCGGGGTGGGGGTGCAAGGGGACATGAGTGGGGGCCTGCTGGCAGGTGCCCTGCACTGCTGGGGGGTGGGGGTGCAGGAGGACATGAGTGGGGGCCTGCTGGCAGATACCCCGCACTGCTGGAGGTTGGGTGTGCAAGGGGACATGAGTGGGGGCCTGCTGGCAGGTGCCCTGCACTGCTGGGGGGTGGGGGTGCAAGGGGACATGAGTGGGGGCCTGCTGGCAGGTGCCCTGCACTGCTGGGGGGTGGGGGTGCAAGGGGACATGAGTGGGGGCCTGCCGGCAGGTGCCCAGCACTGCTGGGGTGGTGGGGGTGCAAGGGCACATGAGTGGGACATGAGTGGGGGCCTGCTGGCAGGTGCCCCGCACTGCTGGGGGGTGGGTGTGCAAGGGGACATGAGTGGGGGCCTACTGGCAGGTGCCCTGCACTGCTGGGGGGGTGTGTGTGCAAGGGGACATGAGTGGGACATGAGTGGGGGCCTGTTGGCAGGTGCCCCACACTGCTGGGGGGTGGGTGTGCAAGGGGACATGAGTGGGGGCCTACTGGCAGGTGCCCCGCACTGCTGGGGGGTGGGTGTGCAAGGGGACATGAGTGGGGGCCTGCTGGCAGGTGCCCCGCACTGCTGGGGGGGTGGGTGTGCACGGGGACATAAGTAGGGGCCTGCTGGCAGGTGCCCTGCACTGCTGGGGGGTGGGGGTGCAAGGGGACATGAGTGGGACATGTGTGGGGGCCTGCTGGCAGGTGCCCCGCACTGCTGGGGGGTGGGTGTGCAAGGGGACATGAGTGAGGGCCTGCTGGCAGGTGCCCCGCACTGCTGGGGGGGGGTGAGTGTGCAAGGGAACATGAGTGGGGGCCTGCTGGCAGGTGCCCCGCACTGCTGGGGGGTGGGTGTGCAAGGGGACATGAGCTGGGGCCTGCTGGCAGGTGCCCTGC
Source organism: Ambystoma mexicanum (assembly GCF_040938575.1). Lineage (NCBI taxonomy): Eukaryota > Metazoa > Chordata > Amphibia > Caudata > Ambystomatidae > Ambystoma > Ambystoma mexicanum. The sequence goes on from NC_090921.1 coordinate 482,439,075, forward strand.
ACTGCTGGGGGGTGGGAGTGCAAGGGGACATGAGTGGGGGCCTGCTGGCAGGTGCCCTGCACTGCTGGGGGGTGGGGGTGCAAGGGGACATGATTGGGGGCCTGCTGGCAGGTGCCCCGCACTGCTGGGGGATGGGTGTGCAAGGGGACATGAGTGGGACATGGGTCGGGGCCTGCTGGCAGGAGCCCTGCACTGCTGGGGGGTGGGGGTGGAGGGGGTCATGCGTTGGTGATCAGTAGTGCAAGCTGACATGTGGCTTGCCTGGGGGGCATGCCCATGGTGGATGGGCTGCCTGCGGGACATGAAGTTCCCTGTGGTGTGGGCTACCTGCAGGGGCCGTGGAGGGTGTAGAGGGAACACCTGGGAGGACCCACACTGCCTATTCACGTGTAGGACTCCCCTGCACCCCAGATATACACGTACCCCACTCGCACATGGCCTGTCGCGTGTGATAATTCCCGCGCACCCCCGAAATACACATACCCCGCTCGACCAAGGCCAATCGCGTGTGAAACTTCCCGCGCACCCCAAGATTACACGCACCCCACTCGCACAGGGCCTATCGTGTGTGGGACTTCCCGTGAACCCGAGATTCACACGTACCCAGGCCAATTGTGTGTGCAACTTCACGCGAACCCCAGGAATACACGCACCCCACTATCACAGGGCTTATCGCGTTTGAAACTTCCAGCGAACCCCTGGAATACACGTATCCCGCTCCCCCAGGCACGATCGCGTGTAGAACTTCACGCGCACCCCTGAAATACACGTACCCCGCTCCCCCAGGCCCGATCGCGTGTAAAACTTCCCGCGCACACACAAAATACACGCAGAAGCTAATTTTTCACACAGCGGGTGTCGCTGTTTGTCGCGTACCCCTTTGCACGTCATTTGTCTTAGGGGGCCACAGTATGGGACATTCACCAGAGCTGTATATTTGTGCTTTTTGTTAGCGCACATTTTGGCGCAAATTTTTTTCCAGCGCAGTGTGGCGGATGGGTTTAGGTCAGTGTGCGTCTTTGCCCATGCGCTGGTTTGCCCTATTCGATTCCATGAATACATGTTGTAGGCGAGCGTGTGGGTGTTCCGCGCCCTTGCCTCCTATACTTCCCCCGTGACGCCCACATTTTCACGAGTTGTTCCCCATTCCGAGTGTTACGCCCCGTGTTCCGCCTACTTTTGTTATGTGCGCTGCGCTATGTGCGCTTTAGCTGTGGCCTTAGCGCACGCCGTTTGATGACCTGTGCGCCGGCATGCTCCGCGCACTTTTTCAGCACACATCCCTGATTTTACTCGCGCACAGACTTGCATGAATAGATGTGCGCTGGTTTCCCTGCGATATTCGCACTTGCACTGTGATTTTCGCTCTTTCACTACAAATCGCACGTTTTCGCACACTTGCGCCAAAATTTTCAGCGCACATTCATTCCATGAATCGGTCTGTTAGTGTTTCTTTTGGTGAGGCTGTATGAAGAGTTTTGGCCAGGTCATGCAGTCAAGATTGTAGTGTTTGGCAACAAGCGGCGCAGCATAAGTTTACTATGATGTTGGTTTTGGGTGGTTAGAATAGCATTCGGTGAAGAGGGTATGTATTGAAGAGTTTCTACAATGGTTGTATTTATTTTTTGGAATGTTAATTGAAGTGGGTAGGTTTTGAGGTGGATGTATTATATTTTGGGTTGTGGTGTTTTGGTAGGGGTTTATTTCTATGGGTGTGTTATGCTGCAGTGATTGTGGCCAGGGCCTAGAGTTTTGAGTGCATGGTCGAAGTGCCGTAGGCCTTCGGCCATGCACCCAAGACTCTAGGCCCTGGCTACAACCACCACAGCATAACACATGCATGTTACCAAAGATTTTGACTGTGGTATGTTGGGTGCCAAGGGGATATGTTTAAAAAAATGTGTGTACTGATTGGTAGTAGTGTAATACTGTTTATAGGACAGCGAGATGATGTGTCTTTGTTTGTTGCATTGTGTTCAGAATGTTGGTATTGAAGACTCTAAGCATTTTGGGTTGTATTTATTGGTGAGGTGTTCGTTTGCATGGCTGTGTAATGTTGTGGTGGTGGTGAGTTTAATTATTATATACTTAGTGTTTCTTTCGGTGAGGCTGTATGAAGAGTTTTGGCCAGGCCATGCAGTCAAGATTGTAGTGTTTGGCAACAAGCGCTGCAGGATAAGATAGCCATGGAAGCAAACATTTTGTATTGCGGTGTATGGTCAGGTGATTTCTTGAATGGGTGTGTTATGCTGTGGTGTTTGTGAGTCCAATTTTCCTCTGAAGAAGAGTACCAATAGCAATTCCAGGACATCCCGTGTTTTTTGCATATTTAAGTAACTTTGGGTCTCACTGTAAGTTACTAGGGCAATCCAGGCCCCTTGGTCACTATTATTCGAGAGGCACAGCTCCACCCTACTGATGAGGTGCAACCGACCGAAACACGTGTCTGGGGTTGCTGTTGGTACTCTTGTTCAGAGTAAAATTGCCTAGCTTTTCGGTGCTGGACTGCCCCTGGGCAGGGCAAAGAGTGATATGATTGGGATATTTCTCCTCTGTGAAAGATAGTGAGCTAAAGAATCTTGGTAAGGCTCTCACACCCAGGACTACTGTCTGGCAGAGATACTCCCAGGATCCCCTTGGTTTTTGCATATTTACCCAGGTTTGGGTCCTACCCTAAGTTACTATGGGAAAGCAGACATTATTATTACGTATTTACTATGTGTCTGTATTTAAAAGGTGGCAAGACCCCTTCACTATTCACTTCGCTAGTGACACCAAGTGGGATAGTACAAACACACATCTGCACATTATAGGACATTCTCGTACGAGCAAATTTTGTCAGGGCTCCAGATTTGCTGCATGTGAAAAATGTTCACATGATTTGGCGTGTGAAGAGCAGATGGGCTGAGGTGACAGGTGGTCTGGCCTGCCTGTGGGAGTCTCTGGGAGAGTGCGAATATCTCCATAGGAACAAAGTAAATCCGTATAAATGTCAGCCGCATTGGTGAATGGTAGGAAAAAAATCATATCTTTAAAAATAATTTTTCTAATGCACTACATTCAAAAGGGCTATTTGCTGCCATTGTGAGTGAAGGTCAGCGGCGTTGAATGTTTGCTTCTGAACTGAGGAAAGCCACGCATCATACACAGCATAAGAGTCAATTGTTTTTTGACCTTGAACCAAAGCTAACATTTGAAAAGGAATGCATGAAGAGAGGGATGTAACACTGTCAAGTATGATAAGGTTCCCCATTGCAAAACTAGACAAAGGAACATGTAATTTCACTTTATAAAAAATGTGTTTCCCTGAACGGAGTGTCAGCTTTATGTCGAGAGAATGGAAATGCCAAATATTATGTAAGTGTTACTTTCAACGATTCTATAGAGCAAAGAGTCTTCTTATCATTTGGCGACCGTTATTGCTGCCTTACATTGTACTCGGTTGTTGTCTGTGTCATATAGCAATGACACACAAATACAGCGTGTGTATGTAGTGGCCTTTGTCTTGCCCACATGGGCAGTTCCGTATCGAGATGCGTGTAGTCTACTAGTGGGTTCCCGCACGTTCCACAAACGTGTAATTTGACGCTAATATTTAATTAAAATGTCATCTATGTGTTCTTCTTGCACTTAGCTTGCTCTCTGATTGTAGCGTTAGCCTTCGCATCCCATTTCGCGCTACACATATTTCATAGCACTAACCTCTGAAGCAAATTGTTTCACGTGTGTGTTCATCCTTGGTTTGAAGTCAGGGCCGAATTAATGGGTAAAATGATAAATTGTAATAAAGATTGACTACTGAGACACATTTCTGTTAAGTTTTTCAAATAGCTACATCCCGCCTTTCTGCGATTGTCATCCATTCAGATACCAACTGACGAGTTCTTTATTCAGCAGCTGCAGATACACGTGGAGGCTGTATCACAATGATGATCTTTTGGGACGATCGTCATGGGGCGATATGCCCTTACGTGGTACCAGCGAAAAGGAGCAACCTGACATCCTTTACGGTGGTCTAGCGCCAAGCTGATGCCCAAGTTTTGCAATTCACGGTGCATCCAATGCGCTTCCTATACTCAAAAGGAACACCGCTTTAGTCACGATAAACATTTGTGGATCGCAAATAACGAAACAAATTACCCATTTGCTTGAATATGGCAATCGCCGGATGTTCTTGGAGCATTTATTGTGAAATAAAAGTACTTAACAAATTGTACAGTTTTGTTATTTCTTTTAAAAGTATAGTTTTATATTCAAAATTGGGGCACACTGCGTTGTGAGATGATGTGTGTTGATATTCTGGGTTGTGCGTCAACTAACGGTAACACGTAGGTGATGAATGGGTGCGTTTGGCTATGCTGCACAATAACGTTCTGGAGATAGGCAGAGAATATCACTAGGTTTGGTGGTGTCAACCTGAGGGACAGGGCACATGAAGTAGTGCCGCCAGGGCAGCCCAACTTGGGGATGCAGCAACGGATACGATTATCACAAGATGGCCATGCCCTGATGCCTGATTCTGCATGTGTAAAAAAGAGGAAAAGTATGGTAAGGTGCATAGGAAATGTTTGTACGATCAATCAACGTATGCTTAAAAACACATGCCCGAACACTTTGGACAATAATATTGCTGAGCGTACTATTCTTTTAATAGATCTATTTTTTGCTACATTCGCTGCAGATGATTTTCTAAGGTCTCTGTTTCTGTATTATTTTTAATATCTGTGTGGTCTGTTAAAAAATGTGTTAAGTACACCTAAAGTAATGGTTATTAATTGGTTTATATAGAGAAGTGTAGGGACGTTATGGTTAAGTTGCACTAATAAACACCTATGAAATGCAATGAAGAATCTTTGTTAAAGGGACGTTATGGTTAAGTTACACTACTAAAAATCTATGAAATTCAGTGAAAAAAACTTTGTTACAGGAACGTTATGGTTCCAAGTAAAACCGAAAAAAACCCTGAAATTCACCAAATATGGTAAGCTAAGCAACCATAACTCACGGCACCACTGTGCACTGCTAAGACTAACACTCATGACAACAAAGATGACATAACAAATGTCATTGATGACATCACTGACGAATTTCAGGGGTTTTTCGGTTTTACTTGGAACGATAACGTCCCTGTAACAATGTTTTTCTCACTGAATTTCATATGTTTTTAGTAGCACAACTTAACCATAACGTCCCTTTAACAACGTTTTTTCATTGAATATATATATATATATGAGCAAGCGATGAGTGAGTCGCGAAACGCGTTAACGCTTCAAAATAGGAGGAGTGTTGCACTTGGGAGGACCCATACTGGGGTCATTTTTCTATTTTATGGAAACGAATTTCCATTGTTTTTTCACTGTGTGAATAAATAAAGGAAGATAACAAGAAAACGAGAAAGCGTTGGTGTGGACTTGAAATTCCCCCCCCCCCTGGATACTGGGCGAATATGGCATTGTGGAGAGTGCAGCTCGATTTCGCTACCTGAAGGTAGAATTTGCTAATATATATATATATATATATAGCAATATTCATGATCAGCCGGTTAGTCTTGGAAATGCAACAATCACATAGGTTCATTCTAGGACAAGATCCAGCTGTGCCAACAAGAAATAGATACCATCTTCACAGGAGACTGACTCCCTGCTGACAGCTGCTATGTGCTTGCTGTGCTGATGTTCGTGAAGCAGGGGTGTATGAGACAGATCACTCTTAGAGTCCAAGGATAAGAGAAAATAAATCAAATACTTTGGAGACCAGTGTAATGAAATGTATACTGCTCTGCAGAAAAATAGGGATGAGTAGTGGGTCGAGTGCCTACTCAGCCCCACACTACTATTAAACCAGCAGTGATTGAAATCATGAAGGTGAAAAAGACACACAGCAGACAGGTATACCTCCTTTGCCTCGTTTTGCAATGTAGGCTGAGCTCATGCTACAGCCTTGAGAAGAGGGGTAAGATGTTACAGAAGTACACCAAACAACAATAATATTGTGATACCACAATAAAAGAATATCCAAGCAAGGTTCTATACAAATAGGACATTAGTTAAACTTTTTTAGTAATCATGTAGAGCTAGAGGCCACTTTCTTGGTTCTGTGGTTTCTAAGTGACCCAGTCCAGGGTGTCATGGGACAGGTGAGTCCTTTCTTCTCCCTTTCTCAACCAGGTATGTTTGTTGAGAACACTTGCAGATTTCTTTCACCTACTATGTGCAGCGCTCGAGGTGCAAGAGTTTCAGTTTTAGTAGGCCTTCTCCAGCCAGCTGGTAACCCCACGTATGCCCTGGGGATGGTTAGGGCTAGAGCTTTGTCTTTCATATAAGTCTCTGTTTTCACCTCCATGGCAGAGGACTTTGGTATAGACTGTATCCTCAACAGAGATGCAGGTGAATCCTTCTTGTCTTTAAGTCCAAAGATGAATTAACTAAGGAGGGGCCGCTCCCTCATATATAGGCAACGTGCTACAGAGGATCTGTTCAATCTCAGCTGCTACAACAAGTGACCTTTGCATGCTGATGTCATACCTTGCGTACCTTGCCTGCAAGGAGCAGATAGCATTGACAGGACGTTTGGGGAGCCCTAGCAAATACAAGATGGTGAGGCCTAAATGTTGTCTAAACCTCTCGTTTGGGCTACTCTAATACTACCCCACCCTCTGTATGTCTTCTCCAAAATGACTGTTATAATAAGCACCCTAGTGTAAGGGGGACATTGTCATGGCATGATTGTCATTGAGACACCGGTTCCATGGGGACCACCACAGAGATTCCTGTTCCCTAGAGAAAGTTGCTTACTCTCTTCAAGGGGATCAAAGGATAAACTTTCTGTGTTAAACAGGATATTATATTGTGCCTCCTTTATTGTATATATTGGCCTAAGCCCAGTCGCGTTGCAAGGTTCTGACCTTAGATCGATTTAACAGCCATTTTAGGTTCATCTGCCATTTTGATTCTCACTCCAAAGTCACCCTTTGTTCTAAAATGGTGGACAGTGTTCTTCTGTTTGTAACCTGGCTGTCTTAACCTCTACATGACGTTAATGTCTAAACTGCCCGCAGGCCAAGTGTTAGGGTCATGTAAGGAGACCTTATCCTTCATTGACCTGTAGATCAAAGATTACCTGCACCAACAAAGCTGATCCGTGAACATATATTAAGTACAATGTTGTTTAAATACTGAATGTGAACAATTGTAGAACTGCATTGTATGAAACATGTACGAAGGCTTAATGTTAAATCCAAAGGTACACTGTTTCCATTGTGACTTATTTGTGTATAAACCAGGAATAATCCATATGCATATATGTGAATAAATGAGAAGTGAACGCAGCACAAACCCCAGGCCCAAGGAATGATTAACCTGTAGATGGGCTGGACATCATGTTAGAGAATTGTATGAAAAGAGTGAGTGTTCTGATGTACAGCCCCACTCACTTCTCACACCGAAAGGGCTGGTATTCGCTGTGATGTACTGAGGGCCAGATAGCTATCTGATACTGTTCCTTTGAAAACTGTTTAGTTGTAGAATAAAGATCTGTGTATCTTTGTAAGCCCGTGTTTGGTGTATTTCCTTTTGTGGTACTCAGCCTCGATATTGTCTTTTTGCTCTTACAGATGGCGCCCGAATAGGGACCCTCAAGATTGATGCCAGCTCGTTGAAGGTTGACACGACTTTCGGACCGGGATCTGATGGTGTAAAGGGGGCCCCTTTCTTGTATGAGAAGCGACACCTCAGCAGCGCTGCACGACCCAATTCCTGGATGGTGAGCACGTGGTCCGAGTCGGCATCTTGACAAGGGTCCATATATCGAGGCGGGCAGATTTGCCGAAATCCCCAACCATAAGGAAAGCTTTGTTAGAAAACTTTGTAATCCGATCGGACCTTCTTAGGATTTGATCAGGTGAGTTGTGACCCAATTCTTAAGTATCCTGATAATTTGTTTTGGCGTATTGCACTCGCGAGTTCAATTATTGACCAGGTAACACCAGTATTCTGATATGCCTGGGAAATTATCTGCCTGCTTCAGGGCATTATTTATCGAGGACAGGCAATCTTTGGAATTTGGACGACCGGCACCAATGGAATGGTCGCCGCGTGCACTATGTACTGTAAGCACGGCATTGGTAGTATAGTATTTAATGATATTTGGCACAGGCAAACTAGACATGCTTCCGAACTTCAGTGACCAATCAATGGTAGTTTTGAAATCCCTCGTATTGAATACTTAGAATCTATATTATTGAAGAAAAAGGCTAGACCTGCAACATTCGATGTATTACAGAATTGGAAGAAAGAAGCTTTTCAGCAGCTTAAGAGTAGAGAAAAGCATGCCCGCCGTCATATGACGAACGACGAAAAAGCATTGTTGTATGACCAAAATAAACAGTCTGAGTCAGTTAGGAATATGGATAGGGCTTTTTCACTTGGGATTCAGAAAATGTACCCTTCTAAAGACTTTCATGTTTCTGATGAATTTATCGATAAACTATTAAACGAATGAAGGCCTGGTGCCACTGCACCATCGCCATATGATCCTCTTCCTGCTATTATTCCTCCTCCCATAGTTCCTCTTGCTCCTCCTATTGTTACTCCTGCTGTTCCTCTTCTTCCAGTCGTTGTTCCTCCTCTTGTTGTTGCTCCTCCACCCGTTCCTCCACCTTTGCCTCCTATACCAGTAATAGCACCTCTGTTCACTGATGTTCAAAACTTGCCTACTCTCCCTCTTCCAAGTGGTTCTACACCGCTTGTAGTAGATCAGGGAGCGGGATCGAGGGTTGTAACTCGTAATACTGTGTCTCCAGAGAAGAAACGTGAGTTAACTGCGTGGGCTAAGCATTGCATGGAGAAGGGTGAACAAGCTAATGTTTTTGCTACACTTTCTAATATAGACAATCTTCCTGAGAAAAATGTTTTTATTGAAGGATTAGGAATTAATTCATGTGTAATGTGGAACAGGCTGAATGACATAGATCTCCCACAAGAATTGAGGGATCTGAATACTTTAGCGTTCTTTAGAGATATTGCGGAGAAGGTGCTAGAGCATGTTGAGAGGATTCTTGAATATAGAAAAGTAACGGAATGGAGATGAAGATGGTGATAGCTTGGACGTTATGTTCGTACAGAAACGGTTCCTTCCTTGTCGGAAATCGATAACTGAGGAAACACGAATTTGTATGAAAGATGCGATTAGATGGATCTTAGACATGTTGATAACTCCCGTAGAACTATATGACACTTATAGTCAGTATACGCCAGAAATGCAGAGTAAAGTGATACAGGTAATGGTAGAGTACCTACAAATGAGTGTGTAAAGAAGAAGATTTGTTGTCCTGCAGAGTTATTGAGTATTTATAAGAGGGCTTTTTCGTTTGACACTTCTTCAGCTGCTTTAGCGCTCGATTTGGCTCTGTTGCTTAGTAAGCATTCGGAGCTGCCTACTTCTCAGTTGCCTATGAGCGAGGTCCCTCCGACATTTGTCCCAAAAGTAGAGATTCCCGCTAATCCTGCAACAGGCGTAGTTGCTCAAGATATTCCTGCACATTATGTGTCGCCGTTTGTTCACGTACCGTTCTCGAGACAGGAAGTGAACACCATTAAACAATCTACTCCCGGCATTAGGAAGAATCCCACAGGGTTCTACAAAGAAATAGAGTCTGTCTTGCAATCATCGGTATTCACCTTAAGTGATATCGATTTGTTATTTCCCGTACTCGTGCCTGTCGACTTGTGGAAACAGATTAGAACTGTAGATGATGTACCAGGGCTAGGAGATACATGGACTAACATGGTTAGACTCGATGGAGAAAGGCCAGCTGGCGAAACACCACCTCAGGTAATACTAACTTTGCATGACAGAATAGTTACGAAATTGAAAACTAGAATTCCTGATAAGAGAATTATTTGGGACAAGCTTACTGCCTGTGTCCAAGCGAAGTCTAAGTGTGCTACCAAGTTCTTTAATCGGTTTGAACAGGTATTTACTGGTTTCAGTGGCCAAGACCTAGGCACAGAGTCTGGGAAAAGATTATTTGTGGATAAATTTGTATGTGGTTTGCTGCCTGACATCCAGTCGCAAATTATGTCCTCAGAGAGCGCTTGCAAGCGAAGTCTCAGTCAGAAGTATTGCACATGGCTCAGTACTATGAGAATCGTGTCAGTAACAAAAAAGAAAGAGTTGAAAAGAGAAAAGGAGACTTAAAAACAAAAGTTCTATTGCAGCAAATTGTGAGAGGCCCTAGAGGGGGTAATTCGCAATTTAGAGGTAAGTACGTTCCACAGGGAAATGCACCCTTGGGTCCTGTAAACATTAACCAGTGTGCTTATGGTAGACAAGAGGGTCATTGGTGTGCACAATGCCTGATCCTCCAGCAGAGGTCAAATAACACATTTGGAAATATGGATAGACGATCCAGAGGTCGCCCAGGTGTAGGGGGTCCTGGTAGAGGTCAGTTAGTGGGAAATAGAAAACATCTATTCTTGATAGATACAGGGGCACAGAAGCGTTCCATTGACCATTCAAGGGTTCCAAACATTCCACTGTCAGGGCAAACCAATGCGCCTTTAGGGTTTTCTGGCACACCAGTTGTCTGTCCGGTTTCTTCGCCGGTACCGATTACCTTGGGTCCATTTTCGGACCATTGTCCATTTCTTTTGACTACGAATTGTGGAGAGAATTTGTTGGGGTTGAATCTGTTGAAGGAATTAAATGCGGTAATTCATTGTTCTTCTGATGGAGTGCGTTTGACGATTTCACCACAGCAACTTTCTGCCTCTCAGTTCTTGACCAGACCGTTGCCGCCAGAATTTAGTCATGTTCCGGAGTGTTTGTGGGCTATTGATGATAATGATGTTGGTGTCTTGCAAATTGAACCTGTTAAGATTATCTTGAAACATGGAGTAAAGATGCCACATATTCCCCAGTATAAGATCTCGGCCGATGGTGAGCAAGCTTTGAAATGCATTGTCTCCAATTTTGTGCATCGATGGGTGATTGAGGAAATTGCAGGTAGTTTGTGCAATAGTCCGATTTTACCCGTGTACAAGAAAGGCGATAATGCAATTCCTTTTTGTTTCATAATTGGTTTACGTGCCATCAATAAGATTGTTGCTCCACAATTTCCGATTGTGCCTGATGTGATGACAATATTAACCATGATCCCAGCTTCAGCTACTCATTTTAGTGTTGTGGATCTAAAGAACCCTTTCTTTAGTATTCCTATACACAAAGATAGTAGATGCTTGTTTGCGTTCACCTTAGGGGGACGTTTGTTTACCTTCACCCGTGCACCGCAAGGTTACACGGAAAGTCCTAGTATCTATAGTAGGGCTTTGAAAGAGCAGCTTGATACCCTTGAGTTAACCTGTACTTGTACACTGCTTCAATATGTTGATAACTTGCTTTTAGTTGCTGACTCAGAGAGCGCTTGTAAGAAGGGCACTGTGCTGTTGCTTATTCATTTGGCTAAACTTGGACATAAAGCTTTGCTTAAAAAATGTCAATACTATTGTCAGGAGGTCGCCTATTTAGGCTATCTCCTGTCAAAGGAGTAAAGAAGGTTGACGCCTGAACGGATAAAAATAATTTTTAGCATGTCTGTCCCAAATACGCAGAAGGAAGTTAGACCCTTGATAGGTATGGCTTCTTACTGTAGGCAGTGGATCCCCAATTTCTCACTAGTGATTAAACTAATGTTGGCTTTGACGAAGAAGGGCATTTCTTCACCATTGCCGTGGAACTTGGAACACCAACAAGCATTTGATTTGCTCAAGACTGTATTGTGCTCGGCACCAGTTTTGGGCACACCAAACTATGAAAAGGCCTTTGTGTTGTATGTGCATGAATGTGATGGATGTGCTTTGGCTGTGTTAACGCAGGAACATGGAGGTAAGAATAGGCCGTGCGGCTACTTTTCTTCCACCCTTGATCCTTTAGCATGCGCTTTGCCAAGATGTTTGTGAGCTGTCGCTGCTGCTGCTCCATCCGTAAAACAGAGCGAGGCAATGGTCCTAGGCCATGCTTTAAACCTGATGGTACCTCACTCTGTAGATGTTCTATTAAACAGAACACAAACGCAACATCTCACCTCCGCACGATTAACGAGATATGAATGGATCTTGTTTGCACCGCACATACAAATTAAGAGGTGTTGTGTTCTTAATCCGGCTGAACTTCTACCTTTCCCGCAAGGTACTGCTTGCAGTGACGAAGAGTCACATGATTGCCTTTACACTACCGAAAAAGAGACAAAGGGTAGAATTGATTTGAAAGATACTCTTTTCAATAATCCACAAGGAGAGCTGTTTTGCGATGGCTCCTGCTTCAAACTTCCGGATGGTACATCCACAGCTGTTTATGCGATCACTACATTGAGCACAGTCGTGGAAACCAAGAGAATCACGCATAACTCTGCGCAGGCCGCAGAGATTATAGCATTGACCCAAGCTTATGAACTTTCCAAAGGGCTTATAGTAAACACCTTTGGGGTGGTTCACAACTTTGGTAGACTTTGGGCAGAAAGAGGTTTCTTGACTTCACATGGTACAAAACTTCAACATGGCTCCTTGATAGTACGGTTACTTTCAGCGCTTGCACTCCCTACTCAGCTAGCTATCATAAAATGTGCAGCGCATCAGAAGATTGTAGATCATGTAGGAAAAGGGAATGCATTCTGCTGACCAGATAGCCAAACAGACTGCCACTGATCTCTCTTCAGAAATGTATACTTTAAGGGAAGCCACAAATGCCTGTACTTTGGATGAGGGTATTGATTCCGTAAGGGATATCCAAGCTGATGCCACATTAGAAGAATCTAAGAAGTGGGCTGAGGGTTTGCGGAAACTGGATGATGATGGGTGTTGGGTGGACAAAGTTGAAGGGAAGTGGTTACTGCCTGACGCATATCTTAGGATGATGGTTGTTATGGCTCATGGTCCCACTCATATATGTGCTCATAAAATCATTAAAATGTCGCAAAATGTGTGGGTAAATGACAAAATCCCTAAAGTAGCTGAATGCTAGTTCAGGAGTGCATGATATGTTTGCAGCATAATGTGGGAAAGGGCACATCAACTCCTAGGGGTAGTTTTGGTCCACCTTCCATCCCCTTCGAGGTTGTTCATTTAGATTTTATTGAGATAGAGCGTTGCAACAATTTCAAGTATGTATTAGTTGCCATCTGTGCTTTCAGCAAATGGGTTGAAGCCTACCCTGTCAAAGATGCCACAGCTATGATCACGGCAAAGACTATGTTAAAGGAATATTTTCCAAGATTTGGGTTGCCGAGAGTCATCTGGTCAGACAATGGTCCACACTTTATCGCTGCTGTAATTCTGCAGATATGCGCGGGGTTACAGATCGATAAATGGGTCCATTCGGCTAGACACGCTCAGAGTGCTGGACTAGTAGAAAGACACAACGGCATCATCAAGAACAAGCTTGCTAAGACGTGTGCCGGCACCAAACTAAAATGGTCAGACATCTTACTGATCGTGTTGTTATCTATGAGAACAACCCCTCAAACTAAGACTGGGCTCTCTCCCTTTGAGGTGGTTATGGCTAGGCCAGCTAATATTTGGAATGTTCCGAAGTCTCGTTCCTTACGAGACATCAAAAATGTACTTCTCTCTGACTATTGTGGCCAGTTAACTAAAAATCTATATTTGATTTATCACCAGGTGCAAGAGGCTTTACCTGTACAGTATGAGGGTCCCGGTCACAGCATACGACCGGGAGAGTGGATCCTCACAAAATTGTTTGAGCAATCTTCTTGCCTCGCACCTCCCTGGTGGGGCCCCTTTCAAGTTTTGCTGATCACAGAGACTGCGGTGCGGGTAGCAGGCCGGAAGCATTGGATATATGCGTCGCACACCAAGAGGATTCCACACCCAGTGCCACACAATACAGAAGATGCAGAATCCCTCACCAATCCTGTAACCAATGATTACGAAGCAGCAACCAGCATCGAGAGTGCATCAGAGATTCTCCCTGAGCCCGTGACGTCTGTGGAAACATCCATGTCATCTCCACACTCTCCAACAGTTTTGTTTTCAGAAGTTGCTCTTGTTTCTGATCTTGCTTCCGTTCATTCGCCATTTCCAGTGGGAAGTGAAGATACGTTGTTCACAGATCACTCAGTACCAGGCACCACAAGGTACGATTTGCGTCTGAGGAAATAGTCTTACTGCACGGTTCGGCTGTGCCATCAAGGAAAATCATCGTACATAAGGGGATTCTGTTGGCTAGGGTTTGTGGAAGGACTAAGAAAACGCTCAGCCTGGAGGTCGCCAGCAAATAACATTGGTGCTTTCATTTGAAGAATACAATGCCTGCAACCGCTCCCGCATGCACCGAACAGATAAGAAAATGTGTGACCAGCTACAAAAATTGGCAAACCAAAGTATGGGCCCCGAAAACGTATTGCTGTCTTGTGATAATGTTAATTGGTTTCACAATAGTCATTGTTTTAGGTTTCTGGTATCTAGAAGAAGTACATCCGTTTGAGAATTTGTTACCTACTGAAAATGTACCTACGGTTTCTACTCCTTTCATGCATTTGCATACTCTATCTCCTACAGACTCTCAGCACAGACAGAATTATCACAACAACACACTATTACTCATCATGAATACAACACATGCCATTTTTAACAAATCTAACTGTTGGATCTGTTCACATTTACTGCAACACGGGGATAAGGGGTTAGGTTGGTATATTCATCCTTTACCTTCGACAACTGCATGCTATACTTCTCTTAGAGCACTATTCTTTGGCCGATGGAACAATAGCATCTCGGGGAACTTAGGAGTAAGCTTAATGTTGATTCTATTAGGCCTTCTGATAGACTGTCCCGTCTTTTCAATCTTTGATCTCTTTCAAGATGGCTCCTATAGGCAATAAGGAAGCCACGCCTCCTTCCTACACTGTTAACCATAACCCCGATTCAGTTTCTTTTTGCATACAAAGGAATGGTACTCAATTAATGGGTGATCTTAAAGGTTGCGCCAACGTTGCAAATTTGACTGGCGAGGACAGACCTTTGTATGTAGGCGAACCTGTCTACTTTGTTTGCTGTAATGTAGCATTTCCGTGGTTACCCGGGGATAGGCAGGGAACCTCTTATTTAAGGATTCTGTTACCCGGGGTATTCATTGCAAGTACTGTAGAGATTTCAATGGCTCGTACACGGCGGGACAAGAATGGTGACACTTCAACACAAGTTCTGGGTGATGTAGCTAAATCCTTTGTGCCTTTTTAAGGGAAAATAATGAACTGTGAAGATATCAGGAGACTAGCGAGAGTACTGGAGAGGACCATCAACCGGACCACTGACTTACTCTATAAAATGACTCTAGAACAGAAAGCAATAAGTTTAGTAGCACTTCAGAACTGGATGGCATTAGATGTCATCCTGGCTGAGCGTGGTGGGGTATGTAAATTGGTGGGGTACGCTTGCTGTGTTTTCGTACCAGATTCCTCCCCAAATATCTTTAAGGCAATACAGAATCTGCATGTCCTAAGTTCAGAAGTGCATGTTCCCGAGGGAAAATGGGATTTTAGCACTTGGTTCTGGGACTTCTTGCGATCTTGGGGATGGAAACTACTTTCGGTCTTACTGATTATTTTAGGTATTCTGTTGTTTCTTTGTTGTTGTATACAATGTCTTCCGGGTATGTGTTCAATGTTAGGAGGATGTTACACACAAGCGATGGGTACATTAGGACATAAAGTATATGCCCCAGAGAAGACCTCCAATGAATATGTGCTGAAAGAAATCTTAGTATCTGATTTTATGGCAATTGATATCTCCGATAGTGATTCAGGATGTATGGACATTGAAATGTGCAGTTACTCGTAAATTGACTAGAAATAGTTTAGCGCTTCGCTTAGGCCAAAAGGAGGGTTTGTTAAACGGGATATTATATTGTGCCTCCTTTATTGTATATATTGGCCTAAACCCAGTCGCTCTGCAAAGAAATCCACGTTGCAAGGTTCTGACCGTAGATCGATTTAGCCGCCCTTTTAGGTTCATCTGCCATTTTGATTCTCACTCCAAAGTCACCCTGTGTTCTAAAATGGTGGACAATGTTCTTCTGTTTGAAACCTAGCCGTCTTGACCTCTACATGAAGTTAATGTCTAAACTGCCCGCAGGCCAAGTGTTAGGGTCATGTAAGGAGACCTTGTCCTTCATTGACCTGTAGATCAAGGATTACCTGTTCCAACGAAACTGATCCGCGAGCATATATTAAGTACAATGTTGTTTAAATACTGAATGTGAACACGTGTAGAACTGCATTGTATAAAACATGTAAGAAGGAGTAATGTTAAATCAAAAGGTACACTGTCGCCATTGTGACTTATTTGTGTATAAACCAGGAATAATCCATATGCATATAGGTGAATAAATTAGAAGTGAACGCGGCACAAACCCCTAGCCCAAGGTATGATTAACCTGTAGATGGGCTGGACAACATGTTAGAGAATTGCATAACAAGGGTGAGTGTTCTGATGTACATCCCCACTCACTTCTCACACCGAAAGGGCTGATATTCGCTGTGATGTACTGAGGGCCAGATAGCTATCTGATACTTTGTTCCTTAAAAAACTGTTCAGTTGTAGAATAAAGATCTGTGTATCTTTGTAAGCCAGTGTTTGGTGTATTTCCTTTTGTGGTACTCAGCCTCGATATTCTCTTTTTGCTCTTACACCTGAGCTGGTTAAAACATGATTGTTGTGTGTACAAACATGACAGATGGCTAATACGCATTCAGCCCTGTCATGCATGAGTTACTTCTCGACAAGTTGATACTAATATGACATCCAATGCGTGTGGCTCTATAACTGTGTAATCTTAGTAGATACCATGTGACAAAACAGATATGGCTTATATTTATACTTTAATAAAAGCTGCATGGCTATATGCATGACACAATTATAATTTGGACCAGGGGTGTAAATGATTAAAATGACACCTCTTTATGTTCTAACTTTGTGTTTAAGCAGCTGATTTTTAGGGTTGCACATGTGCCATTTAAACCTGCTGTGTTGCCACAGCATAGCAGTTGGTGGGGTTTCAGGAAATGGTTCCAGCAAGGTACATGTGTGCATTATGCTTTTTGGAATAAAGCATTGTGAAAAGTATCAGATTACAGATCTTACTTTCAGAAACAAAATGTCATGTATCATTTTATCATTAAAATACAAGAAAGCTCATGCTACCTCACCAAATGGCATTTTATCACAACCAGAGATTGCACATCTTGAGTCAATCAAGTGCTACAAAGCTCTGCCCCAGAACTCTGGCACACCATCCCTTATTCAGAAAAAAGAAAAGCAGTCATAAGTATCCTTGGAATAATCATACCAGAGAGAGCATTCCAAAGCAGGGAGTCTAATTCCCAGGATTTTGCTCACTAGAACAGGACGTGCAGTGTAACAAGAGATACATAGGGGACAGTGAGGCTTCCTCAGCACTTGCTGTTTTCTGTCCTTCCTTAGAGCTGTTCTACATCATCCTCCAACTTCATCTGAATGTTCCTCATGTGTAGCACTGGTTCTGTCAACCTCCACACACAGAAATAGTGACCACAAAGGTCTAGGAAAACAACACAACTGGTATAATTGTTTGCCATAAGCAACCTCGAAAAAATGAAGAAATGTGTTTATGGACCTAGGCATCTGGGTCATTGTAGCCTTTTTTGTTACACCAAATCGGCAGGCACAAATCCAACAGCTGCATATCCTACTATATTGAGGGGCATGCAGAGTTTCAGGTGTTTGCTTCTGCACACCACATAAGGTTGCCAAGTTTTTCAATGGGGAAACACATATAATCCAAAAAAACAATTTTTGTGGTTGTTTAGGTACGTGTATGTCATATTAGCAGAATATAAATGGTGCGAGACAGACATAGACAAAGTGAGATGTTCCTCATTAGACAGATTTAACATAAACAGCAATCTGACTGCCAATGGCATTTCAGTCCTTAATCGTGGTCTATCATTTGCACCATGGTGTCACATGGACTTCATCAATCTGCAAGTTGAGCTATTTAAATTTACCAGGAAATTGAAACGTAGAAAACGCTTTGCCTCCAAACGACCGCTAATACTCCAGGAACAAGAAATGGTCATCCCCAGTGAACTCACGATTTGTGACATCGAGAATACCCATCTATTAGCAACATTAGATGAGGATGTAGACATGGGTCAAACACTATATGATCTCGATATCAGATCCCGAATCATGGAAATGCAAATCCTTAAGCCCAGTTCAAAGTGCATACCTCCTAGTGTAACAGATAATGTGAGTGATACATCCCACCAGGCTTTTACTCAAGATATTCACAATGCCACTGACAAACGGAAAGCAACAGGACATAATCATGGGGGCAGCCTCTCCAAGATGGAATATCAAGCACTGATCGATCTAAGAACACAGGCAGACAAATGTGGTAACATAGTAATTAGCCATGGGTACCAAATATGCACCAGCCCTGGCAAAACTGTTCATGGGTATGTTTGAGGACCAACTAGTATACAAAGACTCCAGCTACATCTCCCATTTAGTAACATGGCGGAGATATATAGATGACACCTTTATCAGATGGAAAGGAGACCAGGAAGACTTGATGACCTTTGTGGCAAATTTGAACAACAACAACTATGGAATCACCGTTACGAGCAACAGCCATAAGAGCCAAATGTACTTTCTTCATTTAACATTCAGGAAACACACAGAAGTCAATCCTATGCTTCACACTATGAGCTGCCACCACAAAATAGTCATTTAAAACATCCCCACTGGTGAATTTATAAGAGCTTGCCTTAACTGCTCCGATCAAGGTGTGTTCACTAAAGAGTATCAACTTCTTACAGGGAGATTCAAGGAGAGTGGCTATTCAGACCTGTGCATAAAGAGAGCACATGATATAGCGAACAAAACAGACAGAGAGAACACACTGGGAGCCAAGGAACCTAATATTGACCAAGTGACCAATACCACATGCCTGTTGACCCAATATTCCAAGGACAGTTATCTGAGTTACAGAATCCTCAGGCAGCACTGGCATTTATTGTTATTAGACAAGGACCTGCGCATCCATTTGGACACATCGCCCAACATCATTTTCACAAGGACACCAACGCTAAGAAGCAGACTCAGTACATAATTCTTGCCCAGTCCAGACACAAAACCTTTGATCAGTTGGTTGCAACTGCCTAAGCAAGGATTCTCTAAATGCAGCACCTGCACTATGTGCTAATATGCACACACCGAACTCAGCAATTTGTCGATTTACAAGGAATGAGCATAAATATTACTGACAATGGCCCTCATTACGACCCTTGCGGAAATCGGAAAACGATGGCGGAAATGCAATACCGCCATCGAATAGCGCTCGGTGCGACTATGACCCGTCACCGCAAAGTACGAAGCCATTAGCGACACCGTAGTGAACGCCAACGCTAACTGCACCAAGCACGCGCGCGCGCGCCATGCCAAACCGCAAACACCACCATGGCGCAACGGTACGCCAATTCCGACCCTAGCGGACATGTACCTAACGCCATCAGGCATGGCGTAATGTACCATTCCGCCATGGTGAGAAGTACGGCATCGCGAATCAACCGTAAACGGCCCCACTGAGTGCCTGTACACCGCTCCCTGCCCACAAAGTACAACTCCCCGTAGGTGCAATGAAGCCACAATGCAACCATTGAAATGTACAAGTCACCCATGCATGGCAACGAACAAAAGAAACACAAGAGGGGCCAATGGGAGCTGCAGGGCACAGATGGCACGAACACAGAAGCCATCCCAATGGACATGACCACAGTCCCCCACCAAGAAACGCACGCAAACACAGGCACCTGTGACCAGTCATATTCCGAGAATCACATCATTCCACCAGTCCCCCTGGCTGACCGGCATCTGTTACACAAAACCCAATCCCCCGCCCCTGAGCATGACAACATTCAAACTGTCATATTGGCAGCCCCCATCCCTGACCTCACGGGCTTAGTAGGCAAACGCGCCCAGTACAGTACCACGCAACTAAACTCCGAAGCTGGAACCCAATGCAGATCTCCTCACAATACATCGCCCCCCAAATAGGCATATGCCACATCACTTGCAAAGAAAAACGCTACACGGGCCAAATCAGAATAGAAATTTAATGCACATCAAAGTCACCAAGCCCATACAGCCATCAGGCCATGAACTCCTAAACACCAATCACCATTGTGGGCTGCATCCGCAAGAAATGACCAGCCACTACTTGTGTGTCGTCCTGTTCCCTCATGGTACACAGAGCCACAATCACGTACGAAAAGGCAACATGGAAGCGCACAGAACCGCAGGGCCGTCCCAATGGGGAGGCACTAGTCCAGCCGAAAGGCCGAAATGTTGCTCCGAGCCACCAGTACAGCGTAAGGGCATGTGGGCCATTGGCGATCGTCCCATAAAATCGTAATGCTGCTCCACTGATTAACACGAAGCAGCAGGTGTCGGGAGTAAAACCCATCTGCAGGAGTGGCATACAGATGGCAGTGGCAAAAGGGGAGGAGATACCTGTCAACCAAAAGAAAAGAAAAAGAACAGAATGGCCATCAGAACTACATTCCAACAACTCACTTCAATGATCACACGAAATCCACAGCCATATGCATGCTAGCCCACTCCAAAGGATCATCACCACCCCAAAACCACTTGCGACTCCTAACCATCTATATCGAGGTGCAAACACCATCACAAACGAGTGTACCTGTGCATGCGTCTGTCAAAACAGAATCCATCAGATGGGAATGTTAATGTGCATGGACACAAGTGTCTGAGGGCGTGTCGAGACAGGGAGGGCTCAACAAGGCCAGATAGACGATGGTCCCACCATGGCAGCCCTGCATCACATAGCGTAGGGGAGGCGGATAGATCCCAAGAAGCCCTGTACATGGCAAACTCTGTATCAAATCACCTGCCCATGCATCCATACATCATTCCCTCATCCCGGAATCAAAACGCCTGAATAATTACTCACATAACATTAGAAACATCCATTGAGTCTGTGCGTTATGCAGCCTGCAAAATCCACAGTGCCCCAGCCCGTAATTCCGGTGTTGTGAAGTAACATGTATCTGGGAACGGCCGGCCTCATCGCCCACGTAGCAATTGCGCATCCCAAACTATTCATATCAATCATTGCTCCCTCGCCATGGGCCCTGTCTCAAGGACATTGAACAACAGAACGTTATATTTGCAGTCAGACCTGTGGGCATCTCCTCGCCGCTAGCTGGAAACCGAAAGCGCCGCCCTTGGAATTCCACATTTGCAACATCACGCCGAAAAGGCATCTGTGGCCGTTTGAAATCACTAATTATTCCATCGAGTGCGGCTGTGTGTGAAAATGTCAACTGCCTTCACCCACAAATGGGACGCCCCGCCCGTCATTGCAACTCGGTAAAGTGATGCATGAGGGCCCACCGTTACTCGAGTACTACGTTCCACTGACCCTTCACAAGTCTGTTCGCGACTGCACAGATAGTATGTGCAACAATGGGACCACAGCAGAATGAACATGTCAACCAATGTTACACGGCCATCGGGTACAAATACATGATTGCAATAGCAAGATGCCATTCCCAGATTTGCAGCGTTGTGCGCGGGACGTGCTCGGCCAAAGGGGAGAGCAGCTTGCACAGGTGGAATTAATCACCACAGGTGGAGGCCATACAGCCTGAAAACACATAAATTGCACAGCCAGTCTCCTCCCACAACCACACCGAAATGCTACCGGCAGGACTCGCGATGTTGGCCCTGGGGGACATGATAGCACTGCAACTACTCCAACTCCAAGAAGAAGACGAACACCAACTGCAACCGGCCGCACGAAGGAGACGCAGGAGGAGGAGGAGGGCAAGGCAGGGCCAGCAAGGGCCGCCAGCACAGCCACTACCACCACGCAGGCAGCCCGCAATCCCACGCCTCCGAGCACATCCGTTCGACCTCACTGATGAGCAGATCCACACCCTCTACCGTCTGGACCGGGACACCATAGCCGCCATTGTGGACATGACACAGGCTGACCTTGTCAGCATGATAGATAGCCCAACCGCCATCCCACCCCTACTGAAGGTGGTGTCTGTACTCCACTTCCTGGCCACAGGCACCTACCAGCACACAGTCGGACAGTTGCATGGCATTTCTCAGCCACTGTTCTCACGGACACTATTGCAAGTGCTCGATGCCCTCCTGCAGCACGCAGACGACTACATCTCTCTACCACGCTCGGAGCAGGAAATTACCAACACAAAAGTGGGATTCCATGCACTTGTCGGCATACCGGGTTGCATTGGTGCCATCGACTGCACCCATGTGGAATTGGTCGTCCCACATGCAATGGAGGCCCAGTACCGCAACAGAAAACAATTTCATTCCCTGAATGTACAAATGGTGTGTGACTCCAACAGGATCATTACACATTGTTGTGCCCGATTCCCTGGATCTACCCATGATTCTATGGTCTTGAGGAACTCTACAATACCACGCTACATGGAGCGACACGCAGGGAACAGATCCTGGCTACTCGGTGAGTCTCATTACATGCATGATTATGTGGGGAATGTGATTTGGCAATGACCTGGCTGGAAGGGGGGGGGGGGTGTGCGTACGTATCAATGGCATTCCACATCATACGTTTCTCGTCCACATACAGGTGATGCTGGATATCCACTGAAGAGATGGCTCCTCACACCAGTCCGGAACCCACGGGACCAGCATGAGGAGGAATACAACCATGCCCACTCACGTACCCGTGTAGTCATTGAACAGGCATTCGGCCTACTGAAGACTCGTTTCCGCTGCCTCAGCAGGTCTGGCGGGGCACTCCTGTACCGCCATGAGAAGGTTGCAAAGATGGTGATGGCATGTGTCATGCTCCACAACATGTGCGTACGTAGAAATGTGCCCATGCCCCCTGACGCAGAACTGCAAGCACCTGATGATGGTCATGATGAGGGTGGGGATGTGGCAGCACCTCATGGAGTCTGCGAGGCACCGGAGGCCCGTGACATTCGTCAGCATCTCATTGATGTATGCTTCTAGCACTCACGCCTGGTGGCTGATACATGGACACGGGACTCGTGGCACTGTGCGTGTCTGGGACATGCACAATATGGACTGTACGCCTATGATGGCCTAGTACACAAAAATCAATGTCCACACATCTCATTGGTTGATCGTGCACTTTATATGGCATATGTGATGTCATGTTGAACACCCTATCGACCCGCCACCCAAGTGAGCCCAACACACCCCCTCCACCCTCCTACCTCCCCCCCGAACCCCAGTGTCCAAAGATGCTCATTGTCAGTGGGCTGTCGCTATTGCAAGCCCCCTCTGCGGGTATCAGGGGCACCCCTGCCTGTGGAGCGCAGGTTCCTTCCAGATCTACGTTGGGGGCTGCCCTGGACGGAACTTGCAACGGATGATGTGTCTGCCTGCTCACGTCCATGCATGTCCCTAAGGGTTTGCGAGAGCTCAGTGAGCACACGGCGCACTGCGGCAAGTTCGGCACATACGTCTTTGGACGTCGCATGCAGTTCCCCCCTCAGGCTCTCGGTGCTTCTCTCCATTTGTGCCCTTAGCGTCTCTGTGCCTCTCTCCATTTCTGCCCTAAGTGTCTCAGTTGATGTTTCTATGTCTGCCTTAGTGCCCCCACATTCATCGGCATGGTCCTTGAGGAGCGTGGCCATTTGCTGCTGTTGCACGATTAACTTGTCGAGGGACTGTTGCCTCTGCTGGGCCATGCCCATTTGCGGGGGTGTCACAGAGGGGATGTTGTCCTCATGTTGCCTTGCCACAGGGCTTGTGGGGGATGGCCAGTCGTTGTCTTGTGGGTGCCCCTGCGTGGTATCCTCATGTTGTACGGGATGGGACAGACAGGGGGATTGGGACAGGTCATGGATGGATCTGACTTCGACATCCCCGTTTTCTGTGTCGGAGCATGCTGCCATCAATGGGGTGTCACCTATGGTGCTGCTGCCACCAGAGGCAGTGCCTTCTGTGGCATCCATTGGGGGGACCTGTGGTGGTGGTGTTGTGGGCATGCTGGCTGCTGGGGTGCCTGTTGATGTTCCCTCCTCTGTGCTGCCACCTGATTTGTGCTGCTGCCGTGTCTTGATGCGTGCAGCTGAGGTGGAGGGTCTCTGGCCGTTGGTCTTGGCCCTCTTTGCAGGTGTGCTGGTAGGGGTGTCCTGTAGCTCGTCGTTTGGATCGGACCCTGTGGTGGAGTAAAGGAGGGCGAGGGTTAATGATGGGTCTGTGGGAATTGGAATGGCATTGTATCACATGCTCTGGGGTGGTACCTGAGGGTGATTTGGGTCGGGTCCTTGGAGGTGCTTTGATTTGTGTGTGGAGTGAGGGTGCAGTTGTTTGGCAGCCTGCAGTTAGGGTGTGCCTGCTGCACGTGTAGTGCGTGTATTAGGGGTTTTTAATTATTTATGTATTTATTGTGGGTTTTAACGTGCGCTATCAGGCCGATGTGTGTGGCCGTTCTCCTGGACATGTGTTTCTGTTGCACTATGTGGACGCATGGTACTTCACATGGATGGACTGTGTGGATTTGGCATTGTTTTATCTGGTACACCTACCTGAATCTTCGGATGTCTGCACTCCTTTCTCCATCCCTCCGACTCCCTCTATGCTCTCCATTCCGATGGTGGAGGCACAGATTTCTTCCCAGGGGGTCAACTTGATGGGTGATTCAGGACCTCCCCCGGTGGCTGTGGCAATGTTGCGGTTGGCAGAGAGTATGCTGCGGACGCGTATCCGCAGGTCGTCCCATCGCTTGCGGCATTGCTGTGGGGTGCGGGGTGCGGTCCCCACCGCACTTACCCGCTGTGCCACCTGAGCCCATATGGTCTTCTTGTTTGCAAGTGCCGTTCTGGTCATTTGCGTGGAGAAGACGACGGCAGCATTCTCCTGGAGGGTCTCTGTTAGCACGGTGAGTTCCTCGCGGGAGAAGTGGACCTGCCGCTTGCGGTCGCACGCTTTCTTCGCTACTTTTCCCATTTGTCTTGGTTTCGCTAGGGTGGGTGACGGGTTGGGGTGTGTTTCAGGGTAGTGATTTTGGTGGTTGTGTGGTTTTAGTGGTTTTATAGGTGTACGCCGGGATGTTTCCCGTTCCGGGCCCATGTTTTAACTTCCGTTTCCGTATATTTCCGGTCACCGTACTTTCCGGTAGGCGCACACTGCGGTGACCGCTAAGAGGGGTGGCGGTATTGCACCTAGGGCGCCGTACGGCGGCGGTGTGGGCCGTTTTGGGGTCATTTCCGCCATCGCGGACTTTGCACTTCCGCCGTGGCGTGGTGCTCGTGCCCGATGGGTCGGAATGGGCCGCACTTTGCTCCTTCGTGCAATGGCGGAAACGCTATTTACGCTGTGGCGCTCCGGTCAGTCGCTTTCCGCAAGGGTCGTAATGAGGGCCAATATCTACTGCAGATCAGAATATGTTGTTTATGCTATTTAATGTATCTGTCACAAAATGTACATTGGCTGCACGATACAGGAACTGAGAACCCTCATTCATGAACATCTGTCGACGATTGGTAGCCAAGATCTGAAATTTACTCTGTCGTTACATTGGCAGACATATCAACAACTGGACAATAAACAAGACCTGCATTTCATTGGGCCAAAGAAAGTCTCCCTGGGAAAGCAGGGAGGAGACAAGGAACGTGAACGTCGACAGAGTCTAAAAGTACAGGGCAAATGCACACAGTACAACATGACCTGAAAACAGACCATGAAATGGGCTGCTTTTCGTGTCAGCATGGCCTTCACATGGCAAGCTCTTATAAATTCACCAGTGGGGATGTTTTCAATGACTGATTTACGGTGGAAACTTGTAGAGTGAAGGGTAGCCTTCTACATAGATTGTTAAATCAAGAAAGTCAATTAGGCTCTTATGGCTGTTGCTCGTAAAGGTGATTCCATAGTCAGTGTTGTTCACATTTGCCACAAAGGTCATCAGGTCTTAAGGGCTCCTTTCTATATGATAGAGTTGTCATCTATATAGCTCCGCCATGTTACTAAACATGACCCAGTCCTGACTGGTAACATATTGCGCTTGCAGCAACATTTATAACTATATTTTCTCTAATGAGACACTCTTAACACAATGTAAATCAATAGCACTGGGGTACATTATCCCCTCAGTAACTGTATCAGTGGGTGCATTAAACAAATTAATAACTATATTACCACCTTCATTTTGAACTTCGTTATAACACAACCATCTGTATGTAGTGTGTTAAAACCCGCATTTCAGGTAAGCCCTTACTTCAGGGCATGAAGCTGTTAGCATTAGGCTAAATTTAAATGATATCTCAGACTACCGCCTGCCACCACACCATGGTGGATGCAGCACAGCTGCTTTCAAATCGCTCATGGAGGCGCTCTCGCATTCTAAATATATTGTAGTTGCACAGTGAGCATGAACGTGCTCAGCGAGCATGCAAATTACACGGCCCAAGGTAATGGCCGTGTAGTTATGGTTAAGTTGCTCATCTCATAGGAAGAGCACTTTTTGGGTGGATTATAAGTTCGCTCTCCCTGGACGAATCCTCACCAAACTTTGCAAAAAAGTATATGGCCCACTCTGATTTTTTTTGCAAAGTTTGCTGAGGTTTGGTCCAGGTTATAGGGGGGTTCCAAAATGTCTTTTTTTCGCATAGAGTGAATGGGGAAAAAACATAGTTCACACCAACAGCTCAAACCGATGGACGGATTTTCACCAAATTTGCGGCAGGAGCAGAGGCTTGGTCCTGAAAGCGTGCTTTTGTAAATTTGGTGGAAATCCGTCCAGTAGTTTTTTAAAAAAATGACCAAAAAGTAGGTCTAAAATAAAAAAATTAGTGATATCTGTTTCTGCTCCGGGGACACACTTCCCTGTTAGTAATCGGCTTACGTCATGTCCGCGGACAAGGGACGTGTTCACTGATTGGCTGGGGTGAGGCTTGATGTCCATCACATTGTTTTTATGCACCCGCCATCTTGGATCCGTGGACATCCACGGATGGCGGAAAACAGGGGAAAAATACAATTTCGATGGTGTAGGAGTGCTAGGGGAGGGTGGGGGAGTAAGAGATGGATCAAATGCTGTATTTGTTTAGTTGCCAGGTGCCCCTGATGTGTTCGTGATGTCCATGGTCACCGCGGCTGTCTGCGGACACACTAAATGCTGGGCGCACTACTTGTTATTTTACTTTAGTATGATGTTGATTTCTGGTTGTTAGTAGAGAATTGATTGTAATTAATATCCCCTATAAGTAGCCCACATACCACAGTCAAAATGTTTGGTAGCATGGGTGTGTCATGCTGCGGTGGTTGTGGCCAGGACCTAGAGTCTTGGGTGCATGGCCGAAGACTCTAGGCCGTGGCAACAACCACTGCAGCATAACACACCCATAGAATCAAACATCCATCAAATACCCACCACCCAAAAGTTTGTGTATTGTTTGATTTGTAGAGTTTGTATGTGATGTTTTGGCTAGGCCATGCAATTAAGATTGTAGAGTTTGGTAACAAGCAGATGTTTGCTTGAATGGTTGTGTTATGCAGCAGTATTTGTGAGTCGATTTATTATATACTTACTGTTTGACTTTTTGTGATTGGATATCGTTTTTTCATGACATGGGTAACTGGAGCAGATATTCTCTTTCAATCTCTGGGATAAAAGAAAAGATCATATGTTAGTGTAGGTAGTGCATAATGAGTTATTGCATTGCATCACTCCCTCCCGCTCCCTTCGTTCTGCAGACCACTTCCTTCTCACTGTTCCTCCATCCCCTTGTGCCCCTCCCACTTCCATTTCTTCCAGCTCCTTGCCCCCCTGCACTGGAACTCCTTACCCCTCTCTATCTGCTCTATTCCCTCCTTCTCCTCTTTCCGCACATCACTTAAATCTCTCCTTCTCCATTCACCAACATAAAACCCCTTCCCCCTCCTTGCGCCCCCTCCTTCCTTCCTCTTTTCCCTTGATCATCTCCTTCCTCTCCCCCTCCTCCCCACTCTCACCCTTTTCCCCTTCCCTCCCCCTTCTCCTCCTCACCCCTCCCTCTCCCTCTCAGTTCTACTGCTCAGCTCTCCCTCTTCCCTCCAGTTTAATTGCTCTTCTCACTGTTTTGTTGGACTGATTCATTATTGTAAGTTGCTTCTACTGTTATTCTTTTATGTATCATGTTGTTCAGATGTTCAGAGCTTTGATGTAAGGAGCTATATAAACAAAGTAAATACAAATACATAATAGACATTTCTGCATTTTTTCGACTGTCATATTTAGAACTTTAGAAGTACTATATTTCAAACCGTGCAATTTGCTCAGTTTCTGTGTTTAAATCATTGGGTCTGTGGGAAAAAAATCGATGTTGGATTAAAAAAAATCATTTTTTGTTATGGTACAATATATTTCTTTCATTGTTTTCAGTGTTTATTTCTTCTTTCTTGCTAATGTTCTATTTGTTGGCTTTTTACATATTTTTGGGGCAGTTTGATACTTGTTGCTGTATTCTAATTGTTTATTTATAGTTTCTTGCTAATCTTCTATCTGTTGGTTTGTTGCAGATGTTTTGGGCAGTTTGATACTTGTTGGTGTATTCTAATTGTTTATTTATAGTTTCATGCTATTCTTCTATCTGTTGGCTTGTTGCAGATTTGTTGGGGCAGTTAGTTACCTGTTGGCGTATTCTAACTGTTTATTTCTTGTTACAATTTAGTGGTATTGATTGATTTGTTTGGTTGTTGCAGAAAAAACTTTGGGCAGTTAGATACGTGTTGGTGTATTCTAATTGTTTATAGTTGTGTAATTGAAGTTTTGTTAATGTTTATGCACAGATTAGTGATTACATTTTGGTTTTAAGAATATTAAATAAGTGTTTACAAGATTTGCTGGTAATCTTTGTTTTAGAGTAATGGTAGTATCATTACATTCAATCCATCTGCATTTCTGTTTTATATATGCAGTGTAGTGACCTGCATTGGTTGTGGCTCCTGCGTGGTAGATTATACCTATTGTTGTGAAGGTTTTTTTACCAAGTGATACTTGACCATGTGTGAATCCAGTCAGCTTGCAGTTGTTTTTGGTACCATCTGCATTGTAACGTAAAAGCATTACTATTATGTATTTACTATGTGTCTGTATTTGTAAGGTGGCGCGATTATCTGAATTGCAGGTAGTACATAATCTGCCATGGTTTGCATTTTGTACAAGTTGCTGAAATAGAATAAATTCACAGTTAGGTATGGATACATACACAAAATGTTCATTAGGGTTTTGTTCCTGTGCTGCAGAGAGTGCATGTATGTTTCCACATGTATGAAATCTTGAAGATTTCATTTATAGGTATGTTTTTGTTTTCCAGTACTTGTAGTAAGTGCATTAGACATTCTTGTGGATCTTCTTGTGAGTTTATAGTGAATTTGACCATTCCAGCACAGTAGTCTAATTCTTGCCTTATTCCAGAAACACTGTAGTTGTTGTCAGGATTGTTGGTTGCATTTCTATGAAAGACTAACATTTGCAAACACACTTGGTCTGTATTGTGTAAGTAAATGTTGTCAATAATTGGTGGCAATTGGAATAGAATATTTATTGCTACATTTGTGTAGCAATTTGCACCAGTTGTATTTGAAAATGTGATTGGACCCGACAGTTCTGTGTCCAAGTCATTTGTTTGGAGTGTGTGTTGCTTTTGAAGAAGTACTTGAGTTACTTTGAGCAGTAGATTCTTCTTTGGTTGTGCTACTTGATGAAGTATTAGCTTCTTTTACTTTCTTTGGAGGAATTGCGGTGACATCCTGTATTGTTTCTGTTTGAAGTAGTTTTCTTTTACAATATTTTGCTTTTTGTGGAAAAGGATAGGTTTTTAGAGGGGGGTGTACACTGAACGTAGCCTATTGTATTCTAGAATGCAAGGAATACCATCTTTTACTTTACTTGCATCAAAGTTGATTAGAAATAGCCCGTCAAGTGTACGTAAGTGTGATAGTGTTACATAGCTCATGCCTTCTTTAAAGACTATGCTCATAATATCTATCAATGCTTTATCTAGGGTAATACCTTGTGATTTGTGAATGGTGACTGCATATGGTAGAAAATTGTTCTCTGCGTACATACATGTCTTTGAAAAGAAGGAAGCGGGATATTCAGCTTCCTATCCTTTTAACTTCTGATAGTTCGTCAAAGAGAATATTGACAAACTGAATGTTGTTTTCACATGGGTATATTTGAAAGCCAACAACTGTACCAAGTGCTCCATTAATTAGTCCTTGCTCCACGTCAAGGTTATGTTTAATCATTACTCTACAGTTTAAAGATCATTTTAATATTTTCTCCAAATCATCTGTGTTGGAGATAGAGTTTTCTCAGGTATTTAGTCTTGTTGTGGCTTGTTGACACATGGGTAGTGTCATACCATGTACGTCCAGTTTGTCTGTGGTGCAAATTTCAATTATTGGTTGCATTTCTTTTTTCAACATTGTTTCATTGAAAATGAATAGCTTGCAAGAGTTGGCATCAAGGATTTACAATTGACATTTCTCTGTGCTAATTGTTCCATGACATCAGTAGCACATGAGTTGTGGCCATCGAGTGCATGGATGTGCCTGGTTTTTAATATCGATTGTGCTTCTTGAGATAATACACCAACTCTAATACTTTTAGAATGTTGGTGCAGATGAGGTCTGCAGACTGGTGCATGTTTTCAGTTAATTCTCTGTATTGGAAATGTTGCCAAAGGTTGACATTTCCTATGCTGCCAAGAGTTTTACGGCACAGTTTGCACACTAAGGTTTTAAAAATAGGTTCACCCTTCACTGGTGTTAATTGAAGAAGATCTCCGAAAACAATAATGTGTTTTCCTCTAAAGATCTCTTCGTAGTCTGTTTTGAGTACATCTTGTATTCTGAGGTGAATCAAAGCCAACATTAGGTTGGAGACCATGCTCACCTCATCTATTAGTAGTGTTTTCATTTGTTTCAAAACTCTGCATAGTTCCATTGCAGCTTCTGTAGAAAGTTTGTAATAATCTAATTTGTTTTGGTCTTCTACTGGAAGGATTAGTAATCAGTGTAAAGTGACACTGCCTATGTTGTAGGCAGATAAACCTGTGGGAGCAATTACAACAGCTGACAGTTTGTCGTTTGTCAATTGTTGAAGGAACTTGCTGATGATGTTGATTAAGAATGTTTTGCCTGAACCAGCTTGACCACTGATGTATAGCAGTATAGGTTTATAGTTTTTGCAGGTATAGTTTTTATTTTCTTGTTGTACACTATGTTCAATTTGTTTTGTTACTTCTTGGAAAATGCTACGCTGCTTGTTGTTTAGTTTTGATTTCAGCACAGTGAAGTTTTCTGTAGCTTGTTCATACGGACACATGATGTTTTCTACTTCTGTCATAGCTAATTCTGCCTCATTTGTTATAAGTGGCTGTCCCAGTGGTTCTTGGCTTCCTGTTACAGAAGGTTGACTACTGTCAGGAGTGTCCTCATCTAGTTGGGCCTGGAGTTCTTCTTCGTGTTGCTGTTAATTGTGCAACATTGTTTTGTATTGTGTAAAGTTTACATCTGTTATAGTATGTCCATTTGCTTTGAAAGCGTCTTCATAGGAGTCATAGGTATCTTGTAACTCTTTTTCATTTCTCCATGGTTTAAAAATTTGTAGCAGGGACATGTAATATAGTTCTTTTGTTGAGGAGATTTTACTGACAATTTGATATGATTAATTAAGCTTTGTTAAGTTTTACTAAGCTGCCTTTGCAATTTGCCACTCTGTATCTACCTATCTTTTCATTTGGTTTTATATTATTTTTGTATGTGATGTTTTGGGCTATGTGGTATAGACACATAGTTTCCAAAGTGGCACTCCTGTTTGGGCAGTATGTGTCTAGTAAATTGTTTTTCAAAATGTCTTGGCTGTTGGGATCATTTTTGGCTATTGTTTCTATGTTCTCATATGATTTGAGAACACTTTTCTAGATTTAGCAGGACCAGGACTTAGCCATACTATATTTTGAGATTTTCCACACAATGCAGTACCGGTTAAATGGTCTGAAGCTTCATAGCAGCCGCATTTTCTATGAGAGAGCATTTTTATGCCTAAGCTGTACAATTTCTGTGATAGTGATTTGTCAGATGATATGTCATGCCAGAGGTCTTGAAGCTCTGTTTTTTCTGCTTTGGTTACGTAGGCTGTGACATATCATGCAACTGCAATGGAATTGTCTGTACTGCACGTCTATGTTTGCATTCCAAAAGAGGGCAATGATTGCATTGTAATCATTGATATATTTTGGTTCTTCTGTCCTTTTTATGTAATATGTGTTCGTAGGGGATTTACCTTTGACACTATGTCTAACTGAAGACATGAATTTGTTTACTTGACCTGTTATTGTAACTGGTCTAGGGAAACCAAAGTGGCATTTGGTGTAGTATTTTCCTTTGTTTTTGTATTTGAGATGACAATATTTCCCACATTTGTGCCTTTGAAATTGTAAAATGTGTGCATGAAGGTAACTATGTGTTGTTTGTGAAGGAATTTCACAAGTGACATATTTTTCGATAAACTGTAAAACAGTGACTCACTGTCTTGGCCAAATTTAGGAGCATCTTTAATCCATAAAAGCATTTGGATATGTGGTGATCCTCTGGCTTGGTATTCTTTTCTCCAAAAGAAGTGTTGCACTTCTCCAAGGGGAGGAACAGTTTTATTACAAATAAAGTGTAGCATAGCAATGAAGTGATGATGGAAATATCTTGAAACATTAACATGATCTAGAGAGCAGAGTTCTCCAGGTGTTAGTATATCTATGTTTGTTTTGTTTTTGTTTGCTATGCGTAGGAAATCATGTAAATCTTCCCATGCATATTCTGCACAATGTGACAAATGTAACAAACCAAGTAGGAGGGCCAAGGTTTCTTATCATACAGTGTACATTTCCGTGATTTCAGAACCAGTATTCTTTTGTACCACGCATGTTTGCCAAAAGATTTGTAATGTTTGACTGTAGAACCTCATTTTTTTCTTGCACTTTTTGTAATAATTGCATAGCTGACATATTTTGAAAATGGGTACCTGATTTCAATGTGTGTGCAACTCCGTAGTATAGAGTTGCTAGTTCGCTTTCAAAGAGAAGGTGGAATATGTATTTCACAATTTGTCTAAATCTGGGATATTCAGAATACATTTGTAAAGAGGGGTATTCTGATGCTGTTATTTGTGTGGGTCTATCATCGTACCTTCCTCCTTTCCCAGTAGGAAAGAGTAGAGGAAAGGCTGCTGCTTTTATACTTTTATCCCATATGCTGATTGGAGATCCTTGTATTGGATGAATTTTATAATGGTCTAAAATATTGGGTACTGTAGCAGGATCTAGAAGTTGAAATTGACCAGTTTCTGGTGACTCTTGAATTATTTCAATGGTTTCTCTCAGGTTTTCTTCAATAATAATTTCTTTGTAGTATTCATTGTTGTCTTTTAGATATTGCAAGGCTTGTCTAACTTTATGTAAGTCCACGAGTTGTTGCCAATTTCTTTTATTTTGTCTTTTATAGGTACGCCATTTACTAACACAATTAAAGATTGTTCTATTGGGCGTTGCACTCCCAGAGTGTGTACATTTTCTTCAGATCTAACGGTAAATAAACTACTTTGCCATGAATGCCTTTCACTAATTCAGAGGGAGGTAATTTTGCTGTTTTTTGTTGAAGGCGTATTATTGCTTGAAATGGGTGCACTGTTGGAATTAAGATGCTCTCATATAAATTGAGTTATTGCAGGGGTTTTGGTAGTGGTTGTTTGTGATAGCACGTGAAGGAGTTTGGTTGTTGTCAAGTTTTGCAGTGCATTAACTGCAAAGTATTAAGGGATCAGTAATTTCGTATTTGTATTCTTCTATAAGGTAGAGAACTAATTCAAACCATTTGGAATCTTCATTGTCTTCTATTTTGTACGTTAGGTCTACAGTTGTTGTGCTACTTTTATAATAAAGTTCTGCGGCAACACACACACACATGGTTTGGTACTTCAGCGGATGTACTTTTAAATTTTAGTATTTCTTTTTGTATGTGTGTAGTAGAAGGTTGGCATCTGTACAGTTGTTGCTAGTCTGTTGTAAAGCTATTGTATTTTGTAAGTGGCTTTCACTTCCAAAATATTTTCTCTGGATAAGCTCTATTTCTTCAAGTAGTTGTTTGGCTGTACCATGTACAAGATTGTTATTCAAATTGGCTAGTGCTAAAGCTGGACTTTTAGCATAGTACAGTTTATGGATCGGATTTCTTATAGTTGAATGATGTGTTGATATCATTTTGTTATGATGGAAGATGCTTTTGCAACTACGTCCTGAAATGCAGGCTAATGAATGTCCTTGTAGTCCTGTGTATTTGCGCACTGGAAAGGCATCCATATTTTGTAGTAGTTTCACTTTCAATTTGTCTTTGCTTTTTACATACCGATTGAGTAACTGGCGTGTAGATTTGAAAGATTTTTTGGCAATGTTACACATTGACGTGCACGGCCATTTGTACACTGGACGTTTTGGTTCAGTGGAATGGGGAGCTGATACTGAGTTTTCTGGGGATATTCTTGTGAGCAGCATTATGCTATTATTAGGTTTTTCATAACCTCGTCCACTGCTATGTACGGCAATTGGGTTTGTTTGATTTTGTTTGTATGCTTCTTCATTGAAATACGGTTCTGTGCTCGTGGTGTGAGTCCATTCACCTCCACAGATATTTAAGAAGTTATTTTTTTTGACATTCCATATATTGAGAAGTCTTTTTTGTAGTTTAGTATTTAGTTTTGTTAGTGGTTTCATTCTGTTTAAAACTAAAATAAATAACTACCTTTTGAGAAGGATTGCACTGTCTATGAGAGCTTCTAAGATTAATTTTCTACGGTAGGTTTTCAGGGTTGTGCATGATTTCTCTCCTGTTTTTATAAGGTACTGAAGGACTCTGTGGCAGAACATTTTTTGTAAAATAATTTTGTTGGTATGGTTACTTTCCACTAGATCAAGATTTATAGGTGCAGTGTTAGTAGTAGTGGTAGCTGAATTCTTGTTAATCTCTTTCTGTTTGGTTTTACATTTTGAAAGAGGAGGCAAAGTTTCTGTACTGGAAGCTTGTTTTGTTTCACTTAATGACAGTATTAGCTATTTTGTTTGAACTTTTTGCACAAATTCTGCTAGAGATGGATGCTTATTTTGGACACGTTTGTTTTGATTTGCTCTACTTCTGCGTTGCTTTCTATGAAGTTACTTTTTGGTAGGCATTCTTTGGGGTCTGTTGGAGAAAAAAGAAAGTGTGGGTTGGGCTGTTGTGCAATGTATGTGCGCTTTGTGCATGAGTGTCTGATTATGATGGTAAGGATGGTTGTGGAGGTGTGTGATTGTGCAATGGGCAGCTACAACAAGTTAGGAAGGCTATTCTTGTATTTTTCTGTTACTATACTGGGGTTCAGATGACAATACAAAGTATGCTAGTGGTAAGGGAAAGCACTAATACTAAATTTAATGGTATAAAGTTAAAACAGTTATTTGTTCTGCAATACAAACATTCTACTGTGTTTGAGTAACAGTTAGAACATTATGGTAGTATTGTACTTACTTTTTTGAATGGAAAGAATAGGTTTCTTTGGAGTTCCTGTTCGTACTTCAGATGCTGCTGCTTTTCAGGAGAGTGGTCTTCACTGCAAATGTAAAAGAAAGAAGTTAGTGAATGTGTATGTTTATAGCACTGTTGTTAATTTAGACATTGATTTTTTTTTGTAGTAGTAGTGTTTTTTGATAACTGAACATAGTGTGTACATGCAGTTTCCTTTGCCTATGTGCAACCTGTATATTTTACTTAGAATCTGTTAGTTGAACACGCTTTACAAATCAGTTTAATAGTAAGCGTATAAATCTCACTTGGCTTCTTAAGGCTGTGTTATTGGATGTTAGGAGATAGAAGAAATAACCATATACTTATTTTGCTATTTTTATAGGGTAAATGGCAGGAACTGTATGGAAAAGCATGGAATCTATGCATTTGTCAAGGTGTGGGAAATAAAGCAGAAGGATTTGATGTAGAGGCAGTGGTGTTGTTTCAGCTGGGAGCCTTTCTAATGATAGTGTCTATCTGTGTGCATGAATAAAGATGCATGTACCCATCCTAGTTGGGTGTAAATGTATAATACACTACAAAGTCTTTTTCCAGAATCATACTGTTATTTCTCCCATATTTTAATATGAAATTACACTTTTTTAGATAGCTGTGTGTGAAAACAAAAATTTGGAAATCAGACAGGTTTGCAAGTGACAGTTTATCATAGCAGATGGGAGAAATGACAGTATGTCATTTTACAGGTTATACAGCTTAAGTTGAAGTGTTGCTGTTTATATGCATTTATACAAGAGCTGTACATGTACTGTGCAGAAAATATGTAGACCTGTAGTTTGTGTTCATGCATGTGGATATGCATGAAGCTGCAAGCAGAAATCTGGGAGATTTGTACAGTAGTTGTTGTAGTAGGTACTTTCCAATGACATGAGACTTGTACTCAGAGTGATCAACAGTACATCTGAAGTGCTGAACTATGATGATGGAGTTAGATGTAGAGTTCTGGATGTGAATGGTGGATGGTTGTGTGACTGCTTAACAGTAGACAATGAGGGAATGGTGCAGAGAGTGAAGTGGAAAGGGTAGAAGGGCTGCCCAAGACTTACGTGCTCCGCAGACACTGCGGCTGTCCACGGACAGGGCGTGTCACATACGGGACTTCTGAACATATTTGGCATGGATATAGGACTGTAGGGATCAGCCAATCAGGTGTTGAGGTTGTGGTTTGTGTTGAAAGAGGCTGTGTGTAGTGAAGATGGCAGAGATTGAGAAAGTCAGGGTGTTGGTGGTTGGAGATATATGTGTGCATGGTTTGGAGCAATATGCTAAATGCAGGAATGTGGAAAACAATTTTGATGTTAAAGGACAGGAGGTGGTGTGGAACACTGTGCCTGGTTTCAATGTGCAGGGAATTGTACAAGTTTGTGAAGATAAGGGCAGGGTGAACAGTCACCATGTGGTAGTTTTGCACTGTGGTGCTTTGCATTTGGGCATTGTTAGTGCCCCTACTTTGTTGGCAGATTTGGAACACCTGGTTCAAGCAGTAATGAAAATCCTTCCAAATGCCAAGGCTGTTTTTTCTGGTTCAGTACCTATGGCAATATGAGACAATAGTTCTGTTTTTTGTTTTCAGCAAAATATTGCTAGGTGTGCAATCAACCGAGGCATGTTTGCTTCCATGCTTAGAGCTGGTATGTTCTTTTGTAATAATGAGAACATTGATTCTGGTAATATTGTTTATTTTAAATAAGATGGCATGTCTTTATCTTTTATGGGAAATGCTATGCTGTTTTGGAACATAAGGGTTGCATTGGAGACGCTAATGTGAAGATTTTTGGAGTAAAATAAGAAAAGAAAAACAAAAAACAATACAAAATAAACGGTGTCTCTCAAGCATCTGCAAAAAAAAAGGGTCTTTTCAGTGCCAACCTCAAAGGGGAATTGGGGCACACTATTTAAACGTTCATTCCCTTGGTGTTGAGAGGCATGCAAATGAGACTGAGCTAAGCAAGGGATTGGTCAATAAGGTTTACTGGGTGTGACATGCAAGGAGAGTTTGTCAGAAAGTATTTCTTCTGAGAGGGGAGCAGATAGCTATGGTTGTGTGTTTCAGAAAGCAGATTATCTGGATTTTGGGAGACTCTTGGATAAATAGGTTGGAGGTGCATGCAGATCGCTGTGGAGTGGCTGCACATCTTGGATTCCCTCATGTGGAAGTGCACTAGCATGGAGTGCCTGGATTGAAGTGGCTGGATTTGGTACTTCTTTGTGCTACTTTGGTGACACAGCTTCGTCCAGACATTATTATTATTCATTGTGAAGGGAAGAGTTTAAGATATGTGTTTGGAATTTCTTCGCAATTTGCAATGGAAGAAGGACTTGGGAAGGTCATGAACATGTTTCGAAATTCCCAAGTAATATTTTCCTGTATTGCGCAGAGACAAATGTGCTGTGTTCTTCTTCATTTGGTCCACAAATGAAGAAAGTGAGCCGCAATGTCAATAAGGCTGTTTCTGCCTTTTTGAGAGATTCACAATGAAAATATTATGTTTCGTAGCACATACATTTTTCGCAGAGATGGAGTACATGTTACTTATTCTGGCAATCAGATTGTTCTGTGAAATCTACAAAATGCATTGCAACCTTTTTTGGAATTACAGCAATCACTTTTACAGTAAGCGTTAATCACTTGAAGTTTTTGAAACAAAAAAAAACACCACCAAAAGGCTCTTTTCAGAGCCATCACTTCCTCCTAAAGAAAAGTGCAATGGTTCTAATACGGCAGCCCCTCAAAAAAATGTAAATGGCCGCGGACTGTCTGCAGACTTCTAAAAAGATACACAGGGCCCTGCACTATTTATTTGGCAATTCTATTTTTAGACTGTGAAAAGCGGCTCTGAAAATAACCTTTTTTTTGTTTTGTTTTTGTTGTTTTATTTTTTGTGTTTTTTTAAACATGATACACAAGGAAAGGAGGGGAAAGGAGGGTAAGAAAGGGACAGCAACCACAGGAATAAGAAAGGGCAGGTGGAGAGAGGAAGATGTAGGATGGGTCTTATTCAGGTAGTTGGCAGTTCTTCTCGTGCTACTTGACCACAGTCTCGAAGGCAGTCCAAAGGTTCTCCCCCCTGCAGAGTACTGCGTCGCAGCACATGGACAATATTGTGACCCTCGAAATATAAGGGTCAACAGCATCATGAATGGCCTGCGAGGCAGCTGGAGGGATGCGCTGTTCCACAGTCTCTTGTGGTGTAGGAGCGGAAACAGAGGATGCTGCAGGGGAAGTCAACCTACTACGTTTATTGCAAGGTACCTACTTACGAATGGCCCCACCGTGGAATGACCTCAGGTGTCGCTTCATTGATGTCGTACCAAAGCTATACAAACCAGACTTTCCACGACTCAGCACCATGCAGCACTGAGTGCAGATCACCTTATTTGCACAAGCTTTTGGCACTCCATCAAGAGTGGCAAATAACCACCACACCCAAGACTCACGATGAGTGCTGGTAGTAGAGACTTCCACCACCTCATCCTCTTCATCCTCTTCATCCCTCTCCTCAGCATCCTCATGCCTGTTCCCCTCTGCAGGCCCTCGGGGAGGTGGTGGTGGTGGAGGAGTTGGGGCTGGTGATGAAGCTGAAGCAGCCATGGTTGCTATCTGGATAACAGCAGCCAGAAGTCACCAGCAATGAAGTCAATGCAGGTCAGAAGCAATGCTCTGTCAGGTAGTCAGAAGCACAATGAGGATGGGCTCTGGGGTGTGGCCTTTTATAGGGGTGCAGGTGTGTGCTTCGCAGACATCCATGCTGTCCGTGGACACGTCGAACACCAAAAAAGGGCTCAAAAGGTTCCAAAAAGTATGTAGATCATCAGGTACATTGTCTGGGACATGTGCAATGGTGTACTTTTACTGTAAAATACCTTTGATTGCCTAAAAAAGCACTTTTTAAATGTTCGGGGGCCCGGTCAGTGTCCGCAAATAAGGACACATGCTCAGCATATGTGCGGTCACATGATGACATCGCGGACACGTTCATGAATGAGATGGCTGTCCATACAACACCAAATGCTCAGGGTCACTTGTGCTTATGTGTGCGGGTGTTCTACAGACAGTGTTCTAGTCCCCGAATGAATTAAAAGTGCGACACATGTGCGGCCGACAGTTACGGACAGGCGTAACGTTCGTAGGACCCAAGGGTGTGGTGCACATGTGCGCAGATGTTCTACGGACAGTGTCCAAGTCCCCGAATAAAATAAATGTGCGTCATAACTTTGCGGATAGGTGGACGGAATAAGTGTTCTACGGACATATCCATTCTGGTTGCGGACTTTGCGAACAGGGGCATGTTCTTAGGACACCCTAATTTAAACAATTACGGACATGTGAACGGATGTAGTGTCCTGCAGATACCCCCATTTTAATTACGAACAGTGAGAACAGGTATAGTGTTCTTAGGACACTCCCATTTTGGTTAATTAAGGACATCCCGGACATCGAGTGTGTTCTAAGAACACTTCCATTTTGATTGTGGACAGAACAAACAGTTATAGTGTCCTTAGGAGACCCCCATTTTGCTAACTGTGGCCATCCCGGACATCGAGTGTGTTCTAAGAACACCCCCATTTTGATTGCGGAGTGTACGAACAGGTATAGTGTCCTTAGGACACCCATTTTGGTTAATTACGGACATCCCGGACATTGAGTGTGTTCTAAGAACACCTCCATTTTGATAGCAGCCAGTACGAACAGGTATTGTGTCCTTAGGACACCCATTTTGGTTAATTACGGACATCCCAGACATTGAGTGTGTTCTAAGAACACCCCCATTTGGATTGTGGTCAGTACAAGCAGGTATAGGCCCTCATTCCGAGTTTGGAGGTAATCATGGCGCTATTTGCGCCATGACTACCTCCAATACCCGTACGGAGTCTGCCCTGGTTCAATGGGGACTTACTGGTCTATTCCGACCTTTGCGGGACCGGTTAGTCCCCATTGAAAAACCCATTCCCCATTCCCATTTCAGGCCCCATTGGGATCAATGGGAAGGGAGAAGACGCTAATAACGGTACCACAAATTGTGGTACCGTTATTAGCTCTGAAGTCGCTTAACGGGCCCCGTCCATAACGCCTGGTAAAACCAGGCGTTAAGGAAGGTACCCGCTAAGGGACCTCGGAATAGGGTGCAAAGGGATTACCGGCACCAATGTCCTTAACGGTGCCCAGTATCCCTTTGTGCCCAACTCGGAATGAGGGCCATAGTATCCTTAGGACACCCATTTTGGTTAATTACGGACATTCCTGACATCAAGTGTGTTCTAAAAACACCTCCATTTTGATTGTGGACAGTGCAAACAGGTATAGTGTCCTTAGGACACCCCCATTTTGGTTAATTACGAACATCCCGGACATCGAGTGTGTTCTAAGAACACTTCCATTTTTATTGCGGACAGTACGAACAGGTATTGTGTCCTTAGGACACCCCCATTTTGGTTTATTGCAGACATCCCGGACACCCGCACTGTCTGTGGACATCTCAACTGTCTTTTTAAAAAAAATAAGACACAGTGTAATAAAGTAACAACACACATAATATTTTATTATTGTATACAAATATAAAATATCTGAAAGAGAGGGGGAAGCAGAAACTGAAACAAACACAGGGAAATTAGGGGCTTGGAGATGATGGATGGGAGGGGATGAAGGGATGGAAATCTCATCATAACGTTTTTCTTTTTGGGGAGGGTTTGGGGATAGTTGACTGGGACATGGAGAGGGGGAACAGGTACATGTAGGACAGTGATATTTAATGTTTTCTTTTATGTGGTCCTCCACAAAATGTTTTTAAAAAATGTCATTTTTCATTAGCATATCCATTTTTTGTTACGCTGCAGAGCATTTTCTAATGTCTTTCTTAGTATGTTATTTTCACTGTTTGTATAGTCTTCTAAAAAAAAAAGGTGTTAAGTACACATAAAGTAACGGTTATTAATTGGCTTATATAGAGAAGTGTTGTGGTGTTGTTACGCTCACCTGGTATCCAAAGGGATGCCACTCAGCCAGGTTGGTTGCTGGTATCCTCTTTCCAGTTCTTTCCCAGGTATGGCCTGCAGGGAAGATTCCGCCTGAAAATACAGGAGGACTGTGTTCAAGACTGGCTGACTGAGGTAAATATCCTCCCATCACCCCGTGTGACTTCAACCCCTCGTGCTCTCCATCCTGCCTTCTTGGCAGGGGCGCGTTGTCTGTGTGGGCGTGTGCGGCCAAGTTACTTTACTGACACGGGCCCATTTGGTGTCTCTCAGGTAGGTCTTACTGCAGCTTTTGTATAGGGTTGTTATTCTTGCATGCCCTTCTTTGTTTGAATAATGTATTTTTTTCTTCCTTAGGTGTGGGAAACTTCAGCATGGTGAACTGGCTTAGTTGGGCCTCGCCGGTAAATGAAGGCGCGTGATGTGCGCTACGATGCGGTAAGTTAGCGCTATGCGCAGTGCTGCATTATCTTACCTTTGCTAACCTGTTTTCTTCCTTTATTGCAGGTCACAGTCTTTTCCCAGCGTGTGTGGAATTCTGGAACGATGCCGGCCGGGAGACGAACAGCCATGTAAGCTTCTTGTGCTGTTCGTGGTTTTGCAATGTCTAATATGCCTTCTTTAATATTGTCCTTTCCCTTACTCTTTCAGGTCTTTCGGTCCCGTTGGCATGCAGATCCAGAGGAAGCTGTTCACTGGAGCTACGAGTGGATAATAAGATGGAAATTGCAGGTAAGATGCTGCTAACGATGTTCCTTTTGTCTACTTGCAGGTTTGCTTCTCCGAGTCTCGTGTGTATCACAGGACAAGGTGAGCATCACGTTGCAGACTGCAAAGTAACGCAAAGTGTGCTTTCCTGTTTGGGTGTGGTTTAAATAGCCTCAACAAAGTAGTCCAGGTAAAGTAGTCTCTAGGCCACCACACCCAAAACACTATACCGCATAGCTTGCTTCCTAGGAGCCAAGCTATGTGGATTCCTCCATGGTGGCTGAAGGCCCCAAATGAATAAAAGTATTTCCCTGCACACATGTTCTTCAAGGTGCATGAGCCTGGTGCCATAGGCCCCAGGACTGGCCCCAAGAGAGCCTTGTGATTGGATGCCAGGCCTTCAAGGCCCTG
Source organism: Ambystoma mexicanum (assembly GCF_040938575.1). NCBI lineage: Eukaryota > Metazoa > Chordata > Amphibia > Caudata > Ambystomatidae > Ambystoma > Ambystoma mexicanum. The sequence continues at coordinate 482,481,878 of NC_090921.1, forward strand.
ATGGAGACCCGAGCCCTGATTCCACCTGGCAAGTGGGATTGCCAATGGGGGTCTGGGGTGAGGGTCGTGATAGGTGTTGTGTCTACCATTAGTATCACTGTCTTCATTCATTTCATCCCGTGGGAAATTTTCTTCCAGCCAATCCAAAGGACTGTGTAAAAAAAAATAATAGATATTACTTTTAGTGTACCATATATTTAAAAAATGTAGATTACTTACTAGTTTTTGGTACATTTTGTTGTTACCGCTGTGTAGGTCTGCTGTTGCTTTTTGCTGTGTAGTTTCTGTGAGGTAATTATGTTGGAGGCATATATATTTTGTTTTGGTATATTCCTTTCTGGTGCATATGCTATTTAAATGGACGTGTGATGATTTGCATATATAGTTTCCACTTCTTATTTATTATTAAATGTAATGTGTTTATGTGCTGCTTTTTGAAATTGTTCAGTGTTTCTATTGCATGATACAACAATATATGATACCCCCTGAGTTTTTGGATAGTGTTGATGTTGACCGCGTCTGCCCGTGGACATGCGCACAGTCTGCGGACATCAAAATCTCTAGCTGTTGGTTCAGTAAGTTCTATGTTACATGTATATAAACTAAGGGAATCCTAGTAAACACCTATCGAATTCACACTATATATATATATATATATATATATATATATATATATATATATATATTTATATTTATATATATATATATATATATATATATTCAGTAAAAAAAACTTTGTTAAAGGAACGTTATGGATAAGTTGCGCTACTAAAAACCTATGAAATTCACAAAAAAAAGTTCGAAGTAAAACCGAAAAACCCTTGAAATTCGCTAGTTATGGTAAGCTAAGCAACCATAACTGGCGCCACCACCGTGCACTGCTAAGACTAACACCCAGAACATCAAAGATGACATCACAAATGTCATTGATATAGAAATATTAGCGTTGAACATGGGTGAATCTAGTGATAGCCTACAAACGCCGAGAATATGCACTCTCCATAAATAAATAAAAATGACTACACAGAAAGATAGTACTTCAGTTACATTGCCAAAATTATTGTTCTGGTAATAAAAAATGAAAACTCGTTCCAGTGTAGAGTCGTCAAAAGTAAACTTACACAATATTTACCGTCTCCATTGTCTTCGTTAAACTCAGACAGCAATGGACTTGCACCAAAGAATCTTCTTGAACTGATATTACATGTGTCTTAGAAACGTTTTGAATACATAGCCTTATCAAATGGTATTTTTTTCTAACTTTCACTCCCTGCATTCTTACTGAATTTTCCCTTTCGCCCAAGGTCAAAAAACAATTGACCGTATGGGTTCAGTCGGATGCGTGGGCCTACTGAGCTTGCAACCAAAAAAACAAAGCAAGTGACCTTCACTCAGAATGCAAATACCTTCTGACTTTGCAACAACATATCTGAATGCATTCATGAAAATTGCTACTTCCATATACTTGCAGACCCGCTGTTTCCATCAAACAGTGCAGGTGGCTCTCTCAGAATTCAAACTCTAGGACACCAGTCTGACTGCAATATTATTTTAAATACATTGTAACACAGACACAGTAAATCTTCGCTTGTACTTAATGCACACTATATTGAGCAGCAACTTCCAATTTACCGTATGACTTTGGAGACAAGAAAACACAATTTTTTGACTTCGTGCTGCCACATCCCATCCTCATCTTCCGAAACAGTATTTCATAAGTTTAACAAATGCAATGATGTGTTGTTTTATATGTGTTAGCTGCGATGTCCACGTACACCAAAACACGAAAGAAAGATGGTAGGCGCAGCGAAAGAATCTGACGCACTTCACGCTGTTCACCATCCAATCAGTGAACGCGTCACATGTACGCAGACATGAAGCTACGGATTAGCCAATCGGTATCTTGTCCGTGGAGCGAACAAGGAAGTGTGACTGCGGAGCGGACATAGATATCACTAGTTTTTTGAGATACACTTTTTGGTCGTTTTAAAGAAAACTACTGGACGGATTGGCACCAAATTTACAAAAGCATGCTTTTGGGACCAAGCTCCTACTCCTGCTGCAAATTTGGTGAATATCCGTCCAACGGTTTGGGCTGTAGGCGTGCAGAAAGTTTTTCCCCCATTCAGTCTATGGGAAAAAAAAACGTTTTGGGACCCCCCCTATAACTTTTCCCCCCTGGACCAAACATCACCAAACTTTGCAAAAAAATTCACAGTGGTCTATATACTTCTTCTGCAAAGTTTGGTGTGGATTCCAGGGGGAGTGGAGTAATAATCCTCCCAAAAAATGCTCTTTCTATGGAAACAGCAACTTTACCATAACTGCACAGCCACTACCGTGGCTGTGTAATATATATGTATATATCATTTTTACTATTCACTTCAATTGAACACATGGTCTACATGTTAAGTGGCTTGCTCTGCATGAACATATAGCAAGAATACACATTTGTGGCCTTACAGTATTCCAGGGAATTTATCCCAATGTACTTATAAATACAGTGAACCCACTCATCCGAGTGACAAGACTTCATAAGCTGAGTGCAAACACGGCCCTTTGCCTGGAAATCACTCTGCACTCATGTTAGATGTTATACATACAATGCACAATTGCCAGCACTGACAACCTGGTCAACTTATTGCAATGAGCATGCTGATTGCTTAGCCAAGCTAGAGTTATTGACAGTAAAATCCATAGTAATAAAAGTATACACCTCATATGTTTTATCTTTTCTAAAATGCAATTCTCTTTTTAAAAATGATTTTTGTCACTGCTTATACTTACATAGATTTCTTTTCTTTTTGTTTCCTTTGCCTTACAATCCTCCCTTTCATCAACCCTTTACAATCCCTCTTTCATTTCTTTACATAATTCATGGCTTGTTTTGTATATAATTAATAATCTTGTGCATTGTTATTGATATCGTGGATGTTTTTATCCATGGCATTTCTTAAGATTGTTTACCATGCTGCACTTTTGGACGTTTGTGATTTACTAGATCAATTGCCCTGTTTTGATACAAACCAACATCTGTTGATACAGTGTCAACAACAAAATGGCACACACTATAATGAAGACATTTTTCTGAAATGCATTTCGTATGCCTCACTGTCTAATCTTCAAAGTTATGAAACTGATTCAAGGGGACAAGCACCAAACACAGGTAAACGACCTCACAATAGCAAATCAGCTTAAGGTTTGGGTAAACCTTATGGTACCTGAGGTAGCGAGAGTCCACACCTCACAACGTTTAGATGATTTGCGCAGAGCTAGCACAAATACCCCCATTTCCCTTTCTTTATTTTAAACATTGATGTTTATTGGCATTTTCGAAAAGATACACAAGCACCATATATCAACAAGAAGGAAAATCACAACTTCCCCACCCCCCTCCCTGTTACCCACCCTCTTCACAAAATTAGGGAAAAAACAACATGATGACCACTCCAGGCGACAGATGAAAATAAATACGCAGGCAAGGGTTCTACATGTTGAGTCTTAGATTTAACACTAAATTCCCCTGATGGAGGGCTTGAGCGCAGACACTCCTTCTTATACCAGGGGCCCTGTCACGGGCCTGTACTTCCACACCCCGATTTCAACATAAAAGTACCCCATTCAAGGGAGAATGTCTCCACACAGTCATTTACCATTGCAGCCAGTTTTTCATATGCATAGATGTCCCATAATTTTGTATTCTTCCCCCAGAAGCTCACTGTCTCCAGAGCTCTGGTTCTCTCTAGGCTGGACTATTGCAACAGCCTCTTTCTAAATCTGCCTGACTCTACTCTGCAACTCATCCAGAACAGGACTGCAAGACTTGTCCTTGGCCTCAAGCCCAGGGATCGTATCTCTCCAGGACTAAAACCTCTGCACTGGCTCCCAGTGGCTGCGAGAAGTATGTTCAAAACAATATGCATTGTCCACAAGGCCTTCTGGGGCGTGGGGCCTCAATACCTTCAACTCTCTCTTCCAAAATATCTTCCTTCTCGAGCTCTTCGCTCATCCACCTCCAACTCTCTCAGGGTCAGTCGCTTCTCCAAGCAACGAGTTTGTGGTAGATCTCTTTCTTCGGCTGGTGCCTCCCTTTGGAACAGCCTCCCTGCCTCCCTGAAACTTAAGAAGAAGCATCTCTGGTTCCGGAAGCACCTCAAAACCCTTCTCTTTGCTTCTGCTTTTTCTCCTCCTCTCCCCTGCTGACCTCCTGGCTGAACTGAAACTGTACCGGTTACCTGGTCACCCTCTGATCTTGGGCACAGCTCTCTCCCCACCAGTCTCACACACCTGCACTGCTTGCCTGGCAACCCCCACAGTTGGGAACTGTTTCTGTATCCTAACAGTCCCACTAGCAGCACTTGACTCCTGATTTCTGCACTTACTTTTGCACTTGCCACTTGCTGGCTGTTACTTTACTTATTGTTATTTCTATTCCCATGTACTGCACTCTCCCTTCCCCCCCGCCCCCTGCACTTTCCCCTTCCCCATCCCATGCACTTGCGCAATCTGAATGACACTTGGCCTAGTAGGATCGTTTTCTGTCCTCCCTTCGCTCCTCCTCCCTTGCCTTGTCGCGCCTTGAAACACGTGTGTATAGGAACGTTACAAATGCCATATTATATCATATCATATCATCAGTTGATTGGTTGATGCTTTGACTTTTCCCTTCCAGTTTTGGGCTAGGGCTACTCTCCCCACTCTCAACATTTATTCTACTAGTTTTGGGAGTCTGAACTCACCATTTCCCATGTCTGGGGCACCCAAATGGGAATGGAAATGGGGATGTACCGGGCCGGGTTCCTTGAATGGGGAAATACCGGGCCCTCCTAGGTCGGAATGGCCCGGTATTTCCCCATTCAGGGAACCCAAACCCGGACCCGAGTTTGGGGGTAGCCATGACCCCAAACTCGTAATGAGGCCCATGGAGTCTTTCCCCAGGATGTCACTCAAAGATTCTTATTCAATGAAGGTTTCGCCAAGGAAAACCCGGCCAATTCTCTCCAGACCTGTGTCCGACCACGTTTGTGTGAAGTGGAAGCCGCTGCATTCCAAGTCAAAGGGGTGCACCCATATTGAACTCAACGGGAATGGCCAGGAGGAAAGGAGTACGTTTGTTTTATTTCCATATTTTCCATGGCAGCCACAGCACTGCGAGGCTTGGGTGGGTCTTGATTTGTTCCGAAATCACCTTTTTCTGGGACCACAGTAGGTCCCTGACTTTTTTGTCGTGGGTGTGTACATCTTCCAGATAAGTTCAGTAAGTTCCTTGGTCTCTCAGATGCTCCAGAAGGACTTGCAGTCATGGGGTGGAAGAGCTTGGCTCCACCCCCCAACCACACAGATCTCCCCTATTCATTTAATGCAGGGTGTCCCCCAGGGGCCCACTCGCCTCATTGACACCGTAACCAGATAAGTATTTTAGGGGAGGTGACCCTTAAAAGCAATTTGCCAGCAGGCTTAGTTGCAGGTTGAGGGGTCAGGACTGCACCTCAGAGGCCCCTGCCTAGGCGCCCAATTGCTGGAAGGCGCCATGGTCTTTGTCTGGCGCTGATTTATGTAGAAAGGCTGACCAGTTTTGGCCTGCACGATGACAAGTGAGGCCGGTGCCCACGTGTGCAGATCCCAGGGCCGGGGTTCAATTGTGGCCTTGCAGGGACCAGTTCTCTGGCTCCAGCGTGCCGTTGGGAAGCCTCCTGGCTCCTTGAATTAACATGCTGCTGTCCCGGGGTGAGGGAACGGGGGCCGTACCTGCCAGGGATTAGTACACCACTCTCGCGCTCTTCAGCTGGCGTTGGTGCATTGCTCCGGCACTCAGAGGGGGAGGTCTCTGCAGGCTCTGCCTGCGTCGGGCCTTCCAGGTGGTGGATGCACAGTTTCACCATGGCATTGGGCAGGAGTCGGCAAGTGATTATGGACAAGCCTTGGGAATTCAATTGAGGGCACAAACAGACAGACGTCTGCTCACCACGCCATCAGAACTCGAAGGTGAATCTCCTCACTCCATGGGTCTCCAGAGGTCGGAGTTGCTCGTGGGCAGCCCCCACTGTATAGTGGTTTGGGGGGGGGGTCAGCACCTTGCACTAGGGCTCTATGGAGGGAGGCTCTGGTCTTGAATTCAGCCCCTTAGTGAGGGGCGACACAGAGAGCACTTTACATCTCCACGCCCCCTTGTGGCCAACATCCCCATTTCCCTTTCTAACCTAAAAAATATCCTGCCAACAGATGACAAATATTTCCACCAGAATTTCATGTGTAGGGAATTTATTATATAAAAAACGATGTCAGAAATAATTTCGCCCAACTCATGAACCATTACTTACAGCTGAATGGGTGGATCATGCCATGTGTTTCCTGGATCCTCATAGGCTAGACAACATTTCACTTTCATTTCCAGTTTTTCTCTGTCTGGTCAGTGTTATGTAGGGTTTCCTTATTAGAGGAAACATGTCTATCCATCCTTCATCCCGCTATATGTGCCTTTTATTTTTCATGCCAAAAAACAGGTACTTTAATTTGCATGATGTTTTTTACTCTTAGAAGATTGGGGGATGAGGATATCAACAAAAGATGTTTTTAAATGTAATCTCTTCACCATATTTCGTTTGTTTAGGGAATCTTTGCGCCCTCACTAAACGTGAGTGAACCTTTGTGACTGAGATCATGCGGGTTTCATTTTTTGTGAAATTGTATTTTGCCCGCAAGCTTCTTAAAATGGGGTATGTTCCTTTCATTCTCAACTAACACACAGGGATTTTATGAAAATGCACATTACCTCTAACAACGGGTATGTGTCCTTTCTGTTATCAGAAATACTGTAACACACAAAAAAGAATAAGGAACAGAAGCTTCACTAGAGCTAGTTACTTTATAGTGCCATTAATGCAGCCCTACGCATTTCCCTTCAAAGGACACACTATTCTAGCCCTGCATGATGTTCCTAACCCTGGAGAGCGCTGATGCACCGACTACAGGCGGGGAATACATGGGGACTATTCTCACTCTATATCAATTTGCAGTGGGATGGTTTCCGTGAAAAGTTTCCACAGTAAATTTTGTACACACAAATTTCATACAACTATGGGTAGTTAGCCCAAACAGGTTAAAATCAAAGCAGTTGCAAGAAATCCATTTCCCGACTGCACCCTTGGGTCAAACAAGCAGGTCACGTGGGACTCGACGTCAGGTAATCTGGCAATTTAATTGCCCTCCGTGAGGTGTGTCTGGTTAACCCAGGAGTAATTTCTAAAACATTTTTCAAGAGTGTAAGTGTCGCAACCAGCGTCTACCGCGAGGAACGTGCCATCATGAATGGAACGTAAGAAGTATTGACGGGAAAAGCATCCTTTCTCACACAGCCACACCCAAGAATCCCCGCCTTCTATGCCTTACCTAAGGTCCACAAGGGTATCTCCCCAATTCTCGGGAGACCCATTGTGTCAGGAATATTATCGATTTTGGAACCTCTATCACAATATGTAGACTGGTTCCTGCGGGATGACATACCGAAGATGATCTCGTATGTCAAGGACTCAGCGGCAATGCTTGTCCTTATTGATAATCTGCCCTTTAACAGCACTAAGCAGTGGTTAGTAACCATGGATGTAGAATCCTTGTATACAAGTATACCTCAATTGGAGACCTCTAAAATGGTAAGACGGCATCTCTCACATAGAGTTGATCTCAGGAGGGGTCATGTCGAATTCATTACGGCCCTTACAGAAATAGCACTAACGAAAAATGTCTTCCTCTGTAATGAGCAATTCTATCAACAAATCTCTGGAACAGCAATGGGGGCTACATTTGCCCCCAGCCTGGCGAATCTTTATGTAGATCATTTCGAGAAAGAGACCATCTACTCCGCCACCAATCCATTTTTGAATAACATCAAAGTGTGGCAGAGGTACATTGATGATACTTTTATCATCTTTGAGGTTAATGAGGTGACACTACACGAGTTCCATCAATGGATTAACGAACAAAACCCTTTCCTAAAGTTCACTTTGAACTGTAGTAAAACGGAAACACACTTTCTAGACCTCCATGTGGTAGCAGAAGACGGTGGTCTAATTTCAAAGGTTTACAAGAAATCCACTGACCGTAATGCACTACTCAGTTATGGAAGTTACCACCCACGGGCTCTATGAGACAACTTGCCATTTGGGCAATTTTTACACTACAGGCGACCTGCACGAGAGCTGCCGATTATCAACAACAATCGGGAGAGTTGAAATCTCAACTTTTACGGAGAGAGTACCCCAAGAAAATTGTAAAAGATACCCAAAAACGAGCAATGAATATACCAAGGACTACTACTTTACAACAGCACGAAAAAACTGCCCAAGGGTCGATGATTACGGCAGTCTTAAGCTACTCCCCAATTTTTAATACTTTGAAAAGAGAAATCAAGAGGTTGTGGCCTATCCTAAACACTGGCAAACTAGAATTGACATTGCCAACATTTGCTATAAAACGGAGAAGGAACATCCGGGATAGTCTGCTCCACACTTTGATAGAACCAAAGCATGGTGCAAATGTCAACACCCTCTGGGATGCACCTACTGCAGTTGGACATACCCCTTGTGGGATGTGCAGTATGTGTAGACAGAATGTAAGAAGTCTATCTATTGACATAGGGTGGAAGACACCGTGGATGCAAAGGCACCTAACAAATTGCAATAGTCGAGGTGTTATTTACTTGATTAGTTGCCCGTGCAATTTGAAATATATTGGGATGACAACTCGCCCAATTAAAACACGTTTGATCGAACATAAGTCCTACATAAGGACCAGAAAAATTAGTGCACCACTTGTGGTCCATTTCAATGCAGAACATCACACATAGGATGACTTTAAATGGACGATCCTTGAGAAAGTATGGCCACCTCGTAGAGGAGGCAATTTTCATGACATACTCCTCAAAAAAGAACAACAGTGGATTTTCCGTCTGGACACAGTTCGACATGGACTAAATGAAGAGATTCAGTGGAACACATTGGCCCTGATGAAGTAGATCCAATACAAGGACCACTCTCCAATTTTTGGGTACCACCTCCCCCCTTTCCCCTCCCCCCCTTCTCCACCCCTTCCGCCTTCCCACATAGTCACCCTGTGTATCAGATGTGTTTGAACACATTCCGCAATTGTAAAAACCGGGGGCCACAAATTTGCTGGCAAAACAGTACATTTTGATAAGGGTAGCGGTTGCAAGCCAGAATGTAAAGAATATACATAGAGTGAATTAATATGATTTTCACTGCTCATGATGGCCGCCGCATTGCATGGTGGGGTTGCGGCTCCGCCTATGTGAGAGATTCGATGGAAACTGAATGCTTCCTCATGCACTGTTTATCCTACTCAACATGGCCCCCGGGACATGCAGTGTTTACCCAACTCAAAATGGCTGCCGGGACGTGTGACCCGGCCACGGGCGTGTACTGGTTGTCGATAAGATCATCCTCCGCCGTCATTGTGTATACAAGACGCGGAGGAAACAACCAGCGTCTACCGCGAGGAACGTCCCATCATGAATGGAACGTAAGAAGTATTGACGGGAAAACGAGGAAAGAACAAGTAAGAGCGAGCAGTAAACGTGAACAGAATACGCGTATATCAACGCTATTAACCAAGTGGAAATGGGTCTTCAGCCCTCCTATTAATTCTGTTTCGCAAAACAAAATAAGACTGTATTAACTGGTGCGGCTTGATAAGCCAGTTCGAACAAGGGCACGTAATGGGGGTTTCTGTGGGGGCATTAATATCGTGGGTAACAACTTACTGGATAGCACTCTGTGGATGCACCCGTAGTATGGGCACAACGTATGCAACATGGGTAGTAGATAACATAAGTATCACGACCCAGGAGATCTGGAATGACCTGGGTTCAGCAATTCTTGTTTTGCAGGACTCTTCCAGAAGCACTACCAATAAGATTGCTACACCACAAGAGGCTCACCCTACCAAAGGGAGACTGATGAGCGGCGTGGTAATTGGGGTTTACAACACGGGGTGAGTATACCCTCGGATAAAGTTATGCATTACCTTGGGAGTACATAAACAGCTAATGTAACATAAGTTTTCTTATGTTGCAGACTAAGCATTACCTTAGGTGCTTCGACTTGACTATTTGAAAGTGTCAACACTGTTGAAATTGACTGTACCTCTCATCCGCACACACCACAGATGGACAGGTATGACTTTGTAATATTGAATTTGATGTCACATACTCAGTGGTGATGGGGTAGGGTGAAAATAGCCTCTTTTTAATGTCACAAGTTGACTTGCTCAGTACATTGGAAAGTAAACCATTCCACTCTACACATGAGATATAGTAAGAAATGCCATATGCCATTTTCCCATATACGAGAGAAGTCCGATTGACTTTCTCCTATTTTATTTCACAGAACATGTCGCAATTTCGCCCCTTTGGGGCTTGCAGATTGGGTCAAAGGAAGAAATAATGGGTCCTGATGAATATGATACACGAAAGACATCATTGAAACCGGTCGACCAGACATACAGATGTCACCTCATTTAGAGTGACACAAGTGGACTTATGCATTTTTAGAAAGAATTGTTCGAATTAATGTTACAGAATTTGCATTTTCTATTATAGATACGTCATGCACTCTCGCACAGTTGAACTGTCTATGCACTGTAAAGAAAGAGTTTAGTATTGAGTGCATGTTGTGACGAGAGTCTCTTGCGACACTTATACTCTTGAAAAATGTTTTAGAAATTACTCCTGGGTTAACCAGACACACCTCAAGGAGGGCAATTTAATTGTCAGATTACCTGATGTCGAGTCCCACGTGACCTGCTTGTTTGACCCAAGGGTGCAGTCGGGAAATGGTTTTCCCGCAACTGCTTTGATTTTAACCTGTTTGGGCTAACTACCCATAGTTGTATGAAATTTGTGTGTACAAAATTTACTGTGGAAACTTTTCACGGAAACCATCCCACTGCAAATTGATATAGAGTGAGATTAGTCCCCATGTATTCCCCGCCTGTAGTCGGTGCATCAGCGCTCTCCAGGGTTAGGAACATCATGGAGGGCTAGAATAGTGTGTCCCTTTCATTCTCAATACATCCATGGTTGCAATGATTTTTGTCTTCACCGACAACCGGCGGGAGGCTTAATCCACAAAGATTATTGGTGAAGTTAGAAGATGTTGTAGATCATCTACTTGAAAATATCCCAGGAAAATGTACAACTCTGTAAATCTTCGTATTGGCGAACTTTGGAGTTGGATATTTTGCACACCACTGATCCTATTGAAACTTCAGGAAGTGTTTCACTCTCTTCAATGGTATCTGTATCCCAGGGTTATCCTGCATCTTGGGCTCCAATGCAGTTCTGTAGAAGGACCCTGATAAGCCTCTTCCAAAAACCAAAGTTTCGAACACTGAACCAGTGCCTCTCTCCTTCAGACATAGAACAGAAATATGACTTGTCACGGCCGGGCCTAGTGTGTCCCTGGAAAGAATGAGACTCTTTGTGACTCGTGGGTACAGTAACCACTGCAAAGATTGCTTTTGAACTGTGACTCCTTAATTTAGGTTTTAATGTATAAACAGTGGTTTAGGGCATGCATTCCTCCTATGTGTTATAAATACTGCATTCTGAAAGTTGACTTCTATTTGTCTCTATAGCAAGTTATGCAGCAGAGTGAGCAGTTGGTTTCTGCATTGGCACTCATATACCACCTTTGGCAGAGTTTAGCTATTGAGCATGCCCTGTGCTACTGTAAGGGGAGTCCATTGGTAATTCAAGCAGACTATTGTATTATATTTGTTTCTATCTAATCACCGCTGCACATTCACCATCTTAACTCTTCAGCTGATGTCTCATTTTTCCTTCTCAAATAGGCTCAATTTTCCCAGTGTGAGAACCCTACCACTTTCTTTTTAAATCACCCTTGTCAGTTACACCCTCATGCCCAATCACTCTCTGTGAATGTAGAGGTATAATTACTGTGTTCATGTTTCAGACTGTGATGGCCTTAATTCAGGCAAAATAGGAAATGCATAATGTGGTACAATATAAAGACTTTCCAGGCTGCATAGGTTCCTTTGGATATAGTAGACGGATATGGAAGATGGGGAAGCCATTTTTATTTTTATTTTTTTCATTTTTATCACTTATAGTGCAAACCTAGCTCAAGTGCAGTGTAAGGCTTTATAACAGGGTGGTGCCAGCATTGGGTTTGGCATTTTATACAGTAGTGCAGAAGTCTCTTGAATTATCTGTATGCATGGACACTCCTATATTTCCCAGCAGATGTACATAACCTTCAAAAGACTATCACCTACTGCACTGTACCCGTGTAGTCAGCTCATATAATCCACACCCAAAACACCAACTATGCGGCCATTAGATTTCGGACTGATTTCTTCCTGAGCTTTGCAGCGACTACATTTCCGTACAAAGATAGAACACGGTGAATTCATGCAATGGACAACGGTGCGCTATACAAAACACTGTTGAGATTAACCACAGACCCACACACAGTTACAAGCAGAATTTCACGAAGTGCCTACGAGTTCCTCACACAGTTCTCAACCGTGGTTCACATAGCCTCCAACAGATGCTGATGCAGCCCAAAACAGACAAGCAGTAAGGTCCCAAGAGAGCCTCACAAAGCCACAAAGGAATCTCACTCAGTCCATAGCAGTCCCCACAAGAGCATCACACAGCACCCAACAGACTGTCATGTGGTATCCAAAAAGACCTACACAAAGGCATTACATGTGGCTCTCACAGGCCCACGGAGAGGTTCTCTAGCCGCAAAAAGCCTTGCACGTAGTCCCAGCAGTTCTGCAAACAGATGCAAAAACACCCGATTATACGCCCTAAGTATTTCCTCCTATACTTTTCAAGACAATCAAATTACCCCCAAACAATCTTCTATAGCTCCTAGCAGACCTTTAGGCATCCCCCAACAGAACTGCTCATAGGCAACAATAGTCAAACAGCATCCAAAAGACTAACAGGTTGTCCCCCATAGACTCTCACACAACAAACCATTTCTACAGATACACAGCCGAAAAACAGACTGTCACATAGTTCCCGAGCTGACATGCTCATAACCTGCAAAAGACACTCAGCTAGCCCCCAACAGTGCCACATAGACACAACACAAGAGGGTGCAAAGTCCACAACATATGATGATCCCGCCCAAATCCCTTCAACAAAACGTCACGCGGCCCACAAGGGAACCTCACATTGACCCTCATGAAGGTCACAACAGACCGTCTCATAGACCACACGAGTGGCACACAGGCCACAGCAAGTCCTCAAAAGGCGCTTATAAAAAATCACGCTGCCAACAAAATATGTTCATAAGGATCCCAAAAGAGTGTTATCAGAAACAGAGAGACTGTCACCAAGGACCCAATAGACCATCAAATATCTCTCAAAATACCCTCCTGCCATGGCCATTACACGTACAACGAATACAAGATTCTCAAATAAACTTTAATATACCCTATGGTAAACCGTACCAGAGCACCCTATCGCCAACAATACAGAGACGTACATATGAATGTTTAATGTAAGGATTCTAGCAGCATATACAAACCGTCACAAAAACTCTGATAGGCTCTCCCACACCTTCATATAGCAACTGAATAGACATACACATAGTCCCAGAATTCATGCTTTCAGCTATCAGACATTCTCACTGGCCCAACAGACCTTCACATAGGTGGAGGAGATGTCTCAAATTCACACAAAAAAACTTGTTTAGGCCCAACAGTCCCTCATATAGACCTCACACAGGCCCTTAACCTACCCAAAAACAGGACACGCAAGCCCACCAGAGATGCGCCAACAGAGCATTACGCAGTCCCAAATAGACTCTCACATAGCCCCCAAAAGACGTTCGCACAGCCTAAAATAGATTCTCATATAGCTTCCAACAGAGCATTCATTTGTACCCAACATACTCTCACATAACGACCAATAGTATCTTATATATTCCCGAACGACACTTGCATATTCCAGAAGAGCTTTGTATAGCTGGCACAGACCTTCTCATAGTTTCCAACTGAGCCTTACATAACCCCCACCAGAGACCTTGACACAATTCCCAGCAGACCATCCTCTAGCCCACAAGAAACTTGAAATAGCTCCAAAAGTAATCATATTGCCATCAACAAACTATCTGATAGCCCCTCACTTACTCTCACAACTGCTTCCAGGCCCACCTACAGATCGCAGCAAAGTCTGTCATGGTCTCCTCCAGATTCCCGAGTATAACCCTAAAAGACTCTCACATACACCCTCCAAAAATCCTCATATGGCCCCCAATAGACCCTTGGTGAGCCGTGAGACACACCCGTTTAGTTCCGAAATTCCTCCACCAAGCACTAATACCCTCACAAATCTCCAGCGGATCCCAACAAAGACAGAGGAGACCCTAACATAGCCCGAAAAGACCCACAAACACATCCCAGGCAGACCACACATAAGCCACTGGGAACTGACACCAGAGCTCCACCTAGCGACAACAAAATTCTCACATAGTCCACAAATGACTTGCCCATAGTGGCAAAGTGCCACTCACACGTCTGCACAGATGTTCACATACTAGTACCCTTCTGACCCTTACATAGCCCCCAACAGACCATCGCATAGCAAATGACAGAGCCTCTCCTCCCCATACACAACCATGTACCTACCAAACTGACTCTCACACAGTTCCTCAAAAGACCCACATGTCACGTAGTCCCTATAAGACGCCACTCACATAAACACCATCAGACCCTTTGTCCACACCATCCTGTACTTCTGATCCTATATGTGTGCCTGAATACATCTGGGCACTAGGCACTAGATCACCCAGTACAACGTAACATCTTTTCGTAAGTTGCTTCGTCCTGAAAAATGTGCCTGCGAAGGGCATTTAGAGACAATCTAACCCAAAGGTTAAGTCAGCAGGGCGATCCATGGCACTGGAGGTGGAGCGGGCCTGGGCCCATCTGTAATGGCTTTCTATAAGTGCAATCCTTAGGGCAGGGTTGCTTGGTCGAACACCCGGGGTGCCATTACCTTCCTGCCACACCAGCTCGGGGGAGCCTTTCAAGATCAGAGAATGTGCGGCATGAGCCCTATTGATATTAAATGCGACTCACTCTTGTGTGGGCGCAGGGCTTTCCAGCGCGGGAGCACAGCGTATTTAATAACAATAGGGCGCTGATGATTTCATATCAGCGCCCTACTGAAGATATTAACTCCCCGCTCCGGCTTTGGAACAGGCGGTTTTCAGCTGATGCATTAGCATTGGCACCCTATTTTAGAGATTCACTCCCTGCTCCGGCGTGGGAGCCCGCAGGGTGGGGGTGCCAAATGTTTGTTTCATTGTGGTGATCACTGCTGCCGCTAAGGCTGACCCTGCTTCCTATTACACCCAATGGAGGGCCTATAAAGCGCACAACAGCCCAAAGGCATCGTGGCACTGTTACAAGATGGCAAACTCAGTTACACAAGAAGACAAAAGGCAAAGGACAAGACACAGTGGGGAAGAAACAAGGGTGAGGACAAAAGTGCAGCCTGATCGTGGTCAGTGGTCATAGTGAATCAAATGACAGTAGTGTAGCCAGTGTTCAGGCAGTGTACACTATGAGCCACTGTTACATGGAGGCGAGAGGGTACGTCTGTAGGGTGATGGGGTAGGCATAGGATAAACGTGGAGAGGGGTTCCTCCATCCTTTCTGAAATACTGCTTTCTCTGTAAAACGTTGAGCGCATGTCCAGTGCAGTGCAACTGCTGCAGAGGAGGCAAGAGTTGCCGAACAGATGCCCCTCCCCCACCCCTCCCGCCCCCCCACCACCCCCCTGTCGCCCTCATTGCTGTAGGCCATTATTATGAGTTGTCACAGTAAAGAAGTGCCGGCTGATGTTTTATTCACAGTATTTTGCAGCATTAATGCCGTGTACCTAGGGAAGCTGCGATAGTTTATGACTAACAGTTGATGTTTACACTCGGCTAATGGCTGCAGCTCAAGCTCGTCCTGGCAGTCACATGGCGCTCTTCGGGGGCCGTCCATCAGGCGCTCTGGACATGGCCGATCTTTTTAAATGCCACCGAATAGAGCTGAACGTTGCACGCCTCTAAATCTCGCCGAACGGCAGCGCGGACCGGGGCCTGCTCTGTGCTGTGCTTTCACATCTCAAGTTTATGACATCCGGGCCACTCCCATCCACCCACTCCACTTCCCTTGATGATTGATAATTATACCGTGTCTTATTTCTAAGTGGCTGGGCACGGGCTGCGTGCTCAACAGTAGTTGCATATCAGACTATAAAGTTAGCGATGTGAGACGAGAGTAGCTCACTCCTAGCGTGCCGAGCCGTGTTTATAAATAGACGACCCTTAACATGATGTATTTATTGCACAGTAAAATGGCCGAATGTACAGTGCAGAAGGATTCCGGCTACATAAGGGCTCCTTTCCCCAGCACCTGTAGCTTAAATAGAGGCAGGCTCAATGAATGGTGTTACTCCTGTCTGAACGCATTCATTAGATCTCTGGGGGATCGTCATTTTTTTTGAAGGAGGAGGACCAGGGCAGAATGGGGGTTACGTTTCCGCCCACCAGTTGCCCTCCACTTTCAAAAACCCATTGGTTTTATGCCAGCATGAGATTTTCAGCCAGTGATGTCCCATGGCATTTACACTGTGGAGTGCAAATACTGAGGTGTAGAGAGGCTTCCGCCGCCTCTTTTCACTTCTTATTTCCCTCCTCAGTGCAAATGACAAAAATCCTTCTCTGGCATCGCTTGCTGCTGTCATGAAAATGAGGACAGCGTATAATAATTGGTTGAAGCAGCACAGACAATCTTTACTGCAATCGAACGCTGAGCATATGCTGGAATTGGTTGCTTCTAAAAAGTCGAGTGAAAGGTGGCAAATATTTAATATGCTGGACGGTCTTCAACAGAGACTTATCACTAGCCCTATTTCGGCAAAGGACTGGATAGATAATTTCTCCAAGCTTTTCTCAAAACCTAACTTACACGCAACGAAGCCTGCAGAAAATCCATGCTCGAATTGGAGTTTGAAACTGAAAGGGAGGATATCCTTGCCCTAATCGTCCAGCAACTCCAGAGCCGCAGGTCCTGATGGCCTCACGAATTTGACACTAAAACAACATCCAGAGGAATGGGCTACCTTCTTACACCACCTTTTTCTACTGGTGAAAACAAAACGTAGTATTCCGGGTACTTGGATCAAATCTATCATTATAACAATCTTCAAGAAGTGTGATAGGTCTGTGGCAACTAATTACAGACCTATCGCCCTCCTGGACGCTATTGGTAAGCTTTTCGTGGCCTTGATCCTGAATCATCTAACGACCTGGAGCTGGGATTCCAAACATAGGGATGGCTGGCAAGCCAGGTTTGAAAAAGGAATTGGTACATTGTTGAACCTTTTTCTGATTAACTACCTGAAATTGAGAACGCCAAAAAAATAGTAAAAATGTATATCTTGCGTCATTGGACTTTTCACAAGCGATTGATTCAGTAAATCGAGAGAAACTTTGGCAGAAGCTAAAGGACTGGGGGTGCCCTACTGACATAAGTGAGGCTATGGATGCCCTTCACAACAACACAAGTATACAGATTAAACTAAATCAAAAGGGTGACATGTCAAATCCTATCAAAACAGGTGTGGGCTTTAAGCAAGGGTGCCGACTATCTCTGGCTATCTTTAAATTGTACATCTCTGACATGGGCGACGCCTTTACGGACATTAGGTGCTTTCCCCCAAGTATCGCAGGCTCCCCAATGAATAGACTGTTGTATGCAGATGATGTCATTCTCTTGGATTAAACCCCCATCGGGCTCCAGCGCCAATTGGATGCCTTAGCACTCTTTTTGTCTTCCAACAATCTAAGAGTTAACACCACCAAATCAACAGTGCTTGTTTTGGGGAAGCCAAGAAACAATTTCATGAAGTTCAAGGGCTGGTACATAAATGGTGACCAGATCCGAGAGACATCAGAATTGCTCTATTTGGGTATACCCATCAACTTAAGCTATAGTGAAGCCCCAAGAGAAGTAGTGCTAAGGCGTAAACTGAAGATGCTAACAGCCCAGGCAAGACTGATCAAACATAGATATTGCAAATTTACTCTGGCACCTCTGCTCCGCTTCTACACCTTGAAGGTAGTTCCTATTGTGACCTATGGGGCTGAGTGCTCTCTCCAGTTGAGTTGGAAGATATGGCAAATCCTAGAGGGTCTATTTTGGAGAGCTGTACTTCACCTCCCAAACTGCATACCTGTGGCGGTGATGAGAAAAGAGTTTGGTCTGACTTCTCTCATTACTTATGTCAGTTGGAAAACTCTATCCTCCTATCGTAAATGCTTATTGCCTCCGCTGGATAGCGGATTTGGGCTGTTGAGCCAGGCACTGAAAACAGAAAAAGAGCCTTTACTTGTTGACTGAAGCTCCAAATGCTTTGGTTTGTTGGACTCAATAGACACTACTGAGAAACTACTCATTGAAACCCAGACTTTGAGAAAAAACAGCTGTATGAGTATGACTGGATCGAGTCCTCAGAGTTGGCGCAGTCATCCAAACTTTATGGAAAATACTGCGTCGCTCTGAACAAGCGTGGTACAACTGTTGTTTTTGAGCAAGTTTCCTTCGGGTGTGCTGCGACAGCAATTTAAAAGACTTTGCTTCAACATCTTTCCGACCAAAGAAATTCTTGAAGCCAGGAGATTGAAAAGTACGAGAGACTACAAATGCCGGCTATGTGGTCACCCGATGGAAACACTTTGCCATCTTATTATGAGCTGCCAGGGCATCAAGGACATCCAATGTAACCTATTGGGGAGATTTTTTCGAAATAATCGAACTCTAACAAAGAAAGACGTTTGGTTACAATTGCTACAGCGTTCAAGGCTATCTATAACTTTTGCCCTGCTAGAGATGGTATCAATCATCTTTAAAAAGCTTGAAGGAGAGAAGTGAGAAAGAAAGGTTACTTCTTTATAATAGGACAGTAAGAGTCGCTAATTTTGTTTGGCTATAGCTTTTTTTTTCTTAACCTCTCTTCTTCTTTTTCCTTTTCTTTTCTTTTTTTTTCTCTATAGCAATTGTTAAAATGGTTGTAACAAATGTTTTTATTGTTATGGAATTCCTCTTTTCTGAATTTAAACTGTAACTGATAAAAAACATCTTTCAAAGCTAATACTAATAAAAATTAAAATAAAAATGACAATAATTGCCCAAGGAGACCTAATTGCACATACATGCAAATGTAAGCAGTCCTCCCTGGGCAATAACATCTTTCTTCAAAATGAGCTCCCCCTAGAGTCAGGGGTGTTACTAGGTCTGGAAAAGATCCACTAAGCTAATGTCGGGACTGTCAGGACTTAGGGCTAGC
This sequence comes from Ambystoma mexicanum, assembly GCF_040938575.1. Taxonomy (NCBI): domain Eukaryota; kingdom Metazoa; phylum Chordata; class Amphibia; order Caudata; family Ambystomatidae; genus Ambystoma; species Ambystoma mexicanum. The sequence continues at coordinate 482,501,274 of NC_090921.1, forward strand.
TGCCCCTTTGGTTGTAGGCCCTGAGCTTTTATCCGGGGCTACAAACAAAGGACTCAGAGCAATAGCCGCTTCAGCCCCCCACTCCCTAGCAACGCCTCTGTATAGAGTCATCAGAAGGGATTGGTTGTGTCCCTCATGTTGCATGGCCATGTCTTCTAATGGGATCTGTCCCACCTTTCAGGCCCATTATTAATGGGGTAACCACGGTGGATGGTATGGAACGGAGAAAGCCGATCCCTAGCTTTCTCCACATCCAATTCATCCTGATATTATTTCCGAATGTTGCAGAAATCGTGCGGGAAAACTCTGAACTGGAGTTTCTGGGAGCAGTTCCCGCACCACGTGGAGAGTCTCAAAGCTAGTCCACTGAGATAAATTATCTGATCCCAAGCCAGGGGCCTTCAACTGTGCCAATGTTTCCTGCACCAGGCACAGGCCACGGTAATCGATGGTGCAATGGAGGATGCCATGCCTGCAACAAAAGCCAGAATTGCAGATCTCTGCCAAAATGTGCATGGTTGGTATTACTGCAGATGCATTGTGTGCAGCAGTGAAAGGTATGGGACAAGATCTGCTCAGGTTCCTATGCCTATTACATCTGCCTGCAGTGAATCACCAGAACCAGGCTGTAACACGGTGGTCTGCAACCTGTGACTCTCCAGATGTTTTGGTTTGTAACTGCAGCATGATCCAACACCATTGACTATGCTAGCAAGGGTTGATGGAAGTTATAGCCCAACACATCTCAAGAGCCAAAGGTTTAAAACCTCTGATGTAACAGACTGACACTACTGATGCAGTGGAGGTCTAGCTTTCACCCAGAAGCTGCAGACTCAGAGGACGGAGCTTGGTGGAGTTGAATAGGTGGTTCTGACAGTTTTGGACTTTGTGAAAATGCCCACATGAAAATGAGTTCATGAGCAGTTGGTCAGCAGGTTCAAGTGGATCTAGGTCACATGGCCTAAGCCCCACCTTTCTTAGTTCTGTCTCTTCCTTTCTGCTCTTAACTCTTAGATTACATTAAGTTATTTGCTAGGTGCTTCCAAAGTGGCCCAGAGGCATACTGGTGCTGAAGACAATCAATGTCGAGCACTCATGTTACAAGGATCTGACCAGTCCCCCTTATTTAAATAAATGAGTTTTAAGTTTTTTTCTTAAAGGCATCTAGTGTTGCACAGTTTCTCAAATATGAAGCCTGGGCATTCCATTTTTCCCGGGCAGCTGCCCAGAAGGCACCCCATCTAAGAAGTTCCAGTGAGGTTTTTGTAATTTGCAGATGTGTTTCATTATTTGAAAGAAGGGTACGCACCAACGGTTTATTTATCAGTCTGTTAGAGTTGTAGGCAGCAAAAATAATCACAATTGAGTGAATTATACGCGATAGTACGCAACCTGAACTCTATCCTTTCTGCAATGGGTAGTCTGTGCAGTTTTCTCCTCACCTCCGACACATGAGCAAACTTTCGTAAACCCATGATCGCTCTAATCGTGCTAATCTGCACCACTTGGAGTTTTGCAAGTTCTGTTTGAGGAGATGATAGCTCGAGCAATCATTTCGCAACCCTTTTGGGATAAGAAGGTGCAGATGTGCGAAAGAAGTCTAATGTAATAGGCCGATGCTGCTACCAAGCTATTCACATCTGCAGACATGATCAAGTGTCACTCCCAGAATTTGTATTCTACCCTTCGTCAGAATATCATGATCTGGAATGCGGAACGATTCATACTCTGGGGAGAGGTTAGCAAGTCTGGGTCTGGAGACAATGATCATAAGCTCGATCTTGCTATGATTGAACGCCATCCCAATCACATTCATCCACTCATGTATAAGGCTGTATACCTCTGACACTGCTATGGCGTCTTTCTAAAAGTCGCCCATAAGGTGGAAGAGGCACTGTGAATCGTCCGCATAGTTTGAAAAGCAGATATTTTTTCTTCCAACATGTGAAAGAAAGGGGCTGTAAAGAGGTTGTATAGGACCGGGGAAAGCGAGGCCCCTTGCGGGACACCATAATGAACTGAAACAGGGTCATCTTCTGCTTGCTTGCGACACACCAGCATGGTCCTCATCCCTAGGAACGACTGCATCCAGTCCCTTGCATGCTCACTAAAATTAGCTACCTTCTGCAGTCTATCCAGGATGAGAGGGTGATCCACTAAATCGAAAGTGGCCAATAGGTTCAGGGACATCAGCAGCATTGTTGAGCCCTTATTAATATTGGTCATCATGTTGGAATTTAGTTTCTGCACCACTGATTCAGTACTGAATCCTGGAGGAAGCCTGAGTGACCTTCATTCAGGATAGGATAATCTTTTATGTGGCAGAGAAGTTGTTCATACTCCACCCTATCCATTATCTTCAAGATGAAGGGAGAGTTGGAAATAGACCACTAATACGTGGCAATTTTATGGTTGAGGTCATGCTTCTTCAACAAGGGGATGATCCAGGAGCCCTTCAATCTGGTGGGAACCCTGCCCTCTTTAAAAGAGGCATTCATGATCCTAGTAATAGAGCTAATCAGAAGCTCATAACAGGCTTTATTAGCCGTGGCTGGAAACTGGTCCCCTTTGCAGATGGATGGCTTAAGTTTGCCTAATATGGTACAAAGCTCTTCTTCCGAGATGCTCCTGAAGTTAAAACGTAGGTATAGACTGCGAGACAGCAGGTATTTTTTCCTGAGCAGCCTTGAGAAGATCTATAAACTGTAGATTAAGGGTTTGTTCAATACCATTTTTTTGTCTTTGTTATCATGGATTCTTGGATCTGAGTACACCACTCCTGATCTTCATCAATAGATTCCTGATATATAACATCAGGCTTCTCAAGTTCTCTAAGTATTGCAAACATTTCTTTGGAATCATATTGAACAGTTTGAATACGTGCTTCATACGATTCTTTTTTTGCTTTTATGACAGCCAATTTAAATCTGTTGGCCGCTCCTAGGTAAATTATCCTGTCCTTTTCATCCTTTGAATTGCTCCACTTGTAGAATGTTTTCTTTTTTTCTACTCTGAGTATCTTTGGTTCCTCTGAAAACCAATTAATGTTGGTGTGACTAGTAACCTTCCTATTTTTTAAGGGAGCTATCGGTTAGGCCTTCCACATTCAAGGATGGCAATATTTCTTCGTGGGTGATAGATGGTATCCAATCCCTCAGGGATTCCTGATTCACCCTCTTCCCATTTCTGGACATAATCCAATTTTGTTTGGATATGGTCTTTTACACATGGTCATAATGTCCATACCAAATGCAACTAATGTGTTGTCCGACAAAAAGGGCATAATGAGATATCTGGGGTACTAATCTTTAGGTTGAGTGAGAATACCCAATACAATATATGACCCTTGGAGTGTGTGGGCTTGTGTATTTGTTTTACAAAACCCATAGACTTCATGAATCTAGCAAGTTATTTAGCTGCTAGATCTTTAGGGTCGTCTTTCCAAAGATTAAAATCTCCCATATCAACCATTGGCTATTCCCTTAAATTGGGACAAGACCAGGCTGTTCAATTGTGCTACAAAATCTGGCATGGTATTAGGGGGACGATATACCTGCAGGATATTCACCATAGTGGATACGTCCATTCTTATTTTAAGACACAAGTACTCACACCAACTCAGACCTTGAATATCATGCTTCCATGCATCCAGTGAATTTTTGTATATGGTTGCCACACCACCCCCACCCTGATTATCCCTGTTTGCACATAAAACAGTATAACATTTGGCAGTGGCAAGAAAGGGCCTGCAGCTTCATGCATCCACGTCTCTGTTAGGATGCATATGTCTGCTTTCTCAGATGTATATTCTGCTATTTCCACCGCGTGTTTCACCATAGATCTTGTATTAAGTATAAATATTTGGAGGGGCTTACAATCATCCATTTTAGTTTCACAGACACTATTTACTTTGTAAATATGGCAGTTGTTATTCTTATCAATCTCCTGAGCAGGGGACGACTCACTTGGAAGGGCTGGGGCTATTTGAAAATATTTCTGAATCCGGTGCGCCCGCCATCCTACCACCTGAGCCAGAAAACAACACAATCTCCTTTGTGGCCAACCCCTCTGATAAACCCTCTAAGTTATCATCTAGCAGTATGAGAATGCTTTGTTCCTGAGGGTGACTATTCTTGTTGCTCATACACTGAGTTACTGTTTTTTCTGGAGTACCGTGGAATAGTTCTCGCTGCAGCTATAGCAGCCAGTACTTCCAAAATGCCCATGGTGGAAGGAGGTGAGATTGTGCTTCTTCCTTTCTTCCGGCCCATCACAGACCGCCAAAGACTGGTTGGAGTCTTGCACTGGCGCTCTCGTGCCTGTTCTGCTAATTTGTACACGCGGGAGCCGCTAAGCCGTCTGGGGATGTAGTCTATCAGACTACTTCTGATATAAACACAGATCAATATAGTAAGAACAATGTTTACACGCTCAGCCAGGCAAAATAAAATATATAGAACACACTACAAATGTCAAGAGCAAATTAAGACTCTAATTATATGTTCTTAAAAACAATTTTAATTTAAAAAGTATGGCAAAATCTAAAAGTCCTATCAGATCATCACTGGAGCTGCAATGCTAAAAATATATTACAATGCTAGGTACCCTAAGGCTATGGAGATAATATAAAAAGCAGTACACAAGCCAACCGTTTGTCGATGTTCAATTAAAGAAACAAAGGTCTCACACTGGGAGTCCGATGTGAAGGGCAAATTAAGAAAAGGTCAGTTCCTGTTTGGACCGGGAGGACCCATTGCCCGAACCCCTGCTCAGACAACAGGTAAGCACACACAACATGTATTTTCCCCCTCCGTCCCAACAGGCCATCCCCTCCATCACCAGGCACCATTGATATCAATATTGCCCCAACATTGCCCCTTCTTTAAGGCATAGACTCCACAATGCAGCAACCTCATCCACATCAGCCACAAGCCCATCAGCACCCCCCACCCTCCACAAGCTGGAAGATGATGTTCGCCAACATCTGCTCTGCTATCACCATTGCAGCAGACATCACCAACTTCCTTACTACACACGACCTTGATGCCATCATCATCAATGAGACCTGACTGACACCCACCTCCACCCACAACCTAGATGTCCATGTTCCCGAAAGCTACAGCATACATCACAGAGACCAGCCAAACAAAACAGGTGGCTGCCTCACAGTCATTCACAAGACCATGCAGCCCTGCACCAGACTTGACGTAGACAACATTGGCTCCTTCGATGTTCTCTCCTGCCATTTCCTGCTCTCTCTGACAGACACAGTCACCTTCCATCTCTCTACAGACAACACAACCCCAACTTCATCTGAGACTTCATCAACCTGGTCTCCACCATGTCTCTCACTCACACCAACAACAACCTCCTAGGCGACTTCAACCTTCTCGGCAAAAAGGCAGCTAAACAGATGAGCTCTCCTTGTCCTTCCCAACATGCTCAGCCTCACACACCACACAACAGAGCCAAAGCACGAGAAAGGAAACATCCTCGACCTAATCATCACTGCACTGTCTTTCTTCCACTACAGCTCTCCTCTCCTCTCCTACTTGGCTGGTCTGAACACCTGTCTGTGCTTTTCAACATCCTGCACACCACACTCATCAGACAAACCTTCAAGAACTTCCTGGTGGAACCACTCATGGGAGACCTCGCCAACCTCCATTTCCCATGGACCGAACAACCCCAATCGAACTGTGATTCTCTACTGGAAGCACCCAACTCAGACTCCATTGACCGGCACGTCCCTCTGAAACAATGAGCCTGCAAACTGTAACCATCAGCACCCTGTTACACGCAAACACTCATCCTCAGCAAAAGAGTCAACAGGAAACAAGAGAAAACCTGGCACCACTCCAAAACAACATTCGACTTGGAGCTTCTCAAGGAACTATGAGCAAACCACTGACAAATAATCAACACAGGCAAGGCATCCTACTTTCAGAACACCATAGCAGAACCCGAAAACAAAAGGATAGCCCTCTTCAAAGTGGTCAAACACTGTGTCAACCCACTACCCAACCCTGCCATAACACATGCCATCAAAAAATCCACTGCCATCAACACCTTGGCACAGGAGGTGTACGTGGAGTGAAGCCCTCAGGTTTCATGATTGATAGCCAGGTATGTGGATGTGGTGTGTGCCCCCTTTTCTAGCGAACCCTGATCAAAGCGAATCACAAGTTTCACCATAGCGCTTTTGCCTGCACAATCAATGCATTTTGTTGTTTTTTTCGGGCACGTTATTTCTCAAACGTGTTTGTCCCGTATTTCATGTGAGGTGTATGATTCACTTTCATGCTAATGCTGGATCTGTCCATTTCAGTTTTGGACCATGCGGGACACCCATTAGTGATCGCAAGCACAGAATGACTAAATCTGAATTTCTGTTTCATGCGCATACCTCATGATTAACACAACCAATGCCGACGTGAGTGCTTTGCACTCCTTTTGCAGTAGGGATCAGTGAGAATGCAAAATATGCATTGTGCACGTGTGCCAAACTGGTACATGTGCAAAATGGTGTACCGCTAATGGCTACCTTGTTTGTATCCCTGTCCTATATAAATGCAGCCTTACTTCCATCCAAGTCTTTACTGCACCTCTTCTGTTTTGGAGAGGCCTGGAGTACTAGCAGTAGCACCAGTAATTCCACCACCACCACAACCTTCTTCTTGCAGCAGCAGCACCGTTTTGCGGCCGGACCCGCAGCAGGATCACAACTAGAAGCAGGAGGAGAAGTATCAGCAGGCACCAGCTCATGATGGTGACAGGAGGCGATTCTCTACCATATGCAGCCAGAAGTGTCAGCAGCACACCACGACAGGAGGAGCTGGACCTGTTAACTGAAAATACTGTGACGTCAGCAAATGACAGATTTTGATGTCTATTGTCCAACACAGGCTTCAGAGAGAGAATGTTTGGTAGCCCAGCACTGCTGCCTGCATTCAACCCCACCACTGCCATGGAATCAGACTCTGAGTAGAAGACCACCATCATCGAGCAGCAACATGAATCAGAGGAGGAAGAAAGGGAGGCAGAATTGAAGGGTGCCACACCTCCAACCTCCTACTTTGTAGCCTTCACATCTCAGGTGCAACTCACAGCAGACACCACCAGTACTGAAGTGGAAGTTGGAAGTCACCACTGCCACCACAGTACCAGAAGACAGCACCACCACCACCGCCACTACTGGACCAGCAGCCACCACACCAGCAGATGACACCACTACTGAATTAGACTCTGAGGGAGCCACTATCATAGTCCCAGAGGATGATGAGGAGGAGACATCATTCACAGGGCTTGATCTTCCTTCCCAAGTCAAGGGACCTGTAATCAGTGTCTGCATCACCAACAGTGAGCATGAGCTGGAGGAGGAAGAGAAAAACCCAGTGTCACCAACAGCACAGAAGCAGAGAGGGGCAGCAACAACCACCACCACTAGTCCAGAAGCCAGCACCAGCACCAGAGCACCAATATTTGCCAAGCAAGAAGCCACTACCACACTGCAGGATCAGCAGGCACCCCTACATCACAGGACCAGCAGCTACAGGACCATCAGCTACAACCACCACCACTGAACCATCAACTCTCACCACCACTGCCAGTTCATCAGCTCTCAACACCTCTGTCAGACCACCTGCACCCACCGCCATCACTGCCAGACCATCAGCCACTGCCAGACCCGCAGTCCCTGGCACTGCTGCTGGAGGGAAGCATTGGACCAGGAACCACTTCACCCTTCCACCTGTAGTCAACATTATCAAGGCTGCTGCAACCGTCATCTGCCTCCACTGCAGCCAAGAAGTTCAACTGGGAGGTGTTTCGGAACATTTTCGCTTGGCATATCGTCCATGTCCCTACACATGCAAATACATCACAAGATTTCCAGAGATCGTGAGGGACCAGAGCACCACTGGTGATAATGACCTCAGGCAGCACATCCACCACCACCACTGTAAAAACGACCTATAATACAACGACTGGCACAGCAGCAAGGAGGGACAGCGCTTCTCGACTTGCCTCAGCAAGAAGCCTACGACCTCCGGTTATGACCACAAGCATGCCAATGAAAAGCGCTTGTTGAGTTCCTGATGTTCCTGCTCCATTGGGTTGTGGGATCCTAGTAGTGTCATCACAGGGCTACAATCCGTTCCTTGGTGACTTGTTTCAATCATGTCGGTTTTGTGGGATGATTCTCGGGTGTGGCGAGATGCTGCTTCAAAATGCGTTGACTATTGCCTGTGAACACATCATGTAGCACCACACCGAAGAGTACCGGCAATGAGGAATGAGGAGCAACGCATCAAGCAGACGAGTGTCCAAAACTCTGTGGCCAGATGATTGCCGAGTGATGCAGCAAGCAGATGAGTGCCACACCCCAAGCCAACACTCAGCATAGCAGAGGAGAAGGGCAGGACCAGTAGGAGCCGGATGATGACTAGTGTAGGAACTTATGGTGGCAACAGTAAAGACAGACACAAGTGATCACAGTTCAAGGGTGTTTATTGGACAATGTTTGCAGGGTGCAAAAGGGCCTACATCTAAGATGAGAGCAAGTGTTGACTATGGAATGAAAACAAGGCAGTTGTAGTGGCATTGCATCAAAATAAAAACCTATACTAAGCAACTGAATGCCAAACCTCACAGCTAACATAAAAAAGGGGTGCGGGATAGTTTTCAAGAAAAGAAAGACGTGTTCTCCAATAATGTGTGTCAGCATGCAGCAGCTTGGGTCTGCATTCCCCAAGTTTTGCGCACGGGGTAAGGTGAGATCTTGGAGCACAGCACACACTCGAGCTTTCTCAGCATGAGTCGACAGTTTTATTCCAATTCATCAGGAGCCTTGATGGCCAAGTCTTGTTTTCCTAGGAAGTCTCTTGCCTTTGAGGACCTGACATGTTCAAAAAACAAAACAAAACATGTCTTCAACAAAATTAAAGTTTGTTTCTTGGTTGCACTTTGGTTGATGTTTCTTCACCCCTCGGTCCCCCTCCCCCGGGTGCTGACCCATCTTTACTTTAAGCCTCCCTTCTCTGGGTTCACTATGGCATTTCCTTCACTCACAAATCTTAATGTCTTTTTAAACTGTTCCAGTGGATATCCCTCAGCTGGGTTCACTCTTGCTTTCTCAAGTTCGCAGATCAAAGACTTTCAACTGTACTGGGATTTTGATTGACCTCCTGTATGGCCACTTTGACCTAACTTGGCAGCTCGCCTATGGCCTTCTGGTTTCTGTAGTTTCATTCACACAGGGATCGCCCAGAGACTCTCGAGTTAGCACCGACGTGGTGCTGGTTCCCTCTGCAGCTGGTCTCCCGTCAACACTTGTACCGTTCTTTTGAACTTAGTTCATTTTTCCACTTTGCATCTTTCATCCACCACAGCCCGGCCCTTTATGGCTCTCCTCTCGACTCACCGGCTGTGATGAACCACTTGGCTTTCTTGGTAACTGGAGTCAAGGCTGTTACCATGGTAGCAGGAGTTTCCCTCACTCGCGCTTATCAGTATCGAAACGCTCCATGTACCATTGACATCTGTTGCAGCACACTTGGGCTATTGTCCTCCGTCTTACGATTCCCTCTGTGGAGGTTTCGCGGGTCTGAGTGGGAAAGGCCAAGGTCATTTCTCTCCTTGTCAGCCTCTTGATATTCGATGCCTTTCTCCTCCTCTTGAACTGCTGAACCTGGATAGCTGTCCCGTAGTGCTTGTACTGTGGTCTCTTGCTCAACCTTTTATCCCTGTGGGGAAGGGAAAGGGCCATCAGGTATGTGTGATTCTGATCAATTGCCTGACTTTGCCTGATCTTTGTTTTGGGACATGTTAGGTAAACATCTCTGGGGTTAGTCCATTCTCTGGTGTGTAGTGCTAAAGTGTTTGTGTCAAAAAGGGGGGGGGGCAGTGGTTTTGAATTTCCTACATGGTAGAATGGGGAAAAGGTGTTGAAAGATGGGGGTTACTGTGTCTCACCTATCAGTGTCACACTCTCCCTCCCCGAAATCCCCCACCTACATGATCCTCCCTCAGTGGTCCACCCCCAGGAACTGGATCAAGTAGCGATGGCCGTGTCCTGGCCACCTGGATGACAAATCCCCGGGTACTAGATAGGGAGACACCTTCAGGTTTCTCATACACACACGCACACACGCTTTACCAACTAATCTTATTAGGCCCTTTATGATAGAGTGGTAGCATTAGTGGGGAAAGGGGAGGTGATGAAGCTCCTCCAGAACTCAAGGAAGGTAGCAGAGCCCTCTAGTCTTGACTAGTCACACACACACACACACACACACACACACACACACCACACACAACCATGGGGATGGGCGAGGAAGGATGTACTGAATTGTTTATTGAAAATTGAACTATACAAAGAGAACTCCTATATCTTCAATAATGAACTGCTGGAAGAGAATTATAGGTTCCTGGTTGCGTGATCAGCAATGGGTGGACCCTGTGGTCTAACAAACACGACAAGACCAGAGAACCCATATATGCTAACAAAGAAACTTTCTATTTTGTCAAAAGTAAAACTACCATTGCTGCATATGAGATTTGGCAAGGGAGCCCTGAGCTGTGAAGAATGGTTGAAACTCAGTTTAAAGATAAAGCTTTAAGATATTTCTTTTTGTAAGATCTTTTGATATTGAACTTGGGGAAGGGCATCCTGATATTTACAAAGGTGTGGAACTTTATGACTTTAACTCCAAAAGAATGCAACTTGAACATTGTGCTCTGAACTCATTGACATTTGGAGAAAAGAAGCTGAAGAGTAAGCCCGAGCTGGAAATAGCTCAGAACTTTACTTTTGGAACACTATTTAGTTTATGGTTGACATCCCTACACATTATTTTGTCTTAGTTGTGAGGGCAAGAATAGGTTTTGGACACAGACAGAATTTTCAGTTGAACTTACTGACACAGACTAGCCTCAAATTCTTTAGGTAGGGAAGTCCCACATTAGCTTAGGGCAAATAAAGCTTTACATCATCCTGATATTTTCATTAATAAAAGCCTACTGTTACGTATTGGATCTGTTGTCTGTGTCTTCTTCCATGATGCCATCCTCACAACACACACACATGAACATGTTTTCCCACCTAAACACTGATTTTTCTCTTTCGTTTTCTATTCAAGAACGTTATGAGGGAGCAGTGGTGCTGGTGGGGTAAGCGATGGTGATGGGCCCCCACCAAAAGACAAGGAACCCGGCAGAGCAGCACTCCATGAAAGGATAAGTACCTAGTCTTGACTGTTGTTTGACTTTTTGTATCCTCTCTCTTTGTCTTTTACACAGACACACACACACGAGGGAGCAGTGTTGTTGGCAGGGCAAGGGGAAGTGATGGGGCTCCATCAGAAGACAGGTAAGATTGCACAGCAGCACTTCAGGAAAGGATAAGCATCTTGTCTTGACTGATTTTTGACAGTTTTTTTTATCTTTCTCTCTCTCTCTCTCTTTCTCTCTCTCTTTCTTTGTCTTTTAAACACACACACACACACACAGACACACACACACACATACAGAATGCGTGTAAAGTTTCTCATTTCGCTGTATTAATCTGGTACAAATCAACAGATTTGTGCAAGGTTTCTTGGTCTGAGAAGTGAACCCACCACAAATTGGATGATAAATGTGCAAAGTTCTCGTTTCGGGATGCTGAACCAACACAGGTCATAGGAATGGCAAGCAAAGTTTCATTTTTCATTACGCGAAAATATAACTTGTCAGAAAACCTGTGCAAAGTTTATCGTGATGCTGCTTAAAATCAACTCGGGATGAAAAAAGAAATGTGCAAAGTTTCTCTTGCAGTTGGGGTGAACTAGCATGGATAGAAAAACACACAGAAAACCAACATGGAAATGAAACAATGCACCATTTCAACAAACAAAATGGAGCAAAACCAGAACCATTGTTTCATTACGCATGCACCGCCGGGGGGTTAAAAACATGTTGGCAGTGGCAGTGACAGGTTAGTTAGTTAGTTCGAGCAAAATCGGTCACTCTTGCACAAAATTTTCGAAGCTGCACACAAAACCGTGAAAGGGCCGACCAAAATTTCAGTTGTAGCCTGAATTTTCTGAGGTGGCAAATTTTAATTTATGGCAAAACCATAATACTGATTTCGCAGAATGGACAGATTTGGATTCCCGTGCGAATTCTAGACGTTTCACTTTGCAGGTGAAAATCCCCCCACCCGCCCCTACCGTTAATGACCTTAAATGTGGGCACAAAGAGTTCCAGCATTGGGATATGGCACTGTGTTGTTCTCAGGATATTTTGTCAGGCCTTACAATAGGGGATGGGTACTGAAGAACAAATAAGCTAGGCAGGGTTCTGTTTCCATTCTGTAGCTCACCCATTGGCAGCTTTTTCAAGGCCTATCTGTCAGTACAAGATGACATACAGACGTACTCAAAGTCTTTCAAATTGGGAATGTCAGGCCAGAGATTTAGTTATGAAAACAGCAAAACCTTTCAATAACACTAATATAGTTAGTGCCTTTGGTTGAAAACCTCAAGTCTCTAACATCAGCCCACAAGATAGGAAATTCACAATTCTGTTGTGGAACTCAAGGGTTCATTTTAATCTTTTTAACAACCCGCATTTATGTCAGAACCTTAATAAGCATTGCATATTTATTTTGTAGAAAGGTTGGATCGACTCCTCAGTGGTGCTGGACGGCTACGATGTTGTCCAACACATTTCAGTATGTTCTAATGGTGGTAGACCTTCAGGTGGTATTATGATTGCCATCAAAAGTTCCCATTTAGACCAATATGAAATTATTTCGATCTGCAATATAGCATTCTTACACTACAAGTAATTCTTATGGATGGATTCATCAATAAACCCTTGTTGATTGTGAAAATATATTGCAACTCTGTGCATTGAACTATAGATACTTGTTATGCTATTGTAACAATATTAGAATCATTCACAGAGCAGATTGAGAATCAGGAAATACTAATTGCAGGTGATTTTAACTCTGATTGCAAATCCACATCTGATAAGAATGATGCACTTCTGCATGGCCACCCTATTTACAATATGAAAATCTAAGAATGAGAAACATCATCTGATTTAATGCTTGGATGGTATTTACAGATGACCAGTGGCAACGTATCAGGGGATTGCCCAAGTAAAAATACATGGGGTAATGATAGAACAGGGTTGTGTGAAGATTATATATTTGTATCTACAAAGTTATTTGATATATGTGAACGTTTTGCAATTCATGACACCAACTTGAGTGATCATGCCGTTCTTACTGTCCGTTTGAATATTAAGACAATAACTGAACAAAATCGCTACTTAACCAATCTTATAGTTTCTACCTCAGGAAACTGGATTGCCTAAACATTTTGAATCCAAATTCATAAAATAGACACACTGGACTCTTCTTCAGGAACACACCAGTTGCAGGAAACCTTTGAGATCTTGCCCCTGACTTCTTTGTTACTTTTTCTCCATAATCAGATCTCCGCAAATAAGAATTTGCCAATTGAATATAGACCAAAAGTGCATAGATCTAATCATGTTGTGCAATTTAGGAAACGCAAATTACGGTCCAGCCTGCTCACCTTTATAAATGGCTGGGAAATCTCACCTTGCGAAATGCAGCAAATATTGGCATAAACGCTACCGTCATCTGCTTTTGCAAAAGAACGGATAACTGATACTGGAAACCATTACAAGAAAACATATGTGTAATTCTTGGGGTATAATCGAGCAAATAATAACCAGGCAGACCTTCAATTATTCTTGTTTCAGAAGTAAGCTGGGGAACCTATAACTCCATGCTCTATGATTCTTCAGTTTTGTGTATCTCTAGTCTCATGACTTCATTAAATTGGGCACTGCATTTTGATTACAAAGATGTAAGCTACTTCATTAAGAAAGCATCAAACCTAATGGTCTAAGTAATTTTGTCCTTAAAATTAAGGAGGTTTGATAAAAGCTTTGAGATGCCTATATTGCTGAAATGCTAGCCTAATTTTGCAAATCTAGAAAATAAATCTGTTTTAATTTTGCAGCGCAAAGAACAGCAATGAATGCAATGAAACAGCAATGAATGCAGAGACAGACAAATCCAAATCTGCATTTATGAAGCGATAAGAAATACTTGGAAAACATGATTTTACTTGACGTCTGCAATGGTAAGCTCTCACAAAACTTGTTAGAAATGTATGGAGCTTAAAAGGAATGGCAAAAGAGATTTACCAGATGGTTAAAAATAGACTTAAAAATAAAGTGACAGGGGTTTCTTTTGCTTTATCAACAGAAGATGCATTCAAAATGCCAGCACAACAACAATTTTAATGGGATTTGCACTGGATGCGAAACACTTGTAATTCCGCAATTACCTCCAAGATACATAGATGGTGAGAGTTTTTGGCAATGTTAATATGAAATGTAACCTGAAATGTCAGCTACTCATTGAGAACAACAACCTCTATTAGTCTGTTCTCCTATTTCTACCCTAGATAAGAGAACGGGCAGATTAAAAAAAGAGTGAAAGAGGCTAAATGTAGATAAAATAATTGAAGTCCAGTTAGAAGAGATAATGCAACCTTGTTAATCTTTAAATGCACAAGAAAACTGCCAACTAACAGTTGGAGTCTTGTAAGTAATGGAGCATTCGAAGATCAAGCTGCATAATAATGAATGGAATTAATCTCCCAACTCGATTAAAAGAGTAATGAATGCAACTAAAATGCAATGAGCTCGGCAAAAATTAAATCAAGCTTGTATGCCTTTGCAGGAAAACATCATGACTGATGGAATAACTTTCACAGTGAGGAATTGGAACAAAATCAATTTGCATTCTCACAGGGGTGTTGCTAGGTTTGGAAAAGATCAGGGGCTAAGATAATGTTGGGACTGTTGGGACTGTCGGGACTCAGGGCTAGCTAGCCTTTTGGTTGTAGCCCCTGAACTTCTATCCGGGGCTACAACCAAATGACCCAGGGCTATAGCCCCCTCAGCCCCCCACCTAGCAATGCCTCTGCATTCTGATAAGAGAATAACAGAATAGTTAAAAGATCGTTGATTGATAACGAAGTATATACCCCTGATTAATTTCCAATATACAAAGTCTGTATGAAGGTTTAGTGAGGAATGAAACATGTTGGAATAAATGTAATGCATGAAAAGATGCATAGAGGTGTGATCCAAGATGGCCGCCGGGGAGAGGAGTCACACCTAAACAGCGCTCCGCCCGGGCCGCCAGAATTAGGCACAATTCACAGCAGTAACGGCCCGTTTCTTGCCCCCCTCACCGACAGCTGAAGGACCCCCTTATCCCCCCACCTGGAGGAAAGCGGCGCCGCTGCAAAGCGAGCGCGAGAAGAGAAACGAAGAGAAGGGAGGACCGGCCCCTCCCCCACCGGGGCCGAGAGGGACTCTTCCGCGCAGAAGAGCCTAACGCAGGGCGGAAGCCGCAGTTGCGAGGCGGCGGCCCGTGAGAAAACAGGATCGGGGGCTGCGCGAGTCCCCAGCAAAGCCTTGTCGGCAGGGCTCTGTGAGAAGAGCGGAGTCGCCGCGACCACAGCTGCGGCAAGGAGAGGAACGGCGCGGGGGTGATCAGGGCGGACCGCTGGAGAGGGGAAGCGGGGGCCGCCCTGGAACAGTGCGCCTGGAAGAATTGAGGTGAGCCAACCCAGGGGGGAGCAAATGAACCTCCCATCCACCCATACAAGGACAGAGCTTTACCCCGGGGGCCCAAAAAGAAGGGGACATCCACAACAAAGTCCCAGCAAGGCCCATACTCAGGCAGTAGGCCGGCAGAGGGGCTCACCCTATAAGGGAACTTTACGCCGGACCACCCACACAGCCTGACCCAGGAGTGAGGAAGTTGCAACACAGGACCCCCCCCCCCTTCCCCAGCAAGCCGGAGGGGGAAAATGCGAAAGGGGCAATTCGGAAAAGAAGCTACAAGCAGCCACAAGAATATTATACGGCGGGACGACGGGGGAAGGAGCGGCAGTGGCAGACACCACACAAAACTAGGGATAACCCCCACTCACAACAGCACAACAGGGGAACTGAATCGGAGGGGGGCACGAAGGCGCAATAGCCCCATAGACACTCCAACGAAGTACAATACCAAGTCAAGAGCAAAAGGAAAGGGTAACCCCACCCAACAGACACCCCAATCAACGAAACAAGCCGCAGATATATTACAACTGTGGTCAACAGAAGGGTCATCGCAATCAAGAGAGAGAACACAGGGAGAACCGATGGGAGATGCAGAGACTATCTCCCAGAATCAACAACCATTGACTGGGGGAGACATGCAAACATGGTTCATGGACCTGCAAGAAAAATTAATGTCTACAGTCCAAGAGCAATTTGCGACCATAAAGGATGAAATGAAACAAGTGATGCAAGACATGAGAATCGACATAAATAACCTTGAAGAGAGAACAGACATGGTGGAGAAAACAGTGCAAAGTCTTGAAGAAGATACGAGACAGCTAAGCGAGACACAGGAACAATTGGTGACACTCACCCATAACATGGAATTACAATGTGAGGATTTGGAGAACCGCTCCAGACGCTCTAACATTCGAATCAAGAACATGGCGGAATCAGTGCTAGACAAAGATCTGAAAGAGGCAGTAAAGGAAGTGTTTAGAGACATATAGGGGGTGCAAGAAACCGAAGATATCGGAGTCGACAGAGTCCACAGGGTAGGACCAAAAAGATCTGGGGCCCCAGGGGAAAGACCACGCGATGTCTTAGTGTCCCTCTCTTCTTACCCGCAGAAAGAACAGATTCTCAGAAGGGCCAGGGAAATGGAGCATATCAAAATGAATGGGCAAGACATCCAACTGTATCAGGACTTGGCTCGGGTAACCCTCCAAAAAAGAAGAGCAATGGCCCCATTGGTGAAAGTGCTCATAGAAAAACAAATCCGCTACAAATGAACGTTCCCATTTGGACTCTTATTCACTTGGGAAGGAAATCAGAAGAGAGTGACCACACTAGAAGAAGGCCTCAGCACCATGGGTCTACAAGATGAAGAGATGGAGCGGGGGGAAGCCACAAACAGGAGAGAGCGAACGAGAAGACCTATGGGCTGGGAAACAAGCAGCCAGAAGAAGGCAAACGCAGGGAGGGAGACCAGGAGAAAAGTCCCATGAGGAACACAAGAAAAGTATAAACTAGGGGGACTGACACAGGAATGGTGATACTGGAACCCGGAGGGGGGGCACGGGCGCGGCGCCGAACGGACAATACACAGAAGGCGGTCTGGTCGAGACCCGACGGTTTGGAACTCGGTAAAGACTAATGGATCAATGGGGTTTAGGAATCCCCATAACATACCCCCCGAGGGTTGGGAGGGCAGGGAGCGAAGGGTGCAACGCCCTAGCGTCAATAGGAACCCTCGCCCTACTCGGGGGACAGTTTGTTTGGTTCAAAGTTAAATGTTGGGGGGTGGGAAGTTCAAGGGAGGGGAAAAGGTCGGAGAACTCAAAGAAATGAATCAAACACAGCAGGTGAACCGACGCAACGGCACACGAGCATAACAGAATGGGGATGATACGCTTTTTGTCCTACAATATTAGGGGCATGAATCACCCAACAAAAAGAGCGAAACTGGAGAAACAGTTCAAAAGGGGGAAGGCAGACATTCTGCTTCTCCAGGAAACCCATATCAGAACAAGGGATAAGCAGAAAACAAGGATAAAAGGATACAAAATATGGGCACAGGCGACTGCAACGGAAAAAAAAGCTGGGATACTGATTGCGGTGAAAGAAGGGAAGGACTCTAAACTGCTGGACATAACCGTAGATAAAGAAGGCAGATACGCCTTCGCCAATGTGGAAATCGAGGGATGCCTCATCACACTTGCCTGAATATACGCACCCAATCAGGGACAGGATGGTTTTCTCAGAGACACCCTGTCAAAACTGGAAGTCTTTGCAAAAGGGGAAGTGATCCTAGGGGGGGATCTTAATATGGCGTGGAACCCACACTTAGATAGGAGCACGGGTAACACACAGGGCCAGGGGGCGCCAACAAAGCATCTGAGACGACAAATGGACCACATGGCCCTGAATGATGTATGGAGGGAGAGGAAGGGCGAACAGAGGGGTTACACATATTTCTCACATGTCCATAACACCATGTCTAGGATAGACTATTTCTGGGTGTCGGTGGGACTATTGGGAAAAATACAAGGGTTAGATAAGGGAGCAATAGCCCTCTCGGACCATGCCCCACTATGGTTAGATGTGACTTTCCCAGGGAGGAAGAATGGGCTGTGGAGATGGAAGCTACCGCAGGATCTGATCCAGGACCCTGTAACTGGGGAGTCAATAAGGGAAATGATAGAGGAATACTTTATACAAAATGACACAGGGGAGGTCGCAATGAGCGCAGTCTGGGACGCGTTCAAAGCAGTATTGCGGGGAAAGATGATAGCGCTAAAAATCACGAGAGACAAACAAAGGTTCCAGGGGGAAAGGGAATTGGAAAAAGCGATTGAGGACATCCAAGAGAAAATGCTAACACACCCCACGAGGATACTAAAAAAAATCACTGAAACACACATAGGGCCAACTAGAGATGCTACGGACGAAGGGTGCAGAAAAGAACCTACTCTGTCTGAAACAGAGATATTACATTAAAGCAAACAAAGCAGATAGACTCCTGGCGAGACAGCTCAGGGCAAAACAGAAAGAAACAACGATTAAGGCCATATGCGATGCGAAGGGGGATATCCAAACACGCACACATGACATGGGGGAAGCACTGAGGCAATACTATCAAACTCTCTACTCCACCGAACGCCCTGACACATGCGCCCAAGACTCATATTTAGAGACCCTACAGATACCGAAAATTTCAGAAGAGGAAAAACAGTCATTAGAGTCCCCTATTAGGGAAGAGGAAGTCAGGAAAGCTATAAAGGGACTCCCAGGTAACAAAGCCCCAGGCCCAGACGGGTTCACGGCCTCATTCTATAAAAAATATTCAGACATACTGACCCCGATCCTAACCAGGCTCTTGAACTCGTTTAAAGAGAGCGGAAATGTGACCCCCACAATGAATGAAGCAAAGGTATTGGTATTCCACAAGCCAGGTAAAGATCCAATAAATCCGGCATCATATAGACCAATCTCCCTGATTAATTTAGATGCAAAAATCTATACGAAGATTCTGGCAACAAGGTTGTCCCCGCTACTCCCTAATCTAATCGGCGAAGATCAATCAGGTTTCATTCCCGGCAG
Source organism: Ambystoma mexicanum (assembly GCF_040938575.1). Taxonomy (NCBI): domain Eukaryota; kingdom Metazoa; phylum Chordata; class Amphibia; order Caudata; family Ambystomatidae; genus Ambystoma; species Ambystoma mexicanum. The sequence goes on from NC_090921.1 coordinate 482,520,519, forward strand.
GCAAACCCATGACAACACAAGGAGGCTCGCCCACCTAGTGGAAAAAATAGGTATATCCCACACCCCAGCGATACTACTGTCGGTAGACGCCGAGAAGGCCTTTGATCGAGTGGAATGGTCTCTACTATTCAAAATCTTGAAGTGCATGGGGTTCGGGGAACAGTACATCGCGAGCATCAGAGCAAACTATAACTCCCCATCCAGTAGAATAGTCATTAACGTCGAGGTTACGGATAAGGTAATAATATCAAGAGGAACGAAACAGGGATGCCCCCTTTCACCCTTACTGTACGCTCTGTTCTTAGAACCCCTCCTAATAAAAATACAGGAGTCAACTCACATTAAAGGGATAAATATGGCTGGACAGCAACATAAAGTGATTGCGTACGCGGATGACATGTTAATAACCCTAGAGGACCCCGAATCCACTTTATCAGCAGCGGTGAGGGAATTAGAAAACTATGGGGCCATCTCAGGTCTAAAAATTAATAGAAAAAAATCAGAGATCCTAATCCTGGCAGGCGTCAGAGCAAACATAGAAAAGGAAGCGAAGATACAGGACCTTAAGATCGTAGAAAAAGGTATAAAATATCTGGGAATAATAGTACCACAAAAAATTGAGCAATTCTACGGGGAAAACTACCCGCCGCTAATCACAAACATTCGAAGGGAACTAGGCAGATGGAACCCACTACAGATCTCGTGGTGGGGCAGAATACAATCAATCAAGATGATGGTCCTCTACTATTTCCAGGCTATCCCGGTGGGGGTCCCCGACACGTTTTTCAAAACCCTAACCAAATTGGTATCATCCTTTGTATGGAAAGGGAAAATGCCCAGGATAGCAAAGATGGTCCTCACGGCCCCAACCAGAGAAGGGGGGATGGCGCTCCCACATTTTAAACATTTTTTTCAGGCGGCACAGCTTAAAGTCTTGAGGGAATGGGTAAGGGAGAACCTGCAGCAGATTTGGGCCAAACAAGATAGAGCGGTAGCAAGGACCCCTCTGGTAGAACTTCTTTGGAAACAGAGGCAGCACAGACATGAAAACTTAAGAATTAGCGAAATAATGAGGACCACGCTGAAAGCATGGGACTGCCAAACACGAATAGGTATTATGACCACGGAGCTGGGACCCTTTACACCCAACTGTAGAAATCCACAATTTCCCCCGGGGATGGAACAAGGGGCGTATGACCGCTGGGAAGAGGAGGGCATAACTAAAATTGGCGAAATGTTCGCAGGCAAGGAAATTATTTCACTAGAATCCTGCTTTACAGGCTCAAATCTCCCCAAAGGTGATAGATATAGATATGAGCAGCTGAAACACTGGCTAAATTCCCCGAACATCACTGAGGCAGCAACCAAAGATCTCACTGCTTTCGAGACATACATCATCTCCAACACGGGGGAGAAAAAGTGGGTGTGAACTCTGTATAAATACATAAACACACAAGGGGAGGACATTAAATGGTCATATAGAATAAAGTGGGGCAGAACGCTGGGGAGGGAACCAATGGATAGACAGTGGGAGGACCTATGGAAGTTTATCCCCAAGATGACCCGCTCGGCACAAACCAGGGAGATGTGGGTCAAAATTATTACACAGTGGCACTATACTCCAGAGAGGCTCCACTCCATGTACCCAAACACGTCAAATCAATGCTGGAGAGGATGTGACGAAGTGGGATCATGGAGACATATTTGGTGGGACTGTGAGGGTATTAAACCCTTTTGGAAAGAAATTAGAAACGATATGGGCAAAGTTTTTCCGGATGTGGGGTTGCTTGGGGAGGAAGTCTGGCTCTGTGGAATCAGAGATGATACAGCAAGGCTATACAGTAAATCACAATGGTTAGCCTTCATGGGACTTCTCATTGCGGCATGGATCACTATAGCACAGATGTGGAAGAACAAGGATACCCCACTGAAATACACATGGCTGCAAAAAGTATGGGCCCACATAACAATGGAGAAAATCACCCACAAAATCCAAGGGACCGGAGACAAATTCGGAAAAGAATGGGAAGGGACCTTGCAATACCTCCAGTCAGACTTTATGGAACAGTGGTGCCACCATAATATCAAAGTTTCGGACATCTTCAACGCATAATTGAAACTAGGGACAATTTGAGATCATCCGACCAACGGGGAGGGAGGGGGGAGGTCGAAGGGAATGTTAATAATGTTCAATGTTATTTCTTTGATTGTATTTATGTAAAACTAATAAATACAAGTTTAAAAAAAAAAAGATGTATAGAGACTAGAGATCCAATACTTAAACAAATGAATAATTGAATGTTTTTCAATGTTTAACAATTCTCTCCAGGAAAGAGGAAGAAAAAGAAAAATAGAAATGTTCTATTGATTAGAAGAAGTGGAGATTAACATTTAACTATACACTTAAAAAAAATCAAAAAATCAATCAATTGAATCTTGTTAATATAATGGGCCTCATAAGGGGTCTGGCGGTAGCTGTGTCAGTAACAAAGGCACGGCTGCCGCCGGACCCATGATTTTACCGGCACCAATGAATGGGCAACTACTGTGTCATGCCGAGGTCGCCGGACCCGGTAATTGCCCATTCGCGGTCGCTGGTAATAAGGGACTCTCCATCCCCATTCGGCCCCATAGGGCTGAATGGAAATAGGGAGCTTGGATGCTCTGACACCATTCATAACACTGCCGGTGCATCCACGAGTTGTGCTCACAGGTGCCACACTGCCTGCCAGGTCGGACCTGGTGGGCAGAGCGAGACCCGCAAGCACAATTCGTAGTATGGCGGTACGGTAGCAACAGTGCCAGTAGTGATACTGGAGCTGTTGTTGCCTTACCACCATACTTAAAATGAGGCCCAATGTTTTAAAAAAGATATGTTTTTAAGAATAATAAAAAGATATTTTTTTAATATATTTTTCATTGTCTGGTGAATCTGTCACTAAAAGACAAGAGAGAGAGACATATGAATGAAAGTTCTATCCAACAGTCAATTGGTGCAAACTTGCAAAGGCAAAGGATCACCTAATCACCTTAGCTGTTCCAGGATTTAATGTTAATGAGGGATTGTTTGGAGAGGCCCAGATAAAATGTCCCTCCTGTCTCTACACATTTGTTTATGAGGTCCTTAAAATTGATCCACCTTTATGGACCCCAACACTTTACTTATTGTTAAAAACATGGTTGTGTCAAAATCAACATGTAAGTCCTGTAAACTTTCAACAATAATACTGATATATAAAAAAGTTGATTGGCTCAAAAAAGATATTTCCATCCCATATCTTACACAAACTAGCACAATGGGCGTAAACTACAGGATGCCTGAGTACATTTCAAACTGGCTTCAGAAAAGGGGTGAGTACTAATCCAAATAGGTCCATTATAGATACACTTTACAGCAAAGGCACTGCACCAACGAGATGACACCCATATATACACAGCATATGGTGATTTCTCTTTGGCATTTGATACAGTCAATAGGTGTTTGCTATGTTAGCTATTCTTGTTTATCTGCATTCAGACACATAGTAACTGACTGAACCAGCAAGGCTCCCTGTCACAAGAATTTCCAACGTAGAGTCTTTGGCTCCTTCAGCAAGGGTGTGTGATGGCCGCTTGTAAATGTCCGATACGGGGGATTTTTTAATTAGATCTTATTTTATTGCTCCAAAATTCCATAAAAATATACTGGTTAGTGTATGCTGATGGCTTGATTCTTTTCGACCAAACTCTATTTGGTCACCAACACCCTATCAATTCTATCGTCCAGTACGCTGACAACAATGATCTAGTAATTAATGTGTCCAAAACTAAAATCTTAAGATTTACCTGTAACTGTAAAAAGCCATATAACTGTAGCTGGAAAATTGGTACAACCCCAATTGAACCTGTATCCTCAAATATTTGGGCTTTGTGAAAGCATTATGAAGCAAGACACAGACAACAGACTTAAAGTTCAAAATAAATTACTTTATTAAATCAAATGTCAGGATGGAAGAAGGTGTCATGATCTCTACTTCCAAAAGATCAGGACTTGCCCGACTCCCTTGGAATCAGACCCATAACCCCGGTTCCGAGTGCCAGCCAGTCCCAATTGGGACCTTTTGGACCCTGTCCTGGCGCCAGTGGCACCAGGCTCATAAAGATGCCCAGTCCCAGCGCTGGAAGCGCCGGGCTCATAATGCTTGCGTGGACTTACCTGCAGCAGACCATGCTGCTTACTTACCTGCCAGTTGAACCCCTGATCCTCTTCTGTTTGGGACTACTTTTCCTGTTGGGTGGGGCAGGAGCCACTCCCTAGGTTCAGAACACTGGAACTCTTCTGGAAAGCAGGAACTCTTTTCTTACCTAGGCGTTGCTGTGGAAGGAGACACCTAAGCACTACAGGAGGCTATTTAAACCACACCCGATGGATGAATCTTGCTTTGCGTTATTCTGCATTCTCTGCAGCAGAACGCTCATCGTGTCTTCTGCTTCTGATCCTGGGCCTAAGGGAACAAAGGCTTACCATCCTGGAATCCAGTCTTCAGCAGCACCTGTAAAGACAAAGAAAGAACAGGTTAGCACTACGGTCTTCAGTGGCAGCGCATCTCTTACCTGGTCCATCGGCTGTCACCAACGCCTCGCGCTGCATTACGGAATCTGAAAGACAAAGGCTTACCTACTCTTCGCATGCTCCGGAGGTCTTCGCACTGCATTCCGGCATCTGAAAGACAAAAGCTTACCAGCTCTTCGCACGCTCCGGAGGCCTTCGGCGCTGCATCCCGCATCTGAAAGACAAAAGAAGGTGCGTTTAAAGACATTGGGCAACTTTATTACTCACGTGCCATTACTCCTTCCCACGCCGAATCCAGTGGGTATTCCAGCACCCTTCAGCTTCTCTAAAGCTCCGAACTTGTACCTGCAAGATAAAAGGGACAGTTAGTGCGCATCGTGAAGCAGGCTACAAGCGCTTACTTACGTGCTTCCAGGCGCTTCTATTCCTCACGCGGGTTCGATCCTCAACTCTCATCAGCCCGCCATCCGCCATCGCCGGAACCCTGCAAAACAAGAGATATCATTACAAAAGACTTTTAAGACATTTGAAGTGCCCAGAACTTACCGTTCGTGCAGTTAACGACGGACAGCAGTCCTCTGAGGTCAAGAGGCCTGCACCCTTATCCAGTGAGGAAACTGGTTACTGCACCCTGCCCCGAGGCAGATGGAGAGCTCGGCGTTCACTTACCTAAGGTGAGGGTGTTAACCTTTGGGGTTCTACAGGAGAAGAGAAAGGGAAGAGGAGAGAGGCACCCAATAACCCCAGTTGATTAATCCCATATTTTCTATCTGCAGACATCTTACTCTTCGAGTCAGACATACAGTGCACAGAGGTCCAGCCCAAAGAGCCAACCGTGTGTTACACATCACCTTTGAAGATACAGCATTCACCCAGTCAAGACCGGCGCCTCTGCGGGAATCAGGTGAGCGTTACAGAAGGCCTAACTTGCCCTATGCTAAGGTGGGATTTCCCTACGTGAACGAAACTAAGGAAAGTCTGAGTCAAAGAATTAAACTTAAATTTCTGTCTCTGTTCAAAACCTATACTTGTACTCACATCTAAAGCTAAACCATGTGTAGGGGTTTAAAAAATACAAGAAATGGTGTTTAATTCAAAGTTCTGAGCTTCTTCCGGCTTGCAGCTCTCTTTCAGCTTCCCTTCCCCAAGTATAAGAAAGTTCCACAAAAGTCTCAGATACCCTTCTCAAGTTTACAGTGATACAGTTCCAAACAATCCTCAGGGTTCCCTTCCCCAAGTTCCAAGCAACACAGTTCAAAAGCAAAAGGTTCTTGAGGCTCCTGTCCTCAAGATAACATGTACAATTCCTCAAGTCTCAGGTTTCCCTTCCCCAAGACTTTAGCTATGCCACTTATGCTTGTTTCAGTCTTTTCAAAAAGTTTGACACAACTGTAGAGGAGCAGACATTCATATCTGCAGGAGATCCTACCCCCTACCTCCCATGTATTGGAACCATGAGACCCTGCCCTGTCTAACACCATCTGTTGTACTGATACCACAGCAAGTGTACGGAAGATGGTATCCATTAAGACAACCAAAGCGAATATACCCTCGAGTTGATGACAGCCTACAGGAGGCACTCCCAGAAGGAATATAAGAGAGAGCTAAGAAAATGAACTGATGATGTCATAAAAAAGTGTACCCAACATTCTGAGATACTGAATGATGATAATGTATGTATCCTAGAGGCCAAATACCGATGTAAAGGATCAAGTGAACCTCACAGTGTAAAAGAAGAAGATCACACAGTAAAAAGTGCTGCAGAAAACCGAAGTATAAAGAATTCTTATATGTTGAAACTCAAGATAGATCAAGTCATCATGCAGGCTAACTACAATTAGTGAATAGAATGCAGGCAAAGCCGCCATTCTCCAGAAACTGGACATTGGTATCATGAAACATTAAGCCAAAGAATCATTAAGAAAGAATGAAAGGCTGTGTCACAGTTAAAAAGCAGCATATTGTTGGAGCTGCTTTGGGAGGCTGTCTGGCCTAAATTCAAGAACTGAGAAGTCGAGGTCGGCTATCTATGCTGAAGAGGAACATGCAAATGGAGGATGAATACTCTCACGTTAACGTGCAAAAAAGAACACAAAAGATGGCAAGCATTTGAAAGCTTGCAGAATGAACAGAACCGTGGACGCAGGTCACGTTTGTAAGGATGGAAATAGGGCTTGAACTTGGAGTTCTATATGCAATAGCGAGTGCCCTAACTCCTGTTGCATTCCCAGGACAAGAATACTCTGCAAGGCCAAGTACAAAGAGAATTTCATGACAGAAGGCATGGGTGATGAGAGATCCTGGGCTAATTTGGTGGTAGGGCAGCCTCATTTCCTATCTACTTGCACCTGGGTCTTGGCTTACATGCTGCTAATTGAACCAAATGTTCCAGTCATGGCACAAGCATGCCAAACCAATTGTATTAGGCCATCTAACGAAGGACCTTATAGTTTAAGAAATCAATGAAACACTGTGTAACACATTTTTTTTAAATGTCACCTTTGAAGAGGTAGGCATAGGTTGTCCACCTGTTATCGGAGCGCCTATAACAAACCTAGCTCCTATGTGATTGTATATCTAGATTTGTCCTTTAACCAATTCCTCACACATAAAAATGTATATAATTGTATTTTTTGTGGAAATCGCTGGCAGACGGAGCGTAGGTCCGTTGATGTTCGTTGTAAACTCCCTGTTTTAGATAATTGCTCATAAAAAAACAACTTGCCATCTTCTTGAGTTTGTCTGGTTATTTGGACTCAGAATTATTCTGGTGTAATCCCATCCAATACAGATGCATGTTTTAAGGGCCAGAAGCTCACAAATGAAGGTCGACCTGACCCTCTTTCTGTTCTGCCTCACCAGTTCAGTTACAGTGCTCTTTATTAGTTTACTTCACAATGTCCTTGGTTTTCAGCATTCAGGGCTCACTGGTCTAGGCACAGTTGTTAGACCGCTCAGTCCACCCGGCACAGGTCGTGCAATTGGGATCCCGGGACCTTTCAGCCCACACAGGTTCATTGGTACCTGCTCCTGTGCACCAGATCACCTCCAAGCTATTCCTCTTTATCGGCCACTTGGCTTTTAAGTGCAGATTTACACTCCTCTGACTTCTCTTTTCAGCCTCATGGGTCTGCCATCACGTGTCATACACCTCTTACCAGTCTTTGGCATTGCCGTACAGCAGTCACTCATAAAAATTCAATATGTGTTCAACATGTTTAATTTCAGGTTTCCATTTAGTTCGGTATTCAATATGCATCCATATGCTTAATTTAATATTGCCCATCAATTCAGTATGTGAGATGCATGTGTTATACTTAATATCATGTTTCTGTTCAGTTCGGAATTTAAGATCTATTCATTTTGCTTAATTTCTGGTTTCTGTTCAGTTCGCTATCAATATGCATTCTTTGTATTTACTTTCAGGGACCATTACTTATCTATGGTGCACTAGGAGTGCCCCAGTGGCTAAATGCCCTTCCTGACACTTACTGGCTCTCTGCATCTCCTTCTTTTGGCTCCCGCTGCTTCCTCTCTGCTTGCGAGGCCGGCGGTCCAACCTTGCAAGACCTGCTCACATGCCGGGTATTCTCCTCAGCATGCCGGCGAGTTGACTGGCTTCTCTCTGGATGCAGACAGCGTCCCTTCCATATTAGCAGCTCCTGCTGCTCACACTCTGTAGCAGAGGCTCCCCCACCTGTGGCAATGGTACGGCCCACTTGTCTTAGGCCAGAGGTCCTCTGGGGGGTATTCACTGGTGTCCTGGCTCCTTCCCCGGTCCTGCCACAGCTGCTTCCTCTCAATCCGGGTACCCTGCTGGTCTCTCCCACACAGGCGTCCCTGTTCCTCACTGCTCTGCTCCACTGGTCTCCCTTTATACATCTGTAGCCCCTTCACAGGCTGCAGGTGTGGGTGTCTTATTAGACTTGCCTGACCATATTTAAAGGGACATGCTTACGCTTACAGCACTTTATCAGGCATCTTCCTTGTCCCAGTACTAAGGTGGTGAAATGATATAGTGTTCATTACTCTTAGTCACTTCTTCTTCGTCCCAGTACTGTCAAGTGTCACATGTTGGGAAAGGAGGGGAACAGCTTTATAGTAACCTATAAAGGTTGAGGGAGGGTTAGGTTGGTCCTCAATCAGAAAATGGGGATACCATGTCTCTCCTGTGGGCATCCCACTCCCAATCCCCAAAGACCCTCCACCCAGTTGATCCTCCCTCGCTTCACCACTCCAAGGGTCGGGATCCAAGAGCGATGACCTTTCCCTGGCCACTTGAGTAGAGGAGCCAGGGGGAGTAGTAGTTAGAATACCCACAATTTCTCACAGCTTCCAAATAGATGCTGCACCCTTTAATAAACACATACATTTCAAAGGCTACAGGAGAAAGCCAAAACATTGGTTTATCAAATGAAATGTATTAACACAATGTACTGTAGCCTTTCAATAGTACCTCTTATCAATTTGTATAAATCTAAGACAGTTCCAGCTCTGCTCTATAGACAGGAAATGTTTCATTTGACTCCTTAGTTCTATCTGGCAAAAATCAAAAGTAACACCTGGACGAAATCTCTGATATTACTTAATTGTGCACCGATTTCCATCATTCGTTATAAATCTGGTTTGATATCATTGAACGGCTGGTTAAAATGGTTAATTCAGACATTTTTTAGGTTCATTCTTGACCCTCCACATAATTCTGTTTTTTGCGATTTAAGAAACATAAAATTGGAGAAGAAAGCAAGACCAATTTTAATTCATATGCGTAAAAGTGAGAATATATTGCAGAGCATACAAGAAACTGTTTAATCTTTAATTAATAGTCCTATGCCAGTGAAGAAAAAGCTTCTTTATAAATGACTAGTATGAAACAAATGAAACTAATGGGTTGTATACAATTGTAATTGTTTCTCAAAACTTGATAAACCTCTGGGCATCCTTCCCGGTTATTTGCGTAAATTACCAAATGAGTATTGGAGTTCGCAATTCTCGCTATTCAGATTGAATCTCATTCCTGAGGTACAGATTCTCTATTTAGGTTCTAAATCACCAAGGTTTGAAAATGTCTGTGATCCCTGTGGGCAGCCAGAATCCATTCAAACTTTAAAACATTGTATGACTCAGTGTCCGACATTGCATAACTTGTGAATAACAACGTTTGGCTGTTTCGTAAATACAGAGGATTGGCTGTTGTCCCAAGAGTTGTGGTTGTGTTTATCTAGTGGTAATGAAGTCTCACTTACAATTGCTGTTCTTAAATGTGTATGCCAAATTCATTGATTGCTACTAAGTGCTAATGTATTTAATCCTTCCTAATCATTGCTATGTATTGCTTTATGATTGTGTATTTTATTAACTTTGTAATTTAGCACGTTCAAGAACTCAACCAAGCACTTATTCACTTTTCTGAATTATTTCTTAAGAGCAACTCCCTGTTTAAGACTTTACTATTTTATTGTTGTGATATGAGATGATTTCGTTCTGATGATATTTTCGCTTTTCTTTTGTGTAAGGTTTACTTAGATAAACCATTTTCACAAATAAAAAAAAATAGCTTTGGCACCCCAGAAAGCGGCGTATCTGTCATCAGTGATGAACAGCTTTAACAGAGGAGACGACTGAACGAGCATGTGTTCAGGATGCTCACCAACCGTGAGGTTTCGTGAAGGTCTAACCGTAGTCCTTTCCCCCATCGTCCACTCACTCATAAAAGGGATAACCTCAATTAATTCTGAACAGGAATAATTCCGGTGAAAACAGGCACACAATGGTAGTGGTATTCACACGGTCCTGTTATGTGGTGTGTGGAGACGGTGTTGAGGTTGCTGTCAGTCTCAGTCGAGAGCCTTCAGTGCTGCTGGCTGAGGTAGATGTTATGGTGAGGTGTCACTGTAAAGCTGCTGTTTAATTCTGGTGTACATAGATGACCAACAGAGATGACAGTTCTGGCGACGGAAGTGCAGGGTTTGGTAAGTACTTTGATGAGCAGGGCCTACTGAAAATGTGGGGACTCATGAGGCCTATTTAAACATGATGTTTGGGGGCCCCCTTGCTAACAGCTGTGAAACCCCACATGAGGCATCTAGCCCAGGGCCCCAAGGGGTCTGGGTAGCAGGAGCTACATGCCTGTGCCCTAAGGGACCCTAAATATAAAGACGCAGACAAAAGGATATATACAATAATTTATTAAATGTAATGTGTGGGTTTGTTTTAATTTATTTTTATGTGTTTCTTAAATGGACTAGACCTTTCAGCAACTTTTGGGGCTGGATGAAATGTTTGTGAAAGAAAGGAGAAAAGGAAAAGAAAGAAAAAGAACTCCCCTGCGTAGGAATGGTCTGGGCAGGGAGTAAAGAATCCAAAGAGGATTAGAAAGTAAAATAAATGGTTAATAGACATAGAGAGAGAAGAAAAGGAGAGGAGAGAGAAACAGAGTGAGAAAGAGGAAAATAACTCCCTGGGGGTGCCGCTGCCTTGAGCGGCACTCAGGGCTTAAAAACATCCATGCGCCAGGTGGCATTGGTGGAGCCCCCCCAGGGAGCGAGCCAGAGGGCCAAGCAGCTTGACAGAGGCAGTTTTGCGTCACCAGGGCAGTGGCAGGAGTCGGCCCACCTGGGGGCCAGATTGGATTTGCCAAGGATTAGTCAAGGGCCAGGGCAGTGAGCTTGGGGCTTTCCGGGCCAAAGAAAAGAACAGCCCAGTCCAGGCCGATCTAGGGGAGCAGTCCTAACCAGGCTTCCAGGACATGTCCCAGTTGGCTTATCCAAAGGCCGGCGAGGTGATCCCCTTTGAAAGTCCACCCGGATGCGCGGGCCAGGTGGCGGCATGCAATGTGAAGAGAATGAAGAAAGGATAAATGGAGAACAAAAACAGAACTCCCCAGCCTATGAATGGACTGGGCAGGGCAGAAAAGAATCCAAAGAGAATTTGAATAGAAATAACAGTTAAGAGAACAGTTAAGAGACAGAGAAAAAGAAGAAAAGGACAGGAGAGAGAAACAGGGGGAGAAAAAAAGAAAGTAACTCCCTGGGGGGAGGGGCATCCTCAAGCTGCCACCCCGGGCACAAGAACTTCCAGGTGCTGGGTGACGTGTGTGGAGCCCCCCCAGAGAGTGAACCAGGCAGCCAAGATGTTTGGCAGTGGCAGCTCAGCCAGCAGGGGCAAGTTTTTCAAGTTGTATTTGCCTGGGGCCAGACCGGACAGGAAAAGGACTAGTCAATGGCCCGGGCATTGTGCTTGGGGCTGCCGAGGCTGAAGAAAGGAATAGCCCAGTCTCGGGAGGATAGCTCAGGAGCAATGGGTTCACCTTGGAAGCATGCTGACGCAGTGCAACACAGGTTTGTTCCCTAAGTCTGCGCTTAGAAACCTCTGGGTATTAAGGCATCATAAATAATCAATTAAAATTACAATTACAATCAGTGTGAGGGGGCAGCCCAAACCTGACTGCCAGGCTGTGCCCCAGTTGGCCCACCTCATTGCCAGAGAGGTGGTCCCCTTTGAAAATTCTCCTGGGCCACACAAATCTGGTGGCGGAATGAGAGCTGAAGAGGATGAAGAAAGGAGAAAAGGAGAACACAGAAACAGATCTCCCCTGTGTAGTAATAGACTGGGCAGGGGAGAAAATAATCCAAAGAAGGTTTGAAAAGAAAAAACTGTTTTGAGACAGTTAGAGCAGGGACTTCTTGAAGGTCACCAGGGTAACAATTGTGACCCCAGGCAACTGCCATGGGACCCCAAACACTGCCTCTGCAATCACTAGCTATGGGGGGTTCGGATTTGGAAAATAAATAATCTCTTTGTGAAGTGATTTTGACTTCAGAAAGAAATTATTTCCGTTTTGCTTTTTGTAATGGAAATAATTTCTTTTTGGAGTCAGTCTGAGTGATTTGGAAAGGTAAGGACATGTATTTCTTAAGTATAAGAGTGTTTGTGTGTGCATATTATGTAAAGCACGTGTGTGTATATATTGTTTAAAGTGTGGACATGTGTGAGTGCATGATTTATGGGTAGCTGGGTGTGCATGTGTGAGTGATTGGTTAATGGGTGCACATGTTAATGAGCAAGTGTATGGTGTTGAATGTATGTGCTTGTATTTAATGCCTGGATTTCGTATGGTAATTTGCATTACTCCTAGGCCTACTCTTCCTCAATTCAATACTTGCCTTTGAAGCACCTTGCCTCATACACAAATCCTGGATGCTAGGCTGAGGACCTGATTTTGAGGGTTGGAGGAGGAGAGCGAGAGAGAGAGAGGATGTGTGGAAGAGTGGGGCAGCAGAGGTGTGTGCTAGTACATAATGCTAATCATTGAGAAATCAGTCATAAACTGTGTTATTATGGCTAGACTGGCATTTGGGTGCAGCCAGTCTAGCCATGTCTTACTGTGGTATGGCATATTTTGTTTGGGCATATATAATGAGGTAACCATCATACGTGCTATTAGCTTCCTAGACTAGCATTTTGGTGCAGTTAGTTAAGCCATTTCTTACTGTGGCTTGACATTTTGTACTGGGCATCTCTAATAAAGAAATCAGTATAAGTGTAATTACCTGGCTAGAGTGGCATTTAGGTGCAGCCAGTCTAGCCATGTCTCGTTGTGTTATGGCATATTTTGTTTGGGCATATATAATGAGGTAACCATCATACGTGCTATTCGCTGACTAGACTAGCATTTTGGTGCAGTTAGTTAAGCCATTTCTTACTGTGGCTTGACATTTTGTTCTGGGCATCTCTAATAAAGAAATCATGATAAGTGTAATTACCTGGCTAGAGTGGCATTTGGGTGCAACCAGTCTAGCCTTCCCTTACTGTGGCATTGGATATGTTTCTGGGCATCTATGATGGAGTAAGCTTGAGAAGTTGTATTACGTGGTTAGATTGGCATTTTGGTGCAGTGAGTCTAAATCTATCTTACCGTGGCGTTGCATTTTTTTTTTCTGTAAATCGTCAATGCTACAGAAAACATGATAGGTGTTATTACATGTAAGGCCTACATTGTGCAGAAAGTTGAGCACTCGCTGCTGCGATCTATATGTGCTCTACAGGTCGCAGGTTTAAAGCCCAACTCAATCTGTCATTCTTCTGAAGGTTGCTAAATGAGTATCAACTTTGGTTGGGATGATAATTGTATGCAAATATGTGCTATATATAGCTCTTTGGCGTAAGCACCGAATAAATAAATAATCATTATCATGAATGAAATCCTTAATGCTCCTGTGCATTGTTGGCGACTTGCATCTACTGGCTTTTCGGATAATGTGTTATTGCAGCAACTGGCAATGTAGGGGCTCTACATGTCGTATAATGACAATACCTGACATGCAGCTATAATTGGCATAATATGGAAGCAATTGGCCTTACAATGCTGAAGTGCAATATGTATGGAAGAGCCTCCGCCTATTTTGATTCTATTGGGTCTAACCCTATTATATCATGACCCCATCCAAGGCATAAGAAGGCAGCATACTTGTTAAAATGTGGTTGGTATCTAAACTATTGCTTTCTGCTTTAGTACCTATTTGGTATTTTAAAAAGTTTTCATTTATGTACTATATTTTACGTTGCAAGCCACCTCCCCTGATGTCACCAGGGTTAAAGAAGAACTGATGCCATCTGGGTCCAAAGTCATGTGACATCACTTACTGTGACATTATCTGGTGTGATGTCACTTCTGTTACCCATGACATTTTAATGAATCGACATCCATGTGTTAGAGAAAGAAGAAAGTAACTAAGTAACTCCCTGGGGGGATGGAAAGGAGGCAGCTGGGAACAGGCCCCAGGGTACAAAAACATCCAGGTGCTGGGTGGCGTGTGTGATGCCCCTCCAGAGATCGAGCCAGGGGGCCGTGATGCTTGGCAAGAACACCTCAGCCACCCCAGGCAGTAGTGGGTGGCGGCCGCCCTGAGGGCCAGACCAGTGGGCCTAAGAATAGTCAAGGGCCCAGGCATTGTGCATAGGGCTGCCCTAGCCCAGTCTAGGCTGCCTGAGAGGGGCGATCCGAACCAAGCTGGCCCGGAGGGCTGAGTGGTGAAGAGAACATTTCCGTACTGGCTCTCCAGCCAGCCAGGGTGAAGATCTGGAGGTAAGAAGTCCATTACTAAGGCATTACGGCCCCGGTGACCCGGCAATTCCGGAGGCAGAATTCGGTAAATCCCCCTGGGAATGGGGAAGTGGAAACACTGGCATCATCTTTTGATGGTGCCGGTGTTTCCACGTCTGCCTGCAGGTGTGTGGTGTTAAACCCGCCAAGTCAGACCTGGTGGGAGTGACACCTCTGGCCTGCAGAACTCGAGATCACCCGGTCCGGAAACAACGGTGGCGGCTGGTTTACCGCCACCGTTATTTCCAGACCGGGTGACTCGTAATGAGGTCCATTGTTTTTACTCCAGCATGAAAATGTAATTCTGGCATAAAACCAAGTTCTTTTTGAAGGCAGAGGATAAATGTAACTCCTGTTCCACCCCTTCCTTTTGTCTTCAAAAACAAGAAAATGGCCCCAGAGTCAGAGCCTGAGGTGTTAAGACAAGCCTCGCACCTTTAAGCTTGCCCTTTTTCCACCGTCATTTACGGGGACTTACTTTAATAAACTCCTATATCTCCTGTGATATCATCCTGAATAGTGATGGCAATACTGTGTAGTTTGCAGAGTACACTGTGCTTAATCACTTAGTCAAGTGGTTGATTATCGGACATAGACTTTCATCTTAATTGCCATCCCTGTGCCACAGTGACTTTGGCTGTCACTTTGGCTGCCAAAATATCAGAAACTTCACTAACTTCAGTTAGGCAGGATGAAACCCCCACTGAAAAAAGCGTGCGTTCAAAGTTAAAATGAAGGGAAATACACGGGCTGTGCAAAAGACGATGGCCATCACTCCCCCACTGTGTCCACATCCAATCCCGTTCCATTAATCCTGCCAATCCTGCCCTCAGCTGGAGATGGGGAAGCAAAAGAAAGCATGCGATGCACAGGATCAAACTCGAAGATCAAAAAAGGAAAACCACCCAGCAAACAGCCTACCGAATACCTGAAAATCCTAATTGAACACATGGAGCAGCCATTCCTAGTGAATGGTCCTTCAGAAGAATAAGAGGTGAATCACAACCCGTCCATTAAAAATATAAGGGGCTTAAGGTTATGCTAGCAGTGGCGATGGAGACTGCATTATCTTGTCAACAAGGCGTGAGGGAAATATTCATAGATGCACTCCCCACCCGAAACGAATGCCAACGGTAGCTGATATGCTGATGCCAGCCTGGGAATTGTATCCCAGCAAAGCAACAGACAAGCAATATTGACCTGAGTACACCCACAGCAAACGTTGCAGCTATTCAGATCAAACCCATATTCATACCCACCCAAAAAAAGGGAGAGGGACCACAACGACACAAGATTTTAGTGTCCACAAAAGTGACAGCACAGACACAAACAAATAGATGCCCCACTAAACCCAGGATCACTAAGGGTCATCGGAGATTCATTTCACTTTCCTTAACTAGAGCGTTTATCAATAGATAAAGAAGATCATAAAAGGAGGACAAATTACATGATTTCAAATAGAGAAAACACATTGTAACACAAACTTAAACAACAACATTTCTCCTTAAGGACAAGGCCTTCTCAAGAAAGCACTCTCATTACAGTATTGTGGATTCAATGGCCTTTGTTACAGAAAGTTGATTGGAGGAACTTAATTTTAATAAACATTCCAAAATGTGCAACATAAGAGCTGTTGATGGTTTCAAGAACAATACCAAAAAATAAGATCATGTTTTGAATAACAGATAAAGTAGGCCCAATTACACTGAAATGCAATAACCTCAAAGTACTGGAAATTAATCAAATAAACGAATGCTCCGAAAAGACCAGGATGTGGAAAAGGTAACACACCTCGGTAACTTAGAGTGAATCAAGGATTCAAACCCAATCAATCTTCAATATTGTTCTACCTACGAAAGTTATATCAATGTCTACCCTGCTGCAAGTGACACCCACCATTGGATGGGGAAGAGCCCTGAAGGTGTCAGAAATGCAGATAAAATACCCAAGGTACTCCCTAGGGTTGGACACTAAAAAATGTGAGCAACTAGTGAAAGCAAACACGTCCAAAACAGACAAGTTAGACAATGCATATCAATCCCAACAATGCTAAACCCTTGCTACCACCATGTCACAATGAAGCGACACATAATCTACCTCCCAGAGCAGCAACCAATCATAGAACCTTAGGCTGTAAGACGATTCATGCTATTGGACAACTAAAATGATTAAAGTATGAACCACTACATATGCTCACCAATATAAGTATATCTAATCTTTCATTTCATATGTTAAAGTATTCCTTCCTCTTCGGGTGAGCATTTCCATCCTATTTATTTTGTTTTCTCTTGCTTTTTCAATTTTATTTCAGAGTGCTAGTCAAATTTCATAAACTTTGCAAAATTCCACTTTTATGGTCACAAAAGGGCCGATGGCTGAAATTGATTTACTCAAAATGAAACTTTGATGAAACCTCTGGGTATGGTCTAATGCCAAATTATTATTTTCAACTGAATGCTGAATTTGAGAGCTACTCAAGGTTGAGAAGGTTTTGGCAGGTTAAATCTTGGGGTGCAGATCATTTTTGCATAGTGCCATGAATAGAAGCTTGCATTTCGTCAAGGGCTTGGAGAAGACCAGAAGATTCTCGCAGTGCTCTATTGTGGTCCAAGTTGTGCACTTTTCTACTCATGCCGCCTGTCAGATGATATTAAATAGATTTCCAGTTTGTTTAGTTGCCTGATGGATTTCTTGGATGTACTGGTAATTGTGTCTCCATGGACCACCTTGCAATGTGTTCTCCGTATACTGCAGACATCAAATAAGACCTTCTCTAATGTTCCAAGGTTGGTTTTACTCCTCTGATATTCACCAAAATAAGTCAAACCATTGTTTAGCTGGCTTACACTTTGGTGGATAGTTGACTTTGCAAACACAGTTTAAAAATATGTTTATGGGATTAAATATCTACACATTTGGTAATTTGCTGAAAAACATTCACAAAATCATATTCCAGCAAGTTCCTTTGTAGTATTGTGCTATAATTATGCAGCCTTCTTCTATCCTGCAAATCTTTTTGTTTAATAGGTTTATAGGTTTATGGAATTAAATTGCATTTAAAAAACTGTGGCACATTTGAAAAAATCATTTTTGATATGTTTTGAGATATTTCTTCGGATTTATTGTTACTCTTTTTGTTGTTGTGGGGATGAGAAGGTCTCTTGATTGAAATGTATTGCATGCATTTTGGTCAAAGTATGTTTTTGAAAGTGTAAATGCATTGAGGTGGGTTGGAAGCAGTCATGTTGTGAAACATATGTGTGAAGTTGTCATGGTGTTGTAGTTGGCTTGTGCTTGACTTGGTGAGGCTGATGAGGAAATGTGACGTGGAAGGAATACATAAAGGTGTCTGAAAGCGAGGATGAAAAGGTGGGCTGACTCAGTTGTATATTATCGCACATTTCAGAGGGTGTTGTTAAAAAGATAATATGCAAACAAATCAAAGTACAATGTTGTTTTTCTTTGTCACACCAGGGTCGTTAGATGCCCTTGGAGAAACTCCCTAGAAGGGGTATTGGGAGTGATAGTAACAAACCCATGCAAAAGAATGTGGTTGAATATCGTTGAAACCTGTGTAGCCATTGGGCAAATGTCTCTTTCAAGGGCTGAATTGGACCAGAGATCATAGCACGGGCTGATTCTTGACGTCTTAGTCAGGAACTGGCCCAACGTCTTGATTGCTTCAATCGCCCATGCGGTAATGTGGAAAGTGGAATTCAGAAATAATCGGATACAGAGATGGTTCTAGAACACAGCAACCATTGCTGTTTGACCAGCCAGTCACCAGTAGGGGACAATACATTTCCCAATGAAACAGTAAATGATGTCCACATGCTGGCCAGAATTATCTTTGCACTGGCCCTGAGCAGGTAGTTCACAGAAAATGACCAGATGAAATAAATACCCTGTGTCTTTCCTCCAGAGGTGCCAGCTCAATGGCACTTCCGTCGGGCAGAGGTTGAAGGATGCTTGTTACTATGAAGAAGATTTACTAACAATACATTCTTCTGGTGTAAGGTGCATGTGTCCTATGTTTTTCTACTTGTGCTGTGACATAAGCCATAACATTCTATTATTCACTGAGCTCCTGAGTGAAACCAGATACAACTTCTGCCTGAAGGAAAAACAGGTGGAAATGCTATATGATTCAGTAGGAAGGTCCACTTATGCCTGAAACCTGGTGACGAAACAGTCACCTGGTAAAGTCTCCGGCAGAAGTAAAATTTTAGCTTAAAAAAGTACCCAAAAAAAGTGTTGGTCAAAAAACATTTTCCTCACACTCTTGTCCATTTTACTCCACCGGCCCACTCCTTTCTACACACCAGTTTTCACTTTTACATTTCTTGTACCGCACTTGAAGGATGACATTTTAGGCGTGATTTAAGTAACAGGAGGTTCCCAGAAGGTTTTTCAGCTTGTGTAATTTTGAGTGAATATGCCATTTATGACCCACTACCTTTGAGATACCCACAAACTCAAGGAGGCCGGGGGGATAGCTGAGGGCAGCGAGCCTGCCTTGAAACATGACGATGCTGTCCAACATGGGTTTCATGCCTGGTTGAGCTCATCATAGCTGGAGGAGTCTGGCATGAAGCACTATCACCAATGTAATAACATAAGGCACATCCCTTGACTTGCCCTTTGCAGGTGAGTTCCACCACTTTAACGCTGGTGTAAATTCCATCATGTTCTGTATTTTGCGGAATTTGCACCAGGGCGTGTGCTGGCTGAACACGTGTAAGTCATATGGGGAATCAGGTGCATGCCTCTTCATGATTCGATGTAAGTTCTGGCGTAAGTGAATTGTTTTGTGGACGGCTCTGTGGTAAATGATCCCAAAAAGACTACAATATATGGTGCAAACAGCGAGGTAAAAATGAATATTACATTAAAAGCCATACAGAATGCAAACATGTAAAAAACAGCCATAATATTCTGCTTTTAAAAATGAATTTGTTTACAGAGTATAAGTGTTTTAAAAAGGGATAATATTAATTGTAAACATGTTATTAAAAGGGTTGTTCACTGAACCCCCAGTACCCTAAAGCTGTACGTTAAACGAATCAATATCATGCAACTTGGTGTTACTACAAAACGCGGTGAAACCTTATATCTCTGAATATTCAACCATATTATCCACATTAAAAATGCAACATTCACAACTGTTTGGTCTCTTTGTTAAGTCACACTGGGCACATGCATTTTCAAATTACGTTATTCCGGCTTCATGCCATGAAGGCAGATAGAAGAAACATGTTTGGTAACGATAAGAATGGCATATGCAAACATTTAAATATTTAACATCTTTAAAATGACAGCTTCTGTGAACTGCTCGGATTGAAAAAAAATGTAGTTCGATTTAGTGTCGAATACCGGATGCTTTTGCCCTAACATCCGCTTTCATTAAAATTGATAAAGATTGAACAATGCAACATCCTCTAAGTAAAGTGTGAGTGCTCAACAAACATAATAACATTGATATTATAAATAACATCAAGCGTTAATTTCACTTCCCTTACAACGGATGTACATTTAAAAAAAAACGTATTCCAAAAGATAGAATTACAAAATCACGGAGCCCACTTGCCCATATTTTGTAATTTGATCTTTTGGGATTACACCCGTTTGTCCGCCGCACTGCCTTTAATGTATGCAGGGGACACCCCTGCAACCCCCACAGCCAATAATACCGAAATGAAGGAGCGGGTGACACTCCTGCAGACCCGGTTCCCCGGTTTGGTATTATGGGCAAAAGATCTAAAGGGTAATTCATAGAATTTCGCACAAAAGTGGCGCACGTGGCTGGTGCACAGTGTGCGCGTGCGTATGTCTGCGCCAGCCGCGTGCGCTAAAATCGATTTCCGCGCACAGCAAAAGATCTAATCTACTAAACCGAATGCAGACTAAACGTGCATTCCGTATTTTAGATTCAATCTTTTCTTCCATTGCCCCTTAAAACCAATAGCAACAACCCTAATAACAACTATTAGCAAACACTAATTGTTCTCAATCGAAAAAAGGTTCCAAATTACATTCTTTCATTCAAATTCTTATAGCATGTAAAAAGGATTTAGGCCGCTGTCAGCCATTACTCAGTATGTATGCTTACCATTAAAACAAAAGCCCATGTCTTAAGAACACGATTAAAAGTAATAATTTCATAGAGGGAATTATATCTCATGGCTTAGATCTATAATATAAAATAACAATTAATTAAAATACTTGTGTGATCCTGTGTCACATAAGTAATATCGTTGCAATTTCAGAATCCCAATATTATTTGTTTCACATCTAAGCGTTTGCCAATGTCAGTAAACGTTGATAAAACGGCAGAAAGACAGACAGACATGCATTCTCCAAGAATTCACCAATAAATATCTCAATCACTGATTCCATAGTTTAGTCAGAAACTGAGCCACATGCATTACTGCAACCCAATCCTTAGTGGATTTGCAATACCTTAATGCAAATTGGAGATTTCCTATTCCTTTTGATTTGAATCAGGGTTTCACCCTGTGTCATCTTAAGGCTTTGCACAGTGGACATAAGAGAAGGAACTAGATCAAGGTTTCATCGTGCACAGGACAGTATTGATACTTTGCAGATGTGCTCCGTCTCCACCTAGCTGTAAATCCTGAAACGGGTGGGATCCCCAGCTGTAACCTAACTAAGAGGATCTTATCCTTTGCATCCAATCTGTTGAGGTAATTTTCAAAGCAAGGGAACGTTTCACTTCACGTATGAGTTACCTCATAAGTGCACAGGCTTTGGCATCTGGCCGGCCTCTTTTAAAATAGTTTTGGCCCGCAGGCCGTAGCAACATGGAATAAGGCATAGCTCAGAAAGATGAAGCAAACAGAAGATAGTTTTGACATACTTAAACCAAGGCAGGTCGCTCACGCCAGCCGAGGATAGACAATCTTTAAGTGATTCTGTAGAAACACTTAGGCAGTCACTATTCCAAATCTTAATCCAATTCAAGAGGGTTTTTAACTGTATCTTCTTGGCCATCTATCTATGCCCAGCTCTGACCTATCTGGCAGGGGCATTGCATCTATCTATGCCCAGCTCTGACCTATCTGGCAGGGGCATTGCACTATATAACTGTATCTTCTGGGCCATGCTATCTATGCCCAGCTCTGACCTATCTGGCAGGGGCATTGCACTATATAACTGTATCTTCTGGGCCATGCTATCTATGCCCAGCTCTGACCTATCTGGCAGGGGCATTGCACTATATAACTGTATCTTCTGGGCCATGCTATCTATGCCCAGCTCTGACCTATCTGGCAGGGGCATTGCACTATATAACTGTATCTTCTGGGCCACGCTATCTATGCCCAGCTCTGACCTATCTGGCAGGGGCATTGCACTATATAACTGTATCTTCTGGGCCATGCTATCTATGCCCAGCTCTGACCTATCTGGCAGGGGCATTGCACTATATAACTGTATCTTCTGGGCCATGCTATCTATGCCCAGCTCTGACCTATCTGGCAGGGGCATTGCAGCTATCTATGCCCAGCTCTGACCTATCTGGCAGGGGCATTGCACTATATAACTGTATCTTCTGGGCCATGCTATCTATGCCCAGCTCTGACCTATCTGGCAGGGGCATTGCAGCTATCTATGCCCAGCTCTGACCTATCTGGCAGGGGCATTGCACTATATAACTGTATCTTCTGGGCCATGCTATCTATGCCCAGCTCTGACCTATCTGGCAGAGGCATTGCACTATATAACTGTATCTTCTGGGCCATGCTATCTATGCCCAGCTCTGACCTATCTGCAGGGGCATTGCACTATATAACTGTATCTTCTGGGCCATGCTATCTATGCCCAGCTCTGACCTATCTGGCAGAGGCATTGCACTATATAACTGTATCTTCTGGGCCATGCTATCTATGCCCAGCTCTGACCTATCTGGCAGGGGCATTGCACTATATAACTGTATCTTCTGGGCCATGCTATCTATGCCCAGCTCTGGCCTATCTGGCAGGGGCATTGCACTATATAACTGTATCTTCTGGGCCATGCTATCTATGCCCAGCTCTGACCTATCTGGCAGAGGCATTGCACTATATAACTGTATCTTCTGGGCCATGCTATCTATGCCCAGCTCTGACCTATCTGGCAGGGGCATTGCAGCTATCTATGCCCAGCTCTGACCTATCTGGCAGGGGCATTGCACTATATAACTGTATCTTCTGGGCCATGCTATCTATGCCCAGCTCTGACCTATCTGGCAGGGGCATTGCACTATATAACTGTATCTTCTGGGCCATGCTATCTATGCCCAGCTCTGACCTATCTGGCAGAGGCATTGCACTATATAACTGTATCTTCTGGGCCATGCTATCTATGCCCAGCTCTGACCTATCTGGCAGGGGCATTGCACTATATAACTGTATCTTCTGGCCCATGCTATCTATGCCCAGCTCTGACCTATCTGGCAGGGGCATTGCACTATATAACTGTATCTTCTGGACCATGCTGTCTATGCCCAGCTCTGACCTATCTGGCAGGGGCATTGCATCTATCTATGCCCAGCTCTGACCTATCTGGCAGAGGCATTGCACTATATAACTGTATCTTCTGGGCCATGCTATCTATGCCCAGCTCTGACCTATCTGGCAGGGGCATTGCAGCTATCTATGCCCAGCTCTGACCTATCTGGCAGGGGCATTGCACTATATAACTGTATCTTCTGGGCCATGCTATCTATGCCCAGCTCTGACCTATCTGGCAGGGGCATTGCACTATATAACTGTATCTTCTGGGCCATGCTATCTATGCCCAGCTCTGACCTATCTGGCAGAGGCATTGCACTATATAACTGTATCTTCTGGGCCATGCTATCTATGCCCAGCTCTGACCTATCTGGCAGGGGCATTGCACTATATAACTGTATCTTCTGGCCCATGCTATCTATGCCCAGCTCTGACCTATCTGGCAGGGGCATTGCACTATATAACTGTATCTTCTGGACCATGCTGTCTATGCCCAGCTCTGACCTATCTGGCAGGGGCATTGCATCTATCTATGCCCAGCTCTGACCTATCTGGCAGAGGCATTGCACTATATAACTGTATCTTCTGGGCCATGCTATCTATGCCCAGCTCTGACCTATCTGGCAGAGGCATTGCACTATATAACTGTATCTTCTGGGCCATGCTATCTATGCCCAGCTCTGACCTATCTGGCAGAGGCATTGCACTATATAACTGTATCTTCTGGGCCATGCTATCTATGCCCAGCTCTGACCTATCTGGCAGAGGCATTGCACTATCTAGGAATCTCTTCAGAGTCTTGTTTTCTTCGATCTCGATTATATTGATATTGCTATTACCCCACAATTCAGAGCCATATGTTGAACATTATAATCTTCTAGGGAAGCAGCTCTTATCCCGTCATCATGTTGTTCTGAAATGGCTAACATCGCCTCCCATTTTAGGAATTCCATTTGGTTGTGTTACTAATTCTAATGCCAACATAACCAAATTCATCCACTGTTTCAACCATTGTGCCATCTATATAGAACTTGGGACAGAGAACCCGCTTCTCTCTGCCTCGGACGTTTGCCTGGCATGGTCTTTGTGTTCTTAACATCTACGGCCTGACTCGCAGCGCATTTTATAATGGCACAATCCCATTGGAAAACGCTCTGTTTATCAGGCCCTTAGTTTAAGCTGCTCTTAAACTGCCTGCTTTCTCCTGCCTCAGACTAAGTAAAGAGATACCTGTAACCTGTTGCCTGCAATGTATGTTCCTTACACTTTTTCAAATGTGAAATTGCTAACACTGTGATTACTGACCTTTGAAACACGCGTTTAAATTCATTGATATGGCGTTTTGAAATACATAAATACCGACATTTTAAAGCTGTATTCTTGTACTCGTTTTAAGTGAACTTCATGGTTTGCTTTCTTTACTGTGGGGACTTTTTCATGGTTTATTCTAATTGCACAACAGGGAAACAGGCCCATGTTCCCCAACAAGTCTATCTTCCCTTGGCATATACTCTACTCCGGCACGACTCCGATCTCCTTTCCAGCTGTAACTATGTTTAACCCGTTCAATTCAGTTTTTAATGACTGCATTGTAATGATTGCATTGTAATTGGATGTCCTCATTGCTGTGAGCGAGTTGCACTTTGAGATGTAATATTATGAGCTAGAACGAGAAGTGCAAACAGGGCCAGAGCATAGAAGAAGTGGGAACGGCCCACTACATAAAAATACAGAGAGCCACACTGATCAAAAAGAGAGCCGATAGGATCTCCGGCAGATCTCCGGCACATGGTTCCTAACGTTACAAGTGATCAGTAAACTGTGTTGGATTACAAGTACTCAAATCTAAAGTTGACCCATGTGTGAGATTGTGATGAAATGACTACAAATGTGCAGGATTACCTGAGTAGTGGATGCACCATCTATTCTGCCCCACACTAAACAAGCAGTGATCCCGATCATAGCGGTGAACAGCAGGGGGGTGGGGGGTGCGCGAACCTCCTTTGCCTCTTTAGGCAGCGCAGGCCAAAGTCAGGCTATATCTTTAGGGGAAGTGTGAGCTGGTACAGTTGCAACACAAACAACAATAGTATGACGTTACCAAAATAAAATAATTTCCAAGCAAGGCTCTAGGAAAATAAAAACTTTAATACAGCTAAGAATGCCATCAACTAATTCAAAACACTTAGGATCCAGCCCTTCAAAGAAAACGCAGTGAATACAGACGTTGAGAACTAAAGGGCAGTCTGGATTGATAGGCAGGGGCGGCCAGGCATAGGATTTGGAGACACCTTCCCACATGAGTCGACCTGACTGGCTAGGGATTTCTTTGAACAGCTGACTAGAGGCCTTGACTTAAGGAAACGCACCCCTATCTGGCCCTGTCTGGACTTAGAGGGTCTGCATGCCCACCCTGCAGCTTTTGGCTAACATTAGAGGCTGACTCTTGCAATAACGATCTCACTGCCACTCCGAGTAGCCCCTTGGCAAGTAAGATTGCCAATCACAATCTGGACACTCTGCCATTACACCACCCCTTGGCACCCCTGTTCTCTTCATGTCGGCGTACGTTGTTGGGGGCTTTTAGATACGCAGACTTGGCTCCTTGGACTGAATGCTAGGCTTTGCATCATCACACGCTTGAACCACCACTAACTCGGATCAATGCTGTGCTGCAATATAACACTCGCTGCGGCCGCAGTCATATTCAGACTGAGCACAACGTCTCTAGCAGGTTCCACCTTGGTTCAGTTTTTGCTGCACCTGTAACCCTATTATTGTCTGCAACCCACAGATTCTGACCACGTAGCCCATGCTACAACCTACCTGATGTGACCTGACAGCTTTATACTGCATGTATAATTCACTATATCTGTAACCTATTTGACGTGACCTGGAAGCCTTGTGCTGCATACGTAACTTACTATGTCTGTAACCCACCCGATATGACCTGGCAGCCTTGTGATTTGCATGTAATTTACTATGCCTGCACCCTTCCTGATATGACCTGGCAGCCCTATGCTGCACTCGAAATTTACTATGTCTGCACTCTACCTGATGAGACATCACAACTTTGTGCTGCATACGAATTGTACTGTCTGTAATCCACCTGATGTGAGCTAGTACTTTGTGCTGCATACGAAATGTACTATATCTGTAACCCAGCTGATGAGACCTGGCAGCTTTGTGCTAAATTCGTAATTCACTATATGGCCTAATCATAGAAAAATTAGCACTGAAAAAGGGGGACCTGCGTGCAAAAATGTGTGCAAGCACCGGTTTGCTGATTCATGGAACACAATGCGCATGGCTCAACGTAGACCTGTGACAAATCCACGTGGGCCCAGCATGTCACTGCGACATCACGAACGCCTTGCGCGAGACACCCAGTGAAGGGGCGCACCATCCTACGCATTCACCTACAAAGGGGGCAGAACCCGTGGAATGGGGAACAACAAGCGTGAATGTGGGCGTTAAGTGGGAAGTGCCCCAGTGAAATACTCGCAAAGCCCACACACGTGCCGACAACACGTATTCATGGAATCAAACAGGGCTCACCGGCGCATGTGAAAAGACACACAAACCCGGAAACAAGTCCGCCAAGCGAAAGCTGGCGTAAGCGTCACAGCGCACCAATACAATGCATAAATAGACACAAAAAATACAAACAAGCGTATACAGCTACGATGAACGTGCCATTTCTCACAGCAGTGATTGTGGGACACCGCAGCAGGAGGAGGAGAGCCAGGGCCCACATATTTTTACCCAGAACCCACCTTTATG
The DNA here is from genome assembly GCF_040938575.1 of Ambystoma mexicanum. Lineage (NCBI taxonomy): Eukaryota > Metazoa > Chordata > Amphibia > Caudata > Ambystomatidae > Ambystoma > Ambystoma mexicanum. The sequence continues at coordinate 482,547,469 of NC_090921.1, forward strand.
GGATGCCTGATGACCAGGTCTATGGCAGGTATAGGTTCCCACCTCATATCATCCTAGACCTCGTCCGGGAGTGGGAAGATGTCCACACATCACCCACCCTCTCTAAAGCACTGAGCCCCATGGAAAACGTTCTCAATGTACTGCATTTTTTGGCTACTGGGTCATTTCAGCAGACAACTGCCATAGTCGGGGGCATTTCACAGGCCACGCAGTCACACTGCCTACACCAGGTGTTGGCAATCATGACTGCACGCCCGTTAGCCCGCAGGCACAAATATATGCCCAGAACACCCTCAGAAAGGCAGGCCATGGTCCAGGGCTTCTATGGGGTGGTGCACTTCCGTAAAGTGCTTGGTGACATCGATTGCACCCATGTGGCCCTAAATCCAGCTAGGGCCACTGAGCACATCTATCGGAATCGCAAGCACTGGAATTCCATCTAAGTACAAGTTGTATGTGATGCCAAGGGAATCATTACCTCTGTATATGCAAACTATCCAGGGTCCACCAACGATAGTTTCATATTCCGAATGTCACCCCTGCACCGGGCACATGATGAGGCTGCCCGTACCCAGCTTGTGGCACAATATTTCATCTAAAATCCAACCCCTGCGGAGTGCACACAGGCCTGGCACATAGCAGGTGTGAATCGATGATGACAAAGGGACAATCATCTGTCACAACCTTTCCACCCTGAGAAACTGTAACTGGAAGTGTTACATTGTGTGCCTCCCTACAACTAAAACAAAAACAATCTTCTGTGCACAAAAGGCACACATGGAAGATGCAGTATGCCACCACCCCCATGCACAAATACACATCCAAATGACGATAAGTCACCTAAAGCCCCCTAAGTTCCATGACACCTGGTTGGCATGCCATGCCATGGCATGCAATGTCAACAGTGACACATAAATGCCCAATGAATAACATCACTGCCACAAAGTGATCAACGACAAACTGTCCCACCACTCAAAGAACCAACTCACACACTCAAAACAATAATGTACACAGGAACACCAATTGGCCAGTTTGACATACCAGAAACAGGAGACACAACAGTGAATATGTCTGACAGTCACAAATCAGAATACCATAAGTGAATCAATGTGCCCTAACTAGCCCATGACACCCTTCCATCAGTAGTGACGTTGTGCCAAATAAAGGTGGGATGGAAGCACATACAGCTGGAAGGGCAACAACAATGGAGATGGGCAAGCAACTTTATTAAGATGGAACATGAGCAAAGGGCATATCTGGATGTCAAAACAAAAAGGGATGCCAAACATGCACTGGACAACCACTCATGAATCCCACTAGGGGTGTATACACAGTTTGGACCTGAGACTGCCCACAGATGAAACAGAACCTCAATGCCACTGTGTAACTTACTTTCACAAGCTGCAATCATTGCAAGCCCATGGAAAGGGGAAGTAGGATTTGCATGTGTCAGGACCCGAAGGCACAAATAAGGAGGGTACAAACACGAGACAAGGTTGTACGGGCCCAGCCGGAACCTACAGTGGATGCCCTCGGATGCCTCACAAAGCAACAAACTGTTAAATAAATGCACAATCAACAAAAAAACATGAAAAGTCAGAAATATCCATTGTGGACCGGGGTGGGGGGACGGGGGACCATCCAGGAGGATGGAGGGGCAGGGTGCACCTCAACACCCACATGTGTTGATGCTGAAGAAAAAAAATACCTCCATGGTTCTCATGGTCCGCACAGCCGTCATGGATTGGGAGAAGTGTTGCTGCTGTTGGCACCCTCTGGTGTAGCAAGAGAAGGTGTCACTGGTATGGGAGGCTGACCACGTGCAGCCCTGGCCTAGCCCTCCATGGCAGCGGCCATGCAGGACTGTGAGGTGTGCATCTGCAACATGATAGCACGGATGTCTGCATGCAACACCTCACAGGACGCACAAAGTTCTGCTTGCAACACCTCATGGGTTGCTCGCAGTTCCTCTGATATGGTGTGTGTCAACTGTTGCATGAGCACATCTGGGCATCCACTGTGTGCTGCCTCTAGTGCAGTTAGTGTATGCTGCAGTGACCTAGCCTCTGCTCTCAGGGCAGCCCTGCGGGCCCGACCCTCTGCAGCCATGGCTGCGTGCAGGGACCACATTTCTGCCCGTCTGCACCTGTTGCTGGCCTGCATCTGGAGCTGCACCTGTCTCTCTGGTGGGAGAATGGAATTGGCCACCCTATCCATGCCCTGAGCCAACATCTCACAACAGCCCGCTGCAGTTGTGCATCAGAATACATGGACTGCTCCCACATATATTGGACTGTTGGCACACAGCCACCACGTTGGCGTACACCACACCTGCTAGGCCCAAGGAAACCTGGCCCTTGATGTGATGGCACAGTCTGTGGCTGCAGGACTGCATCCCTCCCTTGAACAGCTGTCCCAGGTACAGAAGCCAATATTGTGGAGCGTGGCCTTGCAGCAACCACAAGCCGACGTGCCGACACTGACTGGCCTTCTGAGGGTTCTTTCCCACCACATATGCTTGTCATAGGCCAGCACCCACAGTTGAATCCCTCACCTGTGATAGTTCCAACGATTCATTGTCCGACTCACCACCAGAGCCATAGGCTTCCTCAGAGGCAGAGTCAGAGCGAGCAATTCCCAGGATGGATTTCAGCACCAGTGGATTCTCATGGCCTACCACACCACGTCCACTGGTGCCTGGTTGTGGCCCACTCTCCGGCACCTCTTCCACCCCCTCGCCTGTACCCAGTAGCTCATCACCTGGAGAAGGACTGCCAAATACTTGAAGACAGTGTTAGAAAGCCCAGCCCACACACATAGGTATCATAATGCAGTCAAGCAACACATCAACCTGCCATGTCAGTGAGTACACAAACTCTGCCACGTACTCAGTGTAACTGGAAGGTAAGGGGATCATGAAATCAGACATGAATGCACCCTAAGGGCACAACACTACATGTAGTGCATTGTGCATAGCACCTGCGTCACACACAAGCACCAGACAAGCATAGTTGAGTCACCAGCATCACTGATGCACACACACAGATGACACTAGCATGGCCATGCCTGAAGCGTCAAACTGCATGACATGTAAGATGATGGCCACTGCCACTGATCCATGCACAATACATGTGAAATGACATAAACTGGAAATAGCAATATTCATGAACACAAGTGTTACACTGTGCTACAATGCTAGGGTGGTGGAACAGAGTGAAGGCAGGCACACTGATTCCATGAGTTCTGGTCACATCAACAGAATCCAAGAGTAAAGGCATGGAGAAGGTGAGACCTGGCCATGGAACTGTAAGGGGCCATTGCAGTACATGGTAACGTGCTCAACGTACAATCAAACAACATTTCCTGGGAAGGCAAAGTTGCTGGACGATGGCAGTGCAAGGGCAAGTGCATGATTCAGGTGTCAAGTGCCGTCAGTGTGTTGTAGGGATGTAGCAAATACCCCCAAGTGTATGGTAGCCAATTCCATCATCACAGGCAAGAGAGCAGAAGCACATGAATAGCTGTATAGTCAGTCGCAGTAGTCCAGCATAGGATTCACCAGTCCCGCGGAGACAGTGAGCTGTTGGGGGAATGAGCTGTAAGGTAGAATACCTCTGGGGAGAGACAGCTGGCAGGGTAACCTCTCACAGATGTTAAGAGATGCGACAAGAGAATGAGAGTGTGCATAGGATGAGAAGCACAGGAAATATGCCATGGCAGGTTTCAGCAGTATGCGGGCCAAGAGAGGCAGTAGAGAGAGTGACATGGAATTAGTGATTAGGAGTGGATATGAGGATTGACCCGGTGGGCAGCACATTGTCCGCATGCAACCTGTATGGCAACAGGCACATACCAGTCCACCATGACATGGTCAACCCATGTGAGTCATGAAAATGTTAAAAAAACTGCTAAACAATCATTACACTTCATCCAAGCAACAAACCCATGTGCTGGACACACATGCTTCACCACTCACCAGACAAATCCTCGTCGTTCGGCAGGTTGCCCACGCCTTGGACCTGCTCCACTTCAATGAGATCACTGACAATCTCCTCATGTCGAGTGAATCCCTCGTCCTCTGGCTGTTACCCAACTCCAGTCACCAGAGTAGAGGAGTAGGCGGCACCCAGCTTATCCTTGGCTCTGCTTCGGAGGTAATTCCAACACTTGATCACCTCCTGCGGAGTGCTCCTCTCATGTAGCATGGTGTTTATACGATCTGTGATGGCCTGCCAGTGGGCCATGCACTGAGCAGGCGTATGTGTGCACCCTGACTGCACAAGCATGTCACGTTCGTGTCCCAACACGCAGTCCACAAGGATGTCCAACTCCTCATCACAAAAGCTCCTCTTCCTCAATGTGTGGGTCTCCTGTGCCATGATTTTGGTTGGAACCTGTCCTGCTGCTGCACGCTTTCGTCTCTTCAAAGGACGTGCAGACCCAGAGTTGCTTGTGCCACTCTGGTCAGTAGGGGCAGGAGCACTGGTGGACTGGGACATGGCATCAGACACTAATGGGACGTGAGGAGGCTGGCTTGCAGGTATCTGTACCAGGGCACTAGTGCCAGGGGCATGTGCTGCACGATTCTTGCCCCTACGAGCAAGGACTTCTGCCCCAGAGTCAATGCGGGCCTGGGCCGGGACTACTACTGTCCGGGCCGACTGACCCTGAGCCAGGGTGGTGTTAGCCACAGCTGCCCTTGCAGCATCCACACCCTGGCAGTACTGGACAGCAGATGTCACTGCTGTAATGTGACCCTGGGTGCTGGTGCCAGTAGCCTGTGCTGCACGTCTCTTGGCCTTGTGGAGCCTGAAATCAGCCCCAGAGTCACTCAGGGCCGGAGTCAGGACCACTACAGTTTGGCTTGTATGACCCAGGGCCTTGGGGGTGGTAGCCACAGCTGCCCCTGCAGCTTCCACAAACTGGCTTCTCTTGATAGCAGATGGCACTGCTGGTCCAGGACCACTGGTGCTGCGGACAACAGCAGCAGCTGCATCTCCCTGACCCTGTTGGCAGGGGGCATAGCTCTCCCTGCACGTGCCTGTACACCTTGCCCTAGTCACCCACCTCAGCCACCTCGTCCACCTTGCCCACCTTGGGCACCTTGCCCACCTTGGGCACCTCGCCCACCTTGGCCACCTCTGCCTGGACGCCCACCTTTGCCTCCCTTCCCACTTGTTGCCCTCCCAAACATGGCATTGATGAACTAGTGCTATGCGAGGTGCAGCTAACAATTGTCCTGGGCAATTCGAGTAAGGGGGTCAGGGTACGTGATATAAAATGTACCACTGTGCTCCAGCAAGGCTCTATGTAACCCTGGAGAAAAAAATAACCCCTCGGTTAACCCCTCGGTAGCCCATGTATGAAGAAAAAACATCACTCAGTACACAGTACCCAGCAACACTAAAAATGCATATGGAACACGTCGGGTACTATGACCTTGAAAATGGGTTACGCGACACACAGGGGCAACCACTGTATGAAAAATGCATGCACGACTCACTGTCTGCCTCATAGAAAGAAACAAATTACACGTGCCCGCAGTCAACTCCCCCGTCAAAACAAGTAGTGAATTAATTGCGTGTGACCCAAAGAACTCTGAAGTGCACGCGTCCATCCCCATGAAACGCACGTACATTGCACTGTTGTCCTACGCAAACCTTTATCCCATACTGAACGGCAACACCCAATGTACAATGCGTGTCACGTAATTTACTCGCTTAGGACCTTTCCTCAGATTCTATGCAAACGTGCTGTTTCCACACGTGCGGAGTCACTCTGTTTCCGGCTGGCGCCACGAATAACACTGAAGACCCCCTCTCCTGCCTAGCAGCCAATTTACCTGCCTCTAACTGCCCTGAGCGGCCTCCTATGAGCCATCTGCTGCTGCCAGCCCACTCTGTGTGCCTGCTGCACACATGTCCTGCTCTGAAGCCATTGCCAGTGATCCTGTCATTGTGACCACCTCTGCTGATCCTGAAGACTCCTGAGTTCCATACCCCCGCTCCACAGCCCAGCCCCATGACCACCTTGCCCACCCACATCTGCCTCGGGGGTTTCCATGTCTGACACCACATCATCTGAGGCAAGTGGCAACCCCCCAACAGAGAGGCAGAGGGCTGTCAGCTTCTCAGCCAGGGAAGTTGCCATCCTGGTGGAGCAAGTCCTGGGGCTTCATGATGCCTCTTCCACGGTCAATTGCAAGTCAGCAATGAAGGACGGAAGAAGATCTGGGCAGACATTGTGAGTGCCATCAACGCGGAGGGGGTGGCACCCCGTGACTACCAACATGTCCACACACTGGGAAGACTTCAAGTCCAGGACCCACAACAAGGCCTTGTGCCTCCTCAAGGCTGGTGATGATTGAGCGAGGAGCCGAGGCCGGTTGACCACCAACGAGATGAGGGTCCTGAAGCGCTTCTACCCAGCGCTGTACCCCCATGTCTTGGAGTTGGTTCTCTGTCTGGAGTCGACTGATAAGTGTGTTCTTGTCCACCATAGTTCATGTGCATGTTGACATGTGGCTGGAGTTTGCACCTTGGCCTTATGTCTAGCATGCCTCCTGTACGGATGTCTGTGTGCATGTCCCTGATAGTGCTGCATGTGAGTCCATTCAAGCGTTTCCTACATCAATGGTGTCTGTGTTGCAATGCGTGATGTGCACCGGAATGTAACAACGCGTACATGTTTGCATACCTGTGTCTGGACTGGGGCATGCTAGAGGTGTGACACATGGGTGCTTATGTCACCATCATGGACATGCATGGCGTAGATGTGCATGTGTCTGAGGAGTGAATGTGTGACTCCCCAACACTCCGGGATGTATGTTACTTGAGTTCTTGATTTGTGATTGCCTCATGCTGCCAATTTGCCATCAAGTGCACTGTGACATGATAGCTCCATGGCCTGCCTCATGACTGTCAGGTGATGTGTGTGAATGAGATGTGTATGTGCCATGATGTTTGTGAGCTGAATGCACAATTATGATGTTGTTAATGACAGACAAGGTTTGTGAATTTGTGTGAATAGCACTTCCCTGTGTGTAGTGGAGGGTGATGGTGGTTGTGACCTTTGACAGTGCCACTGATGTACATTTGCATTGTGACAAACACATATACACACATATGTTCAGTAGCCTGATGTTGTGTTCTGTGTTTCCCTATCCACAGTGAAGTTGGAAGAAGAGGGCGTAGAAGGTGCTGTGGAGCACCGCAGCAGGGATGCCTCCACCAGGCACAGACGCAGGGCCCAGTCATCCTCCTAGGGACTGTCATCTTCATGGAGCAAGGAGACTGGTCTTGCGTCTGCAAAAACGGCCGCAGCTGCTGAGGGGAGGCCCAAAAGGGTGAAGTTGGTCATGGGCTCCTCAGCAGTGGGAGAGACAGGTGAGCCCACACAGGCAATCTAATGCAGAAGACAGTGGGGAGTCATCCAGGTTGGTGGTGGTGGTGGAGTAGGAGGAGGAGTCCACATCAGCCCAGCACAAGGGGCCAGACGGGGGAGATGAGGTAGGTGTGACTGGTGCAGTCCAGGATCAGGGGCCAACTGCAGTGCAGGTCACCGTGGAGGGGCCTGTGACTGATCTTGTCCATGGAACTGAAACTACACCAGTATGCACCTGCGGGCATGCCTCAGGCCAGACACATCCGCAGGTGGCGGATGTTTCCATGCAGACAGATCTTCCACTACCTGCAGATGAAGCAATTTATGACAGCGTGGAACAGTTGCTAGCCGGTATTGCGAGGCGTACAGGCACCATTCGTGATGATGTGCAGGCTCCCAATCGGGGGGGGCTTGCACATCATCACAATTTGGTCTGTCACCTCATTAACTGGCTAGCTCAGTTCCTGGTCACAAATTTGTTACTTGTGCTGGCCACTGCTGCAACCCCCTCCTCCTCTTCCTCCTCTGTGCATCAGTCATCCTCCCTGCCATCTTCTGCACCAGGGCCCCCTGTGTACCTGTCCCAACCCGGATGGCCAGTCTGTTTGAGATCACATCCTTGTCACAGTCAGGAGTTGAAGGAGGATCAGCAGAGGTGGTCACTGCAGCAACAGGACCAATGGCAATGGAGGAAGTGCAGGCACCAAGCAGCAGGGCACGTGCACAACGGTCTGGGTGGTCTCATCATCCGGAGGCTGTCCATGTGGCACAGGCAACAGGCATTTTGGCAGCAGCAGGCTCTGGGTAGGAGGCAACAGGACTCGGCGTTCATCATCAGAGGGGTAGGTATCGGCCATCGTGCAGGAAGCAAGCGAGGACCTTACAACATGGATGTCTTCCGTGTTGGAGCGTTTGGGCCAGCAAATCTGGCCAGAGTGTCGGCGGTCACAGGAGGCGTGACTCACCATGGCCAGGGCAGAGTATTCCACTGCATCGGACAGAGAGGCGGGCGGAGGTCCTCGAGGAGACTCGCAGGGAGTTCGGGAGGAGCATGGAGGAGTCCCTGAAAGCCCTTGAGAGAGAAGCCGAGGCCTGCCTCATGGAAGTGGACGCAGTGTTTTATGATGCCGTGGCGGAGACTATGAGAGAGCATGGTGAGGAGATGGACTAGCCCGCTGCCTTTGTATATAGTTCTTTAGGATTAGGTTTCATTGGTTTTTTCACTTTTTTTTGGAGTTCCTGGACTTTGCTCCACCTCTTGTATATAGTTGTTTCTGAATGGTTTTGTTATGATTTCTGTTTTTTTTTTTTGGACATACATTGATGGAGATGGACCACATTTTTCACATTTTCATTTTTTTCATCCCAGTGGTTTTTGTTTTCACTTTCTTTTGTTTTTTGATTTGGTTCATGCATGTTTTATGTGATGTTTCCACTGTGTGTGACTTAGATACATGTTTTACAATACATTTTTGGACATTGGAATCTATGTTGTGTCTGGTCTCAATGGTTTATTGCATGTTTCAGTCTTCTTTGACTCATTTGCGTGCCCCTGCTGTTCACCAATGTTGTTCATGTGTGTGCAAACATGCATGCATGTGTGATATCAGCATTCACATGCCATGGGGCATGTGTTGGGAGCATGGCCAATGGATGGGTGTTGAGGTGCACCAGAGGTGTTCAGCATGTGGTGGCACTTTTTGTTGGCATGTACTCCATTATTGTATGTTGATCCAATGTGTTTTGGGGTGTGGGGTGTTCCATGAGTCGGGGCCAGCCTGTAGGTTGCCGTCACTGGTGGTGGCGGGAGAACATCAGTCGGGCACTGCCTGCAGGGTATGGTGACGGGTGTTGGGGGGGCCCATGTGGTGTGGACTGCCTGCGGGGTATGGTGATTGGTGTTGGGGGGGCCCATGTGGTGTGGGCTGCCTCTTGGGTATGGTGATGGGTGTTGGGGGCCCATTTAGTCTGGGCTGCCTGCGGGGTATGGTGACAGGTGTTGGGGGCCCCATGTGGTGTGGACTGCCTGCAGGGTATGGTGATGGGTGTTGGGGGGCATGCGGTGTGGGCTGCCTTTGGGGTATGGTGACGGATATTGGGGGGGCCCATGTGGTGTGGGCTACCTGCGGGGTATGGTGACAGGTGTTGGGCGGCCCATGTGGTGTGGGCTGCCTGCAGGGTATGGTGATGGGTGATGGCCCATGTGGTGTGGGCTGCCTGCAGGGTATGGTGACAGGTATTAGGCAGCCCATGTGGTGTGTGCTGCCTGTGGGGTATGGAGAAGGGTGTTGGGGGGACCTATGTGGTGTGGGCTGCCTGCGGGGTATGGTGGCCGGTGTTGGGGGGCCCAAGTGGTGTGGGTTGCCTGCGGGGTATGGTGACAGGTGTTGGGGGGGCCCATGTGGTGTGGGCTGCCTGCAGGGTATGATGATGGGTGGTGGGGGGCCCCATGTGGTGTGGGCTGCCCTGTGTAGTAATAGACTGGGCAGGGGAGAAAATAATCCAAAGAAGGTATGTGACGGGTGTTGGGGGTGCCCATGTGGTGTGCACTGCCTGCGGTGTATGGTGATGGGTGTTGGGGGGACCCATGTGGTGTGGGCTGCCTGTGGTGTATGGTGATGGGTGTTGAGCCCATGTGGTGTGGGCTGCCTGCAGGGTATGGTGATGGGTGTTGGGGGGACATGCGGTGTGGGCTGCCTGCAGGGTATGGTGACAAGTGTTGGGGGCCCATGTGGTGTGGGCTGCCTGTGGGGTATGGTGACGGGTGTTGGGGGCCCATGTGGTGTGGGTTGCCTGCGGGGGATGGTGATGGGTGTTGGTAGGGCCCATGTGGTGTGGGCTGCCTTTGGGGTATGGTGACGGGTGTTGGGGGGGCCATGTGGTGTGGGCTGCCTGCGGGGTATGGTGATGGGTGTTGGGGGGGCCATGTGGTGTGGGCTGCCTGCAGGGTATGGTGACAGGTGTTAGGGGGCCCAAGTGGTGTGGGCTGCCTGTGGGGTATGGTGACAGGTGTTGTCGGACCCATGTCGTGTGGGCTGCCTGCGGGGTATGGTGGCCGGTGTTGGGGGGGCCCATGTGGTGTGGGCTGCCTGCAGGGTATGATGACGGGTGGTGGGGGGGCTCATGTGGTGTGGCTGCCTGCAGGGTATGTGACGGGTGTTGGGGGTGCCCATGTGGTGTGCGCTGCCTGCAGGGTATGGTGACGGGTGTTGGGGGGACCCATGTTGTGTGGGCTGCCTGTGGGGTATGGTGACGGGCATTGGGGGGGCATGTGGTGTGGGCTGCTTGCGGAGTATGGTGACAAGTGTTGGGTGGCCCATGTGGTGTGGGCTGCCTGTGGGGTATGGTGACAGGTGTTGGGGGCCCATGTGGTGTGGGTTGCCTGCGGGGGATGGTGATGGATGTTGGTAGGGCCCATGTGGTGTGGGCTGCCTTTGGGGTATGGTGACGGGTGTTGGGGGGGCCCATGTGGTGTGGGCTGCCTGTGGGGTATGGTTGGTGACGGGTGTTGGGGGGACCCATGTCGTGTGGGCTGCCTGCGGGGTATGGTAGCTGGTGTTGGGGGGGCCCATGTGGTGTGGGCTGCCTGCAGGGTATGGTGACGGGTGGTGGGGGGGCCCATGTGGTGTGGCTGCCTGCAGGGTATGTGACGGGTGTTGGGGGGGCCCATGTGGTGTGGGCTGCCTGTGGGGTATGGTGACGTGTGTTGGGGGGGACCCATGTTGTGTGGGCTGCCTGCGGGGTATGGTAGCTGGTGTTGGGGGGGCCCATGTGGTGTGGGCTGCCTGTGGGGTATGGTGACGGGTGTTGGGGGGGACCCATGTCGTGTGGGCTGCCTGCGGGGTATGGTAGCTGGTGTTGGGGGGGCCCATGTGGTGTGGGCTGCCTGCAGGGTATGGTGACGGGTGGTGGGGGGGCCCATGTGGTGTGGCTGCCTGCAGGGTATGTGACGGGTGTTGGGGGTGCCCATGTGGTGTGCGCTGCCTGCAGGGTATGGTGATGGGTGTTGGGAGGACCCATGTGGTGTGGGCTGCCTGTGGGGTATGGTGACGGGTGTTGGGGGGGCCCATGTGGTGTGGGCTGTCTGCAAGGTATGGTGACTGTGTTGGGGGGGCCATGTGGTGTGGGCTGCCTGCAGGGTATGGTGACAGGTGTTAGGGGGCCCATGTGGTGTGGGCTGCCTGTGGGGTATGGTGACAGGTGTTGGGGGACCCATGTCATGTGGGCTGCCTGCGGGGTATGGTGGCCGGTGTTGGGGGGGCCCATGTGGTGTGGGCTGCCTGTGGGGTATGGTGACAAGTGTTGGGGGGCCCATGTGGTGTGGGCTGCCTGTGGGATATGGTGATGGGTGTTGGGGGCCCATGTGGTGTGGGTTGCCTGCGGGGGATGGTGATGGGTGTTGGTAGGGCCCATGTGGTGTGGGCTGCCTTTGGGGTATGGTGACGGGTGTTGGGGGGGCCCATGTGGTGTGGGCTGCCTGTGGGGTATGGTGACGGGTGTTGGGGGGGACCCATGTCGTGTGGGCTGCCTGCGGGGTATGGTAGCTGGTGTTGGGGGGGCCCATGTGGTGTGGGCTGCCTGCAGGGTATGGTGACGGGTGGTGGGGGGGGCCCATGTGGTGTGGCTGCCTGCAGGGTATGTGACGGGTGTTGTGGGGGCCTATGTGGTGTGGGCTGCCTGTGGGGTATGGTGACGGGTGTTGGGGGGGACCCATGTCATGTGGGCTGCCTGCGGGGTATGGTAGCTGGTTTTGGGGGGGCCCATGTGGTGTGGGCTGCCTGTGGGGTATGGTGACGGGTGTTGGGGGGACCCATGTTGTGTGGGCTGCCTGCGGGGTATGGTAGCTGGTGTTGGGGGGGCCCATGTGGTGTGGGCTGCCTGCATGGTATGGTGACGGGTGTTGGGGGTGCCCATGTGGTGTGCGCTGCCTGCAGGGTATGGTGATGGGTGTTGGGAGGACCCATGTGGTGTGGGCTGCCTCTGGGCTATGGTGACGGGCGTTGGGGGGCCCATGTGGTGTGGGCTGCCTGTGGGGTATGGTGACGGGTGTTGGGGGGGCCCATGTGGTGTGGGCTGTCTGCAAGGTATGGTGACTGTGTTGGGGGGGGGCCCATATGGTGTGGGCCGCCTGCGGGGTATGGTGATGGGTGTTGGGGGGCCCATGTGGTGTTGGCTGCCTGCGGGGTATGGTGACGGGTGTTGGGGGGCCCATGTGATGTTGGCTGCCAATGGGTTATGGTGACAGGTGCTGGGGGGCCCATGTGGTGTGGGCTGTTTGCAGGGTATGGTGACGGTGTTGGGGGGCCCATGTGGTGTGGGTTGCCTGCGGGGTATGGTGATGGGTGTTGTGGGGGCACATGTGGTGTGGGCTGCTTGCGTGGTGTGTTTGCGGCTGATGGCTGCACGCACTGCCCTTTCCACGCGATTTGGCTGGTGCTAGCCGGGTACAGGATAATGCTGGGGTGTGAATGGGGTATGCGCGGGCCTTCCCACACAATTTGGCTGGTGCAAGCGTGCTACAAGATTTGTCATGATCACAGCAAAAATGCCCAGAAGAAATTCCAAGAAAACCTGGTCCTGTGCTTACCATTCATGGATTGAGTGCAGGCATTATAGTGATTAAACAAGCAGAGGTGGACACTTCCTGACTTCTAACCATGGCCGCCTCATTGTTCCTGGGAAGCCACTGTATGGGTCTAGGCCTTCTTACTCATTCCCTACTTAAGCCCCTCCCCTCGAGTGTTCCGCGCTTCGTGTCTTTCGGCTTAGGCAGTTAACGCGCACAGTGGATCGCTCTGTCAAAATGCGACTTCTGTTAATAATATTTCCATAGTCTCCACAGCATTATAGTTCTAGCATTCCCCTGAACTACGATTAGTTATAATTCCTGGTATCCCCATAGTTTCAGTTCCTCAGACCTCCGTACCCTCGTCAAGTATTCCTGTCTGTCAGCTGTTCCTGTCACCACAAGCATACAGCGTTACTCATTGCTGCCTTTGAAGGGCGCCGTTGTGTTTAGAGCATTTTCTCCAGTCACGGCATAGTATCACAGCAAGTATACTGTGACACATATTGCAGCATTGAAGTGTGCCGTTGCGCATTAAGTGTTTTTCCTGTCACAGCATTGTATTGAAGTTTTTCTGTGTGCCGTCTACCTCACGGTGCAAGTTATCTATGTTCTGCTTTCCGAACGTTCGTGTAAAAATTAGAAAGTTTTTTTGACCGCTCTCTGAGTTTTCCTCTCAGCGGTTCATTTCACAGCATTCCACCTTTTTTGGGTGTTCAGTCAGGATTTGTAGGCAGTGTCACTGGGTGCTTACCTCCTAGAGAGAATTCTCTATATTATAGGTGGTGTCAGCTATCATTACGGGGACATTTAGTATGAGGCCATTCATTAGTTGTTGATTGATGGTAACTAGCAATGTATTAGCTGGAACGTTACACACACATGAGGTTTTCATTTTCCTGTTCCTCTAGGATAGTTGCCGCCATCCAATGCCTCTCTTCCCCTAGTTTCTCTCAGCTATCATCCACAAAAGGCTATTGAACATCTTACTTGCCCTGCCATTTATTTATTTGATATTCTACGCACACACGTACCACTGAGTCCATCCACAATTCCATTCTTCAGAACAAGTGCCCCTGCACAGAAGCAGGATGGAGAGCCCACCATCAAAGAGCAGAAGGTAAAGAGGAAGGGTGTTAACAATAGTTATTGCAACGTTTAGCCGGTGCCTCTATTTTCTGTAAACACAAAGGGCCTCATTACGACCCAGGCGGTAAGTTACCGCCTGGGCCGTGACTTTACCACCATGGCGTAAACTACGTTTACGCCATGGTGGTTGGCGGACTTACCGCCCCATTCCGACCTTGGCGGGGCGGTAAGTCCCCAATCCCCATTTACCCTTCCCCATTCCCATTTTTGCCCCATAGGGCATAATGGGAGTGGGGAAGGCGTTAATTACGCCACCGTAAATTACGGTGGCGTAATTAACTCCATGGTCCCTTAGCGCCATGGATTTTAACACCTGCTAAAAGCAGGTGTTAAAAGCGCCATGGCGCTAAGGGACCTCGTACTCAGGCGGTAAGGGTCGGCGCTGTTAACGCTGCTGTTAACCCCTTACCGCCTGGGTCGTAATGAGGCCCAAAGTCCTTTCATAAAGGAATTTTCTGTGTATTAATTGGAACATCATATCAGTAGGAAGGTCTCTAATTAGAGGATTGCATCGCTCACTAAGAAGAGTTCTAGTGGTGTTCCCGCAGAGTTCAGGTAAGTGTTATAGATTACGCTGGGGTGCAGACGAGGTACGCACAGACTTTCCCACGCGATTTGGCGGGTGCGAGCAGGGTATGCAATGTCGCTGGGATGCGGACGGGGTACGTGTGGGCCTTCCCACGTGATTTGGCTGGTGCGAGTGGGGTATGCGATTTCGCTGGGGTGCGGACGGGGTATGCGCGGGCCTTCCCAAGCGATTTGGCTGGTGCAAGCGGGATACGCTCTGATCTTTCACGCAATAACGATGGGGGGTCTGTATGCTGTCCTATGGATGATGCAGAGCCTTGCGCCGTAGTTGCCATTTCGCTGGCTTTGTCCTGCGCACCGGGGCGTGTCGGGGCATTACTGGCGCTGCTCTATGTTCATTGTGCCACGGCTATCGATGCCTCAGAAAATCCATAAATATGTGTGCCGCGCAATTACTGGCTTGTGCCATGGCTGGCGCACCCGTGGCGCACGCTCCTTTTTGGCGTGTGGCACTTGCACTACTTCTGCACTGAATTCTATGAATTGGGCCCTATGTCTGTAACCTGCCTGGTGTGGCCTGGCAGACTTGTGCTTTTCACGTAATTTACTTTGCCTACTCCCTACCTGATGTGACCTAGTAGCTTTGTGCTGCGCATGTAATTTACTTTGTCTGTAACCCACCTGATTTAACCTGGCAGTCTTGTGCTGCGTATGTAATTTACTATGTCTGTAACCCACGTGCTGTGACCTTGCAGCCTTGTGCTGTGCACGTAATTTACTATGTCTGCATCCTACCTGATATGACCTAGCAGTTTTGTCCTGTGTACGTAATATACTATGTCTATAACCCACCTGATGTGATGGGGCAGCCTTGTGCTGCGTATGTAATTTACTATGTCTGTAACCTACCCAAGCAAGCAACAGCAATTGTAACCTTTAAGCAATGTAAGTAATCTGTAACTGTATCTTTAAGCAATGTTTGTAACTGTAAGAAAGTTTAAGTGTAACCCTAAACAATGTAAGCAACAGCATCCGTAACCTTGAAGTAATCTAAGCAACTAGTTACTATAACCGTAACCTTAAGCAATGTACGGAACTGGAATTGTAACCATAACCTTAAGTATTGAAAGTAACATGAATGCAACAGTGCCTTGATATCCTAAAGGTTTTGTGTGTGATACAAATGCAACATAAATAACAAATAAATAAACAATATCAATGATCAAGGAGATGTCCTGAAAAAGGCAGAAATTGGGGCTTAAAATTTGTGAAGGTCCTTTAAGGCAGAGCACAGGGACAGGGCTTCTTCACATAACTTAGATGCCTTGTCTTTGAGACTTAATGGAGTTGAGCTAAGCATCTGGATACTTTTCCTGTAGTCAAGCCGTGCTTTCCAAATGGCAAGTTGGTTCAGCCAGTTCGAGGCATGGGCTCCCAGTGGAAAGAGTCAGTGAATGAGACGGTCTCGTGGACATCTTCCAGCGGTGCTTCTGCTGCGTCAAATTGGCATTCAGGATGTGTGAGTCGATGGCTTGAAGTAGATGATGGGGTTGAGTTGCTGCAGTTCACTTCAATGGGTCGAATCACCCTTTGTTGGTGTCTGAATAACTGTTGCTGAGTTATGTGACCAATTCTGGCTTAAAAGAAGACTTTATGGCACAGTCATAGTAACATATCGGGTTTTCAGCTTTGAGGTGACCACACAGGCACTGTCATGATGTCATGATTTGATTTTTTTAATTTCCTGATTTTAATGTGTAGGTGTAGACAGAGGTATGGGAGGGCTTGGGAGTAGTTGTCTCCCTATGGTCCTTAAATATTATCATGAACACACCACTAGCAACAACAAAGTACAGATATGTTATTAACTGTTGATCCATGGGGCACACTCTCTGCCTCTGCTTTCACCAATCTGTGCAGGCTGCACTACTTAGAGACCCAATAGGACTTCTTCTTTTGGAGAGGGATATCTCGATGTGGCTACAGAAGACTTTGAGCTTGACCAGCATTCTTAGTGTAAATGGTGTCAAGAGGCAAGACAAAGGGGCTTATCGAGCTTACCTAAAGATGGAAGCTTCCATGATGAACGTGATTCTCTGCTGAACTGGCAGCCATGTGGCCAGACATGCTGGGTTTTAGTGAAGACTCATTAATCACATGCCTTCTTAAAAGTCCATTTATAGGCCATTAGTTTGTTTCAGAAGAACGTGGGTGGGGCTGGTGGAAGAAATATAGTTATAGAAATATGGAATGACAAGAAGGAAAAGAGAAGGGTCTATTTAACCATTCTCAGATGGATGGCATGCAGGCATCAACAACAAACCGTATCTTTTTGATAAGCAAGAATGTTCAGTTTAGTTCAATTCCAAGTCTTTAGTAAGACGAATGGTGCAAACTAATGTGACGAGTGGGGACTTCTAGTATGTTTCCCTTTAATGGCCATGGAGTGAATAATGTATAATGTATTTATTTCCAAGTTTTTTCAGCTAAATGTTGTTGGTCATCTATGACCGTACAGTCATAGATTCAAAGCAGCTCTGTCAAATGTTGAAGGTCAGTGTTATTTGGATAGCTTTGAGTCACTATTGGTGTCACAGCTCTACACTTGAAGTGCGAGCGGTTGTCCTATGCTGTACCTCTTCAACGCAATGTATCCACAGTCAACCGACTTCTGCCCACAAAACCTTGGATATTTTTACCAATGCACACATCTTTCCAAGGAGATCTGGCAGAGATCAGTGCCCACCAAAAGACTAGAGACACTGCAAATTCGAGATGGCTGTGTTAGTGATCTGTACATGCTATCACACTATCCTAACCTCTGTTCTTTCACTGTCAGAATGAGGTCATCATCGCCCTACAGCTGCAGTACTCTTTTAGGCCAACCGATGTTGCAACCAGCTTTGTAGGGCACTTCAATAAATTCACACTCCACATGTTATCTTTCCTGCTCCTTATTTCTTTTTGAAGAATACCCTGCAGGGTTTCAACATCATTCTGAATTAGAATTCATAAAACTTCCTCAACACCAGGTGAAACAGGGTCAGGTGGGGGTGGGAGACAATGGTCTTTCATCCTTTGTCAATTGCCATATACATATTGCACACAGTAAACAATGTATCCAATTGAAAGACAGAAAAAGAGAGAGAGAATTTGACAGTGGCAAAGAGATAATGTAAAATAGGAGCTGCCTGCAGAGGCCAGGGTTGCAGTGCAGGGGGCAAGGGGAACACACAGCATTTGTTTGCCTTGCTAGGCCTTGTTCATGTGCTGCTATGCTCTCAAATGAGTTATGATGACGTTCATGCCTTGCTATACCATGTTATGATTTGAGATATATGGTATCAGGATTGCTGCACCCCTCACAAATCTGTCCATTGAGCTCTGAACACCCACCTGCACTAAACTCCTCATATTCTGTGTTTCATCAAACAACACACATACTAGCTAAGGGACAGGACACATCAGAACAGTACATCTCTACAACCAGCATACACACCAGAGCCCAGACCAATGCATCTAGAAACATGAGCATACAAAGCTCCCCATCGGACACTAATGCCGCTATGTCCTCAACACAGAACATCCAGAAACATATCTGCAACCAGAGCTCAAGGAAGGAGCAAATTAAATGTGCACAATTCCTCTGCCCGCTTAAGTGTTGATCAATGTTTCTGAAGGTCGTCCTTATACCATAACAAAATAAATATCCAATATGCACATTACAGAGCATTGCTAGGGATATATTCCAACGGAATTCTACCCAATTGTTATCACATATGTTGGCCATCATAATCAATCTGGAACTATCCCTAACCCATCAGCCTCTCAGACAAGTCCCAGATCGGAGAGCAATGCTCTTCCCCACTGTAGATTCCTTTTTGGGCAAGACACTTTTGCACACTTCTGTTGTCCCACAGACTGTTTGGAGACACAGTGATTGCTGCAAGAACTTGTCAAACTTATACAATGCCCACAAAATCTTGCTAAGTAAGGCTAAGCGAACCTATGCAAAGCCTTGCTCGTGGCTCAAATAGAATACACACATTGCTTTAAGAAGTTCCCACAGAAACCTGGGGTAGCGAATAATGATGACGTTTGGACAAGTGTTTTCTGGTAGGTGGGCTATTCAGAGCCACAAAATTAACCTGATGGCCCTAATTGCGAGTTTGGTGGTAGTTCAGCAGTAATTCCACTGAACTGCCACCAAATGGAATTACTTTTGATGCCACTTGGTCCCGTGGATTTACTGTGGGATTGCAATAGTGTCAGGCCGTGTAAATCTCCATTTCTTGGAGTCTATAGGACTTCATGGGGATTTTGGCAGCATTACCACCAGCATTAATTCTGCCATAATTCCACAGATTTTGCTGATTTTTCGTGGGTAAGGTGGAGCTTTTATCTCCAACCTGACTGGATGTAAATCCTACACTGTAAGATCAAAATCGGGATTTCGCCGAGTGGTAAACGTTATGGTAATTCCGTTACCACCACTTTTTTGCCACTTTGCCAAACATGAAATGAGACTGCAAATCATTTCACTTTCTCTTTGGAGTTTATGCTAGGCTGTAGAAGCAGAAGTATGCAGAGCAAGCCTAAAACTGTTTAACAGTTTTTATAGATTATGGAGGAGTTTGGTTAGCTTTATTTTCAGTGCATTATATCTGACTGCTTTTTCATCTCTATTTTTGTGTGTTTTTAGGATCCTTTTGTCATATTTCCTTGTTACCTTTACTTCCTAAATATTCCTAAATACAATTTCGGCATCAACACACATGTCTCAGCGTGTACGTTTCAACACATTTGAAAACATCAAAATGTGAAGATGCCCTAACTGCCCCATCATTCCTCTTTTACAATTTCCAAAGCAATGAGATTAACATTTCAGGTGTGCAAGGATGATATTTTTTCAACAAATTACTCAAATAATTAAATCAGTAATTGAACACCTTTAATTCCATAAATGTAGTCTTTTAACCACCATTACTTCTGGCTTTGAATGTTACTTTAATGCAAGTTTGTGTTACAATGCATCATATTCCAACATTGATTTCACCTGTTTATCGTCTCTCTGTGCTTATTTCACATGTGTTCATCTGTCATGGACTCTGCAGCTTCTTCAATATGTTTAATAACTAGGGGTGTACCGAACTTTGGCTTCGTGTAAGTATTCGGCCGAATTCCAGCTGAAAAAAAGCTATTCGGCTTCGGCCGAATAGTTTCTTGCTATTCGGCTCTTGCCGAATACTTTGACATTCTCATTTGAATACAATGCAACATGAAGTCAGAAAGGCAAATATAGACTTCAGTTTGCAAAACTGAATAGAATTAGACCAGACAAATTGCTATCACAAAGCTGAAAAATATCTTATATTGTAATCTGCTCTTTAGGGCATTTTTTGTTACAGATTCTTAGACAAAAAAGCTGCTCATCTTTTATACTTAGCTTGCAAGAATAATGGAACATATTTTCTTTTGGCGAATGTTTATATGCAGTGTGCACTTTTTTTAAGTTGGAAAAAACAAACTGAAAGAAATGTGCATAGATACTTTCAGTTCCTGTCATGTCACTTCCCATTGGGTACGTCATAGTGCCCCTTAGCTTTTTTGTAAGGACTTGAGTCCTGAGTTTAACATTATCTGATATTTTATCAGGAAATTATAAGTTGCATATGGTTGTGTATTGGTGAGAAAGAGTGGCTAGTATAAGTGAAAAGTGAGCAGCATTTGTTTGGGTGGGGTGAATAGATGTGAGATGGAGTTCACGCATTTCAGATTTCCTCTTGACTTGTGTCCTGCATGAGCCGACATGAACCATTTTATACATTTCTATGTGGCTGCAAAGAAGTCTCGAATTTCGACCATATAGACTTTGCAAGTGGATAGAGGATGCAATGCATCTGATTCACAAAGGCGTTCCATTCGCATTTGTGAAGCCTCCTACTTTAAATGGTACTGAATATGCAACAATCTTCTGTACATTTGGACCCTTCATTTTGGTTAAATCTGCTTTATTTCTAATTTTTTATACTTTAAATAAAGATGATACATTCATTACAATGAAGAGAAATAAAAGTACAGAATGCATTTAAAATGGTGCTTTATTTGTTATTTGTTTTTTTAATAAGTGTGTTTTTTGAAGTTTGGAACATGATTTATTAAATAAAGAAACTATTTGACTTTATATTCGGCTTCAGCCGAATAGTTGACAAACTATTCGGTATTGGGCCGAATACTAAATATGCTATTCGGTACAGCCCTATTAATAACTGAGAAGCACTTTGGGATAGGCATTCAATATGCCTCACAAAATACTGGTGTGTATCATATTTGGTGGACAATGCTTTCCCCAACTTTGGAATAGGCGAGGAGTTGGCGGTAATCCAGAAAGAGAGTGCAGAAGAGTTTATAGCTGACCACAGCAATATGAGGAGAGGTTGCAGGTGGTGGTGCAGGAAGAGACAGAAGAGCAACACGTGGAAGTGAAATTTCTGAACGAGAGTACGTGGTGTTCGCCTCACATTATCTCTTCATCCTCAGGAGCACTCTCTTGAGAGAACATGCTGCAAACGCTCCGTACGATCTTTCAGAGATTTGGGTTTCTTTAAAATACCGGGTGCATGCAGGAGAGTAAACATGGTGTAACAAGATCCCAATGTAGTCTGTTTCAATTATGTGAGGACCAGAAAGATGAGATGCTAGTATGAATGTCTGCTTCTTGTGTGAAAATACTACATCAGTTTTGAATAAAACAAAAGGGGATAGAATAATACCCATGAACAGAAGACTAGACTTAGCAGTGATGAAGGAGATGTACACCATTTATCATTGACAGCTCAGGAATGAACACTTTTCAATTAAAAAAAAGAAAAAAGAGTGTACCTGGGTAATGTCCTATAATAGAATGTTGAAGAACTGAAACATGTCATGTAAAATGATATGGAAACGTTAAAAGACAATGGCCCTCATTACGACCCTGGCGGATTTTTTCCGCCATCGGCGGACTTTTCCGCCATGGCGTAAAGTCCGTTTACGCCATGGCGGATGGCGGACTTACCGCCCCATTCCGAGGTCGGCGGGGCGGTAAGTCCCCATTGACCCATTTACCCTTCCCCATTCCGGCCCCATAGGGCTCAATGGGAGTGGGGAAGGCGTTAATTACGCCACCGTACATTACGGTGGCGTAATTAACACCAAGGTCCCATAGCGCCATGGATTTTTACGCCCGCAAAAAGCGGGCGGAAAAGTGACCATGGCGCTATGGGAACTCGTAGTTGGCGGTAAGGGGTCGGCGCAGCTAACGCTGGCGCAAACCCCTTACCGCCAGGGTCGTAATGAGGGCCAATATGCTATAAACTGATGCACCAAGACAAAAGGGTTGTGCTCCTGTCCATAAGAATTTTTACTGTTGACTAAGGGTTGAAAAAAGGTATATTGAGCATCACAGGATATTTTTGGGGTTAAAGAAACATTTGAAATGATGCCTGGTGTTGGTTGATTTTGTTTCAGTATGTCTTATTGTGGAAATGATGAATGTAAATGTATGTTTTGTATGAAATTAATGCAACT
The DNA here is from genome assembly GCF_040938575.1 of Ambystoma mexicanum. Lineage (NCBI taxonomy): Eukaryota > Metazoa > Chordata > Amphibia > Caudata > Ambystomatidae > Ambystoma > Ambystoma mexicanum. Next base: position 482,569,664 of record NC_090921.1, read on the forward strand.
GTTATTGAATACATTTATGATAAGTTAATGTGGAAGTAGTCAATGTAAATTTATATTTTTGTATGAAATTATTTTAACTTGTACTGAATAAATTTTTTTAATGTGTTGCACTAGCAGATGTCTGGCCAGCAGATTTCCAAAATCGAGGTATAACCCCAAATATAGTAAGATGTATATTGAGTTGGGGTAGGGTTATAAAGCCTTGGTAAATCAACCCCGGGCATTCTCCAATTCACTTTCTTAAGATGACTCATCTCAATGCATGCAAGTCAGCTTCCATTGAACCGTCTTACAGCAGGGAAGACAATGAAGGAATGTGCTCAGAGGAGGTTGCATGTCCCTGCCAGCAGTCCTGGAAACATCAGCATAAGCAACCGTCGAAGCTCCACCCTCTCAGCCTGTCCAACTACCTCCACTAATCTGCATACTGAAACAGAGGCTTTATCCACTAGCACAACCTTGTTCCCACTGCTAGCACTGCCCCCACCAATGCAGTTTGTTTTTTGTTGGTGTGCACTATTTGGCAAACACTGATGGATTTAATGATGCATCATGCTGGCATGCACTAACTGTATTTCCTGATGACCGACCTTTGGAAGGAGCTGAAGCCACCAGCAGTAGTAGATGCTTTGGTGGGTCACATTCTCCAGCAGCATCTTACGCTCGTGTATGTGACTGATTGGGAATTAGACAAAAGTGTTTGAAAAAGCAAAGGAGGAATAATTGCCTTCTGAGACAGAAGGCTATCCCAAAATACGCTAGGAATGGTTCTTCATGTGTACAAGAGGGTCATATTGAGCAGCAGAAGTGACCTATTTTCTCAAATGCATGTAGAGTTGAAAAGGGAGTGAATATAGTTCAGAAGTGAGTCAAATTGGATTGAAGGAAACAAATCTGGATCAAAATTAAATTGAATGATGGCCCGCATGGTTGCACTCTGCTGTTTGAAGTTAATGGAACACTGGGCCTTATTATGAGTCTGGCGGTAGCTGTGCCAGTAAAAACAGCACGGCTGCCGCCGGAGTCATTTTTTTTCCAGGGCCTGGCAATGGGAAATTACTGCGGCATTACAGCCCCGGCAAACCCGGTAAATGTCCATTGCCAGGGGGCTGGAAATATTTACTTCCCATTTGAGTGCGGGAATGGGAAGGGCGGTAGCACCGGCACTAATTTTCTAAGGGTACCCTCTTGTTCTAACTCACACCATATCGGTTCTCTTTATTTATTATGTTGCAACAATTAATTTCTGAATATAATTCTATCCGAAACAACACAGAAGTATTTTTAAAATTAATTATTTTTAAGACAACATGTTTTACAGACAAAGTTGCATCTCAACAATTAAAGTGCTAGTGTTCAATCAGCACTGCAAAGTATGTTGACCAAATTCAACTATGTCCCACAATTCATGAATAATAGCACATTTTGTTGAGTAATTAAATGTATAACTTTTAAATTCAATTTGAAATGTATCTACTGCTCAAATCTCAATGCAATCGTCCTCAAGTTGAGGAATCCTATCAAATTAATTATGCCAGTGAAAAAAAGTGAACATACCTCACCTTATGGTAAATTTCGGAATACATCTACTTATTAGGTATGACAAAAATACCGTTTATGAAAACCTCATGCATTGATTACATGAATCCCCTTTCCTATTACATAAGGGTGTTTAAGAATGATCCTCAACTCAGTTTGTTAATGCTGCCCTAGTGGTTTTCATGGCTCAACTAACATGTTATTAACTATAAACATTTATCTGATAGAACCATACAGATGAGGTACCGAATTTGGACCCAGACTTAGCATTGGTCACAGCTTCTCTGCACAGGTAGCAGGTGATGAGATGCTGTCCTTCTTTGTTATCCAGTATGGAAGAAAACTCCCACTCTTTGGACTTTCCTCCTGGAACAAGAAGTCATGTCTTCCTCTGCTCATTCGGTTGTGAAGGTGTTGGTGGATGTGGTAGAGTAGGTGCTGTGCCTGCCACACAATGACATTGATATCTGGCAGGTTGTATTTTAAGGATATTGTATACAGGTGGAAGAGCAGCTTTGCCCTTCCATCCTATCTCTGCAGCAGTGACACTATCCTCCTCTGTAGCCTTTATTTTGCAAATCATGTGTGCAGGTGTGTCAGACCAGATGGTTCAACACCTTTGTCTTCTTCATCATCATCAGTATCCACTGCCATAACATCAGTGGATGGGGGAAGTGTTGGTGGGGACCAGGGACATCCCACAACCTGCACCTCTTCCCAGTTTGATGGCAGATACAATCTATTACTCCATTCCACCTGATGCCCCCCTTTTACACTGACACTTTCAATGCTCAAGACAAGTTGACTCTGAAAGTGGTGGTCACATCTGCACAGCCACGAGTTAACGCTATGGTCTCTTGCCTCAAAAGAATTCTAAAATGTGTTAAGCAACTGGTCTAGGAGCTGGCCACTAAACGCTGATAGAGACATTTGCAGCGCCTCCTCAATATAATATGTTCCTGACTAGCAAGAAATATAAGACTTTTCCTCTGCAACTAGGATTTCCTATGGCCACTAAAGTCCAACTCACTGGATATAATACCTTTCTTTCTACCAATAAATATAAGACTTTTCCTTTGCAACTAGGATTTAGTACAACCACTAAAAAACAATATAGTCAGTTTCAGCAAATACATATCATCTCCTTCTGCCTGCCACTAAATGTAAGACTTTTTCTCTGCAACTATTATTGGGTAGTGTTTTTATATATTTGAATTTATGGAGTGCTTTCCCTAAAGCACTGTGCAGAGAAAGTAAGTAAATGGTTACATAAACATTTGTGACAATGAAAAGGAAAATGTGTGTTTCCTTTTAATGTTGCTGAATGCCTAAAAGATGAACTTTCACAGAAAAGTGTAAAGAAACACGGGTGTGAGCAGATCATAAAGAATGAGGAATGGAATTATAAAGTGTAAGAGCCAGAAGGGAACATTAGTGAAAACAGACCTGCGCACAGTGAGAGTGAGGACGGCCAATACAAAAAAGATGGAAGAACAAAAGGTACGACTATGAGAATAAGCAGAAATGAGGGAGGGAAACTAAGGAGGAGCAATGCCATGCATATATTTAAAGATTGCAGGTTAGTTGTGAAACTGAAGTTGGTAGACAGTGGAGAGCAGGAACACAGAGGGATAGATGTACTGACAAGGAGAAACACAGCTGTGAAGTTAAATGGCAGAGTTGAAAAAAGACTGTTGAGGGGAGAGTGATTAATCTGAGAGGCACAAGAGGAATGAGAAACAGTGGTGAAGTCATGAGTAAACCAAAGTGCTAATACAGGCTTTAGTTGCAAAGATTGTCAGGCAAGGGGTATTGTATGACTATTTGGAAGTTGAAAATGACAAGGACAAGTAAAAGAAGACGTGATTAGTGAAGGTAATTGAACGGCTAAAAAGGATACCAATATTACTAGTAGATGAATTAAGATGAATAGAGATGGGAGAAAAATGAATATGGCAGGGCAATCTTGTTGGTAGGGTTGGAGAAAGGGGGGTGTCAGTTTTGGTAGAGCTAAACTGAAGGGATTAGGTGGGCATCAAAAGATTAACAGTTAGAGAGGAAAGAGTGGCGCTGTTCAGAAAAGGCACAGAAGAGAAAAACTGTGGTATGGCCACTAAAGACTTACTGCCTCTGAATATAATCTACTCCAGCCTATTAAAAAAGACTCACCCTAATAAAAACGTTCTAATACTCTGTATAACCACCCTCTGACACTGAACAAACCAGACACATACACCGGAAACTACAGATACTAGACTGGTACTCCACAACACCCAGCAGAACTCTAAAACCAAACGCACATAAATTACCCATATACAACCTTGCACCAAAAACCACACAATGACGACCAACTAAAAACAGACCGGAACGCAGTGACCCATTTTTTCCAAACTGAAGCTGCCAACAGCAGATCAAAGTTCTAGTGTGCTTTTCCCTCTCAATGCCACAAACCCCTCCCAACCTCTTCCTTTACAGATTCACAGAATTCCTGGACACCATGAAAAGGGCAGCTGTGCGCGGTATGCATCACAAAAGTGTCCCCTATAACTCGTATTTGGTATGGCCATTAAAAGTCAACACATTCAATTACAGACACAGAATGGACTCTCTTGAATGCTATTTTTTTATTGCCACATTCTCAAGCAACTAATAATTGGAACGGGCACTGAAAGATGGCACAGTCACAACTACCTAATACAATCACTTTCTGCCTTCAAAGCAAAAAGTATTTGGTTTGGCTACTTAAAGACATCTCATTCAGTAATAGACACTGAAACCCATCAACTCCTACCTACCAAGAAATATAAGACTTTTACTCTGCTACTAGTATTTGGTATGAATACTAAACGACAACACTTTCAATAAAGGCACTGAATAAAATCTCCTTTTGCCTACCAAGAAATATAAGACTTTTTCTCTGCAACGATTATATGTTATGGCCACTAACAGATAGCATAGTTACATACAGCTACTCATTCTAATGCCATCTCCTCCCTGGATCCAAATAATTATGTGGTGCCTATCTTCATATATGGGCAACAAATGTCACATGAGCTTATGTCAGGCAAGGGATCACTTGGATGCAGCATTATTAGTAGTATCTGCACAAAGCTGTACTAACTTATTTCAATTTCCTACCTGTCACTCAACTAAATCCTACTTTATCATTCTCCCTGTTACTCAAGTAAAGCTTATCTTAATGTTCTACTTCTGTCTCAACTCAGTCCTACTCCCTCAATTTATTTAGCAACTTTATGTCTCTGTCTAACAAAAAGTGATCCTGAAATTGGACACCCGAAACAATTTACCTAAACCACTGATAATGTTCAAAATTAGGGATTGACGGGCCTTAGAGTGTTTGGCTCTAATGCTGGTTTGAACTTTTGAATAAAAAGTTCAAATTGGCTTCACCCGTTCAAGCCTCAATAGTGATGGCTCACGAGCTGAATCGAGCTGAGTCAGTGAATTCACTATGGCATGATTTGAGTGCCAAAACTTTTAAAATCCATGCAGATTTTAAGAAAGTATGAGGCAGGTTCTCAAATCTTTTTTTGATGTAAGTCATGATATTCAATTGACTGCTTGCACCAAAAAAACATTGCGCTCTATGCACAAATGGTGTCTGAATTTCTGCATCATACTTCTGCACATTCAGGTAGCCCTTTCATCTCCTTTGTGCATTTACACAAATAAGGGGGTGTTTTTGTACATTTCAAAGTGCATCCTGAATCCACAAACAAAATGCTCTTTAAAATGCATAGCAAATATTGAACTCCCCAGCACCTATTTGGAATATGTGTAAGGGGATGTGCAAGGCATGAAAGGGTCACTGCTGACAATGTCTTGCATTTACTCTTAAATGGAACAGCAGCGGCACAACTGCTGCTGGTCTAATTCCCTTTCTATCCGGAATATGGGGATAAAAATGCTGTTTTGCTTTTTAACAATTTCCAATGACGGACCCTTTTCTAAAATGATCACAAATGAGAAGAGTTATTGTGAGGAATTCAACCATCCATAAGGTGGGTGTGTGCTTACCTAGGCTTTTTTGAAATTTTAGATGAAATTGGATGATGGTAGATCAACCTCCGGAAAATGTGTGGGACTAAATCTGCACATATTTTCTTATGCTCACTGCACACGTACGCATAGACCCTTGTACTATGGGTGGACACAACCTACAGGCGCCGACGTCCTGTCATATTTGATTGGAATGTGACAGCCAAGAGGACATCGAGGCATCTCAGAAGGGGGAAGGCAAAATCTTCCTCCTGGCATGGCCAGCCTAATTAACTAAAAAAGGCTCCATGGGTCTGCCCTGTCCGTTTTTAGCTGCTGGTGGTAGCTTTTCATACTAATCAGAGTTAATTCAAGCAGGCACATCGGAGGCCAGGTCGCAGGACTAACAAAAGACAGGAAAACCCCAACAACCTTTGATATGCACTGTGTCAACCTGAAGCCAGCTCCCACATCTCAGTATCAAGGGCGTCACTTGTCATGTCTGGGACTATATATTTACAGTAGTCACCCCACAGGGGACCCCATTCAGAAAGTATGAGTATGTGGATTGATGGAGACAGAAAGTCTGTTCTTGCCACAGCTTCAAGGGAGACCTGATTGCTTTAATCAGTACCCACAGAGAGCTCAATTAACCAGAGAGACCCTTTGATGAACAACAGACAGGATGATGGGTGGGGCTTAGTATTACAGGTTGTATACTAATTGACCTTTTCACAATTGACCTTGGGAGAATTGACCTCGGGAGAATTGACCTAATTTAGAAGGTCAATGAGGACACATATGCGGGGGGAAACCCCCCGCAACCCCCAACCCAATCCAAAACCCCCCTGCAAATCCCCACCCAATCCCCTTATATTATTTATAATACAAAACGAACCCAATACATATATAAAATAACTAAAATAATATAAAGGTCAATTGTGCAGAAGGTCAATTAGGACCACTATAATTAGGTCAATTGTGCAAATGGTCAATTGTAAAAGGTCAATTTTGAGTAATACCGTTTTACATGTTTTCACCTATGATACCGGTGTGGTATCAAAAGTAACAGTTTGAAAACATTTATTATCAAACTTTGTGGGGTTGCTGTAATGCCTTCCTGGACCTACCTCTAAGTAGATTGTTCCCTCAACTGATACTTCTAAGGGCCATCTAGTCTGTAAATCCAAATCCAAAGTTTGTCTGTGTCCAAACCGTTGCTTGCCCTCACACTTAAACCAATTGTGATAGGGGGTTTTCTTGAAGGAAAAATTGTGACTTAAAAAAAAAGAAAATGTAAACCACAGCTGTTTCAGGTAGTCGTATGTAAGGATTTGTCTTCCTGCTGCATCCTTGATGAATCTGGAGAGAGTGGGTTTGATTGCCACTGGAATGCTAGTGGGTGGAATGTTTGTGTATGACTGGTGTTCTCTGGAGACAGAGATGTAAGCCTGAGAGAGAGGATGCCGGTGCTTTCCACTGCGAATTGGAACTTACCATCTTGTAAATATGACTGTAAGAACTGGATGTAATACTTGGGAACTTAATAAAGAAGTTACCTATTCATACCATGATGTCAGAGTCATTATACCAGAACCCAGATTTCCACATTGGCAACGAGGATGCTGGCTGTGCTGGGGGGACAGCACAGAAGATGAAACAAGCACCGCCCCCCAACCCAAAGATGACCCTCTCTCTCAGGTAGGCGCTGGTATTAATTTTTGCCTGCGCAGCGAGCTCGGCGCTGGGTCCAGAGGCACAGGGAGTGAGGAGCAGCACTAAGCACTGAGACTAGTGAGGCCAGTGGGCTTGCCAACAAGGGGCATACAAAATGGGCATTGAGCTGGCAGTTCAAGGAGTTATCTCTGGGGGCTAGAGGCCCATTGCAGCACTTGGAGGGGCTTGGAGCCCGTGGCTGCAGGCCATTGCAGCACTTGAAGGGGCTTGGAGCCTGAGGCTGTAACTTAGAGGCTTTGGATCAGCAAAGTTTGGCTGGGGTGCTAAACAGAGATACACTGTAGCAAGCAGATAAAGTGCTTTTATCAGAGCAGCGGCATTATTTTACCTGTGGGGAGCTTGGAGCTCAGCATAGCGCTGTCGAGGACTTTAGTAGCTCGAAGTGCCATAAAGCACTGTCGAAGGAGAAGTTTTTACCTATTGCTAGGGTGTCATTTTGCTTGCGAACTGTGTATGCTGCCCGGCGCTGCACCACTGTGGGTGGATTTGGTCTGCTGTGTGAAGCCGCAAGAAGGTGGTGGAGCACAGGTGGGAGACGCTCTGTGGGCACATGGTGCGATTTCCCGGAGCGTTGCATAGCTATGTATATGAGAAGGCTCTGGGAAGTCTTTGAAGGTTGTGCAAGGGGAGGCTGCTGTGTGAGCGAAGCTGCAGGGCTGAATACTGAGAGCGAGGTTGTTGTGGGTCGAGTAGCGAGGCGACCGTTGGTGCACGGAACTCTGTCCTCGCTGGAGGTTAGCTGAAACTGGTGACGTCAGCTGTGTGGCTGTGGGAGCTGGTGATTATTGCCGAATAGTGAGCATCATAATTGAACGTCACACAGGTTGACTGTTGCTGTGATAGTAGAGTCATTAGAGTAAGGAACCTAACGATGTGACAGAACGTGACTCTCCTGATGTACTACTAGTACAGGGTTCCTTACTCGGACAATGGCGTGCGGAAGTTGAATGGGTTGTGATAGCTACTATTTCCTACACAGCGGAAGCATTTATGCAAGGAGAAGGCGCTGCAAGAAGAGAGGCAAGGAGGCTTCAGGCGTTTTGAAGAAGATGTCGGCACAAAGGTGGGAAGCGCTAATGGAGCAGTGGTTGAAGCTGCTATCAGCTTTAAAGCTAAGAACGCCCTAACATGTTGAGGAAAGAGAAGAGGCATGAGTAGCCACGAAGAGCAGAGTGTGTTCCTTGTGAAAAAAGTAAAGGTCATTAGAGAGGGAAGCGTTTCTGTCGAGAACAAAAGGCTCCACAATTTGAAGGATATAATGACCCAACCCGAGCAGTGCTGTGAGTTGTGCTATGAAACATCTATGGGGGAAGTGCTGAAAGAGCTGGTTACAGAAGATCTGTATTTTTGCCTAAAATGTGGTGCCGTTATTAATTTGCCTACAAATAGTCAAATGTTGACCCTACAGGAATTGGATCCTGATATTTTGAGGTTTTTCAAAGAGATTTTGCTGAAACATGTGGAGAGATTTGAGTTTATGATGTCATGTTTTATTTTGGTTAAGCAGGTTAACTTTTAGTTGTTGACTTAGATGTCATATCATGTGAGATTTGTTAATCATTTGGTCATTTCTGTGGGTAAAGGAGTTGGGGTAAATGGAGTGCAGTTAGAGTGCATGTCACAGCCTCTGTCAGTTGAATACATGTTGTGATTTTAATAGGTGCTTAGCAAAAGGATAATTTTAGTCTCATCAGCGTGTTTATCAAATGTTTTTTTCCACAGATGGACTCATAGGTGAATTACAGTGTTGACTGAGCAGGATAATAGAGTTAACTTGAACCACGTTGATTATGGTGTCTGCTGCACTAATAATGTTCTTTTCCAGGCTGGACATTTTGTTGAGAGTAGGACACACTGTTGTCCCAATGCTATGACCTGACACATTTTATTCTTCACAGGTGGGACTTTTGTTAATGCTGCAATGTTGGGACTTTTGTTATAATAAAGTTTAGTAGTGCTGATTGTTAAGAGAACATTTTTTTTTTTGGTTATGTTTCCTAGTTAGAAACCTTACAGCGGTGTTATGATAACGTGAAGATTGTATGCGATTTTATGCTGTTGGTGTGATGCTTGTGTTGTATTGAATGTGGTTCTCCCTAAGATGAGTTGTTGAGTGAAGAATGCTTTCAACACGGGCACATGAGGGGTGCTGGGGTCAATGAGTTTGTGAAGTAGCTACCCGAGTATTAGATATACTCAGCCTGGTTGGGAGTGGTGTGTTTAGGCACACCTTGGTGTTGTGAATGAAGGGTGTGAGGCAGTTTGAGTGGTTGTTTCATTGTGGACTGTTGGAGAGTGGATATGGATGAGAGGTTTGGGTGCCTCATTGTGTGCAAGGTCTGGTTATGGTATTTCATGTGGTTGGTGATGTCTCTTCTTCACTTAGCAGAAAGGGGAAGGGGCATTGTTGTTTAGTTTGTCCCACTGCAGTGAGGACGTTCATGGTTTTGGTGGTTGTTAGCAGAATGCCTTAGTCTGGTGAGATGATGCATGTGCATTAAAATGTAGGTGTCTGTGTGTGTGTGTGTTTGAGTTAACTGGTCACGTTTTTGATATCTCTAAGGAGGGGAGATATGTAAGGATTTGTCTTCCTCCTGCATCCTAGTGGAATCTGGAGACAGTGGTTTGATTGACACTGGAATGCTACTGGGTGGAATGTTTGTGTATGACTGGTGTTCTCTGGAGGCAGTCGGAGATGTAAGCCTGAGAGAGAGGATGCTGGTGCTTGCCACTGTGAACTGGAACTTACTATCTTGTAAATATGACTCTAAGAACTGGATGTAATACTTGGGAACTTGATAAAGAAGTTACATATTCATACCATGATGTCAGAGTCATTATACCAGAACCCAGATTTCCACATTGGCGACGAGGATGCTGGCTGTGCTGGTGGGACAGCACAGAAGATGAAACAAGCACCGCCCCCCAACCCAAAGATGACCCTCTCTCTCAGGTAGGCGGTGGTATTAATATTTGCCTGCGCAGGGAGCTCGGCGCTGGGGCCAGAGGCACAGGGAGTGAGGAGCAGCACTAAGCACTGAGACTAGTGAGGCCAGTGGGCTTGCCAACAAGGGGCATACAAAATGGGCATTGAGCTGGCAGTTCAAGGAGTTATCTCTGGGGGCTAGAGGCCCATTGCAGCACTTGGAGGGGCTTGGAGCCCGTGGCTGCAGGCCGTTGCAGCACTTGAAGGGGCTTGGAGCCTGAGGCTGCACCTTAGAGGCTTTGGATCAGCAAAGTTTGGCTGGGGTGCTAAACAGAGATACACGGTAGCAAGCAGATAAAGTGCTTTTATCAGAGCAGGGGCATTATTTTACCTGTGGGGAGCTTGGAGCTCAGCATAGTGCTGTCGAGGACTTTAGTAGCTCGAAGTGCCATAAAGCACTGTCGAAGGAGAAGTTCTTACCTGTTGCTAGGGTGTCATTTTGCTTGCGAACTGTGCATGCTGCCCGGCGCTGCACCACTGTGGGTGGATTTGGTCTGCCGTGTGAAGCCGCAAGAACGTGGTGGAGCACTGGTGGGAGACGCTCTTTGGGCACATGGTGCGATTTCCCGGAGCGTTGCATAGCTATGTATATGAGAAGGCTCTGGGAAGTCTTTGAAGGTTGTGCAAGGGGAGGCTGCTGTGTGAGCGAAGCTGCAGGGCTGAATACTGAGAGTGAGGTTGTCGTGGGTCGAGTAGCGAGGCGACCGTTGGTGCACGGAACTCTGTCCTCGCTGGAGGTTAGCTGAGACTGGTGACGTCAGCTGTGTGGCTGTGGGAGCTGGTGATTATTGCCGAATAGTGAGCATCATAATTGAACGTCACACAGGTTGACTGTTGCTGTGATAGTAGAGTCATTAGAGTAAGGAACCTAACGATGTGCCAGAACGTGACTCTCCTGATGTACTACTAGTACAGGGTTCCTTACTCGGACAATGGCGTGCGGAAGTTGAATGGGTTGTGATAGCTACTATTTCCTACACAGCGGAAGCATTTATGCAAGGAGAAGGCGCTGCAAGAAGAGAGGCAAGGAGGCTTCAGGCGTTTTGAAGAAGATGTCGGCACAAAGGTGGGAAGCGCTAATGGAGCAGTGGTTGAAGCTGCTATCAGCTTTAAAGCTAAGAACGCCCTAACATGTTTAGGAAAGAGAAGAGGCATGAGTAGCCACGAAGAGCAGATTGTGTTCCTTGTCAAAAAAGTAAAGGTCATTAGAGAGGGAAGCGTTTCTGTCGAGAACAAAAGGCTTCACAATTTGAAGGATATAATGACCCAACCCGAGCAGTGCTGTGAGTTGTGCTATGAAACATCAATGGGGGAAGTGCTGAAGGAGCTGGTTACAGAAGATCTGTATTTTTGCCTAAAATGTGGTGCCGTTATTAATTTGCCTACAAATAGTCAAATGTTGACCCTACAGGAATTGGATCCTGATATTTTGAGGTTTTTCAAAGAGATTTTGCTGAAACATGTGGAGAGATTTGAGTTTATGATGTCATGTTTTATTTTGGTTAAGCAGGTTAAATTTTAGTTGTTGACTTAGATGTCATATCATGTGAGATTTGTTAATCATTTGGCCATTTCTATGGGTAAAGGAGTTGGGGTAAATGGAGTGCAGTTAGAGTGCATGTCACAGCCTCTGTCAGTTGAATACATGTTGTGATTTTAATAGGTGCTTAGCAAAAGGATAATTTTAGTCTCATCAGCGTGTTTATCAAATGTTTTTTTCCACAGATGGACTCATAGGTGAATTACAGTGTTGACTGAGCAGGATAATAGAGTTAACTTGAACCACGTTGATTATGGTGTCTGCTGCACTAATAATGTTCTTTTCCAGGCTGGACATTTTGTTGAGAGTAGGACACACTGTTGTCCCAATGCTATGACCTGACACATTTTATTCTTCACAGGTGGGACTTTTGTTAATGCTGCAATGTTGGGACTTTTGTTATAATAAAGTTTAGTAGTGCTGATTGTTAAGAGAACATTTTTTTTTTTGGTTATGTTTCCTAGTTAGAAACCTTACAGCGGTGTTATGATAACGTGAAGATTGTATGCGATTTTATGCTGTTGGTGTGATGCTTGTGTTGTATTGAATGTGGTTCTCCCTAAGATGAGTTGTTGAGTGAAGAATGCTTTCAACACGGGCACATGAGGGGTGCTGGGGTCAATGAGTTTGTGAAGTAGCTACCCGAGTATTAGATATACTCAGCCTGGTTGGGAGTGGTGTGTTTAGGCACACCTTGGTGTTGTGAATGAAGGGTGTGAGGGAGTTTGAGTGGTTGTTTCATTGTGGACTGTTGGAGAGTGGATATGGATGAGAGGTTTGGGTGCCTCATTGTGTGCAAGGTCTGGTTATGGTATTTCATGTGGTTGGTAATGTCTCTTCTTCACTTAGCAGAAAGGGGAAGGGGCATTGTTGTTTAGTTTGTCCCACTGCAGTGAGGACGTTCATGGTTTTGGTGGTTGTTAGCAGAATGCCTTAGTCTGGTGAGATGATGCATGTGCATTAAAATGTAGGTGTCTGTGTGTGTGTGTGTTTGAGTTAACTGGTCACGTTTTTGATATCTCTAAGGAGGGGAGATATGTAAGGATTTGTCTTCCTCCTGCATCCTAGTGGAATCTGGAGACAGTGGTTTGATTGACACTGGAATGCTACTGGGTGGAATGTTTGTGTATGACTGGTGTTCTCTGGAGGCAGTCGGAGATGTAAGCCTGAGAAAGAGGATGCTGGTGCTTGCCAATGTGAACTGGAACTTACTATCTTGTAAATATGACTCTAAGAACTGGATGTAATACTTGGGAACTTAATAAAGAAGTTACATATTCATACCATGATGTCAGAGTCATTATACCAGAACCCAGATGTCCACATCTTACCAATAGGTGTAGTTGTGACAGTTCAAAATAGTTAAACTCAAAAGGGCTGCCCTTGGAACCTTCCATGCAGGGCTCTTGCCGTAAGTCAATAGAGTTCACAATGTCTCTGGGTCTCTAAGGGGTTCCCTTCCACAAGGATCGATCCAATCAGTTGCAAAGAAAAAGACACAGTTCCTGTTAGGCCTCTCAGGGTTCCCTTCCCCAAGTCTAAGCCTCTCTTTAAAAAGTTCAGCAATGCCTCTTGTGGGCCTCTTGGGGTTCCCTTCCACAAGCCTAGGCCCCTCTGGTCTCAAACAAAAAGAAATGTCCTCTTGTCAGGATGTACCTTTCACAGTAAAGTTCTTTCATGGGGGTAGTATCAGAGACTTTTGAGAAAGCTAGGTTCTTTTCTCCTCCCAGACGTGACCACTTTGACCTCTAACCCCTCTCCTTATTCTCTGGCACTTTTCCTCTTCTGTGCCTCTTTCACTCTGTCCTTTTCCACTTTACTGTGCTTCATGCACACCTTATATTTCTGTTGTGCAGATTTGCACATTCTTTTCACTTTTCTCTGCCTCTTGCACAGTTATCCTTACTTTTCACTGTGTTCTCTTGCACCATGAATTCCTTAACATGTTCTCTTGTACCTTCATTGGCCCTTTTAATGTGCCTCTTGAACTCTATCTGTTGCTTTTGGGTCACTTGCACCCGCTTTCTCACTTTCGGGTTGCTTGCACCTTCTCTTGACTGTCTGCTTTCCTTTTCCCTGTCTCTTTTCTGTATCTCTATGTTTCAGGTCACTTGCGCCCCTCTCCTTACATTTGGGTCTTCCTAGAAACCAACTCTTGCTGGTTCTGCTCTGTCAGCACACTTTGCTATCTTCCATTACTGCTATACTTCTATAGCATCTTTTCTGTCATTCAGATTTGCTTTCTTTCATGGCTTTCCAGCTTTCACTTGCTTCACTTTTCTTTTACCTTTCTCCTGCTTCGTTTTGCTTTCTTTCGCCACTTCCAGCTTTCGCTTGCTTTAGTCCAGCTTTCACTGGCTGGCCTCTTTGTTCAACAATGCTCCTGCTCTTTCTCCAACCACCCGCCCACGAGATTCTCTCTGTCTCATGAAACTCACCAATAGTAGCACAGAGGCAGCAAGCAAGTCAATTGGGTTTGGGTCGAGGTCAGGGTCTCACCATCTGCCCCTCAGACACCCGGGGGACCGGCACATGTCCCAAGGGAAAAAGCATTTTCCTGAATACCGCTGACAGGATACAGGGTGCCTTGCTCTGGCTCCCTGGAACCACAGGTCCCTAGCCACACTGCAGTCCCTCACAAACACCGGGCCAGTGTCTCAGTATGCCGTTCTCCGCCGGATCCTCCAGGCTTCTGTTCCTGCATCTCCCTGATCCTTGGCTCCTCTCATCCAGTCAGCATCCCCGACTTGCTCAATGCTTCTGCCAGAACAACCCTTCTTATAATGCAGGTGAGAGTCAACTGGAGTCAGGTGTGCACAGTTGGATTATAGTGCCTGACCTTGCCTGACTGATTAGTGGGACAATTCAAGGGTGTTACATGGTAGGCATCACTTTGTATTCCTATGTTGTTTTTATGGGTAATCATCATTTCTCCCAATCGCCTTGCCTTTGTTCCAGTACTTATTGGAAATGGGAAGGGAGAGATGGGGTGGAATTGGACATACACCATTATTTCTGAGGGAGAGTGGGTTGGTGTATAATTGGAAAAGGGGGAATACCATGTCTAGCCCTTGGGTATTCTCCTGCCAATCCTCCGTGACCCTCCACTCAGGTGATCCTCCCTTGCTTGTCCACCTCCAGGGCCAGGATTCAAAAGCGATGGTCCGTCCCTGGCTTCCTGAATGGAAGATCCTGAGGGAGTAGGTGGGATAATACCATCAGGTTTCTCACACACCCCTTTACCTTTTTCTGTTGCAAAGCACTCTGGTTATGCACTCAGCCATACAGGAGATTGGTGATGGGGTCCCAGGATTAGTTCATTAAGGTAGGCGTAGCCTATATCAATCAGTGTGGCCCGTTTGGCTTTAAAAGAGGGCTGAGCCTCTCATTGGGCAGATAATCTGAAGACTTTGCAAGGAGTAACAAGAAGAACTTAGCATTGGACACTGGCTGAAGTAACCATCTGCCTTTCAGCTTTTTTCAGCTTTCACCAGTGAAGGAAGGCCACATTTTCAAAGAGGGAAGCAAGATCCCTCCTAAACATCTTCCAGGGAACAGAGGGAGATTCTGAATCCAAAGGACTCTCCAACAGCTCCAGAACTGAGACCCAGCTAGCACACAGTGTGCCCTGCAAGTCTGTGCAGCAATCTTCTGAGGTGGGTAGTGCCAGAGAGACTCTGAACCAAACCAAGGACAAGGCAGTTGACTGCAACACTGTCCTCAACTTCGGGCCGTCTGCCTTAAAGGACAACACAAGCCCAGTAAAGAAGCTAGGAGGAGTGCATTAAGAAGCATCCCACCGACATACGCCTTAAAGGACATTTTCGAGCCAGTCGAGCCCCTCGTGCTGTAACCAACTGCACCGCTGACTGTTGTTACACCACAGTTGCTAACACCATCTGCGATGCCTCGACCAGTGCTTCAGACCCACCAGCACTGAGACAAGCCTGAGCCACGGTGTAGGCCAGCCTGCAGCCATCCGTCCATCCTCCCTTGCCGAACTGCCTGCTGCCTTATATCGGCAGCTGTCTCCTTTCTTGAACTCTGTAGCAGAAGCTTCAAAGCACCCTGAAACAACTCTACACTGTCGAGCACCAAGAACTTCTTCAAGCACATGGTACATTGTGGTTCTGTCCCCCTGGTCCTTCTTCAAAGACCCCTAGTGAGATTTTATGACGCATTGCTCCCTTTGTGCTGAAACCAAGTATCCTTGACCTATTGCGATAAATTACTTTACTGACTACCCTCCTGTCAGTATTTTATTTTATTTTATTCTTCATTTATAACACACTTAATACCAGCGAGTGGTTTCTAAGCGCAAGTATCGGGATTGAAACCTGTGTTGCGCCATGTTGTCTTGCTTCCAAGACAAAAAAGTTTTCCTTGCGCTATCCTTCCTGCTCTGATCATCCAGAGCGCATCCCTTTTCCTTCTTGAAACTGCCTGTCCTCTGCATTCCTTTACAGGGTGGGTTGTATTTTGTAGTGTTCTAGAACTGTCTGTTGAATAATAATAAAGTAGACATTTTTATACACCTTGACTGGACAGTCTCTTTTATCATTTGGTAATAATTGTATTTCAGCTGTGTTGCAACTAACCAACGATCCATGACCTTGCAGAAAAAAGCTTGCCGTTCAGTCCATGTTACCAAAATTGTACATGGAGGTTTATAATTTGCTTGTGTTTCCAATCTGTTTGGATCCCTTCTGGTTTACTAGAGGTGTGGGGCTGATTGATAGTTTAGAAACCGAATTTCATCCCTGGACCACTGGTGCCGCGTAAGTTGATTCATCACATTTATCCTCTGTGCAGGGACGTCATTTCAACAAAATGCCAGGGTTAGCGTAAGTGACATCACACGACCCTTGACCTCTGATGACATCACAGAAAGTGACCCCACCCCAAAGTGATATCATAGGAAGCAATAGAAAACGAACTTTCACCCCTTGACAAAACAGGAAGTTGCAGCACATAGCATTGTTCCTAAGTACACTACATAAAATATGGTTATAATATCACTATAATGTGATATACATTTCATATAAGAATGGATCACCATATGTATCATTAAGATCAGTGTGTATAGGCCCATATTACCAAATTACTGTGAATGCAAGCAGACGTCCATCGCCAAATGATAATGATGTGTTATTATATAGGACTTGCGCATACGCGCTTTAAATAGAACAATTATACATACAATATAAACCAACCTGTGTTGGTATTCATTTATCAACTTCAGAAGAATGAAAGGCTGAGTTGAGGTGTTTAAGAACAGATTAAATCAGTGATTCACCCCTTGAAGTGGGCTTGAAATAAACCTTTAATGAGTTTAGCAATTATTGTATAGAATTCCAGAAAGACAAATTATTTGTTGTTCCTTTTCTTTCTTATTTAGGGTCACTGGTGAAAGTGTTAAACTTGTATAACCCCTTTTTTTTTCTTTTTTTTTAAAGAGGCGTGAACAAGAAAGCCAGCCACTCCAGAAGCAAAGATCCACATGGTGCTGGCCCCAGCCCAGGAGGTTGCATTCTTCTTTTAGGGGTAGCAACGGAGACCACAGGGGTAGCAAGGGAAACCACAGAGGTAGCAGGGGAGACCTCAGGGGGTCGCAGTTGCTACCGCTGGCGACCCCCAAATGACGGCCCTGCCTCTGTGCTTTTCCGTTTGCATTAATTTTGATATCCCTACTGTATAATTTCCTTAGCCAACAATAATATTGAATTCTAGTGCTCCACTCTAGTCTCCTAGAATGTATTAGTACCAAAGAGATTAATTTGGGCCAAGTCAAACCATTAAATACTCGTATCTATATCAGCAGCTGCAATTCCGGTTTTCGACAGCTCCATATTGTTCAAATCTTTTGAGTTGAGCTGAACCCCCATTGTTAAGACAGACCTCAGTGTAATAATTAACAAAAAAGGCAAAGTGAATCCTGGTCTGAGCTGAGCTGGAGTTAAAAAAAAAACAGTATCTACAAAACTGAAAACAAACGAGAAGGGCTACAAAGAAGGAAGAAAATATGTGCAAGAATCTTGTTTCATCGGAAAGTGATAAAAATAACAGATGTTGGCAATATTGTATAGTTGGTACGTAGCGCTAAGTGCGACCAATGAAATGTGCGGTAAAAAAAGAGAGACAGGAATCAAAGATAAGACAGAAATAAGGGTCCGGTAATAGAAGGAGAAAAATAGACGCAGGATGGAGATGGTCATTCACTGGTGTGGGAGCAGGGCCGAAGAGAATGTTGCTTTTTGGGGTTAAGGTGCAGAGAATGGGAATACATTTCACAATGTTTTTAATATCTTCTTTATTGAACACAATCATAAGAAAGCAGTACAGGACAATGAACAAAAATAAACATTTCTAAATGAAACAATGCCAACACGTATCAGTTTACTCCAACTTAAACCCCATTAAAACGTTCCGCAAGCAAAAACTGTTAAAAACCATGTCCAAAGTTGTGGAGTCTGTAAGGGGATGCTACCATATTCACGAACTCCAGAATTGACAGCTGTTGAGAAACAGTGGCCGAGACCTCATTTGGGGGTTGGCAGGGGTCACAACTGTGAACCCTGGCATTCTCCATGTGACCACTGGCACTGCCTTTGCAACGCCCCGGGAAGTATCGGATTTCAAAAATAAGTTATTTCTTTTTTAAATTACTCTGACTTCAAAAATAAATTATTTGTGTTTTGGTTTTGCAAAACTGAAAACATTTATTTTTTTAAGTCAGTGTGACTGACTCAAAAAATAAATGATTTCATTTAGAAATCCGAGCCAACCTCCCCCAGGACATAGGTGGCTCTGCGCATGACAGGAACCAGAGCTGGTTGCTTGAGTGCGTGCTGGATCATGGGAGCCAGTAATGCTGCAGCAACGAATTCTAAAAGTTAAGAACATATATTTTTTAAATGTAAACGTGTGTGTGTATGTGCGTGTTATGTAATGTGTGTGTGTGTGTATATCATGTAGTGTGCATGATGTTTGGGTGGCTGGGCGTGCTTGTATGAGTGCATGGTGAATGAGTGCATGTGTAATGGAGCAAGCAGTGTGTGAATGTGTGTGCTTTTGTTATAAACCAGGATAACTTACAAGTAATCTTTATTAATCCAAGTGCCACTCTTCCTCATCCCAGTATTTGCCTATGAAACACCTTGCCTCATACATAATTACTTGGAAAGGGAAGAAGGACATTGAGGTAATACTGGGCTGAGGAGTGGACTTTCGGGGTTGGAGGAGAGTGGGAGGAAGAGAAGTCCTCATACTGGAAACAGGATGTGGAGAGAAGATGTGTAGAGAGCAGATGTGTCCATCACATCCTGCAGCCGACAAGCCCAGCTCGAAGAACGCATTATTGAGAAATGAGATCTGTGTGAATAGGGAGGGCTGCGCTATGAGTGCAGGTACACCACATCCCAGTCCACAGGTAGCACTGTGTAGGCAATGAAACCCAGCCACAACTTGGGTGGCAAGCTAAGAGGCCATATGAAGTATGCAGACCCCCAACTGAGAGTGGGTACATTTTTTTGACCGATTTCTAAATCCACTCTCTTCCTCCCCATCTATCCACCACCTCTCCCCTATACCTTCTATTCTCTCTCCTACCTCTCCTAATAATTTAGCATCCATCTTTTGCAGCACCAGCCCATCTGCTCCTTAAATAGTGAAAGACCTAGTGTCAATCACCTGACCTCATCTCTCTTAGCACTTTAACCTCTCTCTCTCTCTGCTGGACTCTTCCCTGTCTCCTTCAAATCTGCAACTGTACTAATCCTTTTAAGGTAAACCTCTGTTCACCCAAATATCGGACCAAACCATCAGCCAGTTTCCCTCCTTCCCATTATTCATGTGTCCATGTGTGGTGTTCTTTAATCGGATCATTAAGTACCTTGAAGATAATGGCCTTCGGTTTGTCTTCCATGATATGATATGATAGTTCATTTATATAGCACCTATACAAAATGTGTTTCAAAGCGCTTCAAGGCAAGGGAGGGAACAAGGGAAAATACAATGACATTCTTACAGGCAATGAACAGTAAGGATGTGAAATTAACTATCATAATCGGCCTGATGACATTTCAGATAGTGCAAGAGCTAAGACATAGATAAGGAAGGGAGGGGAGGAGAGGGAAGGAAATGTGAACGGACAGGCGACTACTGTGCTAGGCCTGACAACATTTCTGTTAGAGCCGAGAAAAACAAAATGTGAGGGAGAGGGGTGCAGAAAGGGAGGGGAGGAACAAAACAAGAGTCTATCTTACTAGGCCTGACGACATTTCAGATAGTGCTAGGGGTGGCAGAAAAAAAACAAGGGGGGAGGAGGCAGATGAGGTTGCTCTCATACTAGGTCCAGGGACAATTCTGATAGAGTAAGGGCATAGAAGAAAGTAAGGGGAGGAAGGGAGGAGATAGGAAAAGGGAGAAAGGGAGAGGAGGAGAGAACAGAGAGTAAGAAGACAAAAGGAGTCGAGAAGCAAGAGGGAAGAGCGAATACAATTGCATAAGTCAGTAGTAACACATAATGTTGCAAGCCAGGATACAAGATGAAGATGGGAACAGCATGATACAGGACCACCATGAGTACAAGATGCAAAGGAAGTACAGCATGCGAGTTGAGAAAGGGTGATGCACTGTTAATCAATGAAGTCCATAAAAGTCCAATCCAGCATTGGCCACAAGACGGTGATTGTGAAACCAGAATGTATCATAATAAACACCCCATAGAGATTGCACTCATGCATGCCTCTAAGTTTCCCCCGATGCCCATCACTCCAAATTCTCTTCTATACTCATCCTTTCGAACCTCTCAGCCACTTTTGACACTGTTACTCACTCTCCTCTTCTCTCTCTCCAGAACAATGGGTTTCACATCACTGTTCTCAACTTGATTGCCTTCTACCTGGAAAGTTGCTCCTATAAAATCGATTGGAACTTGAAAACCTCTTACTCCACCTCTGTCCCTGTCTGCGTCCCACAAGCACCTGTACTGGGACTCTGGTTTGGCATCCTCTTTACCTCTCCCATAGGGAGACTTCTATCATGCATTTGCTTTTACTATCACTTCTTTGCTTATGACTCTCAAATCTTTTGCTCCTTTCTCACCTTTGCCCCACCATTTCAGAATGGATAACTAACTGTAATCTGTCAATGGATAGCTCTCGATTGCCTGGAGCTGAACACTTCAAAACTGAAGCCGTCTTTCTCTCTGCTTCCAAGATCATTGCTACCCTCCTCCTCCTACCTTATTTCCACCAGCATCTCTTGCTCACTCATTAAGGATTGCAACCTTAGGGCCCTCTTTGATAGAGAACTCTGATTACAACAATTTATCATTGCCACCATCTATGTTGCTCCTCCTTACCTTCTCAAGATTCAGAAAATTCACCAATTTTTTACTTAACACACTAAAAAAATGCTAATCTCTGCCCTTGTGCTTAGCAAACGTGGCTACTGCTCATGTCTACTTCTTGGCCTTCCTCTCCAATCCTTCCTTCCTCTAGACAAAGTTCTTAACTTCACTACCCACATTGTTTACAATGTACCCAGATGCTGCTCCACTTCTACCTACTGACACCATGTTGTTTGGCTCTCCATGCACAACTGTTCCCTTTTCAAGTTCTTTCTCCTGGTCTATGGAACTATCAATTGCTTTGCTCGTTTGTACTTGTCTGCTTAAATGTATGCCTACTCACCATCTTGTTTCTCCACTCATCCTCTGCACTCAATCTCACCGCCCCCTGCCTTATGTGCATCCTCTTGTTTCTGCACGTACTCCCAACTCAACCAGCTCCATTGGAGCCTGCTCTCCATCACTTTAATAGCCAGCCCAAAATCTCTTCAGAGCTTGACTTAAACTTCACTTACTTTCCAAAGAGAGAGTTCCCATTTGCCCTCTCCTCTATCCTCCCTACCTCCCCCCATAGACTGCTTCCATTGCAGAGTAATTAATTATTATCATTATTATTATTATTATTATTATTCGTTATATTATTAGTATTATTATGGTATTTATTGCGAACTGACCTCGTTTCTGGAGGCAATGGAGTGCTTTACAAGTCATAGGCAGAAGAATACAGTGAAGAAAGCAGAGATAAAGGGGGCAGGGAGCTAACGGTGTGGGAGGAGGGTCGGCAATTTGGCAATCAGATGAGGAAACATGGAGGCACAGATTCTCCTGTTAAGCTTCAAGTAAGCCCTAGATATCCACGGCTGGATCAATGTGAGGCAGGCCCTGAATCTTTGGACATCTTTGGTGGAGATGATCTTCAGGTAGAGCTATGTGTAATCTTCATATTGGAGGTTGCCGATTTTCTGTGGAGCCAGCAAGACTCAGAGCGGTTTTCATGTAAAAATTGAAGATCAAAGGGGAAAGGATGGATCTTTACCGGGCTCCACAGGCAAAGGGTAGAGCTGGTAATCTGGAAGAACCATTTGTTCAATATTGGTGGTGGTAGCCATCTGAGGGTGCTCTCGCTGATCCCTGGAGGTGATGTAGAATGTTAGTAAGTACCTGGTGGCATGCACTGTCAAATGCTTTTGAGAAGTCGAGGTGAAGCAGGAGGCAAGGATGTCCATCTTGGAGGATTTTAAGGGCATTGTCAAACACCTTGATAGCAGCCATTTCATTGATACATCTGTGTCTGAAGACAGATAGGTACAACTGAATCAGATTGTTGGTATCAATGTGCTAGATGAGCCACTTAACAGCGGTTTCCCAAGGATCTCACCGAGGAAGGGAAGATGGGTGATGAGTCGATAGTTGCTTGGGTCGTCAGGTCCAGAGTTGGTTTCTTGAGAATCAGGGGAATTTTTCTGGGTTGAGGGTCTAGATGATGGTGCCTTGAGTGAGAGAGCTGTTAAAGATAGCTAGATAAGGGCACAGTTTTTCGGTCATTAGGTTCTTGAGTAATGATGCCAGGAGGATGTTGTCTGCATACAATGTGGTTGTGATGAATACTAGCGTGGCATCAAGGTCTTCTACTTTGAGTGTCTTGAAAGGTTTCCAGGTAGTGGTGGTTTTGCGAGATGGGATAGTGTGCTATCAGTTGTGGCAATGTTGTCTATGTGCTGGCAGATCATGCTGATCTTGTTCATGAAGAAAGATTTGATGGCAATGGCTTATTTTGATGAAATGCGGTATCGGTGGGTAAGGCAGAGGGTTGATGACATGCTTGATGGCTTTGAAGAGGTCTCAGCTTTCATTGTTGGCCTTGTTTATGGTGTTCTGGTAGTAGCTGGCCTTGGCAGTGGTGGTCAGTCGTCTGTGTGTAGCCTGGCGTTCCTTGAGCAGTGCAAGGTTGGATGCACTGCACGATTGTCACTGAGTCTTTTCTTGTTTTCTTATGGTTTGTTTGTTGAGGTTGAGTTCTTGGATGTACCAGGATATGGAATGTTTAAGCTTGAGCATGGTGTTGAGTACTTGGAGAAGCGGGCCAAAGTCCTGGTTCACCTGTCGTACATCAACCCATGCAAGATAGAGGTTGGCAAGGCATTCTGTGCGACCTTCCTCTAAGAATTTCCTGAATGATCTAAGGGCCTTTTTGTTGGGTTTCCTATTGATGTTTGTTGACTGGGGTGGTGTGACTAATTTCATTGGGGATTGCCCTATGGTCTGACCAGTCGAGCAGAATTGTTGAGTTGTGATGGAGGATTGGCGGTGACAGTGAGGTTGAGGATGATATCTTGCCTGTGTGTTGGGTGTTTCATGTGCTGTCTGAGGTTCAGAGTGTCGAAAGGGTAGTGGAATTCTTCCTTTTTGGACTTGGTTGCAGGGATACCTGGGATGTTGAAATGACCAAGCAATTTGTTATTTGCATGCCTGAGAGACGCAGTGGTGGCCACATCTGTGGAGTCAATAGTGAAGGAGGTGCTAGGCTTGGGTAGTCTGTAGATGAGGTGGAAGGTGACTATGTCCATTGAGGAGAGTGGAAAGTGGCAGAAGAGGTTTTCAAAAGAGGCAATGGTGGAGACATACAGTTTGGTGTATGGCCATGATGCTTTGTGAATGCTGGTGTTGCCTCTGCCTATCTTGTTTGGATGGTCTCTTTGTAGAATACTGTAGTCATTGGTGATAAGGACATCTAGGATGTGGGTGGAAGTGGATGTCACCACTTAGGGCTTGGTAATATAGCTGGCATCCAAGTCATGTGTTGTGATGAGGTCGACATTATCTGCTGCATAGTTGATTGAAGATGGACATTGGTAAGCATCAGTTTTCATGTAACTGTAGATGTTGGGAGTGCTGATCTGGTCTATAGTGATGTGGGTGATGGTGCGGCAATGCAGTGCCCATAATGTTGCTGGTGAGTGAGTTGTTGGTGGTTGAGGGCTTTTGGGAGAGAAGAGTGAAACACATATTAGAGGCAGCTTACCTGATATTTGAGGAACAGGGGTTCTGGTGCTGGGTCCTTCCTGTCTGAACAGGTCCAAACAGAAATTGCCCGTTTCTTTGTCTGCCATTCGCTTTGGATACCTGTGCATGAGAGATAGCCTGTCATCTAACAGTAAAACACACAATGAAGGGACATGGCTTAGCAGGTGGGTAGCACATGACCTAGATTCCTTGGCACCAGCACACCTACTGCAAAAAAAGAAATGTGAAGGTTGCTTAAGTAGGAGAAACAATTAGCAGCAAAACAAGGCATCAGAATATTAGCAGTGATTGACAGGAGGGTGAGGCTTAGGTCACGTGACCTAGATCCACTTACAACAGCCAACCAACTGCAAATGGAAAAGAGCCTGGGGGTGCTTAAATAGGGATAGGAGTAGCAAAACAAAATGTTCCCAAAGAATTGCAGTGATGGGCAGGTGGTTAGGGCTTAAATCACATGACATAGATCCACATGCACCAGCACACCAAATGCAAATCAAGCATACACTAAGGTAATGTACATTTGTACAGTGCTGAACTTCTGCTTGAAGTACTTGTTCGACTCCCCCCAGGTTAATGTTACTTTAGTAAGTCATCTGTTTCTAAATTATGTATTTATACTGTTTCATTTGTTTTGTTTTGTCCCTGTTCCAATTCATACTTTGTATTTGTACCCTCATAAACTTGACCACCACTTGTTCTCATCTTTGTGTTACTGTACAGATACCCTTCCAGTAAATTCTCCCGCCATCTGTAAATATGTCATTGTAATGTATTTCTTCAAATAAATGCAAATACAAAAAACAAAAAAACGTATCTCACAAAGTTTGAAAAATAGCTTCTGACAATGAAATTCAGTGCTGGGAAGAGAAGGGTTAAAACAGTAGAAAGAAAGAGGTATTCTGAAACAGATCAAAAAATATCTTCAGAAGGGAAGAGGTGTAGAAGACAAAAGAAGAGGACAAGGACAAAGACCTGGCGTGTGACCCTGTCAAAGGGGTCACAGAGAATGTAAGATTGCAGTATTTTATATTTAATAAACCAACTTAGAGGGTGATAAACCACCGCCTGCACATACCCATACATGGCAAATACATGGATGCTGACGCCAGATGTAAATCATATGAATAGTTTTTTCCAAAGTACGTAATGCCTGACGGCAGAGGATTGCATAAGAATTGCAATGATTTGGGCTTGAACCAATCAATGTACTTGCCTGCCATGACACTGTGAACAAAATTCTCCAGGTCTGGTTTTGCTCTTAGGCTGACGAGCAAAGTGTCCTTTTGGAATTGGGTATTTTATCTGTTTTTACAATTTTGTTAGAGTTCCATCGCACTATATGAATGCCCATAATTAATCAACCACCCTACAGGCAGAATGCAGGTACCATTCAAACTAATGCGCACAATCCAATTTATTTTTTGCTGGAATCTGTCAAGTCATGTTTATGTGGAGTCATCAATAATTATAGAACAACTTTTCCACAAAAGCCATGTATGCAACAGACATATGTGGAACCAATGCATTTAATTTAACGAAACTAGAGGGCTGATTCATGGAATAAATGTGCGCCGAAAAGGGGAGCGCAAGCGTGAAAATCGCAGCGCAAGCATGAAAATCGCAACACATGCGTGCCAAAGCTGTGCACATCGATTCATGGAATTCAGTGCGTGTGTAAATCCTGGGATGTTCGCTAAATTCATGGGTAACGCACGCGGGCGCACACGTCACTAAACGGCATGTGCTGTGTGCACAGGGAAACCGCACATAGCGCAGCGCACACAAGAAAAGTGGGCAGAACACGGGGCGTAACATGTGGAATGGGAAACAACGTGTGAAAATGTGGGCGTTACGGGGGAAGTACAGGAGGTAAATGCTTGCAACGCACCCACGTGCGCTAACAACACGTATTCATGGAATCGAACAGGGGAAAGGCGTGTGCCAAAAAAGACGGGCTAATCCGGAAAAACGTACGCCAGCAGGAAGCAGGCGTAAGTGCCCCCTCGCAGCATAAAAGTGCACGCAAACAACAAACAAGCTCAGACGCTACGATGAATATACCGTTCCTCGCAGCAGTGGTTGTGGGACACCGCAGGTGGAGGAGGATAGCCAGGCCCGCATTTTTTTACCCAGGACCAGCCTTTTTGGGATGCCTGATGACCAGGTGTATGGGTGGTGCAGGTTTCCACCACACATAATCCTAGACCTGGTGAGGGAGTGGGAGGATGACCTCACATCACCCACCCTGTGCTCGCAAGCACTGAGCCCCTTGGAAAAGGTAATCAATGTACTGCACTTCTTGGCTACTGGTTCATTTCAGCGGACAAGTGCCATAGTGGGGGGTGTGTCACAGGCCGTGCAGTCACACTGCCTACACCAGGTGTTGGCCATCATGACTGCACACCCCTCAGTCCGCAGGCACATATACATGCCCAGAACACCTGCAGAAAGACAGGCCGTGGTCCAGGACTTTTACGGGGTGGCACACTTCCCCAAAGTGCTAGGTGCCATTGATTGCACCCATGTGGCTCTACGTCCTCCCAGGGCCACTGAGCACATCTATCGAAACTGCAAGCACTGGCATTCAATCAACGTGCAGGTAGTATGTGATACCAAGGGAATCATCACTTCAGTATATGCCAACTATCCAGGGTCAAGCCATGATGTGGTAAACTAGGGTTTTTCTCCCCTCGCAGGTTTCTCAAACTTAGGTGGCCTCTCCACTGGGTGTACCTAATATGCATTTACTGCTGTTCTCTAAAATGTGGTAAACTTGGGTTTTTCTCCCCTCGCAGGTTTCTCAAACTTAGGTGGCCTCTCCACTGGGTGTACCTAATATGCATTTACTGCTGTTCTCTAAAATGTGGTAAACTAGGGTTTTTCTCCCCTCGCAGGTTTCTCAAACTTAGGTGGCCTCTCCACTGGGTGTACCTAATATGCATTTACTGCTGTTCTCTAAAATGTGGTAAACTTGGGTTTTTCTCCCCTCGCAGGTTTCTCAAACTTAGGTGGCCTCTCCACTGGGTGTACCTAATACGCGTGGTCAACTTGGCCTTGCCGCTCACTGTCCTCGTGCGTTCATATTGTCTGTCTCCCCCCCACTCCCTCCTACTCCATGGTGCTCTCTATCTCGCCTATCTTCTCTAACTGCTTCTCTATTGACTATCCTGCTCTCCTCACTAAATCTGGTAGGAAAAAGTTTTGAAAAGGACATCCTGGTCTCCAACCCAGGCCTCCCTATCGCTGACACCTACACAAATGCCTGCTCCAAGGAAACTCTTACTGACATCCTCTTTTTTGTGCCTTCGCCTGACCTATGGACCCTTCATATGGTCTCTGTGCTCTCCCCTTTCTCCTCTTCTCCCATTAATGGTGGCACCCATTGGGATGTCCTCTTGGCCCCCTTCCGCTCCTCTAAGGCCATCCTTAATGTCTACGCTAATGGGACCGTCTTGGTCCAAGGCCCTCAGGCCAACCTTCACCTCTTTGATAGACGCTTCCCACGCCTCATCAACTTCCTTTCCTCTCCTGCTGTCCCCCCTCCTCTGTCCTCGGCTACCTTGCCTCTACCCTCCCTCCCTGCCCCCTCTCTTGCTCCTTCCTCACCTCCTTCTTCTACACCTCCGCAGGGCGTACCTCTGATCTGTACCCCTCCCCGGAAGTCCTTCAAGGATGGCAACCTTCTCCACATTGCCACTCTTAACTCTCGCTCTGCAATCAAACATTCCTCTGATATCTGTCACCTTCTTGAGGAACTGGACCTGGATGTCCTCGGTCTCACTGAGACATGGTTCACGGCCAGCTCTGTCACCAGCTTTGACACACTCCTACCTGACGGTTACAAGATCCTCTCCGTGCCCAGGCCCAACCGTGCAGGGGGGGGTGTGGCCCTTATCTTCCCTGAGTGGATTCCTGCCACTGTCACTCCTACGCAGACCTACTTCTCTTTTGAGTGTCTTGTCTGCCGACTCTCTCTCTCTCCTAGCCATTCCCTTACAGTGGCTACTATCTATCGGCCACCTGGTCAAATTTCCTCCTTCCTCTCTGAGTGGGCTGACCTCTCCTCCTCACTCCTGGCCTCAACCACTCAACTCCTCTTCCTTGGTGACTTCAACATCCACCTGGATGCCTCCTGTCCCCCCTCTGGACTCTTTCGTGACCTCTGCGATTCTCTCTCACTCTCTATTCTCCCGTCTGGGCCTACCCATTCTGCAGGGCACACTCTTGATGCTCTGATCTCTTCTGACCTTCCCCTCTCCGTCCCTCTCTCCACTCCTCTCTCCTGGAGTGATCACTTTCTCCTATCCTCCCACCTCACCCTCCCTACCCCACAGGCAAAGCCACCCTCATCTCTGCCAACCGCCTTCACGGTCATCCGACCCATGAAGCGCGTGTCAATTGAGGCTTTCGCTGCCACCTTCTTGCCCCCCCCTCCCCCTTCGGCTGACTCCCACCCTGACACAGCCCTCTCCACACTCCACTCTGCTATATCTGATAGTCTTGATATCCTTGCCCCTGTCATGAGAATCCGCCTGAAGCCCAAAGCCAAATGAAACTCCTGGTATGACTCGTATCTCGTCACCCTAAAACGCAAGTGCAGGGTGGCAGAGAGGAAATGGCGTGCTTCATGTACATCCTCTGACAAACTGGCCTGCCGCCTGCTCCAAAGGCAATACCGTCTCTCCGTTCTCACCAAGAAGAGAGCCCTTATCCAAGCCCGCATCTCTGCTGCATCTAACAACTCCGCCGAACTCTTCAAAATCTGCAAGGAGCTTGCCAACCCTGCTGCAGTCTCTACCTCTCCTGTCCCCTCCCAGGCCCTCTGCACTGCACTGGCCTCTCACTTCGTCTCTAAAACTCAGGACCCCCTGTCCACACTCTCTTCCTATCACCTCCCTCCATCTCTTCCTGGCTCTCCCTCTGGCCCTTCTGCAGCCACCCCTCCTCCCTCCTTCTCTGCCTTTCCCCTTTTTTCTGCTGACGAGGTTTCCAGACAAGTCCGATCTATGAAAGTCTCGTCTAAACAGGTTTACCCTTGCTCCTCCAAAACTGTCAAGGACCACATCGACTCCCTGGCTCCTGCCCTGGCTGACTTTTGCAACCACTCCTTCGCCTCTGGAGTCTTCCCATCCCCCCTTAAGCACTCCCTTGTGCATCCTCTTCTTAAGAAACCCTCTTCCGACCCCGCCTGCCCAGCTAACTATCGCCCAATCTCCATCACTCCCTTCCTGGGCAAGCTCCTGGAGAAACTGGCCATCTCCCAGCTCAACCTCCATGCTGAATCTGTTGGTAGTCTTCATGACCATCAATCTGGCTTCAGAGCTGCCAGAAGCACGGAAACTGCTCTCCTGAACATCCGTGAGGACCTGCTCTCAAACCTCGACTCAAACACTCCGTGTGTTCTCATTCTGCTCGATCTCTCTTCTGCCTTTGACACTGTCAACCATGCCATCCTGCTCAACCGTCTCCGTGATAACCTGGGTATCACTGGTCAGGCTCTGGCGTGGCTGACCTCTTTCCTTTCCAACCGACCCTCCCAGGTCCAACTGGGGTCCTTCCTCTCTGACATCTTCTTCTCTACCTGTGGTGTCCCCCAGGGATCTAATCTCTCTCCCTGGCTGTTCAACCAGTATCTGGCACTCCTTGCCCACCGCATCGCCACTCTCTGCCCCAACTTTCAGTGCTATGCGGATGATACCCAGCTCCTTTTCAGGCTACCCTCGGCCTCCTCCTCTCCTTCCCTCATCTCCGACTGTCTGTCTGCTATCCAGGAATGGTGTGCCGCCAATGACCTCTGCCTTAATGCCAGTAAGGCTGAGATTCTACTCATCGGCACACCCACTTCCTCCTTCCCTGCAGCGCTCTGGCCAGCCTCGCTTGGCCCGCTTCCTGCTCCTACTTGCAAGGCAAAAAACCTCGGGGTCATCTTCGACTCCACACTCTCCTTCTCTCCTCATATTACTGACGTCTCTAAGAAGTCTCACTACCAGCTGCACCTCCTCAGAGGTATTCTTCCCTTCCTCTCCTTCCCCCAGAAGCTCACGGTCTCCAGAGCCCTGGTTCTCTCGAAGCTGGACTACTGTAACAGCCTCTATCTTAATCTGCCTGCCTCTACTCTCCGCCCTCTGCAACTCATCCAGAACAGGACTGCGAGACTTGTCCTTGGCCTCAAGCCCAGGGACCGTATCTCTCCAGGACTGAAATCTCTACACTGGCTCCCTGTGGCTGCGAGGATTAAGTTCAAAACCCTCTGCATTGTCCACAAGGCCTACTGGGGCCTGGGGCATAAATACCTTCAACTCCCTCTTCCTAAATATCTTCCTTCCCGAGCCCTTCGCTCATCTGTCTCCAACTCCCTCAGGGTCAGCCGCTTCTCGAAGCAACGAGCTGGGGGTAGATCTCTCTCTGCGGCAGGGGCCTCCCTCTGGAACAGCCTTCCTGCCTCCCTGAAACTTGAGGAGAACCATCTTCGGTTCCGGAAGCACCTCAAAACCTTCCTCTTTGCTTCTGCTTTCTCTCTCCCTCTCCCCTGCTAATTCTTCCCTGAAACTGCACTGAACCTGCACCTGGGCCACTCTCACCGACCTCGGTCCTTGGCCCAGCCACTCTCCACTTGCACTGCCTCCCTGGCAACCCCAGCACTGCGGGACTGTCTCTGCATCCCTTACAGCCCCCCCCTCCCAGCACTTGTCTGCACTTACCTTGCACTTGCCACCTGCTGGCCCTATTTATTATTTATTTTTTTATTCTACTTACCCTGTTCAGCACTTCCCCCTCTCCCCTTTCCCCTTGCACTTTTTCCCTTCCCCCTACCCCTGCACTTGCGCGATCTGAATGACACCTGGCCTAGTAGGATCGTTGTCTGTCTTTCCCCCCTGTTCCCCCCTCCCTGCCTCGTCGCGCCTTGAAACACTTGTGTATAGGCGCGTTACAAATGCCATATCATATCATATCATATCATGATAGTTTCATATTCAGAATGTCACCCCTAAACCGGGACCTGGAATCTGGGCGGCATGGCGACACATGGCTGATTTGTGAGTATAAATGCCTCTGCACATGCATGCATGTCAGACACTGAGTAATGTGAAAACCCCACTAATGATAGCCATTATCACCTCCCCAGGGGACAGAGCCTACCCTCTGAGCACCTACATGATGACGCCAATTCGGAACCCCACCACACCACCCGAGGTAAGATACAACACAGCCCATATTGCAACCCGGGGCATAGTGGAGCGCACATTCGGAGTGCTCAAGTCACGCTTTCGCTCCCTTGACCGCTCTGGTGGGCAGCTTCTATATACGCCCCCAGTAGTGTGCAGGATCATAGTGGTAGCATGTGTCTTGCACAACGTTGCAACCCAGCAGGGTGTGCCGGTGGACATGGTGGTGCCCCCACATCCCCAACCACATGCACGGCAGCTGTGCATTGGAGGTGAAAGGGCACGTGGTGAGGCAGCCCGTACCCAGCTTGTGGCAAATTACTTCACCTAAAATCCCACCCCTGCGGAGTGCACACAGCCCTGGCACATACCAGCTGACAATCAATGATGATAACAAAAGGGACAGTCAACTGTCACAATTATACCAGCCTGAGATTGTTCACCTGGAAGTGTTACATTGTGTGCATCCCTAGAAACTTAAAGACACCCACTGCTGTGTCACAAAAAGACACACATTCATGCAGCATGAACGACTACCTCCTTGCAAAATACCACATCAAAATAGTGCCATGTCATCCAACCCCTCCCCATCTCAGCTACCCAACACACCATGGCAGGGCATGTAATGTGAAAGCAACCAAATGAATGCACACCACATGACACAAGTGTCACAAAGTGCACTGTCCCTAATGGAAACAGGCCACAGACAATATGCTCTCAGTAATCAATAAGAAACAGCACACATGAACACATACTTACCAGCAACACAAAACATCAGTACAGGATGAAACAGTGGCAATATATGACAGTAAAAAATTAAAGTAGTGCAAGTGTCACAACCTGACTAAGGCAGCACATCGACCCCTTCCAACTGCAGAGTGTTGCTGTCAGGCAAATGTGTCAGTGTACTGCATACAACATGAACTACATCTGCAAAGGAGATGGGCTTGTTAAGACATGAAGAAGCTACATGTATATAAGGATAAAGACATAGATGCACAAACAAATATCAATCCACCATGCAGTGGAGAATCAAACAACAATCCCCACTAGGGATGTACACACAGTTTTGACTACAGACTGGCCACACAACTCATGGGAGCCCAATGTCACTGTGTATGTTACTGTCACTTGGTCACACCCTTTGCACGTCCATGGAAAGGGGAAGCAGGAGGGGTGTGTGTATCAGGAACCCAAGCATCTAACACAAAGACAGGACAAGCCTGCATGTGCCCAGCTGGAATACACAGTGGATGCCCAGGGGAGACACACAAAGTAACACACAGTAAAAAAAAAAAAATGGCCATGTGTGGACCAGGGGGAGGCACCCAGGAGGGACGAGGTACAGGGTGCACCCCAATACCCACATGCGTGGATATTGAGAGAAAAAAAAAAGAACCTCCATGGGCTCATGGCCTGAACCGGCTACGCTACAGTGGGAGAACTGTTGTCGCTGTCATCACCCTCTGCTGCTATATCAGGAGGTGGCCGTGATATGGGAGGCAGACCACACAAAGCCCTGGTATGGTCCGCCATGGCAGCAAGCATGCGGTTCTGGAAGGTTTGGTTCTGGAGGATAATGGTACGGAGATCCCCATGCAGCACCTCACAGGTAGCATGCATTTCTGCCTGCATGGCCACGCATGATCCCCGGATCTCCTGGCGGGTTGCCTGGAGCTCAGCTGACAGTGTACATGTCAGCTGTTCCAGCTGCTGTTCTGCCTTTGTACTCCGGGACACCTCAAGGTCACCCAGAGTATCTCTGAGGGACCTGTGTTCTAACCTGAGGGCTTCCCTGTGGGCCTGTGACTCTACAGATATGGCTGTGTGCAGAGTCTCCAGTCCAGCCCGTCGGTCCCTGTCAGACGCCAACATTTCCTCCCTGTCTGAGTGGCAAATGGAGTCTGTTGCCTGCTGCTGGAGCATCATCTGCCTTTCAGGGGGGAGAATGGAAGTGGCCACCCTATCCATTGCCTGAGCCATCATTTCACACAATGTCACCTGTTGTGCTGCTATACTGTACATGGAGTTCTACAAACACAGTATTGCCTGGTGGCGCACGGCCACCGCGTTGGCGGGTACCACACCTGTTTGGGGCAAGGCGATGTACACCTTACTGTGCTGGCACTGCCTGAGGCTACAGGACTGCATTCCTCCTTTGATCTGCTGGCCCAGGAACAGGAGCAAATACTGTGGAGTGTGACCCTCCATCCGTAACCACCACAGACGGACTTTCCAACACTGAAATCCCCATAGAGGAGTCTAACCCCGGTGCAGGTGAGTTGGACAGAACAGCATCCCTGCCAGAAACACTCACCTGCGAAGTCACATATCTCCCAATGTCCGATTCAGCACCTGATTCATAGAGGTCTCCGGAGGTGTACCCAGAGACACCCGTGGACAGCATGGTCTGTAGGAGAAATGGGTTTTCACCCACCTCCACCCCACGTCCTCCACTGGTGTCCGGTTGTGGCTGTGATTCCTCCTGGGTCTGCACCATCTCCTCCTCCTCAACAGCATCAAGTGCCTCATCAGCTGCAAACACATGAAAGATAACAAATGGAAACAGGCATGAGCACCATAGCACACACACATAGGCCTGACGAGGCAGAGCTCCAGCACATAAATGACACATGTCCCACGTGACAATAACCCTGGCATGCATGCACTGTCAATGAGTTGGAAGGGGAGGCAAAAAGCAGACACTGAGGACTCCAAGATGGAAAAGCAACACATGTGCTGCATGCTGGATAGCACTGGCATCACACATTAGCCTGTGAGTGGCATGTCCAATACACATACATGACACATACCAGTACACAGATGGCACGTAGCATAGCCATGGTACATTTGACAAGTACAGCCATATGGTAGGAAATAAGTACTGTCACCCATCCATGTGAGATGGATATCATGAGATAAAACATGCAAAATAGTGTGAGAAAACATGCATGTGTCACACGCTGCAACAAATCCAGTGTTCACTGATGCAGTGATGGCAGGCACATGGCTACATCAATGGTTGGTCACTTCAACATGACAGAAGACAGCCTGAATGGTGAAATCATTCCCATAACAAGGTAATAAATGTGGGCCATTGTGGGGTGTAATCTATGACTGAAGTATGTTACATTTATGGCAGTACGGCAAAACAAAAAAAATGTGTGGTAAAAATGGCAAGGATTAAAACAATCAGTCTGAATGAACAGGAAAACATTTTGAACAATGTTGTTGCAAGATGACAGTTGAAGGGCAACTGCAGTAATCAGGTGCAAATTGCCAACTGTGGTCAGAAGGGATACTGTCATACCCAAACCCAAGGCCGGGGAATGGTTTGGAGGGACCACATGGGTGACCCATACCAGTCATGACTACACAGGCTCACCTGGCACTCAATCAGAACACGTCACCCAAGCAACATACACATAGATTGCACACACCTGCAAGGGCACTCACCGGACAATGCTTCAAGATCTGGTAGGTCTCCCACGCCTCAGATCTGATCCTCTGTGATGAAGCCTCCAGCGACAGACTCATGTTCAGTGAGTTGGTCGTCCTCTGGTGGAGACCCACCGCCAGTCACCAGAGTAGAGGCATGATTGGAAGCCAGCTTGTTCTTTGCTCTGTGTTTCAGGTCATTCCACCCCTTAGAGCAATCATCAGCTGTGCGCTTCACGAATCCAAGGGAACTAATGCAGTCCGCGATGGTCTGCCAGTGGGCCCTACGTTGAGAAGGCGTAGTCTTGCACCCTGCAGTCACCACCATTTTGCCGACACATAGGCCACAAGTGCATCTAGTTCGGCGTCATTGAAACTAGGCTTCCTTGACGTGCCGGAGTGTGTAGCCGTGTCTGTACTGCAAGAGCACCCTTCTTCTTCTTCTTGGAAGGTGGTGAGGACCCTGAGTGACTTACGCCGCTCTGGTTGGTAGGGGCAGAAGCGCAGGTGGACTGGGCACTGGAAGTTTCCAAAGGCACAATGACCAAAGGTCTCACTGAAGGCATTGGCTGCAGGGTGATGTTGGCAGGACCAACCTCGGTGTAATGGACTTGGACCGACACTGTCCCGGCTGGGAGACTCGGAGCTGGGGTGGATTGAGCTGCAGCTGCTCCTGCTGCCTCCTCACCCTTGCTACTTGGGGCAGCAGATGACATTGCTGCCCCAGATCCACGTGGCCTGGTGACAGCAACTTTCATCGCCACACGTGGCTTAGACTTGGTGACACGGAAGTGAGCCTGGGAGTCATCCTGTGCCGGTTCAGTTGACAATATGGGCCGTTTTAACAAGGGCTTAGCTGGGATGGTGTCAGCTACATTTCCCCCAACCATTGGGGTGGGGCTTACGTGTCCCCGATTGGTCCTCCACACACTGGCTTCTTAGGCCCCCCTGCACATCCTGGCCACGTGCCCTACCGCGCTCACCTCTTTGAGCTCGGCCACCTTTGCCTCCCTTACTGCTTGGTCACCTCCCAACCATGGCACTGATGTTGTTGTGCGTATGGGAGTTGCAGTAAACAATTGTCCTGGGCAATTGGGGTGAAAGGGGTAGGGTTCTAGATGGAATTTGTACCCTAGTGCTCTAGCAAGGCTGTCTGTGACCCCTGGGGGAAGATGACGGGTCATGCAACGCACAGGCACCCTGAAAACAAAATATAACGTGTACGCAACCCCTGGTAGAGCATGTGCGTGGAGAAATGAACCTGCACTACGCTGTTGCACCCAGAAACACAAAAATAAGCGTACGCATGGTACACGCAGCCTACATGACCTCTGAACAGGTACGCGACAAACGGGGCAACCACAGTTGGAAAATACATGCGTGACTCACCGTTAGCCTGGAAAAAGAACGTGAAAAAGACGTGTGTGTGCGCCTTGGCAACACCTCCGCCAAAACACTGTCTGAATAAAAAGGGAGTATGAACTGGAACCGTCGTGAAGTTATCGCGTGTGAACTGAGAAGAAGTGCAAGAATCACCCGCTCGCTCTCCACAAAAAGCACGTACAAGAAATTGGCGTCCTACGCGCACCTTTTAAGCCAGCGCACACGTGCAATGTCACTTACACACGTACGCGCTAAGGCCCTTTCCTCCAATTGCACGCAGTCACACACGGACCTGCAGTTTTTGCACGTGTACAATCAACATGCACCCGTGTTGAGGGAAATGCCCTTGTGCGTCACGTCACAGACGCGCTTACGCGCTAAGGGCTTTTCCTCGAATTACACGCTGATGTGCAGTTTTTTCACGTGCCAAATCACTCCGTATCAAGTTGGCCACGTGACAACACAGAGAAGACCATGCTCCTGACCAGAAGGCCATTTTCCTGCCCCCCAGAACCCTGAGCATGCCCCCACCTGCCATCTGCTGCTGCCTGCCTGCCTGCTGCCCACGTGCCCTGCTATTTGGTGCCTGGACGTCAGCCATCTGCAGGGGAGGAGTTGCTGTGACCACCCCTGCTGGAACTGAAGACTCCTGACTGGGATACCATCGCTGCACAGCCCAGCCCCAGGACCCAGTTGCCCACCCACACCTGCCTCTGGGGTTGCCATGTCGGACACACCACCATCTGGCACCACTGGCAACCCCCAGAGGCAGAGTGCTACCAGCTTCAGTGCCAGTGAAGTTGGTATCCTGGTGGAGCAAGTCCTTGGGCAATATGATGCCCTCTTTGGAAGTTCACGCGCCGACAATGAAGGATGGAAGAGGATCTGGATGGACATCGTGACTGCCATCAATGAGGAGGGGGTGGCAGTCCGCGACATTCAACATGTCCGGAAGCGCTGGGAGGACCTCAGGTCCAGGACCCTCAACAAGGCCTGGCGCCTCTTGAAGGCAGCGGATGCCAAGGGGAGCCGGGTCCGCCTAACCAACAACCAAATGAGGGTCCTGGAACGTATACGACCAGCGTTCCACCTCCAGGTCCTTGAGAGGCAGACCCGTCTGGAGTCGAGCGGTAAGTGTACATGTGTACTGATTGGACGCTGTGCATGTTGAGGTGTGGCAGGAGTGTGCAGGTTGTACATATGTCTGTGTGGGGTCATGTATGCATGTGTATGTACAGGGAAATGAGCCTGTTGCATGTGAGTCCTCTCATGTGTTAGACACATCTATCATGTATGTCTTGGCAAGCATGCTTGGCAAATGCAGGTGTGGGTGCACACATTTTTTAATCCTGTGTATGTACTGTGGCATGGTTGTGGTGTCACACATGGATGCTGCTTCTACCTGCATGTATCTGCACTGTGTAAATTTGCATATGTGTGTATTTGACAAGTGTGCAACTGTGATACACCATGAATGTATGTGACACTGACATGTAGGAGGCTGATTGCCAGATGTGACATGGATGGGGATGTTATCACAGCGAAAGGTGGTGTAGATGTACAGATGCATGTGTGTGTGGTGGCGTGTGTGCATGTGTTCTGCATTCCCCGTTTTGCATGTGATGTCAGGCTCACCTTCAGCAGCTCATGCTGTTGTTTGTGTATGGATGGTGCTGCCTGGTGCAACATTCCTGTTGATGTGATCATGTGTGTGAGTGGAAATAACATGTGTGTTGGGGAGTGTGATGCCATGTTTGAAGTTTGCCACTGCCACTCGTGTACAACTGTAATGTGTGTATCAGACCATTGTACAGTGCCCTGATGCCTGTGTTCTATCCCTCCCTGTCTGCAGCGTCAGCTGATGAAGAGGGCGGAGACGGTGCTGTGGAGCAAAGCGGCAGGGATCACACCGCCAGCCGGAGATGCAAGGCACAGCTCCCCTCCCAGGTTGTCATCTCGTCGAGGAGTGAGGAGTCTGGTGCCGCTTCTGTGGCCACAGCTGCCGAGGGTAGGTACAAGAGGCGAAGGTTGGAGGTGGACTCCTCGGCAGCAGAAGGGGCAGCTGAGACCCCACAGGGTTCGATGGAGGAAGATGGCACAGAGCCATCCAGGGTGGTGGGGGATGTGGTTGAGGAGGAGGCCGTGGAAGTGTTACACACGGAGTCTGGAGGGGGGGATTCCACTGGTGCTAGTGGTGCAGTCCAGGGGCAGGGACAGGAGGCAGCAAAGGCCGCCATGGAGCCTGTGTGTAATCCTGTCCCCGAACCTGTGACTGCATCATCCCGCACCAGCAGGGATGCCTACGTCCAGACCCGTTTTCTGGGAAGGGATGAGCGCACAACAACTGGACTTCCTCTCCCTGCGGATGTGGCAATCCGGGACCGGGTTGAGCCTGTCCTGGCTGGGATGGCGTTGCGTCAACGAGGCATGCGAGGTGACCTGCAGTGTTTTCGTGAAGACACTGCACGTCATCTCGGATGCCTCTTTGACCGTGTTGACCTATTGGGACAGGTCACCAGGACTGGATTCCTCTGTCTGCTGGACCTTCTTCCGACCCCCACCTCACCTGAACCTCCTATGCGCCAGTCATACTCCGGGCCATCTTCCGGCCTATGTATCACCTGGGTACCCTGTGGAGCTGTCTCTGACCCAGCGGCCAGGCTGGTGGATGACACATCCCTGCCACAGCCGGGAGTCGGAGGTCCAGCAGGGGTGGCCACACCAACAACTGCACCCCAGCAGGAGGAGGACGTGCAGGCATCAAGAGCCAGGGCACAGGCACAGCAGCAGCAGGCTCAAGGTGGCAGCGATCATGGCTTGGGGCCATCAACATCAGAAGGGCAGGCATCGACCGGAGGGCAGGAGGACTGTGGATTGGGAGTGTCTTCCATGTGGCAGTGGTTCGGCCAGCACATAGATGCGGGGCGGCGGGCAGAAGAGGCACGGCTCACTATGGTCAGGGCGGAGAACTCCATGCATAGGGCACTGAGGCAGGCCGAGTGCCTCGAGGCAATTTGCAGGGAGTTGGAGTTGGACATGGAGTCATCCCTGCGAATCCACGGGCCATGGAACAGGCCCGCCTCCAGGACATAGAACAGGAGTTCGATGATGCCCTGGCCCGGGAAATCGGCAAGTGAGCCGTAGGACTTGCCCGCCGCCATTGTATATAGTTAGTTAGTGTTAGGTTTCATTTATGTTTTTCTTTCATTTAGGGCGCTTGGACTATGCCCCACCTTTTTGTAGATAGTTCTTCATTAAGTAGTATTTTTTGTAGATTTCATTTCAATGGTTGGGCTCATGGACCCTGGATTTGTTATTTGTATATAGTTGAACAGTGGATTTTTTGTCATTTTCATTTTATTATTCACCATGGAGCAATGGATATTACTTATTTCTTTCCATTTGGATTTGCTTTGTGCGACGGTGACTTTGGACACATTTTCATTTGGATTTATTTGGATTCTGATTTCATATTTTTTTCATTTTGGAACATGCTGCATTTTATTTATTATTTCCATTATTGAGTGATTTCATTTTGTGTTGAATACATTTTTGTTTCATACTGCAATGTGTGGTATTCTCTCATTGGTTTCATGCATGTCACGATGTGGGTTTTCACATTCACTGGAACCCATTATGTGTGTGTGTGACGGACATGTGTTGATGTACATACATGCCATTTGGGTTGTTTCATGTAATGGGCATTTCAATGTGGGGTGGATGTAATACTTGGTTGGTTCTTTGGGCAGGGGTGGCGTGTGTTGGGATTTTGGTGGCCATGAGGGCCATAATTGTGGATCACGATGACTTGTTGGAGGGAGACATGAGTCGGGGCCTGCTGGCAGGTGCCTGTCACTGCTGGGTGGGTGGGGGTGCAGGTGGAGATGAGTCGGGGCCTGCTGGCAGGTGCCTGTCACTGCCAGGTGGGTGGGGGTTCAGGGTACATGAGTCGGGGCCTGCTGGCAGGTGCCTGTCACTGCCGGGTGGGTGGGGGTGCACGGGGACATGAGTCAGTGCTCACTGGTGCATGCTGACATGTGGGCTGGCTGGGGGGCATGCCCTGGGTGGATGGGCTACCTGCGGGGCTTCCCAAGGTGGATGGGCTGCCTGCAGGGAAGGACCTGGGGTGCAGGGTAGTCCCCTGCGGTGTGGGCTGCCAGCAGGGCCTGGGGAGGGGGGAGAGGGCAAACCTGGGAGGTTCCACACTGCCAATTCGTGTGTGATACTTCCTGCGCACCCCCAAGAAACACGTACCGCGCTCGCCCAGCTAAATCGCGTTTAAAACTGCATGCGCACCCCTCTGAATACACGTATCCCACTCGCCCAGCAAAATCACGTGTGAAACTGCATGCGCACCCCTCAGAATACACGTACTCCGCTCTCGCACAAGGCCTATCACGTGTGATGCTCCCCGTGCACCCCTCAGAATACACGTACCATGCTCGCACAAGCTGTATCGTGTGTGATACTCCCCGTGCACTCCTCAGTATACACGTACCCCGCTCGCACAAGCCCTACCACATGTGATACTCCCCGCTCACCCCTCCGAATACACGTACCACACTCGCACAAGGCCTATCGCGTGTGATACTCCCTGTGCAATCTTCAGAATACACGTACCCTACTCGCACAAGCCCTATCGCGTGTGATACTCCCCACACACCCCTCAGAATACATGTACCACACTCGCCCAAGGACTAACGTGTGTGATGCTCCCCGTGCACCCCTCAGAATACACGTACCCCGCCGCCCAAGGCCTATCGCGTGTGATACTCCCCGCGCACCCCTCAGAATACACGTACCCCGCTCGCCCAAGCCCTATCGCATGTGAAACTTCCCAAGCACCCCTCAGAATACACGTACCCCGCTCGCCAAGCCCTATCACGTGTGAAACTTCCCAAGCACCCCCCAAATGCACTGTCCCAGCCTTGTGAACCGGTGCAGGGTAATCGTGGCCCTTTGCGCTGAATTATGGATTTCAATGCCTTATACTTGAGCAAGGGGCGTTCTTGGGGGCGTAACTGGCACTGCAGGATGTTCTCTACACCAGCGCTCAAAATGGCTTTGATGTTCCATGAATACGCAGTGCACCAGAATGCTGTTTAGCACACACGGCTGGCGCACGCTGGCGCACGCTACCTCTCTGTGCTGCTCGCGTGCGCTGCCTCTGTGCTGAAATCTATGAATTACCCCGTCGACCCCAAAAGAGGTATAAAAGGCTCAAATGAACAAGGCAACATACCAAAGGTGAAAGTCAGAAAGGTCCACATCACATGGACCCCAGAG
Source organism: Ambystoma mexicanum (assembly GCF_040938575.1). Classification (NCBI taxonomy): domain Eukaryota; kingdom Metazoa; phylum Chordata; class Amphibia; order Caudata; family Ambystomatidae; genus Ambystoma; species Ambystoma mexicanum. The sequence goes on from NC_090921.1 coordinate 482,611,114, forward strand.
CTTCCAGCGCTAAACCAACGATGATGGTGGAACGAGAGGAGTGGGGGTGCCAGCAAGTGTTCCTTGCTCACTAAAGCTGATCTCTGAAGACACATGTCAATCACGGAATGCATTTCCAGTCCTTCGCGTCTCATGCCAGAGGCGCGTGTCCAACAGTTGGGAAGCGACAAGAACAAAGTGCTTATTATTGTCCAGCACTTCAGCATGCCAGAGCGATTTCAAGTCAGCTCTGTCAGCTGGCAACAAGATTAGGCCGAAAGCAAAAGAGAATAAAAATTGGGCTTGCTCGGGAATGAAGATTTTCTGATTGAAAAATATTCATCATCTTTGAGGTCAATTACACGAGCGGGTTCTCTCGCGAGGCCATTGATTCTTGCAGGGAATAGAGGGCCAGGTGGAATTGGAAAGTAGAACATAGAGAGAGCTGCATTAACTCCAGTCCCGCTGCAAACCACAGACTATTGGGAGGGGTTTGTGTAACGTGTGGGTGGGGACCCCGGAAACCCCAGGCGAATGCTGGGATGGGGACTCTTGGTGGGGCCTTATCAATCAATTATCATATATAAGCTATTAATTTTCAAATGGAGGGTGGGGTAATGACACATAACATCACTTAGCATGAACTAATACATGGGAAGAAAGCCACTGGTAATGAGAGGTTGAGAAAACAGATTCAAGATCACCCAAGAGGGGAGGAGATCCCCTGACTGTGCTGCACCAGTGATAATGTTTTGACCTATTAGAGCAGGAAAAGATGCAAGGAGGTTTTTTTGTTGTTCTTTTACATTAATGCCATGTGTTCAAAATCAGGAAGGAGAACATAGCTTAAAACTGCTCTGCCAAGAAAGTGCTGTTTATTAATATAGCCATTGTGCAGATAGCTTGAGAACAATGAACCAGAAGAGAATGCAGCTTGGAGACGCGTAACCAACAGACCAGCCATCATAGACCATGAGTGCAAAACTGTGTGATCAAGCTCCGCACACATCTGCGGGCTTCTGGATATCCATGATGATTATTCGGTGGATACATTCGCTTACACTGGAGCCCCGTGGGGAATTAGCTACATATTTGGCGGTTATCCTATAAAACCAGATTGGTTTAAAGACTTGAGAGGCCAGCAATGTGCATCAGTGCCGTAGAGGCACTAATCCACAGTTGGGCATATTGAAGGCAGGTCCAAAAAGGGAGTCACCATCAGGGCTCACACCCACAAAATACCCGTCTTCCAGATAGTAATCCTTCAGAGCACCCATCTTGCAGACATTCATTACTGGAGAAGTCATCTTCAAGACCCTAACTCACCCAAGAGATTGACTTGTGGACAATTACTGATAACGTGCCTATCTGGGGAAAAATGAAACACTTGGCCAGATCATGTTGAATCCAACTTGAAGTCAGTAAATCATGGAAGAGTCATGTTTTTCAGATACTTACCAGCAGCACCCCCATCTGAGCGATGCGGACCGACAGACCACCCGCCTTGGGGGGCCTAAGCCACAGTACACCAAACACGAAAACACTAACCTACAAACTAGTAGGCAGGTAGTGGGGTTGAAGACAGCAACAGATCACCCGTTTTGGAAACACTACCCCTTAAACATCTATCTGGAGACACTAACTTAAAGACCAATCAACTTGAAGTCCTGACCCCACAGATCACCTCATTTGGAGACACTAACCAATGGAGCGCCACATTTGCATACATTGGCAAACAGAGCACTTGTCTTGGAGACACTCATCAACAGAAAAAGCAACCCCTATACACACTAATCAGTTGAGAACCCGCATTGACATCATCTTTGAAGATATTAAATGTATTTTATTTATTTATTTATTCGTATTTTTAAAGCGCACATCAGTCCAAAAGGCATAGTGGCACTGTTACATATAAGCATGTCTGGTTACAAAGAACATCTTAGTGGTTACATTGATATTTGCATTGTACTGCTCATTTTGAAGTTTCATAGTACACAAAGAAGAATATGTTGCATTTGAGGTTCATCTTAAAGGTTACAAAATACACGTAGATAGCAAATATGTTGCAGCTAGTGGGGTTACTCAGTGCGAAGGGCTAGTGACTCAGGGTGTAGTGAAGGTTATATGAATAGTGTAGTTTTGAGGGATTTGCAAAAGGCAAGTAGGGAAGGCTCTGCTCTAAGTGTGTTGGGGAGGGCATTCCAGAACTTCAGTGCTATGTGGGGGAAGCCAATGCCGCCTGCGTTGGCTCTTTTTATGGATGGTACGCAGAGTTGGCTTGCATGGTGGCTTTGTGTGGGGCGGGCAGAGATGTTTTGGGATATTGGGGCGGGCAGAGATGTTTTGGGATATTGTTTCTGAGAGGTATGAAGGGGCAGAGAGATTGATACATTTGTGCATACAAATAAACCATATAACCTCCACCTCGGAAACATTTACAAGGCACATACCTTGGAGACATTAAATGTAGGAGACGCATCTGCCCTATGCTGTACCTATAGATAGTTTGCATGGTCGCACCACATTGGGGGCATATGTTTTTTATTCAATTCCTAGTCTGTTTCAGTTGCTCATACACCCAATATGGCGCAGCCACGTATGCTGGAAACATGAGTAAGGCCTTTTATGCAGACAGGCCTGTCTTGTGCTTGGAAGATTTACTTTTTAAGTGTGCTTTTCAAATATTTCTTAAATATTTCAACCATCCTACTATATCTATGGGCCAAGGGGGGATTAGGGTCTGTTTGCACATTTAAACATAAATGGAAACATTATCAATCTTTGAATGTGTACATTTGCAAGTCAATGGGCCTCATTAGTAGGGCGGTAAGGGATACCGGGCACCGGTAAGGAGGCCGGTGCCGGTAATCCCTTACCGCCCTACTATGAGTTCCCATAGCGGGTTCCTCCTTTAATGTCTGGTCTGACCAGGCGTTATGGACGTGACCCGCTAAGGGAAATCAGAGCCAATAACGGTACCGCAAATTGCGGTACCGTTATTAGCTACTTCCCCATTCCTATTGAGCCCTATGGGGGCTCAAATGGTAATGGGGAATGGTTTTTTCAATGGAGACTTACCAGTCCCGCAAAGGTCGGACTACACAAGTAGTCCCCATTGAACGAGACCGGTGCCGGTACCGTTATTGGAGGCAGTCATGGCGCAAATAGCGCCATGACTGCCTCCAAACTCGGAATGAGGCCCAATGTATTAGCACGTCTAAAGTGCAAAAGCTCTTAACCTCCGTAAACCTTCCTAGTAAACTTCTCAAGGGGCACTGGTCCAAGTATGGGTTAATACTGCGGGGAGGCAAGGATGCGTGACATTTCTTAGGGGATCACCTTCTGTCCTTCCAGCCACAGTCAAGCAGCCACTTCATGTGCTTGAGTGGGACATCTATTCATATTCGGTGATAGATATGGAAAGATAGCTCAGGGGCAACACATTTGTGTTGTAAGCAAGACAACGCACAGGTTTGAATCCCGATCCTGTGCTTAGCAACCCCTCGTTGTTATCAACCGCCTTAAAATCTTCAAGCGTCTCTGTCATTATTTTCTCTGCTTCATTCGCTCGGTTCTGAATATTAACTTATGGGTTTTGACCCCAAAAGACCCAACACAGTAGCAAACTTTGATATTCTCCCTCCTACTAGGACCATAGCTGCGGTGGGTCAGTGACATCAAAACTATGTTTGTTTCACGGGCAAGCAGACTTTTATGATACCCTTGCACTCTGTTCCACAACCCAACACTCATCAGCTCTCCACCATCTTTTTCCCATTCACGTCTTACTTTGCTGTATTATTATTTTTTTAAAACATTTGTATTGGTTTTCACAACAAACAACAAAGAGTGCATCTCAACATGGTGCATATAACTACAATCCCACCCCCCCCAATGTTCCCTCCTCTCCCCCTCCCCTTAAATTTACTCAATCATCAACCACGGTTTACTAGTCCAAAACTGTCACTCCTGTTTCACAATCCTGGGAGCTATCCATGTCCGGTTCTTCAGGCTCAGCGCCCGTCAAAGATGCAACCAAGTGCAGCCATGGTGTTAGTGTTCCTGCTTCTTCTTCACCCCCTCTACACACTGCTTCCCTCCAAACCACTGTTTCAGCCTCAGCCCATTGTAAGAGGTCCCTCCACCAGGTTTCAATATTTGGTCTCTCCCTTGCCTTCCAACCCATGGCTATCCTACGCTTAGCCAATATGTAAGCCAGATCTTTAAGCTTGCTCACATGCTTAAGTTTACGCGGTTTAGGATAGTCCCCCACCATACATGCCCACAAGGAGTCCACCACCAGTCTGATCCCTTTGTTAGCCAATTGACCTGCTATCTCCTCCCAGTATCTTGTGATTTCTGGGCAAGCCCAAAACATTTGTACCATCCCCGCATTTTCTTCACCGCATTTTGGGCAGTATTGCTTAGCAGAGTTCGCGAACTTGGCGATGTTCTTGGGGGTCATGTTGTTAGAACTGATATAATATTGTTTCGTCCTCATTGTATATGTTGGCATATGCCCAGTCGCTTTGCAAGGAAATCCGTATTACAAGGTCGTGACCTTAAGTGAATCAAACCTCCATTTTAGGTTAGAGCCGCCATTTTAGTTTATTGTACAAAGTCACCCTGTGGCCTAAAATGGCCGTCTTGTGTTCTCTTGTTCTTGCTTTAATTTCTTCAACCTCTGGAGGAGAGTTAATGTCCAACCTGCCTTCAGGCTACATGTCAGGGTCATGTAGACCTTGTCCTTTGTTGACCTCGGGATAAGGGGATTACTTGAATTGGCGATGTTAACCTACAAATATACATGAACAATAACGCCATCTAAACACGATATGTGAAACACTTGTTTGATCTGTATTAAAGCAATGTGTAAAGAGTGTAAAGTTAAACTTAAAGAATAATAGTGTTTGTTAGTAAATGTATTAAAAAGTAAACCGCATGCACGAGATATGTAAATTAGGAACGAACCTGGCGTGACCCTATCCCAGTACATGATTAACTTGTAAGAGGCTGGACATCGTTATAACGAAACTGTATAAATACGCTGATGTCCAGCTAGCAAATCCTGTTCACTGCTCACATTGAACCCTGCTGGTGGTCTCTGTGATGTACTGACGGCCAAATAGCTATTTGTGTACTTTGTTTGTAAACTGTTCAGTTTTGCAATAAAGATTCTGGGAATCTTGACAAGCCTGTGTCGGTGTATTTCTCTTTGCATGGTGTAAAAGCCTTAATATTGTATTTTCTGATTCCACAGATGGCGCCCGAATAGGGACCCTCAAGATCGACTTCATCTCATTGAAGGTTGGCTCTGCTATCGGACCGGGATCGGACGGTGCCAACAGAAACGGCCCCTCTGGACGAGAAGTGAATTCCTCGACAGTACTGCACGATCCGATTCCTGAACGGTAAGCTGTAGCCCGAGACGACGTCTTGACGAGGGTCCATATATTGAGGTGGGTAAATTTGCCGAAATCACCAGATACTTGGGTCCTTAGCATTGTCCTTAGTAAGCCGATCTGGCCTCCCAGTCCTTTGGTCAGGTGAATTGTGACCCGATTCTTAATTTAACCCTGTCAATTTGAATTCGGCGCATTGTACTCGCGAGCACAATTATTTGACCAGGTAACACCAGAACTTTGATATGCCTGGGAAATTGTCTGCCTGCTTTAGGGCATTATTCCGCAGCGACAGACAATCTTTGGAAGGTAGCCGTCCTGCACCACAGGAGGGGTCGCCGGCATGTATTATGTACTGTAAGAAAGGCTTTGGTAGTATAGCATTTAATGACATTTGGCACAGACAGACCAGCCATAACTCTAATCTTCGGTGGCCAACCAATGGTAGCTTTGAAATCCCTCGTATAGAATATCTAGAGTCTGTATTAGTAAAGAAAAAGGCTAGACCTGCAGCATTTGACGCATTGCAAAGTTGGAAAACAGAAGCTTTGCAGCAACAAAAGAGTAGAAAGAAACATATGCGTAGATATATGACAAGTGTCGAAAAGGCACGGTTATATGATCAAAATAAACAATTGGAGTCACTTAGGAACACGGACAGGGCGTTTCAATTAGCATTCAGAAAATGTACCCTTCAAATGATTTTCATACGTCAGATGAATTAATTAATAAACTTTTGCATGAAGGAAGGCCCAGTGCCTTCGCGCCACCTCCGTACGTCCCTCCTCCTGGCGTTTTGCCCCTTCCCATTGTTATTCCTCCTCCTATAGTTCCTCCGGTCCTCCATGTTGTTCTTCCTGTTGTTCTTCCAGCCGTCGCTCCTTTGCCTGCCCCTTTGCCTCCACCTGTTGATATTCAGAATGTGCCTACTCTTCCTCTTCCAAGTGATTCTGCATCGCTTGTAGTAGACCAGGGAGCAAGATCAAGGGTTGTGACTCGTAATACTGTGTCCCCAGAAAAAAAGAATGAATTGATTGCTTGGGCTAAACATTGTATGGAGAAGGGTGAACAAGCTGATGTTTTTTCCACACTCGAAAATTTAAAGGGTATTCCTGAGAAAAATGTTTTTATTGAAGGATTAGGGACTCATTTGAGAATAATGTGGAATAGATTAAACGATGTAGATTTCCCACAAGGGTTACGGGATTTGAACGCCTTAGCGTTGTCCAGAGATACTGCGGAGAAGGTATATGAGCATGTTGAGAGGATTTTTGTGTATAGGAAGGAGTTGGAAGAGTTGCAGAATGAGGAAGCAGAAGGTGATAGTTTAGGTATTATGTTCTTACAGAAATGGTTTGCTCCTCGCCGTGAATTAAAAGGTGAGGAAGCACGAATTTGTACAAAGGATGCGATAAGATGGATTTTGGATATTTCGGTAACTCCAGATGAAGTATATGACACATATAGTCAGTATACGTTAGAAATGCAAAAGAAGGTGATACAGGTTATGGTAGAATACCTGCAGAATGAGTGTGTAAAAAGAAAGATGTGTTGTCCCACAGAATTGTTGAGTGTTCATAAGAGAGCCTTTTCGATTGATACTTCTTTGACTGCCTTAGCGCTTGATTTGGCTCTGTTGCTTAGTAAGCGTTCGGAGCTGCCTACTTCTCAGTTGCCTATGAGAGAGGTCCCTCAGACATTTGTCCCGAAAGTTGAGATTGCGGCCCATGCTGCACGAGGAATACTCGCGGTGGACATCCCTGCACATTACGTATCGCAGTTTGTTCACGTCTCATTTTCAAGACAGGAAGTGAACACCATAAAGCAATCTATTCCCGATGTAAGAAAGAATCCGACCAGGTTCTATAAAGAAATAGAGTCGGTCTTACAGTCATCGGTATTCACCTTAAGTGATATTGATTTATTATTTCCCGTACTCCTGCCAGTTGATTTATGGAAACAGGTTAGGGATGTAGATGATGTACCTGGGTTAGGAGATAGATGGGATAACATGGTTTGGCTACATAGAGAAAGACCAGCTGGTGAGCGACCGCCTCAAGTGATATTAACTTTGCCTTATAGGATTATTGTAAAATTGAAAACTATAGTTCCCAAAAAAAGAATCATTTGGGACAAGCTTACTGCCTGTGTCCAAGGAAAGTCTGAGGGTGCTACCGATTTCTTTGATCGGTTTGAACAGGTATTTTCAGATTTCAGTGGACAAGACTTAGGCACAGAGTCAGGGAAAAGGCTGTTTGTCGACAAATTTGTACGTGGATTGCTGCCTGACATTCAGTTACAGATTATGTCTTTCGAATGCGCTTGGCAGGCGAAGTCTCAATCAGAAGTATTGCACATGGCTCAGTACTACGAAAATCGTGTGAATAATGAAAAGGAAAAACTTGAGAAAAAAGGGTGACCTGAAAACAAAAGTCCTATTACAACAGATTGTTAGAAACCCTAGAGGGGGTAATCAATTTAGAGGTCAGTACATTTTACAGGGAAGTACGCCCCTGGCTCCGGTAACCAATAACCAGTGTGCCTATTGTCGACAAGAAGGCCACTGGCGCGCACAATGTCCGACCTTGCAGCAAAGGTCATTTGGGGACATGGGTAGATGATCCAGAGGTCGCCCAGGTGCAGGGGGCCCTGGCAGAGGTCAGTTTGCACCAGAATCACAGCAACCTCCTTCACAAGATAAGCAAGTTTCGAATGTGGCTAATAGAAACATTTTTGATCACCCTTCTGTCGCGTACCTCTCTGAAGAGCTTCCTTTTGACAATATTCTGTTTCGCTAGGATTGCCCGAAGCAGGATTTGGAACCGACGCCTATTCCCGTTCATCAGAAAGGCCCCTACGTTGAGATGGCGGTGGGAAATAGGAAGCATCTATTTTTAGTAGATACGGGAGCACAGAAATGTTCCATTGACCATTCACGGGTTCCAAATATTCCCCTGTCAAGGCAGTCCAACATTTCCGTAGGGTTTTCAGGCACACCTGTAGTTTGTCCGGTCTCTTTTCCGATACCGATAACACTGGGTCCCTTCACGGAGCAGTGTCCATTTCTACTTACCACAAACTGTGGGGAGAACTTGCTGGGGTTAAATTTGTTGAAGAAATTGCATGCAGTAATACATTGTTCTCCAGACGGAGTTCGGTTAACAATTTCACCTCAGCAATCACTTGCCTCTCAGTTTTTGACTCAACCTTTACCGCCAGAATTCAGTAATGTTCCGGAATGCTTATGGGCAATTGATGATAATGGTGTGGCCATTCTTCAAGTAGAACCTGTTAGAATTATTCTGTAAAATGGAGTTAAATTGCCTTGCATCCCACAATATAAGATCTCAGTTGAAGGCGAACAGGCTTTGAAATGTATAGTCTCTGATTTTGTACATCGTGGAGTAATTGAGGAAATTACGGGTAGCTTGTGTAACAGCCCCATTTTGCCAGTATACAAAAAAGGTGATAATGCGATTTCCTTTCGGTTTATAATTGATTTACGGCCTATTAAAACAATTGTGGCTCCTCAATTTCCTATTGTACCTGATGTTACAACGATACTAACCATGATTCCGGCTTCTGCCACTCACTTTAGCATTGTTGACCTCAAAAACGTATTTTTCAGTATTCCCATACACAAAGATAGTAGGTATTTGTTCGTTTTTACCCTAGGTGGACGCTCGTTCACATTCACTCGTGCACCACAAGGGTACACTGAGAGTACAAGTATTTATAGTAGAGCATTGAAAGAGCAACTCGATACTCTCGAGTTGCCTACTACTTGCACGTTACTACAGTATGTAGATGATCTCCTCTTGACTGCTGATTCTGAGAGTGCCTGTAAAGAAGGCACCGTGTTGTTGCTTTGTCATCTAGCGAAACATGGCCACAAAGCTTCATTCAAAAAATTCCAATATTGTTGTCAGGAGGTCGCCTATTTAGGCTATCTCCTGTCAAAGGAGGGAAGACAGTTGACACCTGAACGAATAAAGACTATTTCTGACATGTCTGTCCCAAATACGCAGAAGGAAGTTAGAGCCCTGATAGGTATGGCTTCTTACTGTAGATTGTGGATCCCTAACTTTTCGTTAACAATTCAACCAATGCTGGCTTTGACAAAGAAGGGCATTTCTTTGCCATTGCCATGGACTTCGGAACACCAGACAGCATTTGACTTGCTCAAATCCGCGCTGTGTTCAGTGCCGGTTTTAGGAACTCCGAATTATGAAAAGGCCTTTGTGTTGTATGTGCATGAACCTGATGGATGTGCTTTGGCTGTGTTAACGCAGGAACATAGAGGGAAGAATAGGCCGTGCAGCTATTTCTCATCCGCCCTTGATCCTGTTGCATGCGCTTTGCTGAGATGTTTGAGAGCTGTTGCTGCTGCTGCTGCATCTGTAAAACAGAGTGAGGAATAGGTCCTCGGTCATGCGTTAACCCTAATGGTACCTCACTCTGTAGATATTTTATTGAATAGAACTCAAACGCAACACCTCACTTGCGCACAAATTGACAAGATACGAACTGATCTTGTTTGCTCCCCACATTCAAATTCAGAGGTGTTGTGTATTAAATCCGGCTGAACTTTTACCTGTCCCGCAAGATACTGTAGATGGTGACGAAACGTCACACGATTGCCTTTATGCGACAGAACAGGAGACTAAAGGTAGAATCGATCTGAAAGACACGCCTTTGAATAGCCCACAAGGAGAGCTATTTTGTGATGGCTCTTGTTTTAAACTTCCGAATGGTACATCCACGGCTGCTTATGCCGTTACTACTTTAAGCGCGATTTTGGAAACCAAAATAATTATGCATAATTCCGCGCAGGCCACAGAAATTATAGCGTTAACTCGAGCTTGTGAACTTTCTTAAGGACTTACGGTAAATATATATACCGATAGTCAGTATGCTTTTGGGGTGGTTCACAACTTCGGTAGAGTTTGGAAAGAACGAGGTTTCATGACCTCACATGGCATGAAAATTCAGCATGGCACTTTAATAGTGCGATTACTTTCAACACTCACACTCCCTGTTCAGCTAGCTATCATAAAATGTGCAGCAATTCAAAAAGTTACAGATGATATAGGAAAAGGGATTGCTTTTGCTGATCAGATAGCTAAACAAACTGCCACTGATTTTAGTTCAGAAATGTATGCTGTAAGAGAAACTGTAAATATTTGCACTTTTGGTGAAAGTATCGATTCTGTAAAAGACATTAAAGCAGATGCTGCTATAGAGGAAACTAAGAGATGGGTCGAGGGTGCAGGAAGGTTGGATGATGATGGGTGTTGGGTGGACAATGTTGAAGGAAAATGGTTACTCCCTGACGCCTACATTACAATGATGGTTATTATGGCTCATGATCCGACACATGTCTGTGCGCCTAAATTGACTAAAATACTACACAGTGTATGGGCCAATGATAAGATTTTCAAAACTACGGAGCGCTTTGTCCAAGGGTGCATGGTCTGCTTGCAGCATAATGTAGGAAAAGGTACCTCGACTCCTAGAGGAGGTTTCGCTCCACCTTCTGTTCCGTTTGAGGTTATTCACTTCGATTTTATTGAAATGGAACATTGCAATAATCTTAAATATGCGTTGGTTGTCATTTGTGCTTTTAGTAAGTGGGTTGAGGATTTCCCTGTTAGAGATGCAACGGCCATAACCACGGCAAAAACTGAAAGAGTTTTTTCCTAGGTTCGGGCTGCCGAGAGTCATCTGGTCGGATAATGGGCCACACTTTATCGCTGCTGTAATCCTACAAATATGCAAAGGATTACAGATTGATAAACGGTTCTATTCGGCCAGACATGCCCAAAGTGCCGGATTAGTGAAAAGGCATAACGGCATTATAAAGAACAAGCTCGCTAAGACGTGTGCTTGCACCAAGTTAAAATGGCCGGACGCCTTCCCGATCGTGTTGCTGTCGATGAGAACAACCCCTCAAACTAAGACTGGGCTTTCTCTCTTTGAGGTGGTGATGGGGAGGCCTCTTAATATTTGGGGTATGCCGAAAAGTAGCTCGTTGCGGGACATAGAGAATGTGCTTCTTTCAGATTACTGTAACCAGTTGACTAAAAATCTGTTTTCAATTTATCATCAGGTGCGAGAGGCATTACCTGTACGTTACGAGGGTCCTGGTCACAGTCTACGACCGGGGAACTGGATCCTCACGAAAGTTTTTGAGAGGTCTTCTTGCCTTGCACCTCAGTGGAGGGGTCCCTACCAAGTCCTGCTAGTCACCCAGACTGCTGTGCGCGTAGCGGGTGGTAAGAACTGGATCCACGCGACGCACACCAAACGGATCCCGCAGCCTAATGCCATACGATACAGAAGACACAGAATCCATTCCCACTGCTGTAACCAACGTGCCTGAAACAGCAACAACCAACAAGAGAGTATCGGAGACCATTCCAGAATTCGCAAGGCCAGACAAAATGGCCATCTTGTCTCTGCACTCTCCAACAGTGGTACTTCCGGATCAATCCTTTTCTGATCCCATTTCCGTTCACTTACCAGGAAGTGACGACACTTTGCTTTCTGATCTTTCAGCACCGGAAATTGTGAAATATAATTTACGTCCAAGGAAATAGACGTACAGCACGGTCTGACTGTGCGATTGAGGAAATCATTTGAGGGCTTGCCTTTTGGCCTGACTGTACGGAAGAATTCTGTTGGCTAAGGGTTGTGGGAAAGACATTAAGTAGACGCGCGACTGGAGTCGTCAGCAAACGAACAATTGGTGTTTTTTCGATTGAAGACTACAATGCCTGCACCCGCTACTGCTCGCACTGAATAATATGTGACTAGCAGAGACAATGATCAAGCATGCAATGGGACCCCCAAAGTGTATTGTTGCCTTTTTGTAATAATAACTGGATTTTTAGTAACTGTTGGTTTTGGGTTATGGTATCTGGAGGAAGCATATCCACTAGAGGACTTTTTACCTATTGAAAATGTATCTGTTTTCCCCACTCCTTCTCTGCAATTGCATACTTTATCGCCTAGAGATTCTTTGCATAGACGGAACTATCAGAACAATACCCTTTTGTTAATAATGAATGCCACTCATGCAATTTTAAATAGGACCAATTGCTGGATCTGTTCACATCTACCGCAACATGGGGATAAGGGGCTAGGTTGGTATATTCATCCTTTACCTTTGACAACCTTTGACAACTGTTTGTTATGCTTCTCTTAGAGCACTATTCTTTGGCCGATGGAATGACAGCATCTCAGGGAACTTGGATGCTCGCTTTTTGCAAATAGGAGTAAACCAAACGTTGCTTCTGTTAAGCCCTCTGATAGATTGTCTCGTCCTTTTCAGTCTTTGATCTCTTTCCACGCCTCCATCTTATTCTGTTAATCATAGCCCCGATTCAGTATCTTTCTGCATACAGAGGAATGGAACACGGCCAATGGGTAATTTTAGAAAATGCGCCAACGTTGCAAATTTGACTAGTGAGAACAGACCTCTGTACGTAGGCGAACCTGTCTATTTTGTTTGCGGTAATGTGGCATTTCCATGGTTGCCCAGGGATTGGCAAGGAACCTGCTATTTAGGGATTCTATTACCTGGGGTATTTATTGCCAGTACTGCAGAAATTTCGAAGACTCTTCCACGATGAGGTGTTTAAGGGGATACTCCAGCGCAAACTCTAGGGGACAGCATGAAATCCTTGGTGCCATTTTTTGGGCAAATTACGAATTCAGAAGATATCAGGGGACTAGCGAGAGTATTGGAGAGAACCATCAACCGGACCACTGACATACTCTATAATATGACGTTAGAACAGAAAGCGATAAGATTAGTGGCTCTTCAGAACCGGATGGCATTAGATGTTATTCTGGCTGAGCGTGGAGGAGTATGTAAATTTGTGGGGTCCGCTTGCTGCGTTTACGTACCAGACTCCTCTCCAACGATCTTTAGGGCTATCCAAAATCTACATGTTCTTAGTTCAGAAGTGCATGTTCCTGAGGGAAACTGGGAACTTGGTGCAGGGTTTTGGGACCTCCTACGGTCGTGGGGATGGAAGTTGTTTTCGGCCCTGCTGATTATCTTGGGAAGTTTTCTGTTCCTTTGTTGTAGTATACAGTGTCTCCCTGGTATATGTTCAGTATTAGTGGGGTGTTGCGCGCAAGCAACAAGTGTATTAGGGCATAAAATATACGCCCCAGATAAGGTTTCCAAGGAGTATGTGTTGAAAGAAACTCTAATGTCAGATCTAATGGCAATAGATATGTCTGACAATGATTCGGGGTGTACAGATGTTGAAATGTGGAGTTAATCGCAAAATGATTGAAGGTAGTTTAGCGCTTGGCATAGGCCAAAAGGAGGGTTTGTTAGAACTGATAATATATTGTTTCGTCCTCATTGTATATGTTGGCCTATGCCCAGTCGCTTTGCGAGGAAATCCGTATTACAAGGTCGTGACCTTAAGTGAATCAAGCCTCCATTTTAAGTTAGAGCCGCCATTTTAGTTTATTGTACAAAGTCACCCTGTGGCCTAAAATGGCCGTCTTGTGTTCTCTTGTTCTTGCTTTAACCTCTTCAACCTCTGGAGGAGAGTTAATGTCCAACCTGCCTTCAGGCTACATGTTAGGGTCATGTAGACCTTGTCCTTTGTTGACCTCGGGATCAGGGGATTACTTGAATTGGCGATGTTAACCTACAAATATACAAGAACAATAACGCTATCTAAACACGATATGTGAAACACTTGTTTAATCTGTATTAAAGCAATGTGTAAAGACTGTAAAGTTAAACTTTAAGAATAATAGTGTTTGCTAGTAAATGTATTAAAAAGTAAACCGCATGCACGAGATATGTAAATTAGGAACGAACCTGGTGTGACCCTAGCCCAGTACATGATTAACTTGTAAGAGGCTGGACATCGTTATAACGAAACTGTATAAATATGCTGATGTCCAGCTAGCAAATCCTGTTCACTGCTCACATTAAACCCTGCTGGTGGTCTCTGTGATGTACTGACGGCCAAATAGCTATTTGTGTACTTTGTTTGTAAACTGTTCAGTTTTGCAATAAAGATTCTGGGAATCTTGACAAGCCTGTGTCGGTGTATTTCTCTTCGCATGGTGTAAAAGCCTTAATATTGTATTTTCTGATTCCACAATGTATGCCCTGTGGGTAATGTATAGCTGAATCTGCTGCAATCTGGCATTCCTCTACACTTTCTTATGATATGCCTGCATTCTCCCCCATAATCCATCGCTTATAGTCTCTCCACTTTCCTCTTACCCGTCCCGCCTAACCTGTACCACCTCTTTACCCACCTTGGACATCATTATCCCATACATTCTGGAGACCTCATGGCCACCTTCTGACATTGCTTGGAATGTTTCTATGGTCAGCCTAGTATATGTGATGTATTGCCCACTATGTAAGCCTGTGTCCTCTATTAATGTATCAAACTCCATCTTTTCCCCTTCTCGCCACACATCCCCCACTGTTGTCACTCCCACCAGTTCCCAGTGTTCCTGAATAGTTTGCCTCAATCGTTCATCTATACCTCCCAGTGTTACTAGGGGGACTGTGGGGAGCACGGCAATAGGCTTCCCATTGCTGCACAGGCCTTATGCCAGATCTTCCTACCCAGGGTCAGCAATGCTGATAGTTTCCCTTTCGGGGGAGTCAGTCACCCACATCCACTCATTCAGAAAATAAGGTGCACATTCTGCCCTCAGTAGCCTGGACTCCGGTGTGATGTCCTCGGATAGCCATCTAGCTACATATTGAAGTTGACCGGCTAGGTAATAGACCTCGAAATTGGGCAGTCTGATCCCTGCCCGATCATATGGGTTCTGTAATTTCCAAAGGGCTATCCGATTTCTGGTATTATGCCAAATGAACCCTCTTCATATACTGTGTAGGCTGGAGAAGAAAAAAAAAACGTTTAGTTATTAAATAGGGGAGTTTGCAAAGTTGTGCAGCAACCTGGGTAATACGATCATTTTGGGCAATGCTGTCCTCCCCATCATGTTCAGGGGCAACCTTGTCCAGAATGCCATGCTCTGTTGAATTCCCTTCTCTGCCTTTACCGTATTGTTCTTATGTTCATCCTCAACTTTATGGTATACATTAATCCCCAAATATCGAAAGGTGTCAACCGCCCACTCAATCTGTAACACCGGTAACGCACATTTAGGTACACCTATATACCTACCCAAAGGAAATATAATGTATTTTCGTGGGTTTACCGTTATACCCGACAATAGCGCATACCATTCTAGTACCTCTAGTATATATTGCAGATTTTCTTCAGGGTATTGCAGATACAACAGCATGTCATCTGCGTACAACAATATCAAATGCTGGTCTCCTACTGTTTTAATACCCACTTCCCCAAAATGATATCTAAGGTATGCTGCTAATGGTTCCAACGCCAAAATAAATAACATCAGAGACCAGGGGCATCCCTGTCTAGTTCCTCTGCTCAGCGTCCATCGTTCTGAAATCACCGATCCTGTCCGGACTCTGGCGATTGGTTCTCTATTCACTAATTCAACCCACTGCAGGTCCACTGGTCCCATCCCAAATTGGCCACTTAACCAAATCCAAATCCTTGACTGCGTCTAATGAGACTATCGCCAATTCTTGAGAGCTCCCTGCAGTCTGGTCTATGATATGATGTAATATTTTGAGATTGTTGAAAATGCACCGCTGGGGGACGTATCCCGTTTGATCATGGTGCATCAGGGCACTGATCAATGGTCTCAGCCTGTTTGCCATCACCGCAGTAAGGATCTTGCTATCCTGATTCAGCATCGATAGCGGTCTATAGGATCTGCAGTCGATGTCTGTTTTACCTGGTTTATGAAGTGGGATGATGACCGCTTCCCTCAGGGTCTCTGGTAGCCTCCCCCTTTCAAACACTTCATTCAGCATAACCAACAGTCGTGGGAGAAGGTCTATCATGTATGTTTTATAAAATTTGCTTGGGAGACCATCTGCCCTGGGGCACAATTGGTGGGCAGGGTGCGGATTACACGTTCCAATTCCTCCAACTCCAGTGGTGCCTCCAACCTGTCTCTATCTGCTACCTCCAGCCTGAGCAGGATAATCTCTACTACACTTCCTTCTTCCTCTATCTTGTCCGTATACAATTAACAATAGTATCTATGGAAGCACTCATTCACCCCCTCCTGGGTGTCCTCAAGTATGCCATCTTCCCGGCTAAACTCTCGTATCACCTGTCTCGGGGTCTCACTTTTACACAACCAGGCTAGCAGTATGCCTGGTTTATCTCCTTCAGCATGTTGTCTTTCTATGTATTTACTGTAGTTTAAGTT
Source organism: Ambystoma mexicanum (assembly GCF_040938575.1). Lineage (NCBI taxonomy): Eukaryota > Metazoa > Chordata > Amphibia > Caudata > Ambystomatidae > Ambystoma > Ambystoma mexicanum. The sequence continues at coordinate 482,627,811 of NC_090921.1, forward strand.
GCACAATCTCTCCCAGTGGGATTTACATTTTTCATTTAGGTGTCGTATGGTCTCAGCCCTCTCTGGGGTATCCAAACCCTAATGCATTATTTCTTCAATCTCATTTTCTGTAGTTAGCAAGTCCACCACAGGTTGCTGCAGGGTTTGGTCTGGTTATCTTATCATCAGACCTGCCCATCACGGGTCCAGTGTGCAATTAAAGTCCCCTCCAATAATGACCGCTCCATTCATGTATAGGCTGACAGTGGTGTATAGATTTCTATAATAATGTGTGGCATCATTATTCGTGGCATAAATATTAATCATGTTTTTTTTTTGTTTTTTTATTTCTTTATTATTTTTTAAACAAACAACAGATATAACATGCAAACACATAACATAACTGGCATATTGGCATTTCTACGGATTTCTTCTATGGGTTCATTATCCTGGAGCTCTGTGACGACCTTGCCATCTTTGTCTATAACGGCTTATGTGGGCAGGTTCAACCCTCCTGCCTGTACTGTCTTGGTTGGTTACCTCTGCACCACTGTCTTGTGTCCATCATTATTCTCGCGCCTCCTCAGGGCCTTCTCCTTCTTCTTCCTCCCCCTCTTGTCTGAATAAGTCCTGTGCCAGGGAGTTCCATGCAGCTATTTTCTGTGCTGTTTCTCCTTCCCCCCTTTGCACTGCTCTTATCCACATCGCAGTTTCCGCTAGTGTCCACTTGCGGAGGTCCGACCACCATGAATCTACAGTTGGGCCTTCGCTTGATTTCCAGGACATCTCTACCCTTCTTTTGGCTAATATACATATTAAGTCCTTCATTTTTGCTAGGTGCATCCCTTGTCTGCCTCCTCTCGGGAAGAGGCCCAGCAAGTACCTCTCTGGGTGCTCCACCTGTATTTGGAGTCCACTTTCTGTTATTTTGGCTCTGATACCTTCCCAGAATGTTTGTATAATTGGGCAGGTCCAAAACATGTGGACCATGTCTGCTTCGTCAGCTGAGCATCGGGGGCACTTTCCAGGATCACCCCCATACATCATGTTCATCCTCTTGGGTGTGAGGTACGCCCTGTGTGTTATGTACAGTGGTGCCTGTCTGAACCTTGCGTTCCTAGACACTTTTTCTGATATTTTAACACCCTGCTCCATTCTTGGTCGCTAAAGGGCCTGTGAAGTTCCTCTTCCCAGCCCTGTCTTATGTGTAGCTCTTTCACGTTGTTGGATCTTAACATCTGTTCATATAACCTGGAGGTTGTGTGTGTTCCCTCTGCTATATCGTACCATGTGTCTAGCTCCCCTGTGGCATCCTCGTGGCCTTCCCATTCTGGCCATCTTATCTTGATTTTAAGGATTATTCTGTTATAGAGGATTAATTGGCCTTCATGTATATCATATTCCTCCACCATGTCCTGGAATTCTGCCCACCTGTCGTCCATACTCGGGTCCCCAGTTTGTGCAATGCCTTTGGCTTCCCACTGGGTTCGGTATATTGCTAACGTGTTTGTGTCCATGCCCACAAAGCCCGCAAGAGGGATTTGTGCCGACTGGGGGTCCCGTGTCCTTTGTAATTTCCACGCTCTGTTCCATAACCCCACTGCGAGGTTAAGCAAGTGTGGTAGGGTCCCGGGCAGGGGTTTGTACAGCCATAATATTTCTCTCAAGTAGTATGTTTTTAGTGCTGGTTGAAAGATGATTGTATCAATTGTCTCTTCCTTACCCAGCCACTTGACTGCGAATTGCAGCTGCCCCGCTAAATAATACTTTTCAAAGTCCGGCAGCCTAATGCCCCCTTCATCATAGTCTCTCTGCAGAGTCTTCAGCGCAATCCTTCTTCTCCCCTCTCCCCATAGAAAGGTCCCTGCTATTGTATTCAATTTGGTGAAGAAGGCCTTGGGAAGACTGTGTGGGATATTTGTGAGGTAGTATAGCAGGCGTGCGAGTACCACCATTTTCAAGAGGGCCGCCCTACCCATCATCCCCAGTGGCAGTGTTCCCCAGAATGTAATAGAGCTTTGTGTTTTTTTGAGGGTTGCCTGCGTGTTATGATGATGAAAATCTGCAGCGTCATGGTGTATCTCTATTCCCAGTTATCGGAAGTAGTGCGGTGCCCAAGTTAAACCCAGGTCCGGGAGCTCTGCCGGGGGAACCCGCTTCAGGCCAGCCAGGGGAAAGATCAGGGACTTCTCTTTGTTAATTGCTATACTGGAAAGTCTCTTGTATTCCCCGATTGCTTCTAGGAGGCAGGGAAGACTAGTGTGCGGATTTCCCACAAAAAGCAGCATGTCGTCTGCATATAGAGAGATTTGATGCAGCACTCCATCTAAGTCTATCCCTGTGTCTCCATATTCTGCCCTGAGAAAAACCGCCAGCGGTTTGAGGGCCAAAATTTACAGCATTGGTGACAGTGGACACCCCTGTTTAGTTCCCCTATGGATTCTCCATTCTTCCGAGATATATCACCCTGTCTTTACCCTCACTCTGGTGTCCCTATACAATAACCTAATCCATTTTAGGAACCCCATCCCCAATGACGAAATGGGCGAGGACCCTCAGCAGCCACCCCCAGTTCACAGAGTCAAATGCTTTGACGGCGTCCAGAGACACTATCGCGCATTCCCCATGTCTCTGGTTTGTCTTATATATCACATGGTGTAATCTACGGAGGTTCCATGACGTGTTCCATCCCGTGACGTAGCCTGTTTGATCAGAGTGTATCAAGGTGGGGATTACTTGTTTTAGGCAGTTGGCTAGAACTGCTGTGAGTATTTTGGCATCTTGGTTAATGAGGGAAATCGGCCTGTATGCCGCGTATTTCGTGCGTGGTTTTCCTGGTTTGAGGATCGGTACAATTATTGATTCCGACATGTTAGTCGGTAGATGTGCGCTTACATATGCATCTTGATATGCCTCTAATAGTTTCGGGGTGACAGACTTTTGAATGTTTTATAGAACTCTCCCGGGAGTCTGTCCGGACCCTATATTTGCTGGTGGGGAGCTGAGCGATTACACTCTCTATCTCCTCCACCGTGAGTGGGGCATCGAGTATTTGAGCTTGCTCTTCTGCTAATTCTGGCAGCCTTAACTCTGCTAACGCGTCTGTTATGTCATCCGGGTCAATTTCCGGATTAGGGGCATACAATTGCTCACTGATTAATGTGTTTTTGATTCCTAATCTCCATCCCTGTTTCGTCTTCTAGGGCTGTTATGGGGTCTCTTTTGATTTCTTGCTTAGTGAGCCATGCCAGGAGCCTACTAGGCTTATCCCCTTCCGCATGCAATCATTGTAGATACCTCCCATAGTTCAACCTTCCCAGTTTTTCCCATAACTCTATACATCTTGTCCTCAACTTCATCAACTCCCTAGGTTCCTCTCCCGCTGCCTCTGCTCTATGTTCCTCTGTTTCTATCTGCCTTTCGAGTTTGTTGAGTTCTTCTATGGCTGCACCTTTCAGTCTTCCCATCCTGCCGATAGCCGCCCCCCCGTATCACAACTTTAAATGCATCCCAGAGTGTGGCGTTACTTTCTACACTTCCCTCATTATGTTCGAAGTAGTCTTCTATCACCTCCTAAAGGGGTTCCTCAAACTCTCCCTCTCCCAAAGCCTCTGCCCGGAGTCACCATGTTGGTATCGGTGCTTTCTTGTGTGTATGTGCCCATGTTGCTAGTATCGGGGCGTGGTCTGAAAGTGTGCGGGCTTTGATGTTAATCCCTGTAAATTCCTGCAGTGACTCAGTGCCCGTGAATACATAGTCTATTTGTGTAAATGTTCCGTGGGGTGCGCTATAGTGTGTGTACCCTCTTTTCCCACCATGTACCTGTCCCCCAAGCGTCCACCAGCTGTAAACGGTCGACGGTTCTATGCAGCTCCTTGGCAGAGGTGCTGGTTTCTTGTGCTTGTCGTCCAACCTATCCAGAAGCGGGTCCAAAGTGCAATTAAAGTCTCCGGCCCAGATAAATGTTGCTTCTCTGTACTGGGCCAGCTTGGGTGCCAGCTTCTTGAAAAAATTCTGTTGCATCGTGGTTCGGAGCGTAGGTGTTAACTAAGCACACCTCTTTGTTCTCCAACATGCCATGCACTAGCACCAATATACCTTAGGGGTCCGTTTCCTGTTTTATCAGCTGGAATGGCACTCCTGTGGCGATCCATATTGGTACTCCTCGCGTATAATTTGAGTATGTGGCACTGTATACCTGTCCTCCCCAATTCTGATTTGGCCTGTTTCGTTGGTGTCAGATGTGTCTCCTGGATCATAGCTATCTTGACCTTCATCTTGTTCAACCAGGTCTAGACTTGTAGCCTTTTGACGTATACATTTAGTCCTCTCATGTTCCAGGTTGCTATTATTAACTCATCCAGGCCCATGTGTACTTATTTGATCCGGCTCCGTCGTCCCATAGCCTCTTGCTTGTCCTCTGTCTCTTGTGGCTGCTCTTGGCGGTGCTACTTGAAGTCGTCCCTACCGGGCTCCCTCTCCCTGTGTCTCGGTAGTCATGTCTCCAGATTTGTTGCTGTATGCTGCACCAGTCACTTCCTGTTGGAATTGTCTCATTATAGTTTTTATTATTTGCTCTGCTGCCAATGCCTTTACAAACCATTCACTCAAGTCAATAACTCGAACTGTAACTACATAAACCAAAACTTCCAAACTAACGCCCAGCCACCCTCCCATAACTCGGGCCTCGCCGCTTCTCTTTCTCTGTCCGCCGAAGTGAAACAGGCTCACCGCAGCCTGGTGCCTCCAAACTGGCATCCGAACTTGTGAAACGTTCATTTTGGGGTTGTGGTTTTCCTTAGCCATCATAGTTGGATTGAAGCATGTCGCTCCTTCATGCTCTGCATCTGGCTTAGTGGCCTTACTTATTGTTGACGTCTTGTTTCTAAAGTTGACATTTCCACTCACCGGGGCTGGTCCTCGTTATTATTCCGGTTCCTTTGTCTCTGCTGGGGGATGCCCAGCTGGTCCATCCATGCATGAACATCTTCAGTCGAGTCAAAGAGCCATGATTTCCCTTGATGGAGTACCTTAAGTTTGGCGGGGTATAGGAGCATGTATCACACTCCTGCCGTCCTGAGGTGCTCTTTCGGCGGACTGAATTTTGCTATCTGTTTTTGGACCATGACTGTATAATCTGGGTAGATAGTAATTTTGGAGGTGTTCCTTGTAATCACTCCCTCTTCTCTTGAGAATCATAGTATCTCCCTATCCTTGAAATTCATGATCCTGGCAATCATCGCTCTCGGAGGGGCGCCTGGCTGAGGTCTTTTGGCCAATGCTCGGTGCGCCCTCTCCACTGTGAAGCCCTGAGAAAGAATTCCTGCTCCAATCTCTTGGAGCAGCATGTTTTCAATATATTTGGTGGGATCTCTGCCTTCTTCGCCCTCCGTAAGCCCAACTATGCGAATATTGTTCATGCGTGCTCTGCCTTCTGCGTCTTATGCCCTTTGTTTGAGGACCTTAACCTTTTGTATCACCTCTGACATTTGTTTTTGTGTGATTGCCACATCTGTGGTGTTTTGCTGCACTTGCTGCTCTGTTGCTGTTACTCTGTCCATCAGATTTCTGGTGTCCTGGCGTAGGAGACCCACGTCTACCATGACAGTGTCCAGTTTATTTTCTAAGGATGTCTTGAGGGGGCCTATCGCTGCATCCATTTTGGCCTCAAGGGACGCTTTTAAGGCAGCTATTGCTTCTAGGATTGGTTCCTCATTTGTATTTCCCGCCTGTTGTGTTGTGCTTGAGGTAGCCATTGCTGTGTCCGGCTGGACAGGTTGTTTGTATCCGGGTGTTTTAGTGAAGGCTTCTATGCTGGTTTGTTTATATTTTCCCTCTTTTTTCCGATTTGGCATTATCTCTATGGAACTTGCCTTTGTACTGCTAGATGGTCAGCAGATCCGGGTCCGTCCGTGCCCTGGCCCTATCAGTCTCTCAGTATCTCAAATTCCATTCCTGGGCTTCTCTGCTATGGATTCGTAACCGTCCTGTTAGTTATTGTGCATTTCGTACCGACCCTCCTTTGGTGCACTTCAGTAGTTCTTGTGCGGCTCTGGCCTCTCAGGCCTACAGGATGGGTGGCGGTCCCGTTTCATGTTTTGTTTTGCGTGGATTAGCTCGTAGTCAATATTGCTCCGTGTGCGCCGGTTCTCGTTCCTTGCATACTCTGTTTCCCCCAGTCTATATCTGGTCTGCCTGCTGGGCGCTGTGCGGTCTGCTCTGCTTGTGCTTTCCGTTCGCTGCCAGTTCTAGCGCTACGGGGTCCGCCTCCCCTTATATTGTCTGCTCCTCTCGCTTCTCCGTGCCTCTGGATATGATGTCTCTGCCGGAGGCGTGCATTCCTGGTTGGCTATCTTGGCCCGCCTTTATAATCCTTGCCGGCGGAGTGGCTCCGGAGGGAGATGGGGCCTGTATGGTCGAGCTCGGGTGCGCTCTCCCTGCTAGGCTTCTTCCAACCCCGTACCTTTATGGTGTCCGCATCGACTCCCGGGCCCCCTTTCCTGGTCCGCTTCTGTTTGTCTTCGGTCAGCCGCTGCTGTTTGTGGCCATTTAACTTAACCCACTCTGGCTTATTGGTCTTGCAGGCGGGGTGGCTCTGGAGGGAAATGGGGCCCACATGCGCCCGTGCCTGTGTCTGACTGGAGCTCGGGTGCATTCTCTACACTGGGCTTTCCAACTCTGTACCTCTGTAGTGCCTGTTCCTCGGACCGCCTATGTTCGTCTTCGGTCGCCCCTCCAGGAGGGCTCCTACTGTGCAGAGTGTTGTCTGCCCCCCGCCAGCCGCACCTCGTCCGTGGTTATGAAGCGCTGACTTTCTCTTCAGCGGTTCGGCTGTTCGCGCCCGCCCTTTTGTTTGCCACGGGTGCCGTCTTCTTTCGCAATTTTCTCCTCGATTCCTGCTCCGATTTCCGTCGGGAGTCTCAGCCAGTGATCTACGGATGTTCTGACGTCTGTTTCTGTTAGTTTTACTTGCGTTTTAGCGGTTTTGCACCAGTTATAGCTGGATTTGCTTCAGGATCTCGAAGGAGCTTCTCGATCGTGCCTCCTACTGCATGGTCACCAAGCCACGCCCCCCAAATAATATTAATCATGTTGACTACTTTATTTCTACCAACCCCCTCACCAACACCATTCTCTAATCTTCTTCCACTTCCTGTTGTAACAATTTGAAAGGAACTATCCATATGAGGACCCCCCTAGCATACACTGACTATGTGGCCTCTATCGTGGTCCCCTTCCATTTCCTCTTCATCAACTCTAATTTTTCTTTGGTCAAGTGGGTTTCCTGTAACATCGCTATATCTATTTTTTGCCGCTTCAAGTACATCATAGTTTTATAGCAAAAACAAAGAGGTGATGGCTGGAAGGTTTAGAATTAATCTTAACCACTGGCATTGCTCTGGGCAACCCTCCAGACCACCGTTCTTCGCCTGCCAAGCCATTACAGAAGGGAAAGACCATATGCAAATCAGGCTTGGCCCCACCCCAAAAGGGGCAGTCCAGCCCGAACTGCTAGGCCACATCCCTTCTGCACGAGACCACAAGCATCCCCAAACATGTTTCGCCCTTGTTGGGGCTCATCAGTGAGGAGTAGCTTGGGTCTCTAGGCCCAGCAGGCACGGGACCCACGTCTGGGCATACCCGTCCCACTCGGGGTGACATAGCAAAAACAAAGAGGTGATGGCTGGAAGGTTTAGAATTAATCTTAACCACTGGCATTGCTCTGGGCAACCCTCCAGACCACCGTTCTTCGCCTGCCAAGCCATTACAGAAGGGAAAGACCATATGCAAATCAGGCTTGGCCCCACCCCAAAAGGGGCAGTCCAGCCCGAACTGCTAGGCCACATCCCTTCTGCACGAGACCACAAGCATCCCCAAAAATGTTTCGCCCTTGTTGGGGCTCATCAGTGAGGAGTAGCTTGGGTCTCTAGGCCCAGCAGGCACGGGTCCCACGTCTGGGCATACCCGTCCCACTCGGGGTGACATAGCAAAAACAAAGAGGTGATAGCTGGAAGGTTTAGAATTAATCTTAACCACTGGCATTGCTCTGGGCAACCCTCCAGACCACCGTTCTTCGCCTGCCAAGCCATTACAGAAGGGAAAGACCATATGCAAATCAGGCTTGGCCCCACCCCAAAAGGGGCAGTCCAGCCCGAACTGCTAGGCCACATCCCTTCTGCACGAGACCACAAGCATCCCCAAACATGTTTCGCCCTTGTTGGGGCTCATCAGTGAGGAGTAGCTTGGGTCTCTAGGCCCAGCAGGCACGGGACCCACGTCTGGGCATACCCGTCCCACTCGGGGTGACATAGCAAAAACAAAGAGGTGATGGCTGGAAGGTTTAGAATTAATCTTAACCACTGGCATTGCTCTGGGCAACCCTCCAGACCACCGTTCTTCGCCTGCCAAGCCATTACAGAAGGGAAAGACCATATGCAAATCAGGCTTGGCCCCACCCCAAAAGGGGCAGTCCAGCCCGAACTGCTAGGCAACATCCCTTCTGCACGAGACCACAAGCATCCCCAAACATGTTTCGCCCTTGTTGGGGCTCATCAGTGAGGAGTAGCTTGGGTCTCTAGGCCCAGCAGGCACGGGACCCACGTCTGGGCATACCCGTCCCACTCGGGGTGACATAGCAAAAACAAAGAGGTGATGGCTGGAAGGTTTAGAATTAATCTTAACCATTGGCATTGCTCTGGGCAACCCTCCAGACCACCGTTCTTCGCCTGCCAAGCCATTACAGAAGGGAAAGACCATATGCAAATCAGGCTTGGCCCCACCCCAAAAGGGGCAGTCCAGCCCGAACTGCTAGGCCACATCCCTTCTGCACGAGACCACAAGCATCCCCAAACATATTTCGCCCTTGTTGGGGCTCATCAGTGAGGAGTAGCTTGGGTCTCTAGGCCCAGCAGGCACGGGACCCACGTCTGGGCATACCCGTCCCACTCGGGGTGACATAGCAAAAACAAAGAGGTGATGGCTGGAAGGTTTAGAATTAATCTTAACCACTGGCATTGCTCTGGGCAACCCTCCAGACCACCGTTCTTCGCCTGCCAAGCCATTACAGAAGGGAAAGACCATATGCAAATCAGGCTTGGCCCCACCCCAAAAGGGGCAGTCCAGCCCGAACTGCTAGGCCACATCCCTTCTGCACGAGACCTCATGCATCCCCAAACATGTTTCGCCCTTGTTGGGGCTCATCAGTGAGGAGTAGCTTGGGTCTCTAGGCCCAGCAGGCACGGGACCCAGGTCTGGGCATACCCGTCCCACTCGGGGTGACATAGCAAAAACAAAGAGGTGATGGCTGGAAGGTTTAGAATTAATCTTAACCACTGGCATTGCTCTGGGCAACCCTCCAGACCACCGTTCTTCGCCTGCCAAGCCATTACAGAAGGGAAAGACCATATGCAAATCAGGCTTGGCCCCACCCCAAAAGGGGCAGTCCAGCCCGAACTGCTAAGCCACATCCCTTCTGCACGAGACCACAAGCATCCCCAAACATGTTTCGCCCTTGTTGGGGCTCATCAGTGAGGAGTAGCTTGGGTCTCTAGGCCCAGCAGGCACGGGACCCACGTCTGGGCATACCCGTCCCACTCGGGGTGACATAGCAAAAACAAAGAGGTGATGGCTGGAAGGTTTAGAATTAATCTTAACCACTGGCATTGCTCTGGGCAACCCTCCAGACCACCGTTCTTCGCCTGCCAAGCCATTACAGAAGGGAAAGACCATATGCAAATCACGCTTGGCCCCACCCCAAAAGGGGCAGTCCAGCCCGAACTGCTAGGCCACATCCCTTCTGCACGAGACCACAAGCATCCCCAAACATGTTTCGCCCTTGTTGGGGCTCATCAGTGAGGAGTAGCTTGGGTCTCTAGGCCCAGCAGGCACGGGACCCACGTCTGGGCATACCCGTCCCACTCGGGGTGACATAGCAAAAACAAAGAGGTGATGGCTGGAAGGTTTAGAATTAATCTTAACCACTGGCATTGCTCTGGGCAACCCTCCAGACCACCGTTCTTCGCCTGCCAAGCCATTACAGAAGGGAAAGACCTTTTTCTGTTTTGCTATTGTCACCCCGAGTGGGAAGGGTATGCCCAGACGTGGGCCCCTTGCCTGCTGGGCCTAGAGACCTAAGCTACTCCTCACTGATGACGCCCAACAAGGCTGAAACATGTCTGGGGATGCTTGTGGTCTCGTGCAAAAGGGATGTGACCTAGCAGTTCGGGCTGGACTACCCCTTTGGGGGTGGGACCAAGCCTGATTTGCATATGGTTTTTCCCCTTTTGTAATGGCTTGGCAGGCGAAGAACGATGGTCTGGAGGGTTGCCCAGAGCAATGCCAGAGGTCAAGATTTATTCTAAACCTTCCAGCCATCAACTCTTTTGTTTTGCTATTGTCACCCCGAGTGGGAAGGGTATGCCCAGACGTGGGCCCCTTGCCTGCTGGGCCTAGAGACCCAAGCTACTCCTCACTGATGACGCCCAACAAGGCTGAAACATGTCTGGGGATGCTTGTGGTCTCGTGCAAAAGGGATGTGACCTAGCAGTTCGGGCTGGACTACCCCTTTGGGGGTGGGACCAAGCCTGATTTGCATATGGTTTTTCCCCTTTTGTAATGGCTTGGCAGGTGAAGAACGATGGTCTGGAGGGTTGCCCAGAGCAATGCCAGAGGTCAAGATTTATTCTAAACCTTCCAGCCATCAACTCTTTTGTTTTGCTATTGTCACCCCGAGTGGGAAGGGTATGCCCAGACGTGGGCCCCTTGCCTGCTGGGCCTAGAGACCCAAGCTACTCCTCACTGATGACGCCCAACAAGGCTGAAACATGTCTGGGGATGCTTGTGGTCTCGTGCAAAAGGGATGTGACCTAGCAGTTCGGGCTGGACTACCCCTTTGGGGGTGGGACCAAGCCTGATTTGCATATGGTTTTTCCCCTTTTGTAATGGCTTGGCAGGCGAAGAACGTTGGTCTGGAGGGTTGCCCAGAGCAATGCCAGAGGTCAAGATTTATTCTAAACCTTCCAGCCATCAACTCTTTTGTTTTGCTATTGTCACCCCGAGTGGGAAGGGTATGCCCAGACGTGGGCCCCTTGTCTGCTGGGCCTAGAGACCCAAGCTACTCCTCACTGATGACGCCCAACAAGGCTGAAACATGTCTGGGGATGCTTGTGGTCTCGTGCAAAAGGGATGTGACCTAGCAGTTCGGGCTGGACTACCCCTTTGGGGGTGGGACCAAGCCTGATTTGCATATGGTTTTTCCCCTTTTGTAATGGCTTGGCAGGCGAAGAACGATGGTCTGGAGGGTTGCCCAGAGCAATGCCAGAGGTCAAGATTTATTCTAAACCTTCCAGCCATCAACTCTTTTGTTTTGCTATTGTCACCCCGAGTGGGAAGGGTATGCCCAGACGTGGGCCCCTTGCCTGCTGGGCCTAGAGACCCAAGCTACTTCTCACTGATGACGCCCAACAAGGCTGAAACATGTCTGGGGATGCTTGTGGTCTCGTGCAAAAGGGATGTGACCTAGCAGTTCGGGCTGGACTACCCCTTTGGGGGTGGGACCAAGCCTGATTTGCATATGGTTTTTCCCCTTTTGTAATGGCTTGGCAGGCGAAGAACGATGGTCTGGAGGGTTGCCCAGAGCAATGCCAGAGGTCAAGATTTATTCTAAACCTTCCAGCCATCAACTCTTTTGTTTTGCTATCATCATAGTTTTATTACACTTCATGTAGGTGTTTAACCCACGCACATTCCAGGTCACAATTCTGAGTTCCCTCATTTTAGCCATATCATACTGCGCCCACCCTCCTCACCATCCTCCTCCTGTATGGACTAAGTTGTGTTAGTAGATGTACCGTTTTGTTTCCCTGCATCGTCATCAATATTCCCTTTCCCCCAACCATCCCGCCCCCAAACCAAACTCTACCCACAACTACCATCCTCCCAACCCCTTTCCCCCCAACTGTTACCCAGCTCCATCCCTGGATCTCAGGCTCCCCTGCATCTTGACCTTCACCCTGCTGACGCTGGTGCAAAGGTCGCTGCAGGTGGATACTATACTACAATATCCCACATAAACTACCTAATGGGGGGTGAAGTCATGCTCTACGGTATCGCTCCGATATTTTATTCGCAGTGTACCCATATCTTTACTGCCAACTGCCCACTACCATCACAGCTCCGGGCCATTCTACCGTTCTCCATGTCCCACCGCTTTATCTATCAGAATCCCTTATGCTCTCACAGCTCGTGCCCCATATTGAAGCGTTACCCAGTTTCAGCCCACCAGTCCCGACCCTCCACTAGGAGAAAATAGCAGTTCACTTATCCTTCGCCTCTGACTCCCAGTCATCTGCTCCGTCTGGACAGTTCATCCCATCAATCCACTTTGCCGCGTCCTCCGGAGTCTCAAAGAAAATCGCTTTGCTGCCGTGTAGGACCCTAAGCTTTTCCAATAGAGCAGTCTGTACTTCAGGCCAGAATCCCACAACCTCCTCTTGATCGCTACAAAGTTCAGGCGTTGCTTTTGTACCACAAATGTATAATCCGGGTACAGCGTGATTGTCGCTGAAGCTCTAGAAATGGTTCCACCTTTCCAAAAGTACTTGAGGATCTTCTCTCTGTCTCTATAACACAATATCTTGGCTATGATCGCGCAGGGCGGGGTTCCAGGCGGTGGTTTCCTCATCTGGGCCCTGTGTGCCCTCTCCACTGTGAATCCTTGGGATAATGTGCCCGCACCTATCTCCTGTAATATCATAGCTCGATATACTCAGTGGGATCGGGATTCTCTTCACCTTCCGGGAGCCCCACGATGCAAATGTTGTTCTTTCTCACTCTTCCTTCTGCTTCTTTTTCTTCTTCCAGGTTATTCACCTTCTGTTGCAAGGTATGTATCTCCCTGCTGTTCTTCTTTCAGGTTTCTGTAGTAGCCTTCATGTCTTTCTCCAGCATACCTGTTAGTTCAGCTATAGCTCTGACATCCTGTCTCAGGGGATTGATGTCAACACTGACCGCATCTATCTTGGCCTCCAAGGAAATTTTCACTTCGTCGAGTTTGGATTCCCAAGCAGTTTTCAATGTGGCAATGGCTTCTAGTATCCATTGATCTCCTCTTGGTGGCTCTCCTTGCCCATGTGCAACGGTGGACTTGCTCCCTCCCCGGTCTGGCTGGGCTTGGCGAAAATGTCCACAGAGGACTTCTTCACTTTCAACTTAACCACTTTGGACGACATCTCACTTTTATGGTCTACACAGGTGTCTCTGCATGCATGGCCTGTGGACTTTTAATTCTCTTTTGTAGGCTGCCACCGAGGTGTCCTGGAATGCCATATCCCAACTGGTCAGGTGCTCACTATCGTTCATCTCAGCATGCAATTGCATCCCCCTTGTGTAGCCAAGAGATGCTGCTCGTCACCACCTAGCAGCATATGTGGCTTTTACTATTCAGACTGCAGCCATCTTCCTTCTTGGTCACTCAGTGTCCAAGTCACTTTGCTACGTGTGAGTCATCATCCCATGGGAGATTTGTGCATCGCCAAGATCCAATCTTATGTTACATGTTGTGTTAGACCAGTTCGACTCTGGTAAGCCCAAGTCCCAGTCCTTATCGGGCGCTCAGTAACTGGTCAGTGCTCAATCTAAAGCAGCCGCACCATTACTTGGTGGCCACCACTCAGGGCGTTCAGGGTCCCGCTACACCAGCCTCTCTTGAACATTGCTCTGTGGAGACGGCCGGCTCTTCCAATTCGTTATCCCGTCTAGTTAGGCAGTGTACCGGGCCGACAGTTAGTGTTGGATGTGCACGCCGTGTGCAGCATCAAGGCCTCTCTTTCTGTTTGCCCAGTATAAGTCCACTGTGGCGTCTACTACACTGCCTCCCTGCCCTGTAGCTCAACTGCGGCCCTCTCACCAATATTGCATGTGCAGTACATCCCTTATGGCACATGGCAGTGTCAGGTGTGTGGCCGGACAAACTATAATGTCTTGTACACACCCTGGGCAAATACCTTCCGCGGCTCGTCTCCTATCTTATCCCGTATCTAATTGTGTTTATAATTTGGTGGGCTCACGCTGCATGCCTGGGCCTCCGTGGTGTCATACATCCGGCATCTCCTGCATGCAGTAGTGCTAGGTGCTGCTGAGGATGAGCTACAGCTTGGGGCTCTTTGTTCTCTCTTCAATCTGCCATTTTACAGTCAGGCGATCACTCCTGTATCAATATCTGATACACCACAAACGTGCAATCCGTTCAACTCCAGTTCGTTTCTATTCCTCGACAGAATGTCTCCCAGCACTTGGGCCATGGCACTGATATTTTAGCCACTTTACAGCTTGTACGCTGCGATCTGCACTGAAGCACCCTCTTCAGCTGCAACAATGTTTCAGCTACTGCGTCACTCAGACTTCTCTTGCAACAGTTGCGCCACCCATCCACCTGAGCAGGGACAATACCTTTATTTTTCGCAGCTTCGGCTGCGGCCCAGTACTCCTCACCTTGGCATCTGTTACTTGGGGTCAGGCAGAGCACCCCTCCAGGCGCCGTCCCTGGGCCATGGATACTCTTCTGTCCGTCTCTCTTCTGGTACCATAACACGATCGCCAGCCAAGAAACAATCCAATGTTCATACAGAGTCTGCGGCCACGCATCCGTATTCTGATGTCATTTGAGCACTGTCTTTCAGTGCCACATACTAACGTTGGGACTGTCCCGCGAGTCCCTTTGTCTTTGCAGCATCCGCCATCTTGGGTCTAGGCGAGCCGACATCCGCAGTCTTAGTCGAGTCCCAAATCACCACACCTACACACTTCTTGGGCACATGCCGCTTCCACGTCATATGCACAAACCTACCTTTTTATCCACCATTGGTGCATATGAGTGCACTTTTTCTTTGGATCAATGCCGGATGGACAGGAGCTCCTCCGGGAACATGTCCTTTCACATGGCTCTATAACCACGCCCCCCACGTCTTACTTTGATCACCTCCTTCCCCACCCACTCGGGTCATCATCAACTCGTATATCGAGAGACTTCATACCCAGCCTTGGATATATCACAGAATGTTTCCACCACAGTATCAGGTTGTTCAGCCTCTGTCCATTTACTCTTAACTCTCTTAATCAATCTGGTGTACATAATATATTGACCTTGGTGCAATACCTATCGCTTACAAACTCCTCAAATTGTACCATTGCACCTTCTTGCCATATATCCCCCAGTGTTGCTATGCCAAAAGTTTCCCAGTGCCTCCTAAGTATCCCCCGCATATGGTGATCAATCCCGTCTAACGCTACAAGTGGCATTTGTGGGGAGCATGGCTCAGGATTACCTAGCAGCTGGCAGGATCTCCGCCATATGTTTTTACCCACATCTAACAACCTCGATCCCCCATTCCACTTTCCAGTTGGTAACCACATCCATTCTTTCAAGAAGTGAGGGGCACAATCTGCTCCACGCAACCTGGACTCTGAGGTGGAATCATCCACCAACCACCGATCCACATATTGGAGCTGGTTGGCCAGGAAATACACCTCAAAGTTAGGTAGTCTGACTCCACCCCGCTCGTATGGATTTTGTAGTTTCCATAGCGTGATGATATTTCTGTTATTGCGCCAAATAAACCCTCTGCACATGCTCTGTATACTAACAAAGAGGCGTCTCGGTATCAGGTATGGGATATTAGAAAAATAATGCAACAACCTAGGCAGCACAACAATTTTCAGCAATGCTACTCTCCCCATCATGGTTAATGGGAGCTTAGCCCAGAATATCATGCTGTTTTAATGTTAGTCACTGCCAGAACCGTATTCCTCTCATATTTAAATGGATGGTTGATGTTTTACATATATAGGATCCACTTCTTATTTATTATTACATGTAATGTGTTTATGTGCTGCTTTTTGAACGTGTTCAGTGTTTATATGGCATGATAGAACAATTTAAGATACCCCCTGAGTTTTTGGGTATTGTTGATGTTGTCCGCGCCCGTCCACGGACATACGCACAGTCCGCGGACATCAAAACACTAGCAGGGGTTTCAGTATATTCTATATTACATGTATATAAATTAAGGGAATCCTAGTAAACATCTATCAAATTCCCATTATGAATATGTATATTCAGTAAAAAGAACTTTGATAAAGGGAGTTTATGGTTAAGTTGCGCTATTAAAAACCTATGAAATTCAGTAAAACAACTTTGTTAAAGGGACGGTATGGTTACGTTGCGCTACTAAAAACCTATGAAATTCAAAGCAAAAACTTTGTTAAAGGGACATTATGGTTTCAAGTAAAATCGAAAAACCTCAGAAATTCGCCAGTTATTGTAAGCTAAACAACCATAACTCGCACCACCACCGTGCACTGCACCCAGGACATCAAAGATGACATCACAAATGTCATTCAGGACATCACATGTCTGGCTCCCTTTTTTTTCCCTTACTGACATATCTAGGCCAGTAACAGTCAGGAACCAAAAAATCAAAAAGTACTATATTTATAGACTTATACTTCAAATATGTTTTTACAGTAATTCACATAAGGTTCACTCACAGCATATGAAACATATACATAGAGGAAACACAGACTTGGAAGACAGCAATGCTTTCACTGTATGAAGATGATCAGTAAGGTTATGAACACTTTCTTATAGATCTGCTGTTTTTTATTACTGTACTTTCCCTGGATATGCTCATATTTGTACACATTGTACTCACACTACTTTCCTTAGGGCCCAGTCACATTATGTGATAGTTATACATAGGGAAGTAGTAGCTCTGAAGTAGAGAAATCATTTCTGTGCATGAAGATAATTAGTTAGGTATGAAGATTGTCTGGTAATACTGCTGTTTTTTTGTTTACTTCATTTTCCCTGTATATGCTTATATTTGTATGTGTTGTCTGTTTCTGTTTTGTTTGGAATAATGCAAGTAAGTAGTAAGTGGGTTTTATTAGGTACGTTTTAAATGTTTACAGTATGCAGAACTCTAATAAGAAAGCATTTATAATTTTAGTATTTAACATAGCAAGATTATTAATATTGCACCTCCTTCATGTCTGCTGCGCACTATACCTATGTTTCTACATATGTACCTTAGTATACTGGAAAAAACGTCATAATAGAATGCTATTTGGATTAATGCATTGCTCAATGCACTACCTGCCTCATGATATTAATTCCAATGATCCTTGACACTTTTTTATTAACATTACAATAATAATGCCTTGAACAGACTTTTCATGAAAAGTGAATGCACATGTGATGTCACCCTTGAAACCATAATATCCCTTTAACAAAAAAAAGTCTTTGAATATATATATAAATAAATATATATATATATATATATATATATATATATATATAAGCATAGAACCTGGATGTTCCACTTCGTCTTTTAGCAAACCAGGACCCCGTGAGCAAAAGGGACTGAAAGTGTGGAGCAGCAAAGAAAGACAGCTGAAGATGGTGGAAGAATCGAGAAGGCTTGTCTGGTCCACTGTCAAGGGGTTGAGACAGCCTGGAAACTGGTTATCTATTCAAGAAGATACAATGAAGATGAGAAGCAAGGCAAGCTCCTTTTGAGGTGCAATGGAAAAACACTATGAGCGGCAAGTTGTATTCATTTAATGTTATTACATACAAAAAAGGAGCTAAAACACGGTCTCCTGTCACATGGTGTAAATGAAAATAGACTTTGGTCAAGCTATATTGAAACTGAAGATAAGAACATTAATTCACTCCCTTCTATTCTCAGGTGCAGTGATACTTTGCAAGGCCAAGTTCAAAGACAATTCATATGGCACATAGCAGAATTGATGATTGATGATTGGCTAATTAGGGTGGGAAGGCATGGTCAAGTCCACCCACAAGCATCTGGGGTACCAACTTGCGTGCTGCGAGCGAGTGGAATATTCCAGAACGGTACAAGCGTGACAAAAATGTGTATAGAGCCACGTAGCAAAGAGCCCTACAGTTTGAAAGCCAATGAAATGTTGTGTATTTGATGACAATGAAGATGACTTACACTAGGGGTGGGCATACGTTGTCCACCTGATTATAGAGACCCAATCATAATCCTATCCCCCATAGAAAGTGTATCTTGATTTTCCTCGTAGACCAGCCACAATCCCAGTTAAGTTTTCTTACTTTGCCACATATTATGACATCAATGATGACAAGTTTTTGCTATAAATGCATATTTTTTTATATAAAATGTTGAGAGACGAGCGAACATCCGTTGATGTTCATTGTACTCCCTGTTTTAGACAATTGCAAATAAAACAACTAAGTTTTGCCAACTTCCTGAGTCAGTCTTATTATTGATGTAAGAGTAAATTCTGCATCCCCATCCATCCAATAAATTGTTACCTCGCTTAAAAGGCCTACGGGTTCAAAAGCAAAATAAGAAAGAAGTGCACACATGCAGTGAGTTGGAAAGCGACTTGAGACCCGTGCGTGTTAAAGCGAATGAAATAGCAACATTATATCACAAGTGAAGGCTGCACACATGTGGATGAGATGTGAAGAAAGGCAGACCTGTGAATGAACGTTGAAGTAACAATTAGCTGTGAGATGAATGATACTAAGTAACAGAGGGGTCCGGCGAAAGGAAGTAGCCCATTCTAAAGTCTCAGTGAAAGGTACATTGTTTGAAGTTATAGAGCAATCAGACAGCAAAAGCGAATTAAGTGAAAGTAAGCGTGAACTTTGAGTCAAAGTGGTCCTACGGTGGTCTGGTAAAAGAATCACTCACATCCGAAAGTCTTCGACATCCCAAAGGGGTTCTAGCCCAATTGAGGGAGACCCAAAGTACAATAAAGCTTGCGGAAGGGAGCCCCCTTACAAGTTTGTGTTGAACTGTGGCATGAGAGGTCTGAGTACAACAGAGGGGGACCTACGAGAACTGTGTGTTGTAAGGTCTGAGCCCGACAGAGGGGGACCTTTGTGAACTTTATGTTGGAATACATATTAAAAGTCAAGAAAGAGACTTTAACATGGAAGGCCAAGTGGGCCTCAATCCACGGTTTGGAACTGCTCAGAGTGTTAGAAGCTGAGACAGAGTGTGTCATCTGGCCTACAAGGACAGCCTTACTCCATGAGGTGTAACATGAGGAGGGGAGCTTGCTGGCTCAACTAGCTTTATTCTTTTACACACTGATTTTTCCTTTAGATACATTTCTCCGTTTACACTTTTTGTACAAGAGATAGGGGAGGCATTATGTTTTTGTTAGCATAGGCCATTTTGTTTTGACGGAACACACTAAGACTGTTTTGTTTATAGTTTGATGCTCGAGACTACTCGCATCTTAGTTATAGGGCTCTCTCCAAACCCAACCTTTTCAACAAAGGTTTTAAAAATTGTATCCATTGTGTCAGTATCATACTTGTGATACCATGCCTTTCTTACAGTTGTCCAACACACAACAAATATTGAGTTAACTTATTTGTTACTTGGATTATGAGTGCAAACTGTAGATCGAAGTTTGTGCATAAGGACCATCGGCATTCGCAATACCGATCTTGTATGGCGGACGGCCCTGAAGTCATGCAGCTCGTTAACACATAACTGTGGTGTGTCTTCTTCAGCAATGTAGGCCAATGTAGGCCAAACAGAGTTTTCTCTGCAACAGCAGTTGTCCTACAGAGCTAGCATAACCTCACCACGATAGCAGATACACCAGGTGCAAGCATCTTCCAAGCGACTGGGTTCAGGCTCCGGTGATCGATCATCACGACTAGCATCTGATTGCCCATCCTCTTCTGAATATTCTGGCTCGTACATGTAGGGCTGAATAGTGGCCATAGTACCTGAATATTGAAGTAGTACAGAATCAACAATTAGATAAATAGAAATGTTTTTGCTTGTGTACAGTAACAAAATGAAGTTTCACTTTAAAGTTAAATGTTAAGGAAAAACAAGCGAAAAAACAGCCATGTTAGGAAAACCCATCGTGCAAACACAAGATTAATATGGACACATTTTAAAAATTTGCAAGGACACATGTAAAGAACATGCCATGTTAAAGTAGAATTTTATATGGTTTGGTAAAGACATTTGTGCATAATATATGAAATGGAAAAATAAAAAGCAACTACTGAAATAATTAATTATCAGCAGCAAAAGTACCTGTTCTCAGTGTGTCATACTCGGCAGATAGCTGAACAGAGCAGAAACAAAATCAGGGAAACTCCAAAAGAAATACTCTGACGCAAAGGAAAAAAAACTCTTACGTTTTATGTGGACAGAAATGGTTTGTTTATATTTGTCGAGGAAAGAGGCATTTTGGTATTTTCATGGAGACGTGTCAATAGATTGCGCACAGGACGTTCACATGAGACGTGCATTGGCGTTATGAACAGTGGCGTAAGCATCTAGTGATGTCATCTTTAGGGGCAGGTGATCTGTATTACTGACGCAAGGGCACTTGAACTTAGGCCGATAGATCAACGGATAAGATTTCTGCAAGATGGTGGTGCCCAAGCATATGTTTTCGCATGCATAAAAGTGATGAAAACTAAGGTAAGATGCATAGGAATTTTTTTTAAAATGGACTGATGCATGATTGAAAAAACATGCCCGATCAATAGGGACAATACCATTTCTGAGCGAACTACCCCTTTAATAGTTGCTTCTCTTTCGTTCTGGAACTCTGCTGGCAGGAGAGAATGTTTGTTAGTTATTGTTAGAAAGTGTCAGTTGTATGCTGGCATTTGCAGGAGAGGATTGTACCAACTGGGGCCCTCTCTACCTATGACTTTGGTCTGGTTTTATTAGTAAATAAAGGTACCTCTACCTCTTTAACTGAGCCTCCACCTCTATAAAAGAAACCCACAGGAAAATCGTCTTTGTTTGACTTCAGCAAAATTTGAATCAAGAAGTAATGTCTAACCAAACAGTCTAACCCCACTTTGATGAGATTGAAGATGAACTTTATGCACTAGCTTGACTCATTAAACTACTGGTGTAAAATGACATGATGCAACGTTTCTAAAGAGGGTAGAGTGGCCGTTCTTAGCTGAAAATATGACCCTAATCTCATCATAAAAAGGGTGGAAAAGGGCATGGCCACAGTCGCACTCAAACAAAATGAGTACATTAAAGACATGAAATGATTAACCAGTGAGTCTTTATTGTATTATGATCTATTTGAAAAAATGAAGAGTGTTTGAAGCTGTTATATCAGTGTGGGATAAGCACGGATACCTCATGCATAAAAAAGCCCAATTCTTTGAACAACACACCCCAAGACTACAATTTGCTTTTGCTTTCAAAAAATTCATAAATCTTTAAAGTGCCACCAGGAGGACTGTGTCCCAGAGAGACAGAGTGTTTTTCAACCCTTGTCTTTTATATAGAACCACTATTTACAGAAGTTAATTATGTATTACATACATTTCACAAAGCATATCATAGATTTCTAGTTAAAAATGTAGGATGTATGAATGGATGAACTTTTAATCACAAAAGATGTGGCTTCACTCTACAGAGACATTTAGAAAAAACAAAGCATGCACGTCATCTTGGGTAAACTGGAGGGTGATAGATAACCAATTAGACATTAACCATGAATTTGTGTTGATGTCACCAAGAGTGGTTTTGAAAAATACGAGGTATTAGGTGCAGGCAGGTGGAGTCTCGATGTGTGCAAATTTTGCTTAGAATCAGGACAATAAATGCATGAATAACGTTGAGCCCAAAGATGTCTGGAGTCATCCTCTAAGTCAGTATGTTTTGTTTCATTATTTTTTTCTTATCTGGAGTGGCACAAAAATGAGACTGAAATACTCAATTGAGGATCCTAGTAAATCCAATTTGGACATTAAAGTTACTGAATAATTTTCTACCTATACAGGACACTTCTGAAATGCAATTGCGACCAAGCATACAGAGGGCGCCCGAACTAATGACAACTGGTTTTGGGATCTGGGGGCCGGAGGAATCTTCACCCTCCTATGAGAAAATGTTTTGAAAAATGGGTTAAAATGGAGCATTACACAGCACACTTTCTGTGGCAATTTGGGTAGAAGGCCAGACAGTTTGCTATCGGTTTTGTAGGGTGTAGGGTAGCTCATGGAAAAAAGTACAATGAACTTGGCTTTGCCCAAAAATACCAGTAAAACTGGCAAAGTCAATAAAGGATGTGTCAAATCTGCTCTAGTGACCCCCAGTCTCTGAGGGCCTTATACACAAACACACACACACATGCAGGCATCCCTTTACACCCACCCATACATGTCCTCTCACATTCATTTACACTGCATTCACCACACAGGTATGCACCCACCCACCTAGAACATTTACACACACAATCACATTCATACCCATTCACCCACCTGTCACTCACCCATATACCTTCTCTCACATACACTTACACTGTCACACACCGACCCAGAACATGTACACACACACACACACACACACACACACACGTTCCTACTTACTCACCCATCATTCACTCACTTATAAACCTCTCACGTCCACTTGCAACTGTAATCTCCACACAGTAACTCACCCACCCACCCAGAACATTCAAACACACATTATCATATTCCTAAATAGTACCCACCAGTCACTCACTCATACACCTTTTATTACATCCACTCTCACTGCATTATCTACACAGGCACACCCAAGCCCACCCACCCAGAACTGTCAAACACATACACTATCACATTTCATCTCATTCATCCACCACTCACTGACCCATACCACATACATACATCTGACACATCCTTCAAACATTTAAAAAACAAAAAGCCTGCTTACCTTTTTTTCCAGCTTCGGACATCACTCCAGGCCACACTTGACTCCTCTGTACTGCTAACAAATAGGAAGCTAGGAGATCTTTGGTGTCTGTATATGAGTCACAAGGAAGCTGGAGGAGAAGGGACTGGAGCTGAACATGCCACATGTCATTGTGAGCTCCAACACCTACTGAGTGCTTCCTTTACATGCTGTAAACCCCAGCCCAGGCTTCACCCTGATGGGTGAAAACTGCGCGGGGCCACCCCACACCTGGTGTGGCAAGGCCCTACACTGCAGGGGCTGCGGTGAACATCGCTACAACAGGAGCTTCGGTTTTTAAAAAAAACAGTGTAGCAAGAGAGATTGCAGGGGCAGCAAGGGAGAACCCAGGGGTTGATGCGACCCCTGACGACCCCCTGGTAATTTACCTTAACCATTCACAGTGCAACTCAAGGGACAAAGTAGGAGACCACATTGTCATACACACCATCCAATTCAGGAATGTGTTGATGTGACAAATCAACTTCCGGGGCACCAGTGGCCCAGGGGGGAAAATTGGTTTCTAAAGCACCAATCAACCCCACACCTCTAATACACCAGAAGGGTTCCAAACAGATTGGAATAACAATCAAATTATAAACCTCCATGTCCAATTTTGGTAATGTGGATGGAATGACAGGTTTATCTCTGAAAGATTGTGGAACGTTGGTTAGTTGCAACAAAGCGAAAATATCCAATGATAAAAGGGACTGCCCATGAAGGTTGTATAAACATATCTACTTTATTATTATCACATCCAACAGTTCTAGCAAAACTATGAAATACAACCCACCCTGGATAGGAATGCAGAGGACAGACAGTTTCAAAGAAGGAAAGGGGATGCACTCTGGATACTGACAGGAGGGTAGTACGTATAGTAAATAATCACAACAGTTCATGGATACTTGACTTCAGCACAAAGGTAGCAATGGGTCTTAATATGTCTCTAAGGGCCTGCAAAGAAAGACCAGGTGGACAGAACCACCATTTACTTTGTGCTTGTAGGTGTTTTTGGTGCTCAACAAAATCAAGTCGGTTTCAGGGTGCTTTGCAGTTTCTGTGACAGAGTTCAAGACGGGAGACAGCTACAGGAATCAGGCTGCAAACAGTTTGGCGTGCAAAAGCTGGACAGATGGCTGCAGGCTGGCCTAACTGGCGGCTCGTGGTCAGGAATCATTGTCTCAGAGCTGGTTGGTGGTTCTGAAGCATTGGTTGAGGTGTCTCGAAAGTCTTTAATCGACTGTGGCAGAACAATGGTCAGCATTGCAGTTGGTTGCAGCTGGAGGACTCGACTGGTTTGAAAATGTCTTGTAAGGAGGACATCGGGAGATGCTTGTCAATGCACTTCTCGTATCTTCTTCACTGGGCTTAAAGTCTTTAATCGACTGTGGCAGAACAATGGTCAGCATTGCAGTTGGTTGCAGCTGGAGGACTCGACTGGCTTGAAAATGTCTTGTAAGGAGGACATCGGGAGATGCTTGTCAATGCACTTCTCGTATCTTCTTCACTGGGCTTGTGTCGTCATTATGGCGGACAATCTAAAACTGTGGAGTGTGTTGCAGGCAGCTAGTGTGTCTCTGGTTTATGGTTCAGAGATTTTCTGGAACTTCACAGCTAGGATGCTTGCTGCAGAGCCCAGCAAGGCGTGCTGTGTGCTGGCTGGGTACCAGTTCTGGAGCAGCTGGAGGGTCCTCTGGATTTGGTAGCTCCTCTGTTCCCTGGAAGATATTTAAGGGATTGATCTTGCTTCCCTCTTGGAGACCCTGGACTTCCTTCACCGGTGTAAGATATAAGGCAGACTGTACCTTCAGCTGGGGTCCAATGATGAGTTCTTCATTCTGCTTCTGGTGAAGCCTTCAGATGATCTGCCAAAGAGGGGCTGGGCTCTCTTTTGAAGCCAAATTGACCACAGGAATTGGTCTAGGCTGTGTCTGCCTTAATGAACCAATCATGGGTCGCCACCAACAATCTCCTGTATGTGAGGTATCATAATCAGAGTGGTTTGCAACAGAAAATAGTGAAAACATGTAAGCGTGACCTATCTTCCTGTCTGTTGTGGATCAAATGGTCTCTCTGGTTAATGGAGCTCTCTGTGGTTCCTGATTAAAGCGACAGGTCTCCCTCGAAGCTGTAGTGAGGCCAGGCTCTCTGGCTCCTCTAGACCACATTCTCATAGATTATGAATGGAGTCCCCCTGCGGGATGGACTACTATAAATATGCAGTCCCAGACATGACAGCACACTGTCAGTTGATACTGAGGGCAGGAGCTGGCTTCAGGTTGATACAGTACACATGAAAATGTGTTGGGGTTTCCTATCTCCTTTGTTAACCTCTGCAGCATGGGCGCATGTGGGCCTGTTTGAAGTCACTCTATCAGTATGTTAATTATGTTACTTGCTACCACCAGCTGCAGTGTCCAAAAAAAGGACAGGGCAATCCACTGAGCCTTTGTTCATTAATCAGGCTGGCCATGGCAGAGGGAAGGTTTGGTCCTCCCCTCTGGAGATGCATCGTGTACTCCTCCTGTCATATCACAACTAAATGTGACAGGGAGGACTGTGCCTGTAGGCTGTGTCCACCCAGATTACACAGGTAAAGGCATACATCATGTGGCGAGCATAGGACAATGTGTTTGGATTAGCCCCGTACATTTTCCAGAGGTTGATTTGCCAGCATTCAGTTTCAATTAAACATTTTTAAAAAAAAGCTCAGGTGAGGGCACACCTACCGTGCGGATGGTCAAATTCCTCACATGCCCCACAGCCTCAACATGTGAACCTCCACCCTACTGAGGGTCTAATTCGTCATCAAGGTGAAAGTGCCATCTGAGGCCATCTGCATTTCCATGCTGGCAGCCCTGCTTGCACTGGATGTCCATATTTTATCCCTATAGCAATGGGTTCTCCCCTTGCATGGCCATTAACCACTGAAGAATCTGGTGGTCGGTTTGGATTTATTTTTTTGTATTTATTGTGCATTTGTAATGTGCCTATACACAAGTTTTTCGAGGCAAGGCAGGAGGGTGGCGGGTGGAGTAAAAGGCAGGAGAAAGTAGCGATCTTAGTAGGCCTTACGACATTCAGATCATGCGAGTGCTGTAACGAGTAGTGCATAGGGGAAGGGGTGTTGGAGAAGTGCAGGAACGGGAGAAAGGAACCATGAGAAGAAGAGTGCTAGGGAGGCTAGGTGAGCAGGGCCTGGGTATGCAGAGCAGGAGGGGTTCCACAATTAAGTGCAGTTTAAGGGGCTGGAATGCTCCAAGGGGTGAAGCCAACCAATCAAGTGTAGGCAGGGAGGCCCAAGGGCAAGTACAGGAGGATGGTTGGGGGTGGTCACAGGGGAATGCACAGAGTTAGACTGGGCAGGAGAGGGCTTAGTGCCCTGTGATACTCTGAAGGAACCAAGCTACCAGTCTCAGGCAGGGGGTACATTAGCAGGGAAGGGGCAGGGAAAAGGAAAAAGAGAAAAGGAAGGACCTGAGAAGCTTCCAGAACTTAATGAGATCCAGCTGAAGTCTGAGAGGGGCAGGGAGGCCATTCCAGACTGAAGCACCTGCGTAGGAGAGAGATCTTCACTGCATTCTCTGCTTAGAAAAAAACATCTGATTTGCAGAGAGGAAGAGATGTAGGAGTGAAGGGCCCTCCCATGGAGGTATTGAGGGAGAGAGAGTTAAATGTAGAGAGGTTCCTTGACCCAGAAAGCCATGTGTATGATGCGTGACCTATCAAGAGGATCTTGAATTTGATCCTTATAGCAACCAGGCACCAGTGGAGATATTTAAGGGCTGGAGAGATGTGGTCCCTGGGCTTGAGGTCAAGGATAACTCTTGCAGTTCTATTCTGGATTTGTTGAAGGGGGGAGAAGGGAGGACTTAGACAGATTGAGAAAGAGGCTGTTGCAGTAGTGCATTCTAGAGTGAACCAGAGCGCTACAGACATTGAGTTTCTGGGGGAAGGAGAAGTACAAGAGAATGCCTCTGAGGAGGTGTAGCTGAAAGTGGGCCTTCTTGGCCAGGTTCATGATGAGAGGAGAAAAGGAGAGGGTGGAGTCGAAGATGAGACCAAGGTTTTTTGCTTCAAATGAGGAGTGGAGGGGGCCCAAAGAGGGAGGCTAGAGGGTGGGAGGGAAAGAAGGAGCAGGGGACCCAATGAGAAGGATATCAGTCTTAGTGGCAGAGATCATTAGTAGTGCACCATGCCTGAATAGCAGACAGGCAGTCAGGAATGAGAGGAGAGGAAGAGGAGGTAAAAGGGGGTAGCTTCAATGGGAGCTGCGTGTCATCGACATAACACTGAAAATCAGGAAAAAGGTGAAGATCAGATGGGCAAGACGGGCCAGGTAGATATTGAAGTGCCAGGGCAAAAGGTTAGAGCCGTGAGGGACACCACAAGTGGGGAGTGAGATGGTGGAGTGGAAAGGGCCCAATTGAACCTGGGAAGGTTGGTTATAGAAGAAGGAGGTCAACCAGTCCAGAACCAGGTCCATGATGCCAAGGGTGTTGCAGAACCACTTTATAAGGGTGCCGTGATTGAACGTATCGAGATCAGAGAAGAGGTCAAGAAGGATGAGAACTGAAGAAGCTGGAGTCGAGATTAGTTAGCAAGTCTACATGGGTGTTCAGGAGAGCAGTTTCTGTGCCTCTGGCAGCTCTAAATCCATACTGGTGGTCATGGAGGCAACCAACATATTCTGTGTGGTGGACACGCTGGGAGATAGCAAGTTTCTCCAAGAGTTTTTCCAAGAAAGGCATAGTGGAGATGCAGCAGTAATTAGAAGATCAGGAAGGGTCAGCAGAAGGATTTTTGGGGAGAGGGTGTGGAGAGGGTGCACAAGGGGCTGCTTGAGGAGTGAGGGGAAGGTACAAGCGGCAAAAGAGCCAATATTGTCTTTGATAGTTCTGGAGCAGCAGGGTGCACCTGTTTGGGAAAGACTTTCATAGAGCTGACCTGTCTAGAAACCTCATCAGGTGTTATGGGAGAAAAGGAAGGGAATCGAAAGGGAGGGGAGAGGGGAGCCAAGGGAGGCCTGCGTGAAGTGAGTGAGCAGGAAATAGGGTAAATTTGAGTGAGGAGAGGATGTCCTAAGTTTTTTAGATGAAATGTGAGGCCAGAGAACTGCAGAGTGCCAAGCAAGGCAGGGGAGAAGTGGAGATTGCAGTGGGGTTAGCAAGTTCCTTGCAGATTTTGAAACTTTCAGCTATATTGTGAGTCAGTGAGGAAATGCAGGCTTGGATAAAGGCCTCCTTCTTAGAGTAGATGGTGAGACTGTATTGCCTTTGGAGCAGGCTGCAGGCAGGTTTATCAGAGGATGTGTGCAAAGTCTGGCACTTCCACTCACCTACTTTGTACTTGCATTTCAGAGCGGTCAGTTCCGAGTCAAACCAGGAATTGCATTTGGAAGCAGGCTTCAAGCAGATCCTCACGACAGGGCCAAGGATATCCCAAGTGATGGAAATGGAGAGTAGAAGGTTAGAGTGGGCTGTATCAGAGTGAAAGTCAATGGAAGGCATCAGAGGATGGGAAAGGTGGCAGTAAAATAGTGCGGACAGAGGCTTAGTTGGGGGATCACGAAGGCCCAGGTGAAAGGAAAAGGGGGCATGATAAGGCCAGGAGAGAGGTGTGACGAGAGGGTTGGAAATGGGAAGGTCTGAGGAGATGAGAGCATCCAAGGTATGTCCTGCTGAAAGTGTCGTACCAGAGGGAAGAATAGAGAGGGAGAGCGAGTCACAGAGGTTGTGGAAAGACCCTGAGGCCACATCATGGGAGTCAAGGTGAATATTGAAGTCTCCAAGGAAGAGAACATTGGAGGAGGAGGTCAGGAGGGATGAGGTGAAGTCAGCCCATTCAGAGAGGAAGTGGGAGACTTGGCCAGAGGGCCTGTAGATAGTGGCCAGGGTCAGAGAGAGGCCAGGGGAGACACCCAGTCTGCAGACAAGGCATTGAAAGGAGGAATAGGTCTGAATGGGTATGGTAGTAGCAGGGACATTCAGGGAAGATGAGGGCCACTTTGCCCCTGGGCTGGTTAGGCTTGGCTTTAGAGAGGATCTAGTATCCCTCAGGGAGGAGAGTGTCAGAGCTTGTGACTGAGCTGTCTTTGAACCATGTCTTTGTGAGAGCGAGACCATCTAAGTCTGCATGAAGCTGGCATATGTCAGAGGAGTGTTTGACAGCAGAGCGAGATTTGAGGGTGGCTAAGTGGAGCAGTTTGCCACTTTTTAAGGTCTTCCAAGGAGGGGTAGAGGAGTGTGGTACACCTGTTGGGAGTCAGAGAGATGACAGAGGGAGGAGGGATAGGAGAGGAGGAAGTTGTAGAGAGATGGGAAGTGCCTTTTAAGGAAGAGGAGGTTGGGCTGAGGACCCTGGGTCATGACAGTGCCATTCTGATAAACATTGATGAAGACCCTGTAGGAGATGAAGGATGCCAGGAGTACCTCCCAACGGGTGCCTCCATTAATGGGAGAGGAAGAGATAGGGGAGAGTACAGTGACCATTAGGCTAATCCAATGGTCTGGAGAGAGAACGAAGTAGAGGATGTCGGTAACGGCCTGCCTGGAGGAGGCATTGACATAGGTGTCAGTGATAGGCAGGCCAGGGTTAGAGACCAGGAGAACAACTTGAACATTTTCATCCCAGTTTTTGACAGAGGGGTAGGATAGGTAATAGAGAAGTAGTTAGAGAAGATGGAGGAGATAGAGAGCACCATGATGGGATTGGTAGACAAAGGAAAAATGGGGGGAGATGGAAGAACTGCATAGCATGTCCCAGCTAACCACACAGCATTGAAATTATTAGGCTAAGAGCGTACGGGAGGGGTAAGGGTTACAATATATAGCAGAGGAGCACAAACATAGGAGGTGAAAGCAGCAGCAGAGAGACAAGAGAGAGTGGAAGGGGGGTCATAAAGCTAAAAACAGCAATAATGGCAGGAGTACACAAGGGTACACAGCTTTGGCTTTCACATGGAAGAGATAAAAGGCATACTTTTGAACACAGCCAGCAGATAGTCAAGTGCCACCCAAAGTAGTAGGGTTTCAGCTTCTTTACTGCCCACACAACCCCATAAGCATAATTTTTAATGATGGCTCAGTTCCTTTTCCTTTTTATCAATTGCCTGCTAATGTAAGCCACAGGTTGTTCTACCACTTGAGAGTTCAGCTGCGCTAATACGTCTCCAATCCCAAAATCACAGGTGTCTGTCTGGATAATGAACTCCTGATGATAGACTGGCTCTTTCAGAACTGGTGCCTGGCACAGACCATCCTTTAAATCCTGATAGTTGGTTTGACATGCAGGGGTCCAAGTTACCTTCTTTGGCTTTTTTTTGCAAGCTACATCATTCATGAGCATGGCAATGGTTCCATACCCCTTGATCAATGACCAGTAGTACCGGTGAGACCTAGAAATGCTCTCTTCTGTGTCTGTGTTGCGGGAATATCCCAATCCTTCACAGCCTGTACCTTTGCTTTCAGAGGTCATTTGTTAACTTGTGGAATACTTTTATCCACACCAATGCTCTACACTGCAACCCTTTGCCAATGGGGAAAGAAAACTGCCAAAAATGGAGGAGATAACCCCGTGCACGCCAAATCTGCAAAACTGTGCATGGTTCACAAACCACAAAAGAGCTGCACACCCTGTCACACACACAGGCAAAGTTGGTGTAAAAAAACAGGACTCACTGCTGGCACCTGTCATCTGTCACCTGTCACCTGTCACATGAATCAATGCCACAGAAGTGGGCTAAAATCCTAAAATGCCCTTAAATACAGCTTCCTAATCAATGGCAACCTTCAAAATGCTGTTTTGGTGTGAAATTCCGTCATTTTCACCAGTGAATTATTGAAAGGAAAGTGTGCTGAAATCATGGATTCTCCAGGCAGTCAGAGGAATCCAGACCTCCCTGCCTGACAGCTGCTTAAGGAAATTAGCTGTCAAACCCAGTTTAAAAGTATTTCTGTTTCCCAATTAAAATGGTAAAATTCACCTATTTAAAGCATGTTTGTGAAAGGCTAATTCTGTTAAAATGTCCAAATCCCTTATAAACTGTGCTTGTATTTTATATGTGAACGGAAAATACTTTAATGTATAGGAACCCAGTCTGGAGCAAATCAACTATTTAATTCTGATCTGACAGCCCAGCCTGGGAAATTTCACATTCCAGCTTGACACTCAGTTGCACAAGGAAGGCTTAAGTGATGCTAATGGTTCCCACATAATGAAAACAAAAAGAGCCTCAGACATTCGCCTGCTGGCTGACCCAAGGACAAAGAAAGGCTTGGACACCCAGCCTCCTAAAGGAAGAGCACGATATGGAGGAGGTTTCTCAGTGAACTTCAAAGGACTGGCCATTTGTTCACTTGGGAAGTAAGAAATAAAAACCTGGACTGGATTTTGAATCAAAAGTACTTGTTTTTGCCTCAGAACTTCATGACATTTAAAATGGTACCCAAAATAGGTAGACAAGTGAAAAAGACAAACTTATAAATCTGAACTCATGCTAGACAGTTGAAGATTTGGTAGGAGTTTTTACTACATAAGGAACCTAAGATACACTAAACCACTTTTTGGGGCAAAACTATTAATGTTGCAAGCTCAATATTGTATGTACATGATCCTCTGATCAGCGCCCAGAGATGTATCGAATTAGAAATTATTAATCCAAAC
This sequence comes from Ambystoma mexicanum, assembly GCF_040938575.1. Taxonomy (NCBI): domain Eukaryota; kingdom Metazoa; phylum Chordata; class Amphibia; order Caudata; family Ambystomatidae; genus Ambystoma; species Ambystoma mexicanum. The sequence goes on from NC_090921.1 coordinate 482,659,232, forward strand.
TGTTATTTTGAAAATTGATAAAAATCAGTTGAATGAGAAAGACAGCTCTCACAAAGATGGGTATTTAATGTGGATGTAGACAATCAAATATGAAATATATGTGTCCAATTTTATTAGGGTACATAATTGTAGAAATGTACATATGTGCAAAAGTTATATTTTGGTAGAAATCAATGTGTGAGTGCCTAAATCCTGTCATAACATGACAGCTCTGTTCAGCCCGCCACCCAGGACAAAGCACATGCCAGTAGCCACTCACAGAGATGGGGGTGTGTTTTTGAAGTTCTGCCCACGTCATAAACTTTGTAATGTATAAATATAGGAGTTTCTCTACACATAGCACACACTGCTTCCAGAACACACTGCTTCCAGAACCCATCCAGATGTCCATGCAGCACCTTATTCCAGAACTCTTCATCTTGTAGCTGACTCCAGAATTCTTTGAAGATCGAGATTTCTTTGCAGAATCCAGACTTAGCATTGAAGAACTATTGCTAACTTGACCCAATTGTAAACCGCCAGAACTTAAAAGAATAATTCTGATTCAGCTTGGCCTGCTACATTACGGCTTACCCGCTGAAACTTGCATCCTGCCATCTACCGTGTCCAGTAACCAGAATGGACCCTTCCAAATCCAGTCGGAGGTGCAGTCTAAAATTGACCAGAACCGCGCCGCTGATCCAAATCCCTCCAGAGTTGCCCTGCTGCCCATAGGCCTGATCCACCCAATGACCAGAGCTGATGGTCCAATTTAATTATAAAAGACTGTGAGTATAAAAGGAAGAACAGTAACCCATTGCACATCTGTATTTTATCATCCCAATCTCAACCCATCTTTAATTCAGAACCGTAGTATTGTTAGAATCCTTCTTGCGCTGATTTTTCTCATCTGTGTTACAAAACCATAACTCCCTAGTGATTTTGAAGTAACTAAAGTAAATCCCAGAAGAAACTGAGAATCCATCACATTAATGGTTGCGCTGGCCACGTAGCTGTGAAGATTCATGTGTGGTCTCTTCTTTTTCATAGTCTTTAATATAGTATAAGAAAACCTATCTGTCATGTTTAAAAACAAATTCCTGTTTTTATTTTCACGCCCATTTTGCAAAAACGCCTCTCACTAAAACCTCTATAACTTCGTCAGTTTTAAAGATAGATATTTTCTCCAATATTGCATAGTAAAGGTTTGTCGCGAATTTGCAATTTTAATCAAAGTTACATGTGTCTTTTGCCCATTTCAAAGTGCTTCTTCCATCCCATCCTGATCTGAAGTGTGTATTGTTGTTCATATTATAGCTCATGTGTGTTAGGACTTATTTAGAGTTGCTTTCCTTAGAATTGTTCTCCATTTAAGCATTTTTTACCGTTTTGCATTATTTTACAAAGCCATTCTTACCTGTCAGTTCAAAAGTGTCATTTGCCCAAAACTGTTTTTCTCTCTTGTTTGGGTTGGGAAGATTGCCTATAAACTCTAGAACTTGTCTTTCATTCCTGAATACCTGCTGGTTACTCACGTTGGTGTAGGATTGCTCATTTGTATTTAAACACAACTTTGCAGGGGGAATATTAAACTAAATGCTATCTGTGCACAAAACACACTGTTCTTTTTCCTGTGTTTTCTATTTTTCATCATTATGAGTGAATTCAATTGCTTTGCTTAGTGTCTGAATTGTATTGTTACCCTTTGGGTGATTGCTGCCCCATACATATATATATATATATGTATATAAAACTTATGTGTAATTTGAATATTAAATAAATAAATACATCTTTACCTTTACAAACTAGCTTGATTCCTGGTCCAGTGTGGCCTGGGGGTATTTTGAGGCGGGTGTGATGTAAGTGGTATATCATTCAGAATATTGAATTTATAGACAAAAATAAATAAGGGTTTCATTGCGCACTATATGCTAGTCGAGACTTGGGTGTGTGCCTGATTGAAATCCCTTACAACCTAAACTGACGATGCGGCCTAGGTAAGTTACTGTGCCTTGTGCTATCTGGCACTTCGTGGCTTGGATAGTGACACCTGGCTCTGCAGAACCTGAAGCACTTGTTTCAGGTGAGATAAGTGATCTTTCCAGGTGTGGGTAAACCCAGCAATATTGTCTAAATATGCAACACTGGAGTCTGGGAAAAACCTGTTTAACCATCTTCTGAAAAGCGGCAAGGGCATTCTTCAATTCGAAGGGCATCACAGTGAACTGATAATGTCCTTCGGTGCTCAATGGCCTCTCTCTCGCTCCATCTACTAAGCCAACAAGCTAGTACCCTGCCGTGAGGTCAAAGGTACTTATGTACTTGGCAGCACCTAGCTAGCCAATGTGCTCATCTGCCCGGGGAATGGGTTGAGCATCTGTCTTCATGACAGAATTGAGCCCCATGTAGTCCACACAAAAGCAGACTTTACTCTTCCCACCATTAGTCTTTTTAGGGACCAGTAGCATTATATCACTACTAGGGACAGCATCTTGGAAACTTCCTCCTCAATGGTGTCCCTGACCTTTTTGGACATCCTGTGAATACTGCTCTTCACTGGCTTACTGTCTCCAGTGTCCAAATCATGGGTGCACGAATCTGCGTGACCAGGAGTCAGCGAAAACAGACAGGCAACCTGGCCCAGTAAATGTCGACAGTCTGCCAGTTACTGTTCTCACATTCAGCTGACCCATATGTGGCTTCATTGTGCCAGAGGTCTGAGAGGGATTCGGTCTGCTCCTCAGTCTCCATCGGTCACTAATGCCATGACCAAGTCACCCGAGCTATAACTGGGTTTTAGCCAGTTGACGTGAAAGACCCTGCACATCTGTTTAGGTCCTTTCACATCAATGAGATAATTTACCTAGCAGGCAGTAAGGCCCAATCCACTTGTCCTGAAGGTCACTGGGTTTGTCAGGCTCCAAAATCCGCACCAACTGGCCTGGGGTAGACAGTTAACGTGGCCTTCTGGTCATGCCAGTGTTTCAACAGCTTCTAATTGGCCTTTGTTAAGGAGAATTCTCCTTCTATGGATAATTTCCCTCACCTAGTGAGCCCCCCAGCAGCTTTGCTGGATTTCTGGAGTTTATTTTTCCACCTAGTAAGAGTGTGAGCCTTTTTCCCACTCTTACTTGTATTCTGTGATTTTTATTTTTACTGTTTGTGTGATTTTGGGCTCTGGAGCACACCACTCCATGAGCCCCACTTTTTGCGTGTGTTACACAGCACCTTCAGTGCAGTGACACAGGGTTGTCTTTTAGACTTCCCCCTGACTCCATTTTTTCTGGGGCTGCCTACTGTGCCCCAGAAACATGTAAAGTTGCCATTAACTTTATGTAGTCACTTTAAAACTACAGACCCATTGCAACCCATCTTACATGGAGTATTGGAAAGGGTTAACTCCTACCCCTGTTTATCTGTGCCTCTCTGAGCTTTGTTTTGCTCTTTTAACATTTAGACTTGGCGGGTGGCAGTGGTATCTCCCCTAACTTTTCTACCGCGATTATTATATCATATAAACATGGCATTGTTCCAGGCTATTGTGGTAGCCTGACACTTAAACCCGCTTGCCTAAATACTTTTTTAAAGTTAAAATCCCTCTTGATTTTATTTTGCGCGGTAAACCAGTTTTGCCTTCTTTGTTCACCGTCTTTTGGCGGGCTTCTGCAGAGAAGCCATCCTCTTGGCGCATGGGTGTCTAAGTGGGCTGAATGTGAGGGGGGGTGTAGTAACCCCCTGCACAGGGTCTCCATGGAGACCCAAGTCGCACTTTGTCATGATTGGCTGAGGTGGTTGTCCGGACCGGACAACCTCCCTGCTGGGTGATTGACAGCTAGGCTGTTCTGAATGGGGATTTTTGCATAAATGGCAGGACTCTTGGGCTGGAAGTCAGAGTCGCCACTGGAACTGCAAGGAACCAAAGAGAAGCAGAGAAGAAGACGGCTGCTGCAACCCCGAATCCCGGCGAAGCCCTGCTGCAGTCCTGAGCTATCTACCTTTCAATGACCAGAGAAGATCCAGTCCAGAGTCTTCTTCCCTTGAGCCTGGTGGGGTCAACCAGCTCATCTTCCACAGCCAGAGGATCCCCTTCGTGGTCGAAATCGCTGCACCCTGCTGTAGTGGTCTGGATAGCCATCTGAAGAGCCTCTCCTGTTTCAAAGGAGGGCACCTTTTATTCACCGTTGCTGCTGCTGGCCTCATTCCTGAGTTGTGCAGATCACTCCAGACGTCCTCCTTCTTGTCACCACGACTGAAGCTCCAGGAACCGTGAGTCTGCAGGAAACTACCAGGAACAACTGCCGTGGCACCAGCTTCTTCAAGGAATAAAGTACTGTGTCCGACTTCGAGGAACTAGGGTGAACCCTTTTCTCCTCACAAAAGGCTTGTCCTTTTCTTCCTTCCCTCCTATAACTTTTGCTTCCTCTTCTGACAATATCTAACTAGTCCTGGCAACCTTGACTCGTGAACTATTTGACTGTGCTATCCTCGACAACAGGAACCCTGCTCCACCTAACACTGGCGCAGGCCTATTGATTTTTATCTTTGGGTTAGAAAGTGTTCTCTGATTCTGTCTGTCTTGACAAAAGTATTGCCTATGATTTTTGCCCCCAACTCTCTTGTGGTAACTCAGGTGCTAAGTGTGCTTTTACCCCAGTAACATTCCTTCCAGCGGATACGCTTATATGTAGTAAGACCGAACTGTCATTACTGTTAAAAAGTGATCGCATATGTAGTTCCGGTAACGTTTTTTGTTTCATAACATCGGTCTGTCAAATCATAAGGTAGTTACCTTGAGTTGTTCTGCACAAGGGGATTGGTTCTGTGTAGTGTATTTGAAGTGTGGTTTTATTTTACTAGAAGTGAAGTGTTTTGTGAACATATGGTTTAAGAATAAATGTACTTATATTTTTTAACCAGAAACCTTGAGTCAGTGTTTGCTTGAGTCACAGTAATTGTAGTCCTTTGTGTAATATCTACTACTGCGCATTTGCTCTTGAGATAGGTCTGGATGCTCAGTCACTGCTACCACTCTTTCTGTGTAGTACAGGCTTGTACCAAAGGTGAACTTGTATTACCACTTGTAGTCTTAACTCTGTGCAGTGGTCCCTAAGGGCACTGCGTAGGATTCTGCCTAACACCCTTTAGGTTTTTTGTCGACTGTTTGTTTGTTTGTTTGTTTGTTTGTTTGTTTATTTATTTGGTAATGCGCTCCGAGCCCGTGGGCATCTGGGCGCAGCAGTACAAGAGGGCTCGAAACTTAGTTACAAAGCCTGACACAGGCTGTTACAGAAGAATAGTGGTTGGTTACAGTAGGTGATACAATGCATATAGAATATCAAGTTTAAACGCAAAGAGAGCAGCATTATAACAGGTTGTGCCGTTACCACTAGGGTGAGGGACGTTGCATGTCGTGCAACCATTTGAGAGAGTAGGATCTGAATCTTGTGTAGGGTAAAGGGCATCTAAGGTCGGGTGGGAGTGTGTTCCATGATTGTGCAGCTCTAACTGGGAAACTTGCACCGCCCGCTGTGGTAAGTTTGAATCTGGGGACTTCCAGTAGGAAGGAATTGGCAGATCTCGTCAGTCGGTTAGAGGGTCTCCAGTTGATTCTTTCCGCTAGGTAGGGGGGTGCTTGATTGTTGAGGCATTTAGAGGTGAGGGAGATAGTTTTAAGAAGGATTCTGTCCTTTATCTTTAGCCAATGGGCTTCAATCTGATGTTTGGAGATATGGTCTCTGCGTGGGATGTTCAGAGCTGCTCTAAGAGCGTTATTTTGCAATCTCTGGAGTTTGTCAGTGACCGACTTGTTGGCACCTGAGTATAAGGCGTTGCAATAGTCGAGTCTAGACATGACAAGGACATTGGCCAAGGTGAGGCAGCTGGCACTGGACAGGAAGGGTCTGGCGGCACGGATGAGTTTACACGTGTAGGTGGTTGAGGAGGCGAGGGAGTTCACTTGCTTTTTGAGGGTGAGGGCTGAGTCAAGGTAAAAACCCAACGTTTTGACCTTGCGCATAACCTTGATAGTATTGTTATCAATGTTAAATGAGGTGTAGTCCGGGGTGAGTTTGGATAGTTTGTGGTCTGAACCGAGGAGCAGGATTTCAGTTTTATCGTCGTTCAGGCAGAGGCCATGTGTGGCCATCCATGCTTGAATGAGGATGTAAATTTTGTTCACCAGAGCCAGGTCCACTTCGTAGTTGCCCGAAAGGGGTATGAGGATCTGGGTGTCATCTGCGTAATTAGTGTAGGTGACACCCAGACTGTCCAACTTGTCGAACAATGGCTTGGTGAAGATATTGTACATAGTGGGTGAGACACAGGAACCCTGTGGGACTCCACATGTGATTTGGATGGGGTCAGCACAGGTAGTGGAGGAGAACACTCTCATAGTCCGGTTGGCTAGAAAGGATTGGACCCAAGCTATAGCGTCTCCTGTGAAGTTGGCAGCCAGCTTGAGGTGGTTGCATAAGACTGCATGGTCCACCAAATCAAAAGCTGCTGACAAGTCCAGTAAGAGTAGCAGCGCTGTTTTCCCATTATCCTTAAATTCCTCAATTTTGGTTTTGAGGTCTATCAGGGCAGTTTCCTTGCCATGGAGCGGGCGGAAGCCCGATTGGCGCGAGCCTAGTAGATGATAAGCTTCTAGGTACTCTTGAATTTGGAGATAGGCTACTCTGTCGATAATTTTTAGTAGGGAGGGCACTGTGGTCATGGGCCTATAGTTAGTCGGGATAGAAGGATCGAGGGTTTGTTTTTTGAGAAGGGGGAGGACCCAGGATTCTTTTAGGTTGGCTGGCACTGTGTTAGATTTGAAGGATGAGTTAATGAGCTTTGAGATGAAAGGGGCTAAGTCTCTGGCAGCGTCCTTTATTATTTGAGCTGGGCAGCTGTCGCCCTTACAGTTAGAGGGCTTCAGTGAGAGGATGGCCTTTTCAGTGTCGATGATGGAGATCGGTTTAAAGCTAAAAGGGGGGATAGTGGTAGGTTCAGTTACTGGAGGCAGTTGTTGGGCAGTGAGAGAGAGGGCGTCTTTTTTGTTTGTTATTTTAAGTTGAAGGGTGGAGATTTTGTTAGATAGGGCATTCTGTATATTAGTGCACCATATCTTGTCCTTTGGGACCGTGTCAGATGGTTGGATAGGGGATTCCATTTCCCGGAGGATGGCAAATAGTTCCTTGGTATTCGATTTGGCATTGGTAATTCTGTCATTGAATACATTTCTTTTGGTGTTGATGATTTCAGACTTGTAGTGTTTTGTAGCTTGGGTTAACTTGGCTTTGTTGTTGTTAGTGGGCGAATTATGCCAGATGGTTTGGAGTTTTCGTTTCTGCTTTCTAAGGTCCTTAAGGTGGGGGGTGAACCAGGCGTTGAGGTGGGCTTCTTGCTTAGCTTTGCGTAATTTTGCAGGTGCAATGGTGTCTAGTGCGTGAGACATAGCTTTGTTAAAGGTGTCTACTAGTGTATCTGGGTCAGTGTTGTCCTTCAGACCGTTAATAGTGGGGAGGAGGAGGGGGATAAGTTTTTCTGTAGTAATATCTTTTTTATTTCTGGTGGGGAGTGGTGGTATCATTTTGATAGTCTTGGGACTGGGGAGGTCAAGTGTGGCAGTGAAATTTATTAGAAAGTGGTCGGTCCATAGTTGAGGGGTGATGGAGGTGATGACTATGTTACAGTTGAGTTCTGAGACCCAGTCAAGGGTTCTGCCTTTAGCATGTGTAGGGGAGAGAATTTTTTGGGTAAGGCCTTGGTCGTTTAGGATAGCTGTTATAGAAAGGGCATTTTTATTGCCTGATTCATTGAAGCCGATGTTGAAGTCACCCATCAGCAACATTTGCGAGTGTTGTTGGGTATTGTTCGCTATGAGGGTAGTAAGGTCATCTTCAAAGGTTCCCAGGGGACCTGGGGGCCTGTAGATCAGGTGAATGGCTAGCGTGCGGTTATTGGAGAGTTGCATTTTTGCTGAAAGTACTTCGCAGGAAGTGCAGGGGTGTGAGGTGGTGAGGCGGATAGGCAAGGTGGTTTTTGCGATGATTGCTAGGCCACCGCCTTTAGCATTAGGTCTGTCTACTCTGTGGATCTGGTAGTTGTCAGGTATGGCTAACATCAGTGAGGGTCCTGCTGCCTCATGGAGCCAGGTTTCTGTAACGGCAAGGAAGTCAATGCTACTGTTGTTCAGTATGTCAGCAATTTCAATTGCATGTGCTACCATGGATCTGGCATTGATAAGGGATCCAGTAAGAGTTAGGGTGTTGTTGGGAATGGGATGATTTACGAGTCTTTTTGTGTGCTTATTTTGACTCTGGCGTATCTTTTGGTAGGGGTGAGTAGGAGTTAGGGTTGGAATTAAAGGTGTCGTAGCTAGAGTTTGCATATCCATGTGTGTCTGTAAAGATGGAAGTCTAGCAGTATTGTTCGTACTGTTTCTTTTAGGTTCGTAAATGCAAGGTAGCCTTGCCCTGAGTCTCAGGTTTCTATCAATGGGGGGGCGAGAGCTGAGGATAGCAAAGGTCATGATTGTAGCTAGGAGGGTCGAGGAGGTCAAATTTCTACACATGGTAGTTAGTGTGGTCCGCAGATGCACTTTACTTTCCTTGTTTGGTTGAGATGTCTGGCTAGGGTAGCACAAAAAGTATAGTGCAGGTGGCTGGTTGAAGCTGGGGCTGCGCCTAGTGGTAGAGGGCGTGATATTCACGAAGCACAGTGTGGGCTAGAGTGCATGGTCTGTTAATGATGATGGGGCACAACACAATCAAGGTGGTCCGTTAGCGACCATAGGGCACAACACAGTTAAAGTGGTCCGTTAGCGACCATGAGGCACAGCACAGTTCAAGTGGTCCGTTGGCGACCATAGGGCACAACACAGTTGAAGTGGTCCGTTGGCGACCATAAGGCACAACACAGTTCAAGTGGTCCGTTGGCGACCATAGGGCACAACACAGTTAAAGTGGTCCGTTAGCGACCATAAGGCACAACACAGTTCAAGTGGTCCGTTAGCGACCATAGGGCGCAACACAGTTAAAGTGGTCCATTAGCGACCATAAGGCACAACACAGTTCAAGTGGTCCGTTGGCGACCATAAGGCACAACACAGTTCAAGTGGTCCGTTGGCGACCATGAGGCACGACACAGTTAAAGTGGTCCGTTAGCGACCATAAGGCACAACACAGTTCAAGTGGTCCGTTGGCGACCATAGGGCACAACACAGTTAAAGTGGTCCGTTAGCGACCATAAGGCACAACACAGTTCAAGTGGTCCGTTAGCGACCATAGGGCGCAACACAGATAAAGTGGTCCGTTAGCGACCATAAGGCGCAACACAGTTCAAGTGGTCCGTTGGCGACCATAGGGCACAACACAGTTCAAGTGGTCCGTTGGCGACCATAAGGCACAACACAGGTCAAGTGGTCCGTTGGCGACCATAGGGCACAACACAGTTAAAGTGGTCCGTTGGCGACCATAGGGCACAACACAGTTCAAGTGGTCCGTTGGCGACCATAAGGCACAACACAGTTCAAGTGGTCCGTTGGCGACCATAGGGCACAACACAGTTAAAGTGGTCCGTTGGCGACCATAAGGCACAACACAGTTCAAGTGGTCCGTTGGCAACCATGAGGCACGACACACTAAGAGAGACCATGAACACCTAGGTGTAAGTAGTACCAATAAAACTAGGGTCTAAGTACGAGGACACAGCAATGGTAGTAATGGTGGGTACGGGTGTGGATCAGATTATACAAACATGAGACAATTCATTAGCAGAGCAATGGGGGGCAAGTTTAAATGCATAGGTTCATGGGTACCTAGGTCAGGTTTATCAAGAGGGTAGGTGCAGAGCAAGGGCATCTAGATGCGAAAAGGCACAATTAGGTAGCCAACAGCAGTGCAACACAATTTACTGGGCACAGTATAATGTTTTCTAGGTACAAAGTGGCAATTGGGCAGGCATTGCAGTCTGTGACAGAAGATGAGATGGGACGTATCCAGTTATATAGGCAGCAGTTAGTTAGACAAGAGCGTAAGTAATGCGTTGTAAATTAGACGCTTCTAGGCAGCAGGTGGCTTACCTGGAGCAGCACGGGCAGAGTTTGTGGCCCCTGGCTCCTGTGGCTCCAAACAGGCACACAACAGGCCTTAGAATGGCCTTTGGATTGGCCGGCGATCCGCCTGCCGGCGGTTCCTTCGAATGAAATCGAGGTTTAGCCTCGATTTCGTGCCGCGATGCGCCCGGCATGGGCGAGTCAGGCACTTGTGGGGACAGGGTCAGGCAGGCCCTGTTCCGATGGCGCGCTCTCTTCCTGGATCCTCTTCCCTCCTCGGATCCTCCTCGGGTCCTCTGCTGGGCTGGGGGGCTGGGAGGGCTCCTGCCCTCACCCCTCTAGGTGGATGTTGGGAGTGGGGGACCTGGGGCACACAACAGGCCTTAGAATGGCCTTTGGATTGGCCGGCGATCCGCCTGCCGGCGGTTCCTTCGAATGAAATCGAGGTTTAGCCTCGATTTCGTGCCGCGATGCGCCCGGCATGGGCGAGTCAGGCACTTGTGGGGACAGGGTCAGGCAGGCCCTGTTCCGATGGCGCGCTCTCTTCCTGGATCCTCTTCCCTCCTCGGATCCTCCTCGGGTCCTCTGCTGGGCTGGGGGTCTGGGAGGGCTCCTGCCCTCACCCCTCTAGGTGGATGTTGGGAGTGGGGGACCTGGGGCACACAACAGGCCTTAGAATGGCCTTTGGATTGGCCGGCGATCCGCCTGCCGGCGGTTCCTTCGAATGAAATCGAGGTTTAGCCTCGATTTCGTGCCGCGATGCGCCCGGCATGGGCGAGTCAGGCACTTGTGGGGACAGGGTCAGGCAGGCCCTGTTCCGATGGCGCGCTCTCTTCCTGGATCCTCTTCCCTCCTCGGATCCTCCTCGGGTCCTCTGCTGGGCTGGGGGGCTGGGAGGGCTCCTGCCCTCACCCCTCTAGGTGGATGTTGGGAGTGTGTTCCATGTGCTTTGTCATTCTAGAGCGAAGGCCAAGTACATAGTCCACCACATCTTGCGTAGTTGATGAGGGGTCTCCCTCCCATCCCTCTTTCTCTATACTGAGGAGAACTTGTACGGGGTGTCAAAACAGAAGCTCAAAGGGGCTAAACCCCACTCAGTTCTGTGGCAACTCCCTGGAGGCAAACAGAAGGCATGGCAGGTGAATATCCCATTTTCTCCTCAGGTGCTCTTCCAAGCCACCTATCATGCCTTTCAGGGTCTTTTTGAAGCACACAAAAAGCCTGTTTGGTTGTGGATGGAAGGATGTAGAGAACAGGTAGGTGACTCCACACTCTTCCTACATAGGGGATGTGGGACGACTATATAACTACTAGGGACTGCATCTTGGAAAATACCTCCTCGATGGTGTAACTGACCTTTTTGGACATCCGGTGAATACTGCTTTTCACTGGCTTACTGTCTCCAGTGTCCTAAAAAGGATGCACGAATCTGCATGACCAGGAGTCAGCGAAAACAGATCGACAAACTGTCCCAGTAAATGCCGACAGTCTGTGAGTTACTGTTGACACATTTAGCTGACCTATATGTGGCTTCGGTGTGCTGGAGGTCTGAGATGGAATTGGTCTCCTCCTCAGTCTCTCCATCAGTCACTAATGCCATGACCAAGTCATCCGGGCTATAACTGGGTTTTAGCCAGTTGACGTGAAAGACACTGCACATCTGTTTAGGTCCTTTGACATCAATGAGATAATTTACACCTTTTACTTTTTCTAGCAGACAGTATGGTCCAGTCCACTTGTCCTGAAGGTCACTGCGTTTGGCAGGCTCTATAATCCACACCAATTGGCCTGGGGTAGACTGTTAATGTGGCCTTCTGGTCATGCCAGTGTTTCATCAGCTTCTAATTGGCATTTAGGTTTATTGTCGACTGTTCCATGTACTTTGTCATTCTAAACTGAAGGCCAAGTACATAGTCCACCACATCTTGCGTAGTTGATGAGGGTTCTCCCTCCCATCCCTCTTTCTCTATACTTAGGGGAACTTGTGTGGGGTGTCAAAACAGAAGCTCAAAGGGGCTAAACCCTACTCAGTTCTGATGCAACTCCCTGCAGGCAAACAGAAGGCATGGCAGGTGAATATCACATTTTCTCCTCAGGTGCTCTTCCAAGCCACCAATCATGCCTTTCAGGGTCTTGTTGAACCACTCAACAAGCATATTTGTTTGTGGATGGAAGGATGTAGAGAACAGGTAGGTTACTCCACAATCTTCCTACATAGCCTTCATATACGCTGATATGATGTTTGATCACCTATCAGAAACTACGTCCTTGAGGAATACAACAGGGGAGAATATACCTATCAGAGCCTTTGCAAACATAGAGGATTTGATGCTCCACAGAAGGACAGCCTGAGTGTACCCTGTGGGGTGGTATACCACGGACAAGATGTATCTGTTCCCTGAGCAGGTTTGGGGATCCAAAGGACCAACACTGTCTATACCTATGCTCTCAAAAGGCTGCTCAACCATGGGTAATGGTATTAAGCGGACCTTTGTAGGACCACCTGACTTGCCAGAGACCTGACAAGTCAGTTAACACCAGACAAATTCCTAACTTTTATACACCGAATTGTGGCCAGCAAACGTGTGCAGACAACCACTCGATGTATTAGTCACTCCCAAGTGAGCCAAATCCAAAAGGAAATGTTTGTGGCATTGGAAAATCACCAACCTTCGAGTCTTTTGGCTCACTGTACAGGAGTCCATCCTCCCAGTACACTTTGAACAGTCCAGGGGCTTCGCCCTTGGCCTGCTCCTCTGCCCGCTTCTACAGGCCCATCAGAGTGGGACACTCGTTCTGATCTTTACAGAAGTCAGTCTCATCTGGGCCCCCAGCTGATGCAAACTCATCCAGTTTGGGCAAGCCCTTCAGATCTGCGCTCACCCAGGCAACTCTGAAGTCACTGAGTTCCCTGCTATCAAAGTAGGGTCCTCAGTGGCTACTGGCCTGTCTTCCACAGGAGTAGGCAACAAAGTAGTCTGTATAACTGGACCAGGGGCTACCAGCAATGCCAGTACCTCCAACAAGCCCTCCGGATGCACTTCAGGCCCTAAGGCTCTGAGAGTGCTCAATCTAGTGACCTCTCCAGCCCTCGATCAGGTAGCTGTCATGACTATGTCAGGGTCAGGAAGATCAATACCCAACAGAAATGGGACATTGATGGAGTCTTTCACCACTATATGGCACTGGGTCATTTCACTTCACTGGCTGATTTCTACTATAACCAAGGGGCACTTACTCTTTGAGTAAAAGACATTGATGCTTCAATCAGGCCCATAAATATACTGTCCTGCTGGCTGACAGCAGTGAGGCTAACCGGTGTTGTCTCAGACTGCAGGAGTTTTGTGCCCTGCCCATTGATGTACACATATTCTAAAAAGATTTCAGTATTACTGGGAACTGGCATCTCTTCTGGAGACCCGTTACCGTTACAACTCAGTATAACCATCCACATTCACCCACTCCTTGGCCTAGTGGAAAGTCCTCCTCTAGGAATCCCACACTAATGATGGCCTTCTCTATGATTGGAACATTCACTATGGCTGGCCTGGGTAAGCAATTGTATGCAGGATCCCATTTCCTATGGCCCAGCTACTTACACACAAAACATCCTTTGGCTTGTGAGAACATAGGTTTCCCAGCGTTAGGGGTTACTGCGCTCTTCTTTTCGGTGTGTACGGCTGAACTGGAGTTTTGGGATTTTTCTTCATTGGGGACTTGACTTCCAAGAGGAGTGTGTTGGAACTTTTTCCTTCACATCATTGTTAAAATTTTTGTTTGAAGATTTCTCTTTTGATTTAGGTGTGCTCTCCTGTGCCTTTTCCTAGACTTGAGTACTTATAAACCGGACGGCCGCCTTTGCAATCTCCCTAGGGTCTGTAATAGTATTGTCCACAAGATGCTGGTTAAGTGAACCTCACAATACTTCAATACATGCTCACATGCAATCAAAGTTTACATCCCTTTAAATATATCAACTTTGTTACCAGACATCCCTGCTCAGATATTTCAACGGCAAAAGAGTAAATGCTTCAAACGCATGCCCACTTTTCTTTATGAACTCTCTGAACCTCTTGAGATACTGTTCAGGAGTTTTTATAAGATTTCCCGAGGAGAGCCTCCTCATGCTCTCGTAAACGGACCTTTCCTCAGGAGTTAACTAAAGATTGCACCAGTCCCTGGTGTCGGTAAGCTACTCATCAGGGCCGCACCCCACAGTACCTCGTCTAACTTCTGTAGTTGAAAAGAAACTTGGACACTTCAAATCAGTAAAAAATATAATTTCCCACCTTGTAAGCCTGCACTAAATCTTTGAGGATGTGCTGCCGGGGATAATACCGGGCACTCAAATTTGAGCCACTACTGCAGCTTTCATTAGAGGTGGATCGTTTGGTTTCCTTCTTCTCTTCGAATGCCAGCTTGCACAGCTCTATGAGGACCTTCCCCGCTGTTTTTATTATTCCTCCAGCACTAGTCTCCTCTCCTCCAGCAGGAGCTTTCCAGCCGCTACCTCATTAACAGCTATAACAATTACGAGGCCACTTAGAGACTGTGTCGAGGACTGAGACCTGTGGGATGCCGCACTAGCCCCTGACCTCAAGGACACTGTACAGTGTTGAGAAACTACGCTTACCCCCCAGAGGGATGGATGGCAAGAAACACTGCTCATGCTGTCTTCCTCATCATCTTCCACTACCACCCCCCAGAAGATCTTCTTCATTCGGGTAAAGCCCATCTCCTGGGGTCTTCCCGCCAGCCGCCCTCACTTCTACCCAAGCTTGGAGGCTGGTCAACAACTCAAGTTTATTAACCTTGATGCTGTGGAGAAGTCCCCTCTCTTGACATGCGACGCACAGGAAATCCTTGGTCATGCCACAGTCTCTATGTCAAGTTCCATCATTATTACAAATACCTAGCAGTGCTCTAAACATTGCCTGCAACAGTACTTTTATTGTTGGGTGACTACGCTGAGCGCAAGGCTCCAACTAGATCCGGCCGTCTACCACCAATGCGACAAATCAACTTCTGGGGTAACAGAGGTCCAGGGGTGAATATCGGTTTTAAAACCATCAATCAGCCTCATACCTCTAATACACCAGAAGGGATCCGAACAGATGGCAATTAAAAGCAAATCATAAACCTCCTTGTCCAATGGGGTAACTTGGACAGAATGGCAGGCTTATTACTGAAAGTTTGTGATTGTTGGTTAGTTGCAACACAGTGAAAATACAATTATTAACCAATGATAAAAGTGACTGTCCAGTCAAGGTTGTATACACATATCTACTTTATTACTATAACAACAGACAGTTCTAGCAACACTATGTAATACAACCCACACTGTGAAGGAATGAAGATTCAAAGAAGGAAAATGGCTGCACTCTGGATACTGACAGGAGGGTAGTCGGTATACTAAATATTCGTAACAGTTCAAGGATACTTGGCTTCAGCACAAAGGGAGCAATGAGTCTTAGAATGTTTTAGAATGTCTCCATGGGCCGTCAGAGAATAACCAGGGGGAGAGAACCACATTGTACCTTGTGCTTGTAAGTTTTCTTGGTGCTCTACAGGGTCAAGTCAGTTTCAGGGTGCTCTGCAGTTTCTGTGACAGAGTTCAATACGGTAGACAGCTGAAGGTATCAGGTGGCAAACAGTTTGAGTGAAGCTGGATGGATGGCTTCAGGCTGGCCTACATGGTGGCTCGGGTCAGGAATTGTTGTCTCAGTGCTAGTCGGTGGATCTGATGCACTGGTTGAGGCATCTGGGAGTCAGACCAGTCAACATTGCAGTCAGTTGCAGCTCAAGGGGATTTTTGTAAATGTCCTTTAAGGCAGATGTCTGTACATACTTGTCGATGCACTTCTTCTAGCATTTTCAACGGGCTTGTGTCATCATTTAAGGCAGAGGCCCAAAGGTGAGGAGTGGGTTGCAGTCAGCTGCCATGTCCTTGGTTTAGGGTTCAGAGAATCTCTGGCATTTCCCACTATGGAAGCCTGCAGCAGAGTCTAGCCGGGCTTGCTGTTTGCTGGCTGACTACCGGTTCGTGGAGCTGCTGGAGGGTGCTCTGGATTCGGCATCTCCTTCTGTTTCCTGGTAGATGTTTAGGGGAAGGATCTTGCTTCCCTCTTGGAGGTCCTGGCCTTCCTTGAGGGAGATGTAAGGGAGATTGTAACTTCAACCAGGTTCCAATGATGGGTTCTTCTTTCTGCTTCTGGTAAAGCCTTCAGATGATCTGCCAAATAAAGGGTGCTGTCTTCTATTAAAGCCAAATGAACCAAAGGGATTGGTGTATCTAAGTCTACCTTAATGAACCAATCCTGGGTCTCCACCAACAATATCCTCTATGCGTGAGGTCATAACCAGAGTGCTTTGAAACAGAAAAGGTAAAGGGGAGAAAAATGTAATACTAAGTGCCACCCATCTTCCTGTCTTTTGTGGACCAAAGGGTCTCTGGTTAATGGAGCTCTCTCTGGTTCCTGTTTAAAACGGCAGGTCTCCCTTGAAGCTGCCACAAAACTAGACATTTGTAAGAGGATTCAATTCAACACTACAGCTAAGTCAATGCCTAGTCTGGGATACTGAATGGAAACCCTTATTGATATATCTTTATGTCCAGTTCATGCGTTCTGGATGACTACCCCTATATAACACTCCTCTCTTGGAATACCCCTGACCCCACTGAGCCAAGAAGTAGTTCTGTTTTGCAAGTTAAAAGGTTTATTTGAGAATTTGAACAATATAGATATATATATCACACTTTATAATAAATTAATAATTGAATATCACACTGAATCTGAGCAGTAATCAATAATGGATAGTCGGGCACTAGCACACTTGTGAATAGGAACAGAAGAATAAGGTGGTAGAGAATACTTTATATAAGTTCAGATGGATGTAATGTTGAATGAAAAATGCAATACAGAAAATACTCAATATGATTTCAACATAACAATGTAATCACTTTTCTCTGGCAATCCCCTCCCCCCCTTTATGCAATGCAAGGAAATGGAAGGAAAGCACACAGTTCTCAGAAATGCAATCACATGTAATTCAGTTCACCCCAGCAAGCTTAGATTACAGATCGGAGTTTTAAACACAGGCCCAAAATGCTTTTATATGTGCTGGCAATGAAGTGAAAAATATACTAAAATGCTTTTAATTCCCTTTAGGAGGCTCTGGGTGAGTGAAATATACTTGGGATGAGTTCAGGCTCACTTTAGCAAGGATCTAGGAGTAACTAGCAGGTTAAACGAATTTTTGGCAACTGAAAGCAAGAAAACTGCTGTTTTCACACGTTGAGAAATTTGCAAATCGCGGTAAATTCGCGAGTGCGTTTTTCACGATTGCGGCAAAACTGTAGGGGGTAGGAATGCGGTTCTAGGTTCCTAGGAAAGCCACGATTCCCAGCTTTCAGAGGAAAGTTACTGCAAGTCTCTAGGACAAACGGTCACGGAGATATGAGCGATTAAATAAAGGTCGTTTTTCAGATTTGAAATTTTAAAGTTCAAAAAGACAAGTGACAGCTAGCAACTAGAAAAGGACAAGTGACAGTTAGGAGGCAGTTCTACTTAGATGAAAATAGATTCAATTATATTATTTTAACTAAGAGATTGGTTCTGCACAGTCTTGCTAGGTACTCACACTATATTCTTGAATTAGATGGGCCTCGCCACGAATCTGGTCAGGTTTTAGACTGGACTCTGGTCTGGTCTCTGCACTTCACAGTGATCTGGGTCAGCTCTCTCTGGTTCTGCTAACAGCGGTCTGGTCTGGGTCTGCTCTCTCTCTGGATTCTGGAGATTGATGGATTTAAAGTCTGGATCTTTCTGCACAGCTTTCTCTAGAGATTGATGGAGGTAAAGTATGGATTTTCCGGCAGAGCGTCCCACAGCAGATAGAAATGAATGTCCCTATCTGTCCTGTCTGTCTGCTTTTATCTGTTTTTAAAATGGGTGTGTGTGCAGCATCACTAGACCCTACCCCTCTACACTTGCCATTGGCCCAATTCTCCACTCTCCCATGATTGGGGAAGGAACTGTGAGTCAGAGTGATGCTGTAGGTTTTATGGGTCAGAGGATCCTCCCCTGTCAAATTGCACACAATCTATATTTGATAAAAAAAACATATTTGCACAGGTACACATTCATGTAAAATTACACGCACCCATCACATATCACAGGAGGTATACCCTGTCCAAATCTGCTCTTCCTGGGGGCTGGCATTCAGAAATGGCAACATTTGCACTTTTTAACTGATTTTGCAATTTCAGACATTAACCCAAATTTACACACATGTGCGCAAGGAGTATGGACATAAATTGATGAAGTGTCAGATTTTTAACATGCATACATTTTGAGTAATATCCTCTTTTCCGCTAAAACCCCCCTGAACATACCACCGGGTCCTAACACGTCTTAAAATGTGGGCAGAAAAATCACAAGAATTATGGTATCATTTAAATAATTTTAACAAGTCCGCTCTATGAATGATCCATCTTTTTCTAAAACCATATTCTGGCTATAGGGGTGTGTCTTTTCAGGTCACATGGTACAGAAACCAGTCTTTCCAGTTTCTGCCAAGCTCAGAGACCCTGCCCCTCCCAGCTTCTGAAAAGAGGAAGCTGTTTTACGACATCTGCAATAAACCATCTGCCTGGGTGAAGGGGGTTGCATTGTTCAGAGCTCCTGTATTCTGTGGGGGCTCCCCTTAATTCAATTATCAGAGAGATGGCATATCCTTAGTGTGGCCAGCAGGAAACAGCCAGGCCTGGAAAGTTACTTGTGAATCAAGTTTCACTCCTGATGGGGGTAGTTGCCAGGCACAATTGGAATCTCTTTAAGCCAGTTTTTAGCCACATGTCATTTCTGTTCCCCAGTTTTCTGCATTCAAATAACTAACAATTTTTGACATATGCAGCTAGAATGCTGATTCTAAGTTTAAAACTATGACATTTAAACAATTGCAGCCTATGTGACACTCAAAAGTAGGTCACTAATTTCTTTTAAACATTTAGATTTTTAGTGTCTTTCAGTCCAAATTTACTTAAACTGCTGAAATCCACAGCTCAGCCAGTCTTGTGATGAACATTGTTTTAGGCTCATCCTCTTTCCAGATTTTGTATGCCCACAAGACTTTATTCTGCCAGATGTCCGCTGGTGTTCAGTGAGATTTTTGGATGTGTTGCAAATAGGCATTTTGAGCTGGCATTCAGAGAAACAAAAGGTGATTTTAAAGTGTGGTTTTTCCTTTGGCACACATTTCACTCATGGCACCCCGGCCCATCCTGCTCACACTGGTGGGTGGCACGTTAGGCAACCATTTTAGTGTGCACAACTGCGCGGCTTTCATAGATTCTGGCGCACATGTGGGCTTTTTCGGCCATCTTGGATTTCCTAAGCCCACAGCACCAAATGTTGTAGCCTAATAGTCCAAACATGGGTCAGGACACCCAACAAATCCCCCCACGTGACTGCCCTTTGAATTTGAGTCGATGGGGAGTCGGGTGCACAAGGGTTTTGACCCACGCACTGGTCTGTCCGCATAATCTTCTTCCAATTCTGCAAATGGCACAGTTCAGCATCTTTTCCTCCATCCGGTCGGATCGATCGGTTCTCCTCGCCGGTCCTGATGGGAATATTGGGCGGTACCCTGGGCCCCCTTGCGTCATCCTCCCAGTCTCCGGATCATCCTCCTTGGCCGGTCTCCAGGTTTTCTTACTCCTAGGACGACAAAGGAAGAGCGGCAATACCTACTCATAGACGTCTTTCCACCACTGTTGAGATAGTGGGGCAGCATATGCATTTCATCATAAGGAAACATTACATTCTTATTTTGAAAAAAAAACAGTATAACTAAGAGACAGTTTCATGCAAATCACAATATTTTAGAGACTAGATGTGGTATGTTTTATGGTTGGAACTGAATTAGTCTGAGACAGTACCCGCTAGGATTCCAGAGGATTCCTCCAGTTGTTGCAGAGTGTGCCTGGGATGGCAACATTTCAACTGGTTTATGTGGACCCACCTGTCTTCCCCCGCTGCCAAAGGACCTTTGGGGATGTGGATTTTGTAGGCCACAGGGGAGATTTTGTCTATAATCTCAAAGGGTCCCTTCCATGTAGGCAAGAATTTCCGCTGTTTTGCCTGGTTTCTTTGGAAGTTTTATAGATAGACCCGGTCCCCCACCTAATATTCCTTCCTGGAAGTCTTCAGGTCATAGTGGGTCTTCATGCTATCAGCCGATCTTTCTAGATTTCGCTGAGCATAAGCAAAAGCATGTTGAAGGTGTTTCCTTAAATTCTCCACATACTCGTGAGTTGTGGAGGCATTTATTAGGGTCTGCTCTTGGGTCCTGTAGAGCAAATGCTGAGGAAGCACCATCTTGCGTCCAGTCATCAACTCGAATGGTGACATTTTGGTTGCAGATGAAGGGGTAGATCTGATGGCCATTAGGACCAGAGGTAATCGGATATCCCAACTTGGCCCAGAATCCGCCACAAACTTCTTTAATATGCTCACAATGGTTCGGTTATATCTCTCTACTGCCCCAGAAGAAGCTGGCCTGTAAGCAATATGTAACTTCCTTTTGACCCCCAGTATCTCCCACATCTTTGTCATTACTTCACTGGTGAAGTGGCTACCCCGTCTGACTCAATCCTTTGAGGTAGACCAAAACGGGAAAAGATGTGGTTAATCATCAGGGCAGCTGCGGTTTCTGCCTTGCAATTTGGGGCTGGGAGACATTCCACCCACTTGGTAAACAAGCATGTCACAGTCAACATGTACTTATTCCCCCTAGCAGAGCGAATCACGGGGCCTGCAAAGTCGATTTGTAAATCTGACCATGGCAGTGTCATCCCCCTCTTTTGGAGAGGCGCACGATGCGTGAGGGATGATGGCTGAAATTGTGCACACACAAGACACCCCTTCAAGTATTGGTCAAGGTCCTGCCCCATGTGTGGCCAGTATGTAACCTCTCTTAAGATATCCAATGTTGTGTGAAACCCCCTATGACCGGCGGTGGCCGCATCATGGGCGTGACTTAACATCAGGCTTCGGAATGAGGTAGGAACCACCCACTGATCGTGGCCAGCTTTGGATTTCCTTACCAGCAAACCGTCTTGGATCCGGAACATTTTTGGACATTTCATCAACACTCTTAGGTCCTCTTTCCCAGTGTAATCGGTATCCGTCAGGGGAAAGTTCTCAGGGTCCTCAAGGTGCTGGTAAAATTGACCAATTATTGGATCCCCCTTCTGAGCGGTAATCAAATCAGCATCAGGGGTCTCCTTACTCCACTGTGCAATTGAAAGGTCGTTGTGAGCATTTTTCTGGGACCTAGTGATAGCAGTGACCTGGATTTCCCCCAACAGGGACTCAATCTCAATTAGATCCCCTTGGATGGCCCTGGTTTTGGCCAGCTGATCAGCTAAGTCATTTCCAGTTTTGTCTGGTCCCTCTACTTTGGAATGACCCTTGATCTTTTTCCAATAGATGGTCATCTCATTCGAGGTGACCAGATCATCAATGTTTTGGATCAACTTCCCATGTTTCAAGGGTTTGTTATTAGCACATAACATGCCTCTGGGTTTCCAATTAACCAGGTGCTCCACGAACCCGTTCCGTACATAATCCGAATCTGTGATTATGACCAGTTCGTGGAGTTGATACTGGACAGCAGTGAGGATGGCCTGATGCACAGCCATCAATTCTGCCACCTGACTACTTCGGGGACCGATTTTGTATCCAGCGGAGGGTTCTGGAACCTCCTTCACCCATGCATTCCCTACGCCGGCCACCAGTTCTTTCTCCCCGTTGTTGTCAACATGGTAAGAGCATCCATCCACATAGACAGTGGGCATTCCCTCATACGTGTCTTCTTCAAAGACTTTGTGTGGGGAATTAAGGTATGCCTCCGTGTTATCCTTGATTTTTAGACTTTCGTCCTCGAGACAGTTTTCTCTGGCACAATCATGCAAGTCAGCCAGACCTTGCGCGAGGGGACTCTTCTTGTTTTGGCCATATCTGACCTCCACAAGAAAGCCTTGCATTGACAGAATCCAGGAAGTAATTCGGGAATTACTCACATTTCCGGCCCGGATTCTGTCACTTTGGAGATATTGCAGAGGCTGGTGTGGAGTCTCCACTATGATGTGTTCCCCCTGGATAAACGGGCGGTAATTCTTCAATGCCCACACCGTTGCCAGGAGTGCCTTCTCACAATCGTTGAATTTTTCCTCCACAGAGGATAAAGTTTTGCTCGCATAGGAGATTACTTTATTGACCTTGTCATGCTTTTGGTATAATACTGCCGTCAAGCACGTATTAGAGAACCCCGTCTCCAGGAAGAACTCCTTGTTTCTGACAGGGTAAGCTAGGCAAGGCGCTTGTGAGAGGCTTCTTTTGAGTTGTTTTACTGCCTCGGCTTGTTCTGGACCCCATTCCCACTTGACCCCCCCTTCAGGAGATGAATCAGGGGTCTGGTGATCTCTGCATAGCCCTCAATGAACTTTCTGCTGTAATTAGTCAGTCCAAGGAGGCTCCTTAGTTCCCGCAGAGTTGTGGGGTCTTTCAATTTTTGGAGGGCTTCCACTTTCTTTTCCTGGGGACAGAGACCCTGAGGAGTAATCTCATGCCCCAAGAAATTAACACGGGTTCTACACCACTGTGCTTTCTGAAAGGAAAGTTTTGCTCCGGCGGCCCTCAACTGCGTCAGAACATAACGGATCTCCGCTATGTGTTCCTCCACAGATAAACTTTTGATGAGGACATCATCTACATAAGCCAGGTTACCCCTCGCACCCAGGTCGGGCATGGCCTTATGTAGGAAAATATTGAACTCATTACCGGAGTTAAGGTATCCAAAGGGAGTCCGGTTCCATGTATACTGCTGGCCCCCAAAGGTAAAAGCCAGCTTGTATTGGTCCTCCCTACTGACACGCACGGTCCAGTATCCATTGGTCAGGTCTATTGCAGTGAATACCTGTGACCACTGGATCTGGGCCAGCCCTTGGTCAATGTAGGGCAGAGGCCATCGGGAAGTATGGACCTGTTTGTTGAGCTCCCTAAGGTCAGCGCAGAGTCTCCACTGGCCGTTTGGCTTTAATATTCCCAGCACCGGATTATTGAAGGTGCTGTGGATGGGACGGATTATTCCCCTGGACTCAAGGTTCTTAATTATTTCAGTAAGGGACTCCATTGATGCGAGAGGCAAGCGATATTGCTTCACAAACACTGGAGTCATGCCAGGGTCTGTGGGGATTGTTGTTGTGTGGATGTCGGTGCGACCACAGTCATATGAGTCTAACGCAAAGAGATCTTGGAAATCCAAGAAAACTTGTTTCAACTTTTGCTTTTGTTCCAGAGTCACACAGGCATCAGCTAGGTTGACTCTCTCTTCCACCATCTGCCTGAAGCCTGGAAAGACTTCTGGTTTGGCTATCTCCGCGGCCTCCTCCAGCTGGGTGGAGAAGTCCCTGGTCAGAGTGCTGATTTGGACCGGAGGCTTCAGGTGGGACAGGCAGCCCTCATGGACCTGGAAAATCACCTCATCCCTCCTGAAGTCACAAGTCACATCTTCCTTACCATAGGGGCAGGAAGTGTACACCAGGAAGTTCCCCCCATGCCGGGTAAAAATCCTGTCTGGTGTTGTATTGTCATCACTGTCACTGTCAAAGCAGTCCTTGGGGATTGGCCCTAACAGTTCATTACCTAAATCTATGGAAAAATGTCGGTCATCAACCGCCATTCCAATAATGGTGCCTGCGGCTAGAGTAATACTCTTTAAGTCGCTGTTATCCACCTCAATTAGAATGGTGTCATGTTCTATGTTGACTAATGGAGTTGGGTTTACCCCCAACCCTTGCTGTTGGAGAGAAGCATTTAGATGTATGTAAGCATCAGGGTTTTGCAAATATTGTCCTCTTTTAACTTTCACTTCCAGGGAGAGTTGTCGGGTCCTTTCTGGGATGGTGACTTCCTCTTTAATCTGAATTTCAACTGCATAAGGTAGCAATTGAGCTGACCTAAATGCTTTTTCTGGATCATCAAAGCCCATGGGATTATTCGCTAATCGGAACCAAGCTTTGAAGTTTATTAGGTCCAAACTAATGGCAAAGCGATTGAGAATGTCACTGCCTAAGTAAAAGGTGGCAGGGACAGCCTGCACGACCCAACAATTGTGGACTATGCTCTTGTTGCCAATGGAGATTTTGAGCATACACCTGCTTGGCAGGAGATGTTTGGAATTGGGTGCTTCCAGGTCCATTTCCCATTTGTCTATCAGTTTGAATGTGGGAATGGCTGGATCTTTTGGGAGTTGGCGGAACATGGCTTCGCTGATGAAGCTCTTACCGTTGTTCACACACACTCGAGCGAGAACAGAGTCCTTCCCATCATTTAATTGGACAGGGATGAACAACTGCTCTCCAATTTGCTGAATATCAGCCAGGCTCTGAGCTGATTTCACATCTTTCTGGACTATAGGAGTGGGAGTTTCTGATTGTGGATTAGTAAAGAATCTCAGAGTGTTTCCTTCCAGCGTGGAGTACCACTTTAGACTGGAAGGAAGGTTGATTTTCAGAAATAGAGAGGACCCTCCATCACCAGTCTGTTGTCCTACTGCTATTACTGTCACGTCTGGAATTTGGTTGTTCTGGAAGTGAAATTCTACTTGGTCAGATTTTTGTTCAACCATGTGGCAGGTGCCGTTTAAACTAACATGGTTGACACTCTGTTTTAATTTTATTGGTCGGCTAGTCTGGGCCCAGAGGACCTTGTTTACACAATCTATTAGGGGTGACAACCTTCTCAGGAGGTAATTCCCCAGTAAACAAGGGGTGCCCTCTGGAGTCACTACTATGACCGGGTGTTTCACCTTGTGTCGCCCGATCTTAATGTCCAAGTCTGCAGTCCCCTCAACGGGAATTTCCTTCCCGTCAAAGTTCTGCAGTTGTCCAGGAATTTGGTAATTCTCTCCCCTTCCTGCATTCAGTTCATCAAAGGCCCTTCTGGACAGAAGGGTGGCTTGAGATCCAGTGTCCACCAGTGCCAAAATTGTACCCTGCCCCTGTACTTGTACCGGGGCATAATATCTTCCCTCCTTCTCCTCAAGGGGGCACAGATAATGTACATTTTTGGACAACTGGTGGGCTAATTTTCTGGTTTTGGACATTGCAAGAGAAGAAATTTGGGCAGAAATCTGTGGAGAGCCTTGGGAATCTGAAAGAAAAATTGGCAACTGGAGATCAGAGCCATTGTGGGTTCCCCTGGCTCCGGTTCTGGGCCGCCCCCCCTTTTTGGAGGCAGTCATCAGGATGGGTTTGAACCAGGGGATTTTCTTGCGGTTGGTTCTGGGATGAGATGGTGGGCGGTGGTAGCTCAGTCTCCACATCTCCCCAGTCTGGATTTGCATCCCTAGGGACCCATTTTTCTTTGAGAGGAGTTCCCCCCTCTCTGAAGGAGAAGATCCTTTTCCCAGGATCCTCTGAGGATCCCTCTCCCTCAAATTGGAAGATCTGTACCTCCTCCTCAAACTGAGTCTGTTTGGGTCTTTTGTTTCTCCTACCCCCCCTCTGCTCCTTAGGAGGTAGACTTTCAGGGGCAAGAGATTTTGTTTCCGGTTCCTGGGTTTCCAGGGGCTGTTTACAAGTGAAGAAGGAAGCTTCCTCCAAGGCTTTACACCCCCCTTACCCTTGTGCCTCCTCCCTGGGAACCGGTGAGTTATCGGGGTGCTGCCCCCGTCATTGTTCTGGGGCACCAGGTCCAGAGTTGGGTGCGTTCTGCGCCGGCATGCCGATCTGAGGGTTCTGCTGAGCCCTCAGTATGTGACCCAGATCCCACGCCATGTTTTGAACCTGGCGCTCTAACTGGGAAACCCGCTCAGGCTGATACGGGGCCCTGTTTTCTCCCCTGGGCTGATCCCGGGAAGGGTAGCTATCCCTTCTTTGGTAGTACCCCTGGTTGGGAAGATTTGGATACCCCTCCACCCTTGGCCTCCCCTCTCCCGGATTAGGGTGTCTGGGCTCAGGAAATTGGGGAAAGAAGGATGGATGATTTTGGGGTTGGAAGTTGGGTGGATAACTGGGGAAAAAGTTCTGCCCAGGATTTGGAGAATTTCTGCCCTCCTGTGGGAAGTTGGGAGGGAAGTTCCCTGGGTTAGGTGCTTGGCTGGATCCCCCCCCCTTGGGCTGGAGGAGTCCACACATAACCCAGGATTGGTCTGTTTCCCTTGTAACGGGGGCTTACATAATCAGGAGAGCGAGGGACCCCATTTGTGGGGCTGCCTCCCTGGCTCCTGTCTGTGACTGGCCCGAGGACCTTCTGGGCCTAGCATTATTAGGTGCAGGTAGGTTTTTAGGCCCCCCATCTCCAAATCCAAAAAGGGGGTGACCTTTACCTCTGCCACCTTGGCAGCAGCAGGGGTGCTGTTGGTTTTGGGATTTTTCTGGGTATTGTTTTTATTTTCTATGGGCTTCTGCACCTCATAGATCCGGGTCGCCTGTTCAATGACCCAGTCTAAATATCTTTTCTCGTGAAAATCCCTCACGAGCTGGGTCATTATGTATTTGGGCAAGGCATGGAAAAACGTATTAATAAATTCTCTGCTGTCGGTGCGCACCCTTCTTGTGGTCTGTGCAAAAACACGCTTTAACTCTTGCACAAACTCTTGTGGGGCCTGATCCTCCCCACATTGTAAATTGTAGGCTGCCTTGCGAGCCTCTTGGGGATTTCTGTGAACAGAAAAATGTTTTAATATGGCCGCCCTATAGGTGGACCACCTGGAATGATTTTGGTCCTCCAGCCCTGCAAAGAAACTGGAGTACTCTGGGGAGAATGTCCACTTTACATATTGGATACAGCTTTGGCTGTCCTTCAAATGAAAAGTCTCCATCATTTGCTCATAGAGCTCCAAGTGTTCCCAAACAAAGTATTTGGCGTTCTTGTGATAAGGCGTGATGACACTCCTTATTGCCTTTATTTGCTTCAATGGGTCCTTGAGCAAGGCCCTTTTTGCCTTATTGGCCTTTTTGGTTCGGTTAACCCTGGTCCATTCATCTTCTGACTCAGAGGCACAGCTCCCAGAGGTTCCCGTCTGTTCTTCCAGGTTTTCCCGGATTCTGCGAGCCTGGGAATGGCTGGCAGAATGTGGGGACCTGGTCTCCTGTGTCCTGTACCGCTCAGAGGAGTCTTCAGATCCCTCCTTGCTGCCAGGATTTGATGGGTACCCCCCCCCCACTGACCTAACTGGGCAGAGGTTTTCAGGATGCCCTTAATGGGCCTACTCACCTGGGGTTCCCCATCAAATTGCACTGTGCTTGGGTGCCCATACCCGGATGCCCGCCCATCCATTCCTGGGAGGTACTGGCCTATGAGCCCCATGCTTCTGGCTGGATAGTAATCTGCCATCCCTGTGGCCCTGTGCTCATGTGCGCCAGGGGACATGGGGGTGACAGAGTCCAGGGACTGAGAGAAATAAAGGCCTCTGGTACTAGGGCTCCTGGTGTTATGCTCAGGAGTTTCTCTTTCCCAGCGAACCTCATCTCTATCCGCCCCTGCTCCCTGTTGCAATGCAAGAGCCTGTGCCTTCAGTTCCTCAGTTAAGGCCTTACTAGACTCTATCAGTCTCCCTTGTATCGCTACCTGTTGTTGGAGCCTATCATTGTGCTGGCAGAGAGCCTCATTCTCTCTCTGCGTTTCCTGATTGGTCCTGGAGCACTGGGCCAGTCTTTGCTGCAGGAGGGTTACCTCCTGAGCTGTGTCCCTATTGGCCTGCTCCTTTCTTGCCAGAGCATCCTCCACCTTCCTGGTGTGCTCTAACAAGTTATGGTGTTCTTTTTGGAGGTCACCCAGTCCCTGGAGGGCCAGGTGATTTTCTTCCATTTTCCTTTTTAAGTGGCAGACTTCCTGGCCTAAGGTATCCCTTTCCTGACTAAGAGCCTGCATCTGTGCCGCCAGGTCGTCCCTTTGCCTTTGGAAGGCACCAGCTTTCTGGCGCTCCTGGTCAAATTCTGCCTGAGTATCCAGGTCTTTCAAAATCAGTTTATTGCTCTCTGCCTTCTCCCTATCTAGGTGGCTTTGCAGGGTGACTACCTGCTCAGCACATGCCCTATTGAAGTTTAACTGTTGCTCCAGGTTTTTCTGGCTCTGCAGTAGGGAGTCCAAACCTTCTTGGTACTCCTTCTGCAAGGCCAGAAATCTGGTATCCTGGTCAACCTTTTCCTGTTGCAGGATGTCCATATCCCTCTTTATTTTAATGATGTGCTGTCTACTCTCATTTTCTGACTCCTGGCTCCCCTGCAGCCTCTGCTCAGAAGAGACCAGGTCAGATTGGACCTTCTCTAACGCCATCTGTCGCTTATTCGCCAGATCTTGGCTTTCAGTACATTTATCCTGCATGTCTCCCATACATAGGTACAGGTATGCCGCTATCCTAACCATCTTGTCTTGTTCATCCTTAGCTTTAGGAGCCATGTATAGTTCACTCAGGGCCACATGTAAGGGACCCTGATCTCTCCATATATCTGACCCTGTTTCCGTGACCTGTTGCGTGATGGCCTGCAACCAGACCATGCGGTCCTGGTGAGTCCACTCACCTCTCACAAATAACTTATGTAAGAAGTGCTCTCTGGCTATTTTCATGTCTACTAAGGTCGTCATTCTAGAGATTGGTCTTTGTCCTGACTTACAGAAATTAGTATTTTATTTTTGCAAAACAGACCTTTTTCTTAGAGCGTTCCTTTGAGGAGTGCTTTACAGCGTAACACAGCGTGGTGATCCGACCGGATATGTGTATCTCGTCAGCTGGCACGCTGTATTAATCTGCACAAGTGATAGATCTAACCCAAACGTCCGGCACAAGCCCCCAATTTGTAAGAGGATTCAATTCAACACTACGGCTAAGTCAGTGCCTAGTCTGGGATACTGAATGGAAACCCTTATTGATATATCTTTATGTCCAGTTCATGCATTCTGGATGACTACCCCTATATAACACTCCTCTCTTGGAATACCCCTGACCCCACTGAGCCAAGAAGTAGTTCTGTTTTGCAAGTTAAAAGGTTTATTTGAGAATTTGAACAATATAGATATATATATCACACTTTATAATAAATTAATAATTGAATATCACACTGAATCTGAGCAGTAATCAATAATGGATAGTCGGGCACTAGCACACTTGTGAATAGGAACAGAAGAATAAGGTGGTAGAGAATACTTTATATAAGTTCAGATGGATGTAATGTTGAATGAAAAATGCAATACAGAAAATACTCAATATGATTTCAACATAACAATGTAATCACTTTTCTCTGGCAATCCCCTCCCCCCCTTTATGCAATGCAAGGAAATGGAAGGAAAGCACACAGTTCTCAGAAATGCAATCACATGTAATTCAGTTCACCCCAGCAAGCTTAGATTACAGATCGGAGTTTTAAACACAGGGCCAAAATGCTTTTTTATGTGCTGGCAATGAAGTGAAAAATATACTAAAATGCTTTTAATTCCCTCTACGAGGTTCAGGGTGAGTGAAATATACTTGGGATGAGTTCAGGCTCACTTTAGCAAGGATCTAGGAGTAACTAGCAGGTTAAACGAATTTTTGGCAACTGAAAGCAAGAAAACTGCTGTTTTCACACGTTGAGAAATTTGCAAATCGCGGTAAATTCGCGAGTGCGTTTTTCGCGATTGCGGCAAAACTATAGGGGGTAGGAATGCGCTTCTAGGTTCCTAGAAAAGCCACGATTCCCAGCTTTCAGAGGAAAGTTATTGCAAGTCTCTAGGACAAACGGTCACGGAGATATGAGCGATTAAATAAAGGTCGTTTTTCAGATTTGAAATTTTAAAGTTCAAAAAGACAAGTGACAGCTAGCAACTAGAAAAGGACAAGTGACAGTTGGGAGGCAGTTCTACTTAGATGAAAATAGATTCAATTATATTATTTTAACTAAGAGATTGGTTCTGCACAGTCTTGCTAGGTACTCACACTATATTCTTGAATTAGATGGGCCTCGCCACGAATCTGGTCAGGTTTTAGACTGGACTCTGGTCTGGTCTCTGCACTTCACAGTGATCTGGGTCAGCTCTCTCTGGTTCTGCTAACAGCGGTCTGGTCTGGGTCTGCTCTCTCTCTGGATTCTGGAGATTGATGGATTTAAAGTCTGGATCTTTCTGCACAGCTTTCTCTAGAGATTGATGGAGGTAAAGTATGGATTTTCCGGCAGAGCGTCCCGCAGCAGATGGAAATGAATGTCCCTATCTGTCCTGTCTGTCTGCTTTTATCTGTTTTTAAAATGGGTGTGTGTGCAGCATCACTAGACCCTACCCCTCTACACTTGCCATTGCTCCAATTCTCCCCTCTCCCATGATTGGGGACGGAACTGTGAGTCAGAGTGATGCTGTAGGTTTTATGGGTCAGAGGATCCTCCCCTGTCAAATTGCACACAATCTATATTTGATAAAAAAAAACATATTTGCACAGGTACACATTCATTTAAAATTACACGCACCCATCACATATCACAGGAGGTATACCCTGTCCAAATCTGCTCTTCCTGGGGGCTGGCATTCAGAAATGGCAACATTTGCACTTTTTAACTGATTTTGCAATTTCGGACATTAACCCAAATTTACACACATGAGCGCAAGGAGTATGGACATAAATTGATGAAGTGTCAGATTTTTAACATGCATACATTTTGAGTAATATCCTCTTTTCCGCTAAAACCCCCCTGAACATACCACCGGGTCCTAACACGTCTTAAAATGTGGGCAGAAAAATCACAAGAATTATGGTATCATTTAAATAATTTTAACAAGTCCGCTCTATGAATGATCCATCTTTTTCTAAAACCATATTCTGGCTATAGGGGTGTGTCTTTTCAGGTCACATGGTACAGAAACCAGTCTTTCCAGTTTCTGCCAAGCTCAGAGACCCTGCCCCTCCCAGCTTCTGCCAAGAGGAAGCTGTTTTACGACATCTGCAATAAACCATCTGCCTGGGTGAAGGGGGTTGCATTGTTCAGAGCTCCTGTATTCTGTGGGGGCTCCCCTTAATTCAATTATCAGAGAGATGGCATATCCTTAGTGTGGCCAGCAGGAAACAGCCAGGCCTGGGAAGTTACTTGTGAATCAAGTTTCACTCCTGATGGGGGTAGTTGCCAGGCAAAATTGGAATCTCTTTAAGCCAGTTTTTAGCCACATGTCATTTCTGTTCCCCAGTTTTCTGCATTCAAATAACTAACAATTTTTTACATATGCAGCTAGAATGCTGATTCTAAGTTCAAAACTATGACATTTAAACAATTGCAGCCTATGTGACACTCAAAAGTAGGTCACTAATTTCTTTTAAACATTTAGATTTTTAGTGTCTTTCAGTCCAAATTTACTTAAACTGCTGAAATCCACAGCTCAGCCAGTCTTGTGATGAACATTGTTTTAGGCTCATCCTCTTTCCAGATTTTGTATGCCCACAAGACTTTATTCTGCCAGATGTCCGCTGGTGTTCAGTGAGATTTTTGGATGTGTTGCAAATAGGCATTTCACTCATGGCACCCCGGCCCATCCTGCTCACACTGGTGGGTGGCACGTTAGGCAACCATTTTAGTGTGCACAACTGCGCGGTTTTCATAGATTCTGGCACACATGTGGGCTTTTTCGGCCATCTTGGATTTCCTAAGCCCACAGCACCAAATGTTGTAGCCTAATAGTCCAAACGTGGGTCAGGACACCCAACACTATCTAGATCCTGCAAACCACATTATCATACCTTGTGAATGGGGCCCTACAGCTGGGTGGTGGACTACTGTAAATACACAGCCCCAGACATGACAACTCACTGTCAATTAATACTGAGGGTGGGAGCTGGCTTCAGAAAGTTTGTTGGGGTTTCCTGTCTCCTTTGTGAACCTTTGCAGCCAGGCCCCGTCCTGTTTGAAGTACACTCTATTAGTACGTTAATTATGTTAACAACTGCTGCCAACAGCTGCAGGGTCCAACAAAAGGACATAGTGGATCCATGGAGCCTTTGTTAGTTAATAAGGCTGGCCGTGGCAGGAGAAGGGTTTGGTCCTCCATCCTCTGGAGATGCATTGTGTACTCCTCCTGCATA
Source organism: Ambystoma mexicanum (assembly GCF_040938575.1). Lineage (NCBI taxonomy): Eukaryota > Metazoa > Chordata > Amphibia > Caudata > Ambystomatidae > Ambystoma > Ambystoma mexicanum. Next base: position 482,691,357 of record NC_090921.1, read on the forward strand.
TCTCAACTAAATATGATGGGGGACTGCACCTTTATGCTTTGTCCACCCAGAGTACACAGGTCTATGCATATGCCATGCAGTGAGCATAGGAAAATGTGTGCACATTAGCCCCACACATTTTCTGGAGGTTGATCTACCATCATTCAATTTCATTTAAAGATGTTTAAAAATCCCTGGCGAGTTCAGACCCACCGTGGGTGGTTGGTCAAATTCCTCAGTTACCTCTGGCTCGATGACACCTTCCCCCAGTGGCTGAAAGCAGTGAGCAAGTTCTCATAGGTCTGTAACAGGACACTAAAGCCTTTAGCATTGGTCAAGCATCCTTAAAAGCCGGCAGGGCAGATGGATCTCCATGCCTTCATTCTGCATTTGTGTCCATCTTTCTCTTATCCCTTGTTGATCCCATTAGTCCAGGAACCTTACTCACTTTTCAGGTAGTGGGTGGCACCTTTTTATTTCATGCGGCCCTCTTTTTTATGCCTTTAAAATGGCTGGATATCCCATCAATCACCCCTTCATTCTCAAATATTATGTTATGTTATCTCATGTTATGTTTATTTATACTGCTAACTGCAGCCATGTATATTGTCTCCATGCTCTCATGCAACTCTATCAGAAAGGGGTGGGGTTGGTTAGTGAGGAAAGAGGGATAGGACAGAGGTTGCGTTCTTCTGTTGATGCTTGCAGAATAAGGAGAAACTGGCATCTGTGTCTGTCGGCTTTTTGAGTGTGCTTTGTTATGTGTACTAGGCTTGTTTTGTTCGGAAGGGTAAGTGTCCAGTATCTGGGTTCTGTTGTTTGCATGTGTATGTTCTTGCAGCGGGTGTGTGGCTTGTGTGTTTTTATTTTTGGTCTGCCTGTCGCTTTTGGGTGTGTGTAGTACGTGGGAAGTATGCAGGAGAGGCAGAAAGGAGTTGGGGTTTGGTGGTTAGTAGGTTTGGCTCAGGGTGTAATTGTCTGTTATATGATCTGTGCTGTACTATGTCGGCTTTAGGTCCGGGTATGATTTGTGGGGGCAACTGATTTTATGCTTGTCTCTATGAATTAAATAGCTAGGTTTTCAGTTATTTTCTGAAGGTTAGTTGATCATCCATAGTTCTTATTTCCTTCGGTACGAGTTTCATAGCTTGGCTATTAAATCTTCGAATTTCCTTTTCTCGTACTGTTTCATTCAGATTTGGATAGTGTTGCTCAATTTAGGTTTTCTTCCTGGTTGGTAGCGGTTGATTTTGGCTTGGGGAAACTCAGCTCCTTGTCCGTGTAGTGATTTGTGGGCGATGCAGAGGGCTTTAAAGTTAATGCATTTTTATTGGAAGCCAGTGTAGGCTTTTCAAGGCTGGTGTGATGTGGTCTCTTCTGTTCAGGCTCAGGCGTAGCCTGGATGCAGTGTTTTGGATGCATTGGAGTTTTTTGTAGGGCATTCTAGCATTCCAAAGTTGAGGCTGTTTGTGTAGTTTAGTTTGATAATACCAAGCAGATGATTGTGAGGGTTATGTGTGGGAAGGTGAGGTAGGGGAGTAGTATCCCTCTTATTAGTCGCAGGCGTTTGAAGCATTTCTTCACTATTGCGTTGACTTGTGGTTCCAGTGAGAGACCTTTGTCCATGAGTAGTCCTACGTTTTTTATCACTGAAGATGTCTCTGATTGGGTTCCCATGCATGGCGGCCAATTTAGGTGTGTATGTGTTGCCTTCTCTTCTTGGGCAGAGATCATTATTTCTGTTCTGTTTTGGTCGGGTTTAGTACCACTCCCCCCGTTTTTCTTTCTTCCTATTGGTGGTTTTTGCCAAATGCTTGACTTTATTTTCCAACTTTCCTCTTTTACTTTTGAGTTTTCTAACTTTTAATTTAAAACATGTATCTCTCACACTGTTATTTTTAAACTTCGAGGGTCATTACAAGTTGGACAGTAGGGTGCAAAACGGTGGTATTTATGAAATACCAACTTTTTACCAACCACCCAATTCAGAGGTGAGCTTCCAGTATTCCTGTTAAAATGATCTGCCCAACTCGTAATGGCTCCAATAGTGTCTGAACATTTTTTCTTCATGTATTTTCTAAGATACTCAGTTCTTATTTCTTCATAAATGTATGCATGGTTGTTTTGTTTCTTTCGTTACATTCCAGTGTATTGAAGAGTGCCTTTGTTGCCCTTATTCTCTATAGCCTTCTGAAGGGAAGCCTTCTGCTTGCTTTTTATAGCAGGAAAGTTGACAGTGTGGTGACCTTAAGAAGTGTTGACCCTGCTGAGGTCAGTCTTAACCTGATGTTGGAGATTGTATCCTGGCAGAAGGAGACTTCTTTGTATATCTGAAAAAGGCAAACATCACTGCAGGATTCATGAGCCCAGAGAAGCTGGCAGTAGCCATTCCCTGAACCCGGTACATGGAGTTATTATCTAACTTGAAGTGGTGCTTACAGGGCCAGTGCTAGGCGTTTGCCGCATGTGCGGCAGCACTTGGGCCTATGCCTGCCCGGGTCCCCGCACCACGTGAGCCGGTGATTCTCTCTTTCAGGCTGCAGCATGGTCCGTGCGCTCAGTACCAAAACTTGCTGCAGTGCACTCTGAGCTCACGGGCGGCACACACTGCAGCATGCGTGATGACAGGGAAGCTTGCCAGAATTTTTTTTTTAAAAGCGGCTGTCCCTGGAGGTTTCTTTGTTTCTTCTGGTGAGGTAACTCGTCACCTGTCAACCTCCTGCTGTGACTCTGGAGAGACAAATGCCACCCCCTTCCCACCCCCCAAACAAGTAGCCCAATAGGGCCACATAAGCACTGCTAATCACTTTCTTTCATAAAGTAGAGCGTTTAAAGTGGGTGCAATTTACTGTTGGTGGCCTATTTAAGAGACCATTGTTGTGTTAAAAGGGGCATTTTTATTTTGTAAGCACATGCAAAACAGCAGTTAGCTGCCTACAATCTGTGCCTTCCTCCAGCATAATTAAACATATTGCACAAAACCATTTTAGCTATTTGCCCTATTTCCACATGTTTATATTTACCAAGCCAAAAAGTGTTTAAGTAGAATGTAATATTTTCCTCACATTATACACAAAGCATGCAAGTGAGCCATGAATAGTTATCAAGGATGTGGTCAGAGAAGTATCTGTATTGTCCAATCTGAGTATGCACACGTATATGTAGACCTAGAAGACACCATATCATGACTGAAATGATCTTTGCACCATAGAGAAGTCATTTCACGGAAGCAACAGACATTAGTAACATCTTTACCACAGCAGGCCGAACAAACAATTGTAGGCGAATGTGCAAAGATAGATGCCTTCGTAATTACTAATGCGTGACTCCCAAAGAACACTAATCATCCATCGACCAGATAAACATTTAATTAGTTAAAGTTACATGCGTAACTTGATATGACGCTATAATTTGAGCCACCTTTGCAACTCGATAGTGCTCTATGATTGACACATTCTACTAACTTCTTTTTGGAATCAATAATTTCTAAGGAATGAGCTTACACCGATTGCACATAAAGTAGAAGTTCTTATGTATTCTTAAGACACTCTCCCATATACAGTGTATCTGCACGTGATCGGTTTGTAGTTAATATAGATTTACATGTATAAACAGTTAACATCTAGACATTACTTTGTACCTTGGGATATGCGAATCGCTCTCGCAATTTGGAGACGGTACACCTTTTAATCACATTACGAATAGTGCCTGCTTTACTTTCACTATCTATGATAGGAGTAACACATAGGTCGCCTAGGCAACACAGAAATGCTACGTGCTAGTGCGTATGGATGCACGTACACACAGCGACTGACTCGTAGAGTAAGTTTCCATAACAATGCTACCAAGCCACGTTCCGACTTTCAGGCCGATTCATGGAATAATTAGCGCGGCGCAAGTGGGCAAAAACGTGCGATTCGCAGTGGAATAGCGAAAATCGCAGTGCAATTGCGAAAATCGCACGAAAAGCAGCGCACGTCGATTCATGGAAGGCCGTGCGCGAGAAAACCAGCGGATGTGCGATAAAAAAGTGCGCGGCGCACGTTGGCGCACAGGCCATCTAACAGCGTGCGCCAGGTCACAGCGAAAATCGCACAGGCCACAGCGAAATTCGCACATAGCGCGGCGCACGCAACAAAAGTAGGCGGAACACGGGCGTAACACTCGGAATGGGGAACAACTTGCCAAAACGTGGGCGTCACGGGGGAAGTACAGGGCACAAGTGCGCGGAACGCCCACACGCTCGCCTACAACACGTATTCATGGAATAGAATAGGGCAAAAAAGCGCACGCTCAAACCAGCGCACAGGCACAAACACGACCGCCACAAGAAAGCAGGCGGTAGCGTCTCTGCGGCTGTAAGAAATGTGCGCCAAAAGGTGCGCCAACAAATAGCACCTATATACTGCCATGATGAATGTCCCATACTGTGGCCCTCCAGGAAAAATGACGTGCAAAGGGGTACCCACAAACACGGACACCCGCTGACAAAAAATACGTGTGCGTGTATACCGGGGTGCGCGGGAAGTCTAACATGCGATTTCAGCAGGGTACGTGCATCACAGGGGTTCACGTGAAGTTTCACACGCGATCGGGTCTGGGGGAGCGGGCTACGTGTATTACAGGGGTTTGCGTGAAGTTCCTCACGCGATCGGGCCTGGGGGAGCGTGCTATGTGTATATCAGGGGTTCGCGTGAAGTTTCACACGCGATCGGGCCTGGGGGAGCGGGCTACGTGTATTACAGGGGTTCGCGTGAAGTTCCTCACGCGATCGGGCCTGGGGGAGCGGGCTACGTGTATTACAGGGGTGCGCGGGAAGTTCCACACGCGAATAGCCTGGGGGCGCATGTTCCAGGGGTGCGCGTGAAGTTCCACACGCGAATAGCCTGGGCGCGTGTATTACAGGGGTGCGCGGGAAGTTCCACACACGAATAGCCTGGGCGCGTGTATTACAGGGGTGCGCGGGAAGTTCCACACGCGAATAGCCTGGGGGCGCGTGTATTTCAGGGGTGCGCGGGAAGTTCCACACGCGAATAGCCTGGGCGCGTGTATTTCAGGGGTGCGCGGGAAGTTCCACACGCGAATAGCCTGGGCGCGTGTATTTCAGGGGTGCGCGGGAAGTTCCACACGCGAATAGCCTGGGCGCGTGTATTTCAGGGGTGCGCGGGAAGTTCCACACGCGAATAGCCTGGGCGCGTGTATTTCAGGGGTGCGCGGGAAGTTCCACACGCGAATAGCCTGGGCGCGTGTATTTCAGGGGTGCGCGGGAAGTTCCACACGCGAATAGCCTGGGCGCGTGTATTTCAGGGGTGCGCGGGAAGTTCCACACGCGAATAGCCTGGGCACGTGTATTTCAGGGGTGCGCGGGAAGTTCCACACGCAAATAGCCTGGGCGCGTGTATATCAGGGGTGCGCGGGAAGTTCCACATGTGATTTGACAGTGTGGGTCCTCCCAGGTGTACCCTGTACACCCTCCACGGCCCCTGCAGGCAGCCCACACCACAGGGGACTACCCTGCATCCCTGGTCATGTCCCGCAGGCAGCCCACCCACCATGGGCATGCCCCCCAGCAAAGGCACATGTCTCCTTGAACTAATGAACACCAACTCATGTCCCCTTGCACCCCCACCCCCCAGCACTGTGGGGCACCTGCCAGCAGGCCGCCACCCATGTCCAACTCATGTCCCCCACCACCCCCACCCCCCAGCACTGTGGGGCCCCTGCAAGCAGGCCCCCACCCATGTCCAACTCATGTCTCCCACCACCCCCACCCCCCAGCCACCAGGGTCACCCTCCACCAGGCCCCCACTCATGTCTCCCACCACCCCCACCCCCCAGCCACCAGGGGCACCCTCCACCAGGCCCCCACTCATGTCTCCCATCACCCCCACACCCCAGCAGTGCAGGGTCACCCTCCACCAGGCCCCCACTCATGTCTCCCACCACCCCCACCCCCCAGCCACCAGGGGCACCATCCACCAGGCCCCCACTCATGTCACCCACCACCCCCACACCCCAGCAGTGCAGGGTCACCCTCCACCAGGCCCCCACTCATGTCTCCCACCACCCCCAAGCCACCAGGGGCACCCTCCACCAGGCCCCCACTCATGTCACCCACCACCCCCACACCCCAGCAGTGCAGGGTCACCCTCCACCAGGCCCCCACTCATGTCTCTCACCACCCCCAAGCCACCAGGGGCACCCTCCACCAGGCCCCCACTCATGTCTCCCACCACCCCCAAACCCCAGCAGTGCAGGGTCACCCTCCACCAAGCCCCCACTCATGTCTCCCACCACCCCCACCCCCCAGCCACCAGGGTCACCCTCCACCAGGCCCCCACTCATGTCTCCCACCACCCCCACACCCCAGCAGTGCAGGGTCACCCTCCACCAGGCCCCCACTCATGTCACCCACCACCCCCACACACCAGCAGTGCAGGGTCACCCTCCACCAGGCCCCCACTCATGTCTCCCACCACCCCCAAACCCCAGCAGTGCAGGGTCACCCTCCACCAGGCCCCCACTCATGTCTCCCACCACCCCCACCCCCCAGCCACCAGGGTCACCCTCCACCAGGCCCCCACTCATGTCTCCCACCACCCCCACACCCCAGCAGTGCAGGGTCACCCTCCACCAGGCCCCCACTCATGTCACCCACCACCCCCACACCCCAGCAGTGCAGGGTCACCCTCCACCAGGCCCCCACTCATGTCACCCACCGCCCCCACCCCCCAGCCACCAGGGGCACCCTCCACCAGGCCCCCACTCAAGTCTCCCACCACCCCCAAACCCCAGCAGTGCAGGGTCACCCTCCACCAGGCCCCCACTCATGTCTCCCACCACCCCCACCCCCCAGCCACCAGGGGCACCCTCCACCAGGCCCCCACTCATGTCTCCCACCACCCTCAAACCCCAGCAGTGCAGGGTCACCCTCCACCCGGCCCCCACTCATGTCACCCACCACCCCCACCCCCCAGCCACCAGGGGCACCCTCCACCAGGCCCCCACTCATGTCTCCCACCACCCCCACCCCCCAGCCACCAGGGTCAGCCTCCACCAGGCCCCCACTCATGTCTCCCACCACCCCCACACCCCAGCAGTGCAGGGTCACCCTCCACCAGGCCCCCACTCATGTCACCCACCACCCCCACACCCCAGCAGTGCAGGGTCACCCTCCACCAGGCCCCCACTCATGTCACCCACCACCCCCACCCCCCAGCCACCAGGGGCACCCTCCACCAGGCCCCCACTCATGTCTACCACCACCCCCACCCCCCAGCCACCAGGGTCAGCCTCCACCAGGCCCCCACTCATGTCTCCCACCACCCCCACACCCCAGCAGTGCAGGGTCACCCTCCACCAGGCCCCCACTCATGTCACCCACCACCCCCACCCCCCAGCCACCAGGGGCACCCTCCACCAGGCCCCCACTCATGTCTCCCACCACCCCCAAACCCCAGCAGTGCAGGGTCACCCTCCACCAGGCCCCCACTCATGTCTCCCACCACCCCCACCCCCCAGCCACCAGGGGCACCCTCCACCAGGCCCCCACTCATGTCTCCCACCACCCCCAAACCCCAGCAGTGCAGGGTCACCCTCCACCAGGCCCCCACTCATGTCTACCACCACCCCCACCCCCCAGCCACCAGGGGCACCCTCCACCAGGCCCCCACTCATGTCTCCCACCACCCCCAAACCCCAGCAGTGCAGGGTCACCCTCCACCAGGCCCCCACTCATGTCACCCACCGCCCCCACACCCCAGCAGTGCAGGGTCACCCTCCACCAGGCCCCCACTCATGTCTCCCACCACCCCCACCCCCCAGCCACCAGGGGCACCCTCCACCAGGCCCCCACTCATGTCTCCCACCACCTCCACCCCCCAGCCACCAGGGTCAGCCTCCACCAGGCCCCCACTCATGTCTCCCACCACCCCCACACCCCAGCAGTGCAGGGTCACTCTCCACCAGGCCCCCACTCATGTCACCCACCACCCCCACCCCCCAGCCACCAGGGGCACCATCCACCAGGCCCCCACTCATGTCTCCCACCACCCCCAAACCCCAGCAGTGCAGGGTCACCCTCCACCAGGCCCCCACTCATGTCTCCCACCACCCCCACCCCCCAGCCACCAGGGGCACCCTCCACCAGGCCCCCACTCATGTCTCCCACCACCCCCAAACTCCAGCAGTGCAGGGTCACCCTCCACCAGGCCCCCACTCATGTCTCCCACCACCCCCACCCCCCAGCCACCAGGGTCACCCTCCACCAGGCCCCCACTCATGTCTCCCACCACCCCCACACCCCAGCAGTGCAGGGTCACCCTCCACCAGGCCCCCACTCATGTCACCCACCACCCCCACACACCAGCAGTGCAGGGTCACCCTCCACCAGGCCCCCACTCATGTCTCCCACCACCCCCAAACCCCAGCAGTGCAGGGTCACCCTCCACCAGGCCCCCACTCATGTCTCCCACCACCCCCACCCCCCAGCCACCAGGGTCACCCTCCACCAGGCCCCCACTCATGTCTCCCACCACCCCCACACCCCAGCAGTGCAGGGTCACCCTCCACCAGGCCCCCACTCATGTCACCCACCACCCCCACACCCCAGCAGTGCAGGGTCACCCTCCACCAGGCCCCCACTCATGTCACCCACCGCCCCCACCCCCCAGCCACCAGGGGCACCCTCCACCAGGCCCCCACTCAAGTCTCCCACCACCCCCAAACCCCAGCAGTGCAGGGTCACCCTCCACCAGGCCCCCACTCATGTCTCCCACCACCCCCACCCCCCAGCCACCAGGGGCACCCTCCACCAGGCCCCCACTCATGTCTCCCACCACCCCCAAACCCCAGCAGTGCAGGGTCACCCTCCACCCAGCCCCCACTCATGTCACCCACCACCCCCACCCCCCAGCCACCAGGGGCACCCTCCACCAGGCCCCCACTCATGTCTCCCACCACCCCCACCCCCCAGCCACCAGGGTCAGCCTCCACCAGGCCCCCACTCATGTCTCCCACCACCCCCACACCCCAGCAGTGCAGGGTCACCCTCCACCAGGCCCCCACTCATGTCACCCACCACCCCCACACCCCAGCAGTGCAGGGTCACCCTCCACCAGGCCCCCACTCATGTCACCCACCACCCCCACCCCCCAGCCACCAGGGGCACCCTCCACCAGGCCCCCACTCATGTCTACCACCACCCCCACCCCCCAGCCACCAGGGTCAGCCTCCACCAGGCCCCCACTCATGTCTCCCACCACCCCCACACCCCAGCAGTGCAGGGTCACCCTCCACCAGGCCCCCACTCATGTCACCCACCACCCCCACCCCCCAGCCACCAGGGGCACCCTCCACCAGGCCCCCACTCATGTCTCCCACCACCCCCAAACCCCAGCAGTGCAGGGTCACCCTCCACCAGGCCCCCACTCATGTCTCCCACCACCCCCACCCCCCAGCCACCAGGGGCACCCTCCACCAGGCCCCCACTCATGTCTCCCACCACCCCCAAACCCCAGCAGTGCAGGGTCACCCTCCACCAGGCCCCCACTCATGTCTACCACCACCCCCACCCCCCAGCCACCAGGGGCACCCTCCACCAGGCCCCCACTCATGTCTCCCACCACCCCCAAACCCCAGCAGTGCAGGGTCACCCTCCACCAGGCCCCCACTCATGTCACCCACCGCCCCCACACCCCAGCAGTGCAGGGTCACCCTCCACCAGGCCCCCACTCATGTCTCCCACCACCCCCACCCCCCAGCCACCAGGGGCACCCTCCACCAGGCCCCCACTCATGTCTCCCACCACCTCCACCCCCCAGCCACCAGGGTCAGCCTCCACCAGGCCCCCACTCATGTCTCCCACCACCCCCACACCCCAGCAGTGCAGGGTCACTCTCCACCAGGCCCCCACTCATGTCACCCACCACCCCCACCCCCCAGCCACCAGGGGCACCATCCACCAGGCCCCCACTCATGTCTCCCACCACCCCCAAACCCCAGCAGTGCAGGGTCACCCTCCACCAGGCCCCCACTCATGTCTCCCACCACCCCCACCCCCCAGCCACCAGGGGCACCCTCCACCAGGCCCCCACTCATGTCTCCCACCACCCCCAAACTCCAGCAGTGCAGGGTCACCCTCCACCAGGCCCCCACTCATGTCTCCCACCACCCCCACCCCCCAGCCACCAGGGGCACCCTCCACCAGGCCCCCACTCATGTCTCCCACCACCCCCAAACCCCAGCAGTGCAGGGTCACCCTCCACCAGGCCCCCACTCATGTCTCCCACCACCCCCACCCCCCAGCCACCAGGGGCACCCTCCAACAGGCCCCCACTCATGTCTCCCACCACCCCTACCCCCCCAGCACTGTGGGGCACCTGCCAGCAGGCCCCCACCCATGTCCAATCCATGCCCTCCTGCACCTGGGTCCCAACATTCCCCAATCATGTCCGTAATGCCCATCCTCCCCTGCCAAAAGGCCCAACCAACTATCACACCCACCCACATATCAAAGGCAATTACATGTTACACCCCCAATTTAAATAATGCAATTGAACACATGTCTGTCACACACAATGGCTGCAAGTGAATGACAAAACACCCAACATGACATGCCTGAAAGCAATGAGATGATACGACACATTGAAGATTAAAAAAATAATATGTATTGAACAGCAAGTAGAATGGAAATGAAATAAGAAAAAACACAAAGCAAATCAAACTAAACAAGATGAATGTCCAAGAAAATAATCTGAAAAATTAAAATAAGCCAATGAAGAACCATGAAGAAGATCATCCTAGGTCCATGAGCCCAACCAAATTAAACCTAACTATGACTACTAACTAAAAACTGAACTATATACAAAAAAGTGGTGCATTGTCCAATCGCAACCAAAAAAAAATCAAAAAAACAAAGGAAACCTAACCCTAACTATACAACTATATACAAAGGCAGCGGGCTATTCGGACGGCTCACTGGTTGTTGTCATGGGCCAGGGCATCATCGAACTCCTGGTCAATGGCTTGGAGGCGGGCATGTTCCCTGGCCCCGAGGTCCCGCAGGGATAACGCAGTGTCAAGCTCAAACTCCCTGCGAAGACCCTCGAGGCACTCAGCCCGCCTCAGCGCCCTCCGCATGGAGTCCTCTGCCCTGACCATCGTGAGCCGTTCCTCCTCTGCCCGCTGCCGCTCCGCACCTATCCGCTGGCACAACCACTCCCACATGGAAGCCACTCCCATTCCAGGGTTCTCCTGCCCTCCGGCCGATGCCTGCACCCCTGATGTTGATGGCCCCGAGCCATGATGCCTCCCACGTTTAGCCTGCTGCTGCCTCCGACGCAACTGCCTGTGCCAGCACGACGGCATCCAGGCTGATGGAAACCACCGACGCCGTCGTGCACGTGCCCTGCCCGATGATGCCGTCACATCCTCCATCTGCTGGGGTCCAGTTGCTCTGGTGTCCACCCCTGCTGGATCTCTGACTCCCGACTGTGGCAGGGATGGTATCCCCACCGAGCTGGCTACATTGGTCGGGGCAGGTCCACAGGGGGCCCTGGTGGCATCTGGGCTGGAAGACGGCAAGGAGAACGACTGGTGGAAAGCCTGCACAGAGGAGGAGAGGGCCGCCACATTGGCCAACACATGCAGGAAACCCCCGAACATGGCCGATCCCAATTGGGTCACGTCGGCACGGTGCACTTCGTGATGACGTGCGTGCTCCTCCCGGGAAGCACGCACGGCATCACGAATCACAGCCGTGCGCATTGCGACCCCAATCAGGACCTTCTCCGCACGGCCAGGGGTTCCCACGTCCGCAGGTGGAGGGGAGTCAGGTGACATGGACATCCCCTCTACCTGCGGACAGGCCTGGGACGGGGCATCCCTGCTGGTGCATGGTGGTGCACTCACAGGGTCAGGGACAGCGACATGCACAGGCCTCTCCACGGTGACCTGTGCTGCCTCCTGCCCCTGGCCCTGGACTGCACCACTTGCACCAGCAGGGATGCCCCCACCAGGCCCCATGTGTGCCCCAGTGGCGGCCTCCTCCTCCTCTGTGCAAACCACCAACCTGGATGGCTCCTCACCGTCTCCCACCGTAGCAGGCCCCTGTGGGGGCTCACCCACCCCTTCCGCTGCAGCCATGGGGGCATCCCCGCCGCCTTGCTCCACAGCGCCATCTCCGCCCTCTTCTTCACTAGCCGCTGCGTAGAGGGAGACAAAGAACACAAGCATCAGGGCACTGTACAATGGTCCCCTAGACAGGAAGCAATAGCAGATGAGCACCACTGTCAAAGTACACTTCCATCATGTCCCTCCACAACACATGGGTCAGTCCAGGCAAAACACACACAGTAACAGGCATGGTGCATGCCATGGACATTTCCATGCATGTCCAATGGACTCTTGAAACATTCAATGATATGTAACTCACATGCATCATGGCTCATGCCTATCACATGCACACACTTCACCTCAGTCACATCCATCTGGCCCCAAACACACCAAACACAGCGGATACAAGGGTAATTTGGCTGCTTTACTGAATCTGTGCATTGTCACACACATGTGTCATGCATCCATGGCATGCACAAGTCACAGACACGCAGGTCAGGCACACAGACCTGGCTACCATATATGTACCTGGCATCAGCACCCATCCCTCACCCCCACCCATGTCCAGGTACAGAGACTGGCATGCTCTCATGTTCAAAATCTGCATAGGGCTCCCCATGCGGCATTTCAACACATGCAACAACCATGTGCATCACACATCACTGGTCGCACATGCATTACCATGATGTCCCTGCGCACATACATGCATACATGGCCTATGGCACACATACAGGCAAGTATCATAGAACCAGCACACCGCAACATGCCCGGTCTCACACAGTAATGCATGGACACTTACCGCTCAACTCCAGACGGGCCTCCCTCTCAAGGATCTGGGCGTGGAGCGCTGGGCGTACGTGTTCCAGTACCCTCATCTGGATGGAACTCATGCGGCCCCGGCCCCCCTCCACGAGGCGCCGGGCCTTCACAAGGGTCCTGGACCTCAAGTCCTCCCAGCGCTTCTTGATCTTCAGGACGTCGCGGGTTGCCACCCCCTCCGCGTTGATGGCAACCACACAGTCGGCCCAGATCCTCTGCCGTCCTTCCTTGCTGGCGCGGGACGATCCAAAGAGGGCATCATACTGCCCCAGGACATGCTCCACCAGGACACCAACTTCGGTGACAGTGAAGCTGGTGCCCCTCTGCCCCTCTGGCCTGGGGTTGCCACTGGTGCCAGATGTGGAAGTGCCCGACATGGCAACCCCAGAGGCAGGTGTGGGTGGGCAACTGGGTCCTGGGGCTGGGCTATGGAGCGATGTAATCCCAGTCGGGAGTCTTCAGTTCCAGCAGGGGTGGACACAGCAACTGGACCCCTGCAGATGGCTGATGTGCAGGCACCAAATGGCAGGGCACGGTGGCAGCAGGCAGGCAGGCAGGCAGGCAGCAGGCAGGCAGCAGCAGATGGCACGTGGGAGGCTGCTCGGGGCACTGGGGGGCAGTAACTCGGCCTTCTGGGCAGGAGCGTGGTCTTCCGTGTGTTTTCGCGTGGCCAGCTTGATACGGAGTGATTTGGCACGTGAAAATCCTGCACGTCAGCGTGAAATCCGAGGGAAGGCCCTTACCGCGTAAGCGCGTCAGCACGCATACGCGATTCTATTGGACCAGAGTCCCTCAGCGCGTAAGCGCGTCTGTGACGTGACCCGCACGGGTGTTCCCCACTCAGCACGTGATGACGGGGCACACGTGGAGATACTGCACGTCAGAGTGTCATCGCGTGTAATTGGACAAAAGTGCGCGTACACGCGATTGGCCTATGTACGTGTATTTAATCGGTGCGCGGGCACTTACACACGCAAGTACGTCAGCGAACCTGTATCCCGTGGTGCGTGTGAATTTCCACACGCTATTGGACTGGGAACTGGATTCCAGGGGTGCGCGGGTCACACGCTGTATCCCGTGGTGCGTGTGAATTTCCACACGCTATTGGACTGGGAACTGGATTCCAGGTGTGCGCGGGTCACACGCTGTATCCCGTGGTGCGTGTGAATTTCCACACGCTATTGGACTGGGAACTGGATTCCAGAGGTGCGCGGGTCACACGCTGTATCCCATGGTGCGTGTGAATTTCCACACGCTATTGGACTGGGAACTGGATTCCAGGGGTGCGCGGGTCACACGCTCGCCTAGAACACGCGCAAAGCATAAATTTGCGGACTTTATCAATAACAAGCTCAGACGCCAGGATGAACATACCGTTCCTAGCAGCAGTGGCAGTGGGCTACCAAAGGAGGAGGAGGAGGATAGTCAGGGCCAGAATATTCACACCCAGAACCAGCCTTTTCGGGATGCCTGATGACCAGGTGTATGGGAGGTACAGGTTTCCACCACACATCATACTGGACCTGGTGAGTGAGTGGGAGGATGACCTCACATCACCCACCCTGTGCTCCCAAGCACTCAGCCCCCTGGAGAAGGTCCTCAATGTACTGCACTTCTTAGCCACTGGATCATTTCAGCGGACAAGTGCCATAGTGGGTGGGGTGTCACAGGCCACCCAGTCACGCTGCCTACACCAGGTCTTGAACATCATGACTGCACGCCCATCAGTCCGCAGGCACATATACCTGCCCAGAACACCTGCAGAAAGGCATGCTGCCGCCCTGGATTTTTACGCTGTGGCACAATTCCCCAAAGTGCTAGGTGCCATCGACTGCACCCATGTGGCTCTATGTCCCCCCAGGGCATCTGAGCACATCTATAGGAACCGCAAGCACTGGCATTCCATCAACGTGCAGGTAGCATGTAATGCCAAGGGAATCATCACCTAAGTATATGCCAACTATCCCGGCTCCACCCACGACAGCTTCATTTACCGAATGTCCACCCTAAGCCGGGACCTAGAAGCTGGGCGGCATGGCGATACATGGCTGCTTGGTGAGTATGTATGCCACTGCACATGCATGCATGTTGGATACTGAGCAAGGTCACAACCCCACCAATGATACCAATCACAACCTCCACAGGGAACAGTGCCTACCCTCTCAGCCCCCACATGATGATGCCAATTCGGAACCCCACCACGCCACCCCAGGTAAGATATAACACAGCCCACATTACAACCAGGGGCATAGTGGAGCGCACATTCGGAGTGCTAAAGTCACGCTTTCGCTCCCTTGACCGTTCTGGCGGGCAGCTGTTATACGCTCCCCCAGTAGTGTGCAGGATCATAGTGGCAGCATGTGTCCTGCACAACGTTGCAACACGCCGGGGCCTGGCCGTGGACATGGTGGTGGCCCCACATCCCCAACCACATGCACAGCCGCTGCGCATGGGAGGGGAAAGGGCACGGGGGGAGGCAGCCCGTACACAGCTAGTGGCTAATTACTTCACATAGAAATCACACCCCTGTGGAGTGCACACTGCCCTGGCACATTCCATCTGACAATCAATGATGACTCAACCTGACACTGATCCTGAATGTCTGGAGAATGAACCGGGAATACCATGTCAGCCTGAGATTGTTCACCTGGAAGTGTCACAATGTGTGCATTCCTACCCACACATACACCACCAATGCAGTTTTGTGAAGTTACACATTGAAGCAGCTAAAATGAATACCCACTTGCAAAATGCAACAAGAGGACAGTGCCATGTCAGCCAACCCAACCCCAGCACCGCCATACGACACACCGTGCCATGTCATCAGTCTGACTATGTACAGTGGCACTATTAGAAACCTGCAACACCTGAAATGCTCACAGCAATGCCGGACCAACAACATACTTGAGCACGTAGTACCATTGACATGACATCACAAATGTTACATATTAGTAGTCTCACCACCTGGAAATGCCTGCACTCCCACCACTACCAACTGTGCAGTGTTGTCGCCATGTAGAGTTGTAGGTGCACTGCTGCCAACATGGACCCCATCTCCAGACTAGAGGTCCTTGTGTGGACATGAGGAAGGGATCTGCAAATTGGGAGGTAGACACAGAAGAAGAGTTACACATCAATGCAACATGCAGTGTACAACACAACAGCAATATGCACTAGAAATGTATACACAGTATTGACTACAGACTGCCCACACAGCTCATGGGAGTCCAACGTCACTGTGTAATTCACTGTCACTTGGGCACACCCTTTGCAAGCCCATGGAAACGGGAAGCAGGAGGGGTGTGTGTGACTCAAACCCAAGCATCTGAACCAAATACATTACAAGCCTGCATGTGCCCAGCCACAATGCAGCGTATGCCCACAGGAACCACGGAAGCCAACAGATCGTCCCAAAAAAATTGGGAATAAAAGAAATCAAAATAAAAATAAAAATAAGAAACAATCAAAAATGGCCATTGATGGGCCCGGGGGGGTTGGGGAGGCCACCCAGGAGGTCCGAGGACAGGATGCACACCAGAACCCGAGGTACAGATACCGAGAAGTAAAGCCCTTATATGGGTTGTTGCGCACACATTATGATTGGTTCACTCAAAAAGTGGTTATTCTAGTATAAACGGGTCATTAGCAGCAGTAGCAGAGCTTAGAAGGGTAACTTCTCGACTCCCTGCGTGGATCCTGGGAAGATAAAACACCTCCATGGGCTCATGGCCCACACGGCTACCCTATTGTGGGAGTATCACTGCTGTCGCTATTATCACCCTGTGCAGCTGCATCCGGAGGTGGTTGCACTATGGGAGGCAGCCCACGCAAGGCCCTAGTCTGCTCCTCCATGGCTGCAAGCATGCGGGTGTGGTAGGTCTGGTTCTGGAGGATGAGTGTGCGGAGGTCCCCATGCAACAACTCACGGGATGCCCGGACCTCCGCCCTCGTTGCCTGCATCTCAGCTGAGAGCGTACGGGTGAGACGCTCCAGCTGCTGTTCTGTCCTTTGGTGTGTTGAAGCCTCAAGCTCAACAAGAGTCGTCCTGAGGTGAAGGAGCTCCTGCCTCAGGGCTTCCCTGTGGCCCTGGGACTCAATGGAGATGGCCTCCTGCAGAGTCGCCAGTGCCGCCCGCCTGTCCCTGTTGGACCCCAACATGTCCTCCCTGTGTGACTGGCAGATGGAGTCGGTTGCCTGCTCTAGTCTCTCCATCAGCCTTTCTGGGGGGACAATGGAAGTGGCCACCCTATCCATGGCCTGAGCCATCATCTCGGATGATGCAGCCTGTTGGGTAGCCATACCGTTAATGGATTGCTCCCATGCGGTATTGCCGGGTGGCGTACGGCCACCACGTCGGCGGGCACCACACCTGTCTGGGGCAAGGCGAACTGCGCCTTGCTGTGCCGGCACTGCCTGAGGCTGCAGGACTGCATTCCCCCTCTGATCTGCTGGCCCAGGAACAGGATCAGATGTCGCGGAGTGTCACCCTACATCCGTAACCACCGAAGGCGTAGCTGCCAACACTGACATCCCCATGGAGGGTTCTGACCCTGGTGCAGGTGGGTGAGACAGAACAGAATCCCTCCCTGGAACACTCACCTGCGACGGCACGTAGGTCTCATCCGAATCAACACCTGAGTACAGCTCGGGGGAGGTGCAGCCAGAGACACCCCTTGAGAGCACGACCTGCAGCACTTGTGGGTTCTCCCCCACCACCACACCACGTCCCTCACTGATGGTTGGTCGGCCCTCGGACCCCTCCTTGGTCTGCACCATCTCCACAACCCCAGCAGTATCAGGTGCGTCTTCCCCTGCAAAGACATGAAAACAAAGAAATGGAAACAGGCATTAGCACCATGGCACACATTGAGGGCTGAGAAGCAAGAGAACCAGTACTTGATTGACACATGTCCCACATGACTAAAACCCTCCCATGCATGCACCCTCACTGCGTATGAAGTGCAGGCAAATGGCACACACTGATGACACCAAGATGGAAGATGAACACATTTTCTGCATGCTGCCTGGCAGTGGCATCACACATTGGCCTGTGATTGGCAGGTGAAACACACATGCCATCACACGGATGGCATGTACCATTGCTATTGAGTGAAGATGGAGAGGAGGGCAGCACCTATTCATTCAGTCCAGTTCCCGCATGTAATTGCTTTTCTAATTCTAACAGGTCAGATTTTTCACCTGGAGCTGCCAGTCTGAAATGGTCAAATTGCACAGGGACATGTGTGTACAAATGATATCCAGGTAACAAAGTCACTCCACTTTACCATACCCATGTCAGACATGTGACTAGTGGACAGCGACATGCCTAGTGAAAGTGGTGGAATGCAAACAAACTGACTGAATGAACAGTGAAAAAGAAGCACATATGTTGTGGCAAGGTGACACTTCAAGGGCAACTGGCGTGCAGTTGTGCTAGATGTCTACTGTTGGCAGAAGGGATACTGCTATGGCCAAATGCAGCTGCGCAGGAAGGATTGCATGAAGCACATGGCTGACCCATACGACTCAGGCGCACACACTCTCACCTGGCACCCGAACAGAAGCCCTCACACACACACCATGTACATGGATGACACACACATGCATGTGCACTCACCGGACAATGCCTCGTAATCAGCCAGATCTCCCACGCCTTGGATCTGTTCCTCCGTGACGTAGGTCCCAGCGACTGACTCATGTGGAGTGAGTTCCATGTCTACTACTGGAGACCCACCTCCAGTCACTAGAGTTGCGGCATGACTTGAGGCCAGCTTACTCTTTGCCCTGCGCTTTAGGTCATTCCAGCGCTTATAGCAATCATTGGCTGTGCGCCTCACGATTCCAAGGGCACTTACGATGTCCGCAACGGTCTGCCAGTGTGCCTGGCGTTGTGCAGGTGTGGTGTTGGATCCTGCAACAATGACCATCTCGTTGTCATGTCCGGACACATACTCGACAAGTGCATTCAGTTCGTCATCCGTGAAGCTGGGCTTCTTGGACGGGCCGGACTGTGTAGCCGTGTCTGGGGCATCAGCCTGTGCCGGACAAGCACTCTTCCTCTTCCGCTTGGAAGGTGGTGGTGATCCTGAGTGTCCTGCGCCGCTCTTGACACTAGGGGCAGGAGCCCTGGTGGACTCTGTATCAGGAGTGTGGGATTGCACACTCAGCATGGGAGTTGGTGCAGGCATTGGCTCTAGTGTGATGGTGTCAGGGGGAATGTCAGCAGCATGGACTAGGACCGACACTGTCCTGGCTGGGTGTGTGAGGGCTGGGGTGGATGGAGCCGCAGCTGCCCCTGCAGCCTCTCCGCCCTGCCTCCTTGGTGCAGCAGATGACCTTGCTGCCCCAGATCCACGTGGTATGATGGCATCAACGTGCACCAGCGCACGTGTCGTAGCCCTGCTGACCTGGAAGTCAGCCATGGAGTCAGCCAGGTCTGGTGCCACAATGGGCTGGTCCAACAAGGGCTGAGCATGGATGGTGTCAGCCACATCAGCCTCAATGGGAGGGGGGGAAGGGGGGGGGGATTATGGGTGCCCGTGACTGGTCCTCCACACATGGGGGGACAGGCTCACCCTGCAAGTTACGACCACGTCCCCTACCGGATCCACCACGGCCACCACTTGTGGCTCTTCCACCTTTGCCACCCTTACGGAATCCTCGCCTCCCAGCCATGGCACTGATGTTAATGTGCGTATGGGAGTGGATGTAGACTATTGTCCTGGGCAATTGGGGGTCAAAGGGGTTGGGTACCAGATGGTAATTGTACCCTAGTGCTCTAGCAAGGCTGAATGTAACCCCTGGGGAAAGATGACGGGTCACGCAACGCACAGGAGGCCCAAAAAAGGGAGATGACGTGCACGCAACCCCTCCTAGACCACGTGTGCAGAAAGAAAAACCTGCACTACGCTGTGGCACCCAGAAACACAAGAATGAACGTATGCGTGTCACACGCAGCCTAGAATGACCTCTGAAGGGGTAGGCCACACACGGGGCAAGCACAGATGTTAGATACGTGCGTGACTCACCGTCTGCCTGGTAAACGAGCGTGTAAAAGGAGCACGTTTGGTTGGCAACACCCCCGCCAAAAGAAGATTTGTCCGCTGTCTGAGGAGACAGGACAACAGTAGAAGGGAACACTGTTTGAGGGAACAGGCCCAGGTAAACCAGTAAAAGAGAAAAAAGAGAAAAAGCTGTCAGAGGTAACAGGGAATACAAACTTGAAACGCTGTGAAGTAAATCGCGTGTGAAACGACAAGAAGTACAGAATTCACCCACTCGCTCTCCACGAAAAGCACGTACAAGGAAAACGTGTTCTACACGTACCTTTTATACAGGCCCACACGTCCAGCGTCACTTACGCGGCGTGTACGCGCTAGGGCCATTTCCACCTATTACATGCTTTGTCACTTCTGCGTGTAGGGCCATTTCCACCAATCACACGCTTTGTCACTTCTGCGTGTAGGGCCATTTCCACCAATCACACGCTTTGTCACTTCTGCGTGTAGGGCCATTTCCACCAATCACACGCGATTACACTCTGACGTGCAGTCTTTCCACGTGTGCTCTGTCATCACGTGCTGTGTGGGAAACACCTGTGCGGGTCACGTCACAGACGCGCTTACGCGCTGAGGGCCTTTCCTCAGTTTTCACGCTGACGTGCAGGATTTTCACGTGCAAAATCACTCCGTACCAAGCTGGCCACGTGTACGCACACGGAATACCACGCTCCTGCCCGGAAGGCCGAACTACTGCCCCCCAGAGCCCGAGCACGCTCCCACCTGCTGCTGCCTGACTGCCTGCTGCCCCTGCACTGCTGGGGGGTGGGGGTGATAGGGGACATGAGTGGGGGCCTGGTGGGGGCTGCCCCTGGTGACTGGGGGGGTGGGGGTGATAGGGGACATGAGTGGGGGCCTGGTGGGGGCTGCCCCTGGTGACTGGGGGGGTGGGGGTGATAGGGGACATGAGTGGGGGCCTGGTGGGGGCTGCCCCTGCACTGCAGGGGGTTGTGGGGGTGGTGGGTGATATGAGTGGGGGCCTGGTGGAGGGTGACCCTGCACTGCTGGGGTGTGGGGGTGGTGGGAGACATGAGTGGGGGCCTGATGGAGGGTGACCCTGGTGGCTGGGGGGTGGGGGTGGTGGGAGACATGAGTGGGGGCCTGGTGGAGGGTGCCCCTGGTGGCTGGGGGGTGGGGGTGGTGGGTGACATGAGTGGGGGCCTGGTGGAGGGTGACCCTGCACTGCTGGGGTTTGGGGGTGGTGGGAGACATGAGTGGGGGCCTGGTGGAGGGTGCCCCTGGTGGCTGGGGGGTGGGGGTGGTGGGAGACATGAGTGGGGGCCTGGTGGAGGCTGACCCTGGTGGCTGGGGGGTGGGGGTGGTGGGAGACATGAGTGGGGGCCTGGTGGAGGGTGCCCCTGGTGGCAGGGGGGTGGGGGTGGTGGGTGACATGAGTGGGGGCCTGGTGGAGGGTGACCCTGCACTGCTGGGGTTTGGGGGTGGTGGGAGACATGAGTGGGGGCCTGGTGGAGGGTGCCCCTGGTGGCTGGGGGGTGGGGGTGGTGGGAGACATGAGTGAGGGCCTGGTGGAGGCTGACCCTGGTGGCTGGGGGGTGGGGGTGGTGGGAGACATGAGTGGGGGCCTGGTGGAGGGTGCCCCTGGTGGCGTGGGGGTGGTGGGTGACATGAGTGGGGGCCTGATGGAGGGTGACCCTGCACTGCTGGGGTTTGGGGGTGGTGGGAGACATGAGTGGGGGCCTGGTGGAGGGTGCCCCTGGTGGCTGGGGGGTGGGGGTGGTGGGAGACATGAGTGGGGGCCTGGTGGAGGGTGCCCCTGGTGGCTGGGGGGTGGGGGTGGTGGGTGACATGAGTGGGGGCCTGGTGGAGGGTGACCCTGCACTGCTGGGGTGTGGGGGTGGTGGGTGACATGAGTGGGGGCCTGGTGGAGGGTGACCCTGCACTGCTGGGGTGTGGGGGTGGTGGGAGACATGAGTGGGGGCCTGGTGGAGGGTGACCCTGGTGGCTGGGGGCTGGGGGTGGTGGGAGACATGAGTGGGGGCCTGGTGGAGGGTGCCCCTGGTGGCTGGGGGGTGGGGGTGGTGGGTGACATGAGTGGGGGCCTGGTGGAGGGTGACCCTGCACTGCTGGGGTTTGGGGGTGGTGGGCGACATGAGTGGGGGCCTGGTGGAGGGTGCCCCTGGTGGCTGGGGGGTGGGGGTGGTGGGAGACATGAGTGGGGGCCTGGTGGAGGCTGACCCTGGTGGCTGGGGGGTGGGGGTGGTGGGAGACATGAGTGGGGGCCTGGTGGAGGGTGCCCCTGGTGGCTGGGGGGTGGGGGTGGTGGGTGACATGAGTGGGGGCCTGGTGGAGGGTGACCCTGCACTGCTGGGGTTTGGGGGTGGTGGGAGACATGAGTGGGGGCCTGGTGGAGGGTGCCCCTGGTGGCTGGGGGGTGGGGGTGGTGGGAGACATGAGTGGGGGCCTGGTGGAGGCTGACCCTGGTGGCTGGGGGGTGGGGGTGGTGGGAGACATGAGTGGGGGCCTGGTGGAGGGTGCCCCTGGTGGCGTGGGGGTGGTGGGTGACATGAGCGGGGGCCTGGTGGAGGGTGACCCTGCACTGCTGGGGTTTGGGGGTGGTGGGAGACATGAGTGGGGGCCTGGTGGAGGGTGCCCCTGGTGGCTGGGGGGTGGGGGTGGTGGGAGACATGAGTGGGGGCCTGGTGGAGGGTGCCCCTGGTGGCTGGGGGGTGGGGGTGGTGGGTGACATGAGTGGGGGCCTGGTGGGGGCTTCCCCTGGTGACTGGGGGGGTGGGGGTGATAGGGGACATGAGTGGGGGCCTGGTGGGGGCTGCCCCTGCACTGCTGGGGGGTGGGGGTGGTGGGAGACATGAGTGGGGGCCTGATGGAGGGTGCCCCTGGTGGCTGGGGGGTGGGGGTGGTGGGTGACATGAGTGGGGGCCTGGTGGAGGGTGACCCTGCACTGCTGGGGTGCGGGGGTGGTGGGTGACATGAGTGGGGGCCTGGTGGAGGGTGACCCTGCACTGCTGGGGTTTGGGGGTGGTGGGAGACATGAGTGGGGGCCTGGTGGAGGCTGACCCTGGTGGCTGGGGGGTGGGGGTGGTGGGAGACATGGGTGGGGGCCTGGTGGAGGGTACCCCTGGTGGCTGGGGGGTGGGGGTGGTGGGAGACATGAGTGGGGGCCTGGTGGAGGGTGACCCTGCACTGCTGGGGTTTGGGGGTGGTGGGAGACATGAGTGGGGGCCTGGTGGAGGGTGCCCCTGGTGGCTGGGGGGTGGGGGTGGTGGGTGACATGAGTGGGGGCCTGGTGGAGGGTGACCCTGCACTGCTGGGGTGTGGGGGTGGTGGGTGACATGAGTGGGGGCCTGGTGGAGGGTGACCCTGCACTGCTGGGGTTTGGGGGTGGTGGGAGACATGAGTGGGAGCCTGGTGGAGGGTGCCCCTGGTGGCTGGGGGGTGGGGGTGGTGGGAGACATGAGTGGGGGCCTGGTGGAGGGTGCCCCTGGTGGCTGGGGGGTGGGGGTGGTGGGTGACATGAGTGGGGGCCTGGTGGAGGGTGACCCTGCACTGCTGGGGTGTGGGGGTGGTGGGTGACATGAGTGGGGGCCTGGCGGAGGGTGACCCTGCACTGCTGGGGTGTGGGGGTGGTGGGAGACATGAGTGGGGGCCTGGTGGAGGGTGACCCTGGTGGCTGGGGGGTGGGGGTGGTGAGAGACATGAGTGGGGGCCTGGTGGAGGGTGCCCCTGGTGGCTGGGGGGTGGGGGTGGTGGGTGACATGAGTGGGGGCCTGGTGGAGGGTGACCCTGCACTGCTGGGGTTTGGGGGTGGTGGGAGACATGAGTGGGGGCCTGCTGGAGGGTGCCCCTGGTGGCTGGGGGGTGGGGGTGGTGGGGGACATGAGTGGGGGCGGTGGGAGACATGAGTGGGGGCCTGGTGGAGGCTGACCCTGGTGGCTGGGGGGTGGGGGTGGTGGGAGACATGAGTGGGGGCCTGGTGGAGGGTGCCCCTGGTGGCTGGGGGGTGGGGGTGGTGGGTGACATTAGTGGGGGCCTGGTGGAGGGTGACCCTGCACTCCTGGGGTTTGGGGGTGGTGGGAGACATGAGTGGGGGCCTGGTGGAGGGTGCCCCTGGTGGCTGGGGGGTGGGGGTGGTGGGAGACATGAGTGGGGGCCTGGTGGAGGCTGACCCTGGTGGCTGGGGGGTGGGGGTGGTGGGAGACATGAGTGGGGGCCTGGTGGAGGGTGCCCCTGGTGGCGTGGGGGTGGTGGGTGACATGAGTGGGGGCCTGGTGGAGGGTGACCCTGCACTGCTGGGGTTTGGGGGTGGTGGGAGACATGAGTGGGGGCCTGGTGGAGGGTGCCCCTGGTGGCTGGGGGGTGGGGGTGGTGGGAGACATGAGTGGGGGCCTGGTGGAGGGTGACCCTGCACTGCTGGGCTTTGGGGGTGGTGGGAGACATGAGTGGGGGCCTGGTGGAGGGTGACCCTGGTGGCTGGGGGGTGGGGGTGGTGGTAGACATGGGTGGGGGCCTGGTGGAGGGTGACCTTGGTGGCTGGGGGGTGGGGGTGGTGGTAGACATGGGTGGGGGCCTGGTGGAGGGTGCCCCTGGTGGCTGGGGGGTGGGGGTGGTGGGAGACATGAGTGGGGGCCTGGTGGAGGCTGACCCTGGTGGCTGGGGGGTGGGGGCGGTGGGAGACATGAGTGGGGGCCTGGTGGAGGGTGCCCCTGGTGGCTGGGGGGTGGGGGTGGTGGGAGACATGAGTGGGGGCCTGGTGGAGGGTGACCCTGCACTGCTGGGGTTTGGGGGTGGTGGGAGACATGAGTGGGGGCCTGGTGGAGGGTGCCCCTGGTGGCTGGGGGGTGGGGGTGGTGGGAGACATGAGTGGGGGCCTGGTGGAGGGTGACCCTGCACTGCTGGGGTTTGGGGGTGGTGGGAGACATGTGTGGGGGCCTGGTGGAGGGTGCCCCTGGTGGCTGGGGGGTGGGGGTGGTGGGAGACATGAGTGGGGGCCTGGTGGAGGGTGACCCTGCACTGCTGGGGTTTGGGGGTGGTGGGAGACATGAGTGGGGGCCTGGTGGAGGGTGCCCCTGGTGGCTGGGGGGTGGGGGTGGTGGGAGACATGAGTGGGGGCCTGGTGGAGGGTGACCCTGCACTGCTGGGGTTTGGGGGTAGTGGGAGACATGAGTGGGGGCCTGGTGGAGGGTGCCCCTGGTGGCTGGGGGGTGGGGGTGGTGGGTGACATGAGTGGGGGCCTGGTGGAGGGTGACCCTGCACTGCTGGGGTGTGGGGGTGGTGGGAGACATGAGTGGGGGCCTGGTGGAGGCTGACCCTGGTGGCTGGGGGGTGGGGGTGGTGGTAGACATGAGTGGGGGCCTGGTGGAGGGTGCCCCTGGTGGCTGGGGGGTGGGGGTGGTGGGTGACATGAGTGGGGGCCTGGTGGAGGGTGCCCCTGGTGGCTGGGGGGTGGGGGTGGTGGTAGACATGGGTGGGGGCCTGGTGGAGGGTGACCCTGGTGGCTGGGGGGTGGGGGTGGTGGTAGACATGGGTGGGGGCCTGGTGGAGGGTGCCCCTGGTGGCTGGGGGGGTGGGGGTGCAGGGGGACATGAGCAGGTGTGCAGGGTAGTCCCCTGTTTTGTGGGCTGCCTGCAGGGGCCGTGGAGGGTGTACAGGGAACACCTGTGAGGACCCACCCAGCCTAATCGCGTGTGTAACTTCCCACGCACCCCTGTAATACACGTACCCAGCCAAATCGCGTGTGATAATTCCCGCGCACCCCTGTAATACACGTACCCAGCCAAATCGCGTGTGATAATTCCCGCGCACCCCTGTAATACACGTACCTGGCCAAATCGCGTGTGATAATTCCAGCGCACCCCTGTAATACACGTACCCAGCCAAATCGCGTGTAAAACTTCCCGTGTACCCCTGTAATACACCTACCCAGCCAAATCGCGTGTGATAATTCCCGCGTACCCCTGTAATACACGTGCCCTGGCTAATCGCGTGTAAAACTTCCCGCCTACCCCTGATATGAACGTTACCCGCTTTGCGTTCCTTGTTTGGCAGCCCTGTAAACTGGTCCAGGGTTAGCGCAGCCCTTTGCGATGATTTAGCGATTTTGATGGCTTTTCCTTGCGCGAGGGCGTTCTTGGGGGCGTTACTGGCGCTGCTGCAGGGTCGCTGCGATACTCTGCGCCACGGCTGGTTTGGGAGCCTAAAATCCATGAATACGCTGTGCGCGGAAATCGGTTTTAGCGCACGTGCCTGGCGCAGACAATCGCACGCGGACACTCTGCGCCAGCCGCTTGCGACACTTTTCTGCGAAATTCTATGAATTACCCTGTTTGTTTTTTGACCGTGCAGGTGCTTCTGGACACGCATCTCTGCATAGAGCCGTCATGGTAAGGACGTACCAACGGAATTGATCTGTAAAGGTTTTCTGTTAGCTTTACAAAAAAACAGTAACTTTCACCATTAATTTTCACCTGTCAGGGGATGCAGAACAGACGTTTGTCTGCATGACATTGAATTGAAGCCACTTGATCTCCTGTACCTGGATAATTTGTCAGAAGACATAGCGGCATCGGTGTAGAGATCATAATATAGAATAAGGTAGGAGAAGTCACAATTATTTTTTCCTTTCATTTACAAGAAACAATGTTCTAGATACATGCTATGAACTAGAGTCACCCTAGGAACAAGCAGGAGTTTATGAGTTGTTTCAATATGATCTGTTTTACAGAACATTAAACCGGAGTACACAGGTACACACATACCAAATTTGAGAACAATAGGAGTGGCTGATCAGAACCTTAAGGATTAAGGCTCTCAAACACACAGGTCAAGTGTATCCACAGCGCTAAAATAAAAAACATGCATAAGGACATTGAGAGAGAATTGCCTACATATGAGACACAGTGATTTGCAGGTATTTATATTTGTATTTTGTATTTGTATTTATTTATTTATTTATTTATTTATATAGCGCACCAAAGCCAAGGGCATCCAGGCACATCACTTAGGTTACAACAAAGTATAAACATAGCAGAGCAGGATAATAAACAGTACAAGAAACAAAAGAGCATTTACAAAATTATATACCGATTCAAATTATAAGGAGAGGTATTTACATATTTACACACAGAGTTAAGCCTTCAGCAAGACCACCAGATCTCTGAAGATTGAAGAGGGACATGGAGAGGCAATTAGTCTGGCCACTTCTGAGGGTTCTGTTGGTAGCATGGACAGAGGATATACTGGCCACATAGCTGGGTGCTTGGTTTGCGAGGCATTTATGAGAGTGAGTGCTTTTAGAGAGGTTATTTGTGTTATTGAGAGCCATCTCTACTTTCGAATTATGTTTGAACTTAGTTCCCTGTTGTGACACTGAATGGTTTTGAGTCACCAACATGCTATTGGTATATCAATGTCAATATAGTGCTGTCTGGTTAAACTGATGCTTGCAAACAACTGATCAAGAATACTATTTGGCTTTGTAGAGTTTGCCCTGAAGAAGGACCAATGTTATGGTCCGAAATGCATTGGAAAAACAAAGACTCTGCTTCTTCACTAATAATGAGTTATTATTAAAAAACAAAATTACAACTTCATGATTTGACCAAGAACTCTTTGTTTTTCTAGACACATGAACATTAGACATTTTAAATGACTTATTAAACAGTGATTATTAGTATTTACTACATCTGTTAGCGACCCCAGATCTGATGAAAGCGTTTCATCTGACATGTTTTCTTGTTGTGGTCAGAGAAGCTGTCATCCTGGAGATTGGAGGGGATATTTTCTCTGGCCCTGGCCCTGTACTGATTTTCAGGGCACAAGTCAATACATGTTGGTGGACAGCATCCACCCACATTTTTCAATGGGTAGACGCAACCCTGGTTCTGTGTTTTTGAAGACAGCATAAAAAAGTGTGCTTGCTCAAGTGTTCAGCTACTAGGATTTCACACCAGGTTGTCATGTTTTCAATGCAGACGCTTACCCACAAGAACACATTAAAGTGCCATTAAAGTGTATGTCTCATGTTTGGATTTAGTTTTCTTTGGAATATTTCATTATAAATTGTTGTACTTAAAAGTTGGGCACCTTTTATACTTTGCTAGTGTAGTTATTGGAAGTTTTCTCCGTTTACCATATTTTCACTGCTGCCTACATACGTAGTGGTTATTATCTTGTGATGTCACATCCTATGATGCCACTTCCTGTGATGTTATCAATGCAAATTAGGGAGCCCGCACTTAATTTGCCACACTTGACCCCACACATCCTATGGCCGGCGCTGGGTGCTTAAATTCATTCCATTACATAGATCAGGTGTCAATGAATCTGGGATTATAACCTACTGATTGTGTGTGATAGTCCATAAAGGGTACAGAAAACGGTAACTTCTTTTTAGTTAGCAGCACACAAACAAAAGTGTGTGCTTGAGAAGTAATTCTTGCAACAGGCTGTTTACATTGAGTAATGTGACTGAGCATCCTCAGGTTTGAGGGTCAGATGAGCACTGTGCTTCTAACTAGCATGCCGAAAAATCACACACAATCCTCAGAAAAGAGACTAGCATGTAATTTCTTATGTTAATAACATGTTTTCACTCTTCTGGTCACAGGGGAAATGGTTAGACCGGACCCAACAAGCTGCTCCACCTCCCAGGGCGCCAATTGGCTGTTATGTAGGGGCGTGCGTCCCGATTGCCTCTTGTGGAGGGGAGTGCTTCCCAATTGGCTCTTGAGTAGCAGAGTCCTTCCTAATCCTTCCCCTGCTCGGCAGTTTATAAGACTCAGTGCTTTGCTTCTCCGGGGCACGCTCTGCACCAGCCAATGTTCACACTTCTGCAGTTACTCTCTTCTGCCAAACCCTACCATTGCTCACTCATGCCTAAACTGGCTTAAAACACACTTTTACTCGATGGATCAGGCAGGGATCTCCAACACCCTCCCAAAGACTATCAGAAGCAGTGATTTAAAGCTCAGAACAGCCACTAGTTTTACATTTCCCAGTCGCCAAAAAGAATTGATCTAATCAAAAGGTCACACTGCTTCAATGCCTAAACAAAGGCGAACTGATGGAATAGCAATTCTGGCAGCACTTTAGGTCATTGGCTAAACACTTCCTTTCCTAGAAGTATTTTTTTTATTTTGAATTGGTAGCGTGCAGTAGAGCGATCACTTGTCTCTTAAGCAGCCACATACAGTGGGAGAACTAGAGAGAGGCATTCACATCTCTATTGACAGTGTGACCACTGCAAGGGCTGCTGGGAGCTCTGCTGAGCTGGCACCATGTTCCAGTATGGCATCTGAAAGATTGAAACCCTCTGACGGTCTTTTCATTCCACTGGAGTGACAGCTGGATTCTTCCTGGCAAGGTTCTGCTTGTCCAATTAATCAACTCCCCTGCAGGAGAATGCCACTCGCAGAACCCAAGCTGAAAGCCCATGACCCCAGAGGCTTCTTTTAATTGACAGGGGAGAGTGTGATAACGTGCCAACCAAGTGGGTCCCTCGTTGGATCCGTCGAGTGACAGTTGGTACAAAGGGTCTCTGGGCGGGCAGGAATCGATGAAAACAGCAAAGAGGTCTTTATAGGAAGACCTGAGAAGACATTGGAAGCCAGCCAGGCTGCCTTGGCAGACCTTAAAGGTCACGTGGCCCGCCCTGACGAGCCGAGCCCAGCTGCGAAGACAAAGCTTGACTTGTTGAAAGCAAGTTGCGTGATGAAGGCATTGCCAACTGACACAAGACTAGCATCCCCAGATCAAAGGGGCCCACACGTTCTGAGAGAGGCTGGATATGCAAACGCGATGCTGTAAGGGTTCCAAAAAAACATGGCCCTGAAGGCTTCGTGGGCTGGCACCGAGTCTGCCGTGGTAATGCGCATGCACTGACTGATGTAAGATCCCAGAGGTAATTTGGGCGATCTGCTGGATTTTCCGGAAAGCCCACACGCGCATAGGGCCATGATCCCTGGCAGCAGGTTCCATGGAAAGACCACCACATAGAGCGTATGGGTTTCGAACCTGATAACAAGGAGTGGTATTATGGGCAATGCATCCTGAGATAGTGTTCAACATATAGATGTGAGGTAATCGGTAGGAAGGAAATAAGATGTCTGCTCGTAAAATCTTCCCGAGCACCACCTGGGCCTTATTTTCTCTTTCTCGTCCATTGACTGGTATATGCTTTAACAATGAAACTCAATACAATAGTTTTATTAGCAAAGGCTAATTCCATTACACATACTGTTAATACATAAACGTGACGCTGTAGAAACGCATAACGTTTTAACCTTTACAAACAGAGCTTCAAGTGATACAAGCGCCATTTTGTTAAAATTAGAAAGGAAACATGAACATGAAGAAACTTCAGCACAAGCTCGTGAAACTTCATACAGGTACATACTCTAAATAATTCTACATCCATAAAAGATGCAATCCATAATACTAAATTCTACGTATGTATTTCTAATTTTTAAAGCAACTGTTAACAAAATAATGGATAACCCATTTGTTCGTGCTATCTTTTGAAATATGAGAAGGCATGTCTTAATTATTTAAAGTCCTTTTTTTTTCTTTTCTTCCAAGGTTAACTCCCCACGCTTTCATCCCACTGCACTGCGGGCAACAGAAGAAGAATCCAAACAACACAACCAATCGCCCAGGACAACAATGCGCATGGAAAGGGTAGAAGGAAGGTGTGATTGAATGTGTCATCCTACTGTGAAGAAATGGATTCCCTCGCAGCCTCATTCACTTACTCTGCCAATTTCAAAGCACACACTTCCTAATCAGCAGATGGAACTCATCCTATTATCCCCAGGTTCTAATGCCGAAAATTAACGGCTCTGCACAGCTTAATTTTGAAAATACTAACCTTCTATCTGGTCCCCAATGTATTGCCAGGCCCCAAGTTTACACAAGGACGACTTACCCTTCTTCATGGATTCTCTCAGCTGGCCAATTGGGTAGATTTGATATGATATGCTATGATAGTTTATTTATATAGCGCCTATAAACCAAGTGTTTCAAAGCACTTCAGAGCAAGGGAGGGAGCAAGGTAAAATACAATTACATTCTTACAGATCATGAACAACAAGAATGTGAAATTAACTATCATACTCGGCCTGACAACATTTCAGAAAGTGCAAGAGCTAAAACACACAGGAATGAAATGGGAAACAGACAGGTGACTACCGTACTAGGCCTGATGACATTTCTGGTAGAGCCGGAGATTAACAAGAGGTGAGAGAGGGAGTAGGAGAAAGGAGGGAGTGGAACAAAACAAGAGACTATTGTGCTAGGCCTGACGTCATTTCAGATAGTGCATGAATGGGGGGGACAAGTAAAGGGAGGGAGGAGGAGACAAACATTTGTTGCTGTCATACTCGGTCCAGGGACAATTCTGATAGAGTAAGTGCATAGAAAATAGTAAAGGAGGGCGAGAAGAGAGAGGGAGAAGGGAGAGGAGGAGAAAACTGAGAATAAAACAGTAAGAAAAAAGAAAAAATATAAATATAAATATAGAAAAAGCAGGTGCCAACCTTGAAGCTGTATTTCTGTGAGGTTCCAATACATCTGAACTCCAAAGCTGCAATGTTCAGCCAGTGGGTCTGAATCACTGTTCTCATCTGAGGCTGTTCCTGGCATGGGCTTTGTGGAAGAAGTGCAAGCCTCTTCATCCCTTGAATGGCCCTCAAGGCACCAAACCATTAAGTAGTTCCACCCACATTTTTGCTGCGCTTTTCTGAGCTTGCTTAGTGAGGATTTTGAAAGATGGTTAGCTTTTGTGCAGATATTGTAACAATTGCTCACCTAACATGGAGTCACTTACTAAACAAAGAAAAATAGAAATAACTACTGTAAGGTCTATAATTGATGTACTTTTGTCACAGCCTTGGTAAGGACCTAAGGTCGAAACACGTGATGGCTGTTCTTTGTAAATACCTTACTTTACCTGCCTGTGCTGTCTACACCTCTCAGTTTATTCACAGTCTGATGATACATTACATCAAACCTTCCTTATACTGTTGCCATGCGCATTGTTGTCTGGGGTAATTGGTTATGTTGTTAGGATTCGGTTGGGCACGTCAGGGTGTGCACCTCTACCCAAGCACACGCGCCGGGAATTATTCTTACGCTAATCACATATTAGTTTACACCCAGTGCATGTGATTTTGCAGTCCATCGCCCTCTTTTACTCCTTAAATTAAATCCGAGATTGAGCTGCTTGTCAACAGTGGAAACACAAGCACTTTGACTATCCATGGTCATGCCGTTTTCTCAAAACTGTGTTAACATGTACAAGGTTTAATTGCAAATGCACTATCAATGATAAGGGGATTGTATGACACAATTTTAAATATGGCTCAAAGAAAGTGGGGCTTGAAATTACTGCATGAACAGAATTAAATGGGTGTTGGCTTTACACGTTCCAAATAATGTTTTAAGTGGTGGCTTTTACTATAATGAGACAGTCTTAGTATTCCTATTATGTCACTGCTGCCCGCCCATTCTTTTAAACATCCACCTATTTCAGAAGAACCATCTAAAAGGGAGATAGGCTATTAAGAAGTTGGGGATCCCTTGACCCATTCTTGTCAACAGGCATGATGAGTGTACGTCTCCAACATTTCGTAGGCGACTTGAGAAAACTATTGTATAACATTTCATCAAAGAGGACTAGATAGTCCTATGTGAAATCTGGGGCAGGGAGTTTATTACTTTTTTGCATTAAAATTGCAATTGGGATATTATCAATATTTAAAAGAACATCAGGTCTAGATGCTATACCAAGTAAATCCTTCTAAGGCCTGAGTGCAATAGTGATATGCTCATCTGCTGTCACCTTCCATAGCAATCTCATGATGCTACGTCATTGTATACTTGCTTAATTCATCGACGTATATATACTTTTAGGAATGAAACACACAATCTGTCATGACTTCGGTCAGAGACACTTCTTCCCAAATGTGTAAAGGCAGCACCCAGTTGCTGACACTGTGCGCTTTCATCTAAGCCCTCCTTTGTTCTATAAATGCTTTGTTTTTTTTTCTTCCTGCCAAACGGTCGTTCTAGTCTCTGTGGAAGTTTTATGAAACCATCCCCCTCTTATTGTCCTCTTCTTCATACTGTCCTTAGTAGAAATTGAGTAATAGGGACTTCAAGCTTAACACAATTGTTTTCCAGAATACTAGTGCCTGCCCTGTATATCATCCTGGTTACTCCTACCCCATGTAGCCCATCTCCGGTCGGTAGACTTTTCCACTAACCTGGCACCTTGGCCACAATGGATATTGAAATCATGGAACTGGGATTGTAGTGACCTAGCACTAAAAGCTGAGGTTTTCCAGAGCAACCTTCATTTCTTAGGGATACTTAGTTGGGGAGGTTCTATTGGCCAGGTCACTTGCAAGATTACAGCGCACGGATGGATTTCAAGGTACTAGGCATCTGTGAACATATGTATCTATTGTATTGTTCATTTGTAACAATCTTAATACCAGCGAGTGGTTTCTAGACGGGATATCAGGATTTGAACCTGTGCTGCACCGTGTTGTCTTGCTTCCAACAAACGTTTTGCCCCTGAGCTATCCTTCCTCCCTGCTATTGATGTTCAGACCACTTCTTCAGACCAGTTTGCTAAAGCATTTGGTGTTTGGTACTCATTACTTCACCACGTTAGCCTCTCTAGTGAACAAAGCGTTACTAAATTCCCCTCATATTGAGTTAAGCGGGAAATACAGTAAAAACATAATTTATTTTATATAATTGTATTTCTGTTTTGGAAGGTGTATTACAAACCAAATTGCTTCAAAGCACTACATCTGTCAAGGCGAGAGGGATGAAGAGAGCTAGCAAGCGGGTGGTGGGGAGGAAGAGCAAGGGTCAAAGGTATGTATTTATTTATTTAATTGTTGTTTTATAACGCATAGATCCAGGATTTGAACCTCTGCTGCTCTGCGTGGTCTTGCTTCCAAAACCAGCGCATTGCCCCTGTTTCACAGTACAGACGCAGTACATTCATGACATACAGATAATCTATTTTTCGAAACATGGTGTTTCTTTAGGAAGCTTGCATTGAGTGGGGTTGGACTCTGGCTGTGTATCGGGGGTTCCAGCTTTGCAGGATGCAGGGTGTCCCTGTTGCTGCGGGTCATTGTCATCATAAAGTAATTTGACATATATTTTGTGTTGGGTTAATATTGCCCTTCAGGATGGATCGCTGTACACATACTACTAGTGCCCGATCAAGCACCTCACAAGTCCATCACACAACCACTCATCAACTAACTACATCTAGTACCACTCTTTGTTGGTTCTACATATTGCCATCACAATAAAACTCTGCTCGAAACCGAGCTATACTCCCCAGACACACATCCCTACTTTGACAACCAAATCCCCTTCCGCTCCCCACAATTGTGTTTCCTCTCTGATTTTGGTCATTTATATTCTTTAATTGCTTTTTCCTATCACCTCCTCCCCAATACTCCCCTTACTTTCCACAGACGAAGGTCTGCCAACACCCTGGAAGGGGCACGCACTGCCACTTTTCGGACAAAGCCAAGTGCCGTGAGACTACGATGGTTGTGATGGGCGCAGTATAAATATTGGATGAAATGACACAACATATGTTAACAACAAAGACAAGAATCCATCACTTCTAGGGACAAAGCATAACAATGTTGTCTTCGTACACGGGGAGGCATTTTTAAAACATTTTTCAGTGTAGGAGGGACATGTTTTGATGCAGTTGGAAAGGCTAGATGCATGTTTGTTTCTGAAAGGCTTTAATGCACATTTAATATGTAGTATTTGTGTTCAGCTTTTTTTTCTATTCATTGTATGTGGAATATTGTTTTTTATGAGCATAAGAAAGACTTTGGATCTGAGAGGTAATCACTGAGCACACAAATGCAAATTAGACGTAAAAGTCCACTTTTTAATAGCACTTCAATGGCAGTTCACAGCACCCTCCTGACCCCAACTTTCACCTCCTAATCAACACAGATAGGCAATCGCGATGTAAGTCACCATCTTCTGAAACACCAAACTCTCTCTGTCAGATACCAGAGCTGCGCAGGGACTGTACTTGAGGAAAAGGACATGGTGCTGCAAATTAAACCGAATGATGGCCGTGCACTATATAAACCACCACTGACAGTGGCATAAGGAACTCTGCACAAGCACATCCTCAGACACAGGCCCCCAATACACAGGTAACTCTCAACACACAGACAACGTCACACACCGCCACCAATCAATACAGGCATATCACACACACACAAACTGTTAAGGATTTCAATCAGGCGACACGCACACCTTGGTCTCGGCCTGGTAAGTAGTGCCTAACTGAGGTGCTTTTCTCCTTATTCAATTTTGGGATGATACACCACTCATATCACACCCCCTTTTGAAATGCCCCGGGTCACAATGGACCATGAACCAGACTGGTTGGTCAAATGCAATATTTAGTTATTTATTTAAAATTCAAAAGAAATCACACACTTTTTAATATGGGGAAGCAGTCACCAATGGGGCGATGAATGACAATGCGAATGTGAGCAATGCACTGGGTTTGACTTTTTAGTGGAGCATACACAGCACAGCAGAATAGGAGCACTTTTTGATTTAGGACAGATAGCACCCAAGTTAGAATTTCCCCCTGCAAGGTTCCCTCAACCCACAAATAATCAATTCTTACTGGATACAAAGAAGCAGCAGGTAATCAGGAATGCAAAACTAAAAACGGATTCTAAATCTGACCTTTCATCCCCAAATAAGAGAGCAAACTGATTTTAAACCCCTTGCAATATTGTGAAATGACACTCAGAACTAGATAAATCAATAATGAATGTGTGTTAAACCTTGGAGCAGATACGATTCTTTACTAACGCAACAAAGCAAAGATACTAACAATCACAAAGAATGGGTTACCAAAAGCATACAGTTAAGAAATAAGTGGAAAGTTTAAAACAGATTGCAGTCAAATAACATGTTTCAAATTTACACTTTTGCAATTCCCGCCTAAAATTACCCAAATGTTTTTTTAATAGAAACGGATGATATACACTGATTTGGAGTGTTTTTATGTTAGGGAATAGATATAGATCACAGGTACCAAATGGAATTGAAAGTAAGTCTCTAGCTGGTAAATTGAAAGAGTTATGCAATATAGAAGGAGGCGCGCTTTGAGTAAAATGAAGGGTGAAATTCGAAAGGAATTCAGTTTGTGAAAAGAACCATTTAATTTAACTAGATTTAAGGACTAAGAAAATAATTCTCTAGGTTACGCTGCAGATGTAACCCTTCATGCAGTGTACCCCTTTTCTTTAAGGAAAATTACTTTATTTAATCAAAATATCGCTAATGACATATGCTCTATGTAAAACAGAAATGAAAAGAAAAGTAGCGCTAATGCTTGGAGATTAATGACAAATTGCACTAAGAAATCTGACAGTTGGACAAGTTATCAGGATAAGGATAGGATGATTTATAGAGGGGAATAAGGACAAGGCAAGGTATCCTACAGATTTCTATAGGTTGATGAAATACTCACAATCCACTTTTCAGTTTTGGGCTTTTTGGACAGTCAACCAAGTCTGGTCACTACAAGGCAGGGCACCTGCAAACAGCTGTGTGGTTCTGGTCACCGGCTGGCAAGGACTGGACAGGTAATTCTGGTCACTGAATACTAAAGGTCACCAGGGTAGCAGGATGGCAGAAGCATGCAGTGAGTGGCAGCAAGCCAGGCTGGATCAGGATGCCAAAAGGTACCACAGCTTTCCCCTTGTTAATGGGAAAACTAAGTTTCATTAATCAGAAACCAAAATACATGTTACACCCCTATGACTCTCCGCCCCAAGACATCAACGCACATTCGCACACACACGCACCCTCACAAACACACACACACACTAGGGTCCCCCTGCCAACAGTGGCATAACACAAAATTTGGGGGCCCCTGTGGGCCATGCAAAGCCCTCCCAATTTGGCAACAAATCACTGATCATGCAACTCTCTGCGCTGGACTAGATTACCATGCTTGCACAATACACACAAACGTGCTGCTGCGGACACTGCACTAGGAGAAAGATATAAATATGCGTTTTAATCTTTATACAGCACACTTTCTGAGACAAATTGGCTAAAAGGCCAGAGCGTTTGCAATTGTTTTGAAGGTAACACCAATCTAAAAATCCAATACATGCAAGTCACAAACAGTGCACATGAACATTAATGCTTAAATTAATATAATGCTTTGCTATTAAAATTGCAAAGCCACAATGAAAACATGTCCACCTGGCTTCACAATCTAGACCAGTCTAGACATGTAATAACATATTACAGTAAAGCATGCCAGGGCACATTTAGACATACATCGACTAGTTGCACGAAAATGCCAGACGAAGCAATAACACTTATCATGAGTATTTTAGCAAAGATGCCCAGAAAAATATACAATGCTGCAGTAAGAAATGGCTAGATTGGCAGCATGCACATTGCAGTCTAGCCAGGTAATTACACTTAGCAGGACTGCTTTATCAGAGATGCACAGTTACAAAAAGTCAAGCCAAACTAAGAAATGACTAGACTGGCTGCACCAAAATACCTATCTAGCCCCTAATACCACACAGCAAGCCTGCTTAGCCTGGACATGGATGACGATTACGATTTATCACACAATCTCCATCCCACCCCAGCCCCCTCAGCCTCCCACACATCCCCTCTCCTTCCCTCTCCCAGCCCCAAAATCCAACATCAGCTCCTTGACCCAGAATTAGCGCCATGTCCATTTGCCTTGTCCCAGTGCTCATGTATGAGGCTCCTTGCCTCATAGGTAAGTACTGGGATGAGGAAGAGTGGCACTAGGAGTAATGAAGATTACAGGTAACTAATACAGGCATTACCTCCATGTCCGTCTACCTCATACCAGTACTTGTGTATGAGTCAAAGTGCCTCATACACAAGTACTGGGACGAGAAAGTATAGGGCTATGAGTAATGCAGATTACCAATACGTAACCAAGGGATTAAACACAAGTAGTGGTGCAACACCATTGAGCTGGCTGGCCTTCAGCCCTCCCCCCAAACTCCCCTCGACATTTTGGGCTATGTTTACTCAACCTGGCTGACCTACAGAGCCGTTGCTAGACAGATCAGGACATAGATGTTAAATGTCACCTGGGTTTCACTGTTAACAAAGGCCCAGCAATGACTAACATAACACATTTCACCGTTAGTACCTGGATTCAAATGCATAATTATTTAGGCAATTGAAATCTTGATGTGGGTTTAGAACTTGCATTCCATGGGATTGATTAAAAGGGTGGAGAGGGGACAGGAGACCGCTTAGTCTCACAGCAGTCCATAATTGGGTGCTACCAAACTGAAAGGAGGGAGTTAACTTCTTCTAACATTGAAGCAGCACTAGCATAGTCTCATTAGAATGCATAAAGAAGTTAGATGCCCCACACAAATAAGTCTGACCCTCCCCCACCGCCCATGCAGTTAGCACCTCTCCCAACATTGAAAGGTTAGCACCCCTCATCCCCGAAATGTAGGTTTTGTTGCACCGCTAAACACAAGCACACACACCATTCAACATATGCACACACCCAGCCACTCATACATTCAAGTGTGTACCCTTTCACCATACAGGCACACCCAGGCAGCCACTCATACATTCAAGTGTGTACCCTTTCACCATACAGGCACACCCAGGCAGCCACCCATAGATTTAAGTGTGCACCCTTTCACCATACAGGCACATCCAGGCAACCGCCATACATTTAAGTGTGCACACTTTCATCATACAGTCACACACATCCAGGCAGCCATGCACACATTTAACTGTGCACCCTTTCACCATACACTCACACAGGCAGCCACCTATACATTTAAGTGTGCACCCTATCACCATACACTCACACATGCACACGTCATGGGGTTGAGGGAGCCTTAATACTTAAAAAACAAATGATTTCTTTTTGAGGTCACTGTGACTTCATAAATAAATTATTTCTGTCAAGGGCCGAACCATAATGG
This sequence comes from Ambystoma mexicanum, assembly GCF_040938575.1. Lineage (NCBI taxonomy): Eukaryota > Metazoa > Chordata > Amphibia > Caudata > Ambystomatidae > Ambystoma > Ambystoma mexicanum. The sequence goes on from NC_090921.1 coordinate 482,730,343, forward strand.
AAATCATTTCTTCATGAAGGCAGAGTGACTTAAAAAAAACGATTTCTTTTTGAAGTCATAGAGCTCCCCACCCCATGGCATGGAGGTCTCCAGCCTAGAGGCTTCCATGTTATGGGGTGGGAGAGTCCTTAGACTTTTTGATCAAGAGTGCATATGAACTATGTGCATAGCGCCAATATCGTAGGAATCCCACACCCACTCATCCACAAATATGTATAGTTACCCAAAATACTCACAATCCTCTAAATAAGCACACATCACCCCATTGTGCATGCATACATTAGAGCCAATACCATAGGGCCAATTTACATATACACACCATACACACACTACTTGCTTTTTTATTGCTACCGCGTGAGCATGAAAGATCTTTACAACTGCGCTCAAGATGCTCTCCCAGCTATGTTCACATCCATGTAATCCCAATTGGAACACTTGTGTATAGGCACGCTATAAATAAAATATCATATCATAGATTTCAATACCCACTTGTTCTGAAATAAATGTCATCACTGTCATGGTTGTTCCACTGGCCATCCCTGCATGTTGCTTGCTTTTGCCTGTGTTATTGCTACATAGTCATATTTCTATCAGTGCTCTGTACTAGGCTCTCAATGAAACATCTATCTAAGGGTTTTAGTTAGGCAATATAGCCCAAAGAGGGGAGCATTACCGGTACCAACTCAGCCAAGCTTTTCAAAATCTGCAATGAGCTGGAAAATTCTGCTGCAGTCTTTACCTCTCCTGTTCCCTCCCACACCCTCTGCAAGTCCTTGGCCTCTCATCCCTACTAAAACTCAGGACATCCTATCCACCCCTGTCTGAGGCCATCTCTCCTCCCTCCTTTCCCCTTTTCACCATTGACGATGTTTCTAGACAAGTCTGATCTATGAAAGTCTCGTCCAAGCAGGTTCTCACCTGCTCATCCGAACCATCAAGGATCACATCGACACCAGCACTCCAGCCTTGTCCGATTTCTGAAATCACTCCTTTGCCACTGGAACGTTCCCCTCCTTCTTAAGCACACCCTTGTGCACCCCATTCTAAAGAAGCCCTCTTCATCGCGCCTTTCGTGGGCAAACTCTTAGAAAGCTGGCCATCCCCCAGTTTAATCTACATACTGAATCTGTTGATTGCCTCCATGACCACCAGTCTGGCTTGAGTTGCCAGAAGCACGGAAACAATTCTCCTGAACACCTGTGAAGACTTGCTCTCCAATCTTGACTCTAATCTCCCTTCTATCCTCATTCTCCTTGATCTATACTCTGCTTTTGACACGGTCAGATATGCCATCATGCTCAATCGCCTCTGCAACAACCTTGTTATTACGGATCAGGCCCTGGGCTGGTTGACCTCCTTTCTCACTGACCGACCCTTTCAGGTTCAACTGGGATCTTTCCTCTCTTCTATCTCTCTCTCTCTACAGGTGTTCCCCAGGGGTCTAACCTCTCTCCATGGGTCTACAACCACTACCTGGCACCTCTTGCCCATTGCATCGCTACTTTCTTCTCCAATTTTCAATGTTATGTGGATGGCACTCAGCTCTCTTTCAGGCTCCCGTCAGCCACCTCTGCTTCTACTCTCATGCCAGACTGTCTGGCCGCAATTCTGGATTGGTTTGCCGCTATATTATCTCTGCCTTAATACCAGTAAGACTGAGATCCTCCTCATAGGGACACCAGCTCCCTCCTTTTCTCTCTCTCTTTGGCCTGCCCTCTTCCTGCTCCTTCCTGTGAGGCTAAGAAACTTGGTGTTATCTTCGACTCCACCCTCTCCTCTCCATACATCTCTGAGATGTCTAAGACGTCAAACTATCAGCTGCACCTCCTTAGAGGTATTCTTCCTTTTCTCCCTTTCCCCCACAATCTCACTGTCTCTAGAGCTCTGGTCCTCTCTAGGCTGGACTATTGCAACAGCCTCTTTCTAAATCTTTTTGCCACTACTCTTCGACCTTTACAACTTATCCAGAACAGGACTGCAAGACTTGTCCTGGGACTCAAGCCCAAAGATCGTATCACTTCAGCTCTGAAATCTCTTCACTGGCTCTCTGTGGCTGCAAGGATCAACTTCTAGACCCCATGCATCATCCACAAGGCTTTCTGGGGCCTGGGACCATTCTACCTCCAACTTTCTCTAACAAAACGTCTTCCTTCTTGAGCTTTCTCTGAGGGTCAGATGCTTCTCCAAGCAGAGCTTTCTGCTCAGCTGGGGTCTCCCTCTGGATCTGCCTCCCTGCCTCTCTCAAACTTGAGCAGAACCACCTCTGGTTCGTTCCAGAAGCAACTCAAGACCTTACTTGTCCCTTCCACATTCTCTATTCCTCTCCCTTGCCGATGCACCTGACTGCTCCACACACTGGTCACCTGGTCACCCTTTGAACCCGGGCCCAGACTCCTGCATGTCATGCCCTTGGACTGCCTCAGGGCTCCCCAGCACTTAAGGGTCTGCATCTGCAACCCTGCAGTCCCTTCTCTCTACTCTTATGAGCCACCCGCTGGCTGCACTTGTGAGTTAACTGCACTTCCCCCTTCCACTCCCCCTTGGCACTTCTCCCCTTACCTCTTCCCTGCACTTGCATGATCTGAATGACACAAGGCCTCGTAAGATTGTTATTTTGTCCTCCCTTTGATTCCTCCTCCTTGCGTTGTCACGCCTAGAAACACTTGTGTACAGGCACGTTATAAATGCCACATCATATCATATCTGCAACTACCTTCAATTTTCTGGCTAAGTTACAACTTGGCTGTTCAACACATATGACTAATTGGTTTAATTTCTGTTTCTTGTTCCTTCCTTCCTGCCCTCACTACCCGACATTCATGTTTACCTTTACAAACACAGTAAAACCCCTGGGTCTGGGTGTTACATGAACGTAATCAATGAATAAATAAATAAGGCTGCAGTTCCGGTTTTCTATTATTTTTACTTCCTGCTCTCGCTGGACTCTTTCCTCTTATCTGCACTGTACTGCAGTGCCATTGTCCATCTCTAGCGGTGTCTGTGTGTAATTATGTGCGTGTGTGTGCAATCATTGTCATGTCAGTAACGTTAGGTTCTATCATATGGCAAAGGTGGATAAAGATGGAATAAAGATGGACAATGGCATTAGTAAATCAAGTGTGTGTGTAGGGGAGACGGAACGTGGCGCTCTCATGCAGCATTTAGGATGTTGCATTTGCCATTGTCTGGAGTGCATCAAACACACTACTGCCTTTGTATGCATCTATTTTTGTTTGATTTCTTTTGTAACACATAACCCTGCTCAAAGGCTGTTTCAAAGCACTATGGGATAACAAAGAAAGAGAATATGGTAGAAACAGGAAGCGTTAGGAGGGGAAAAGTGGTATGATATGATGTGATAGGTTATTTATAACGTGCTTAATACCCAGAGATTTCTCAGCGTGGACCCGTGGATCGAACCTGTGTTGCTCCGCGTCGTCTGGCTTCCAAGAAGAGTGTGTTTCCCCTGAGCTATCCTCCCGAGTAGCACCAAGTAATTTAGGTTGTGTGGATGCTGCCTAATCGTGCTCTGAAGATATAGTTCAAAGCGCTATTGGGAAAGAGAAGAGAGGAAATGTGGTTAGGTAGGTTGGCAGAGGCAAAGTATGAAAGAGATGTGAACGAGGCTGCAGGGGACATCATGGAGGCCACATACCAAACCTCAATATAAGCATAGACAGTTTAGAGTCCACAGGGACTTTAAGTCAGTGGTTTAGGGGAGAAAAGCAGTGGTGTCCATTATGGCCACTCCTCCTGTATGCCTCCATGACTAACTGTCCTTCCATCCATTCGTTCTGTACAAGCGTTACCTCATCAGCCCTATCTTTTTCTCCTTTCCATCGCTTAATTTATCGATCTATATCTGTTGAAATATTCTACCTCTCGCCTCTTTCTTCCTTATCGCGTATAGACATACAGGCATCTTCCTTTCTTTTGCTCTCTTCTGGTCTGTTGTCACTACTGTAAGCAGGGTGTTCACATATTGAGTAACCATACACCGCCACCGCTTTCAGTTCCTTTAAAGGATAAACTCTTCTCTCTTCTGTAGCTACACTCTTAATCCCTGACAAGGTAAGAGGAGCTCAGGCTTCAGCGCCCCCCCCCCCTTATGCAGATTAAGTATTCACTCCTCCGGTGACAGGTCCTCTTTCTCCTCTTGATACATTTTCCAAAGTTCAAAAATTGCCAGCCTTTTCTCTAATTTCTTTCCTGTGTACGCAGTGTGTACGTATGTGGTGATGTGTTGCAATAGCACTTTTGAGCTTTGGGTGCATGTTTTGGTAGTGTTTTACAAAGATGCATGAGAGGAGTGTCCTCCATAATGAGAAGTTGCAATTGAATGTCGATACTTACCAGATCGTTATGAAATCTTTATCTCAGAGCTTAATCAGCCACCACCTTTAATCTTTAAAACAAGAAATATGAGCCAGCACCATTAATCACAGCTCAATCCTCTTCTTTCAACAATTTATCAGTCTTTTGATTGGCGTCAATTGTTTACTACACCTTAACTTCAAACAACGTTACTTTCAACCTTCACAGTTTTTATTACTTCTCACTACTTCACACAACAAATAATACTTAAAATAATAACACACTACACATGGATAACCCCCATGATCACCTTCCCTTGTTTATAACCATTTATAAAAAGAGGTATACTTCTCATGCCTCCACATATTTTACCCTATACACAGTTTAAGACGTCACCTTTCACAGGCCTGACTGTGCATATTTCTTTTCTTAATAGTCAGTTTGGAGTTTGAGACATCTTCCTCTATCTCCCTTCTAATAGTATTACTTTGGTAGTCACCTTACATCCGTTAATCAACTCGAGGCCTTCGGTATCGACTCCTCCTTCAATCCGACCACTTCGCCTTCCATAGGGAAAGCGCCCATGGAAACCGAGAAGGGATTTCTTCAAAGGGGGACCTGCCCACAATCTCAGTTCTTCTTGCAAGTTATTTCTATCACCCACTCTCCGGAAATGCTGCAATATTCTAGCTACTGGCAGAGAATGCCTAATTGTGTGAAACTCGTTTGGATCGAAACCATCCACACTGCTATCACGTGAGCATATGGCCCTTAGGAACTGAACCAACTCAGGAAGATGGCTAAATACTGTTTTATGAACAATTATCTAAAATAGGGCGGTTACAACAATCATCAGCAGGCGTACACTCAGTCGCTCAATGATCTTCACATAATATACGGTCCTTATACTACATAATGTGTCAGAGTGACATCATACTTTGTGGGACTAGTGAAAAACCTATCAAGGGCCGGGATTGGTTAGGGGACACATCTAAGTACACATTTCTATAAGAGCTAGGATTTTATTGGCTGCCCGTTATCAGGTGGACAATTTATGCCTACCTCTGAAACTTTTCTTTTCACAAATATCAGATACACAGGTTCGCATTGGTCATCAAACTATAAGGTCCTTTGTTACATGGACTAATACCATTTGTTGGCACGCTGGTGCCATGTCTAGAACATTTTGTTGATTTAGCAGCACGTTAGCCCAGACCCAGGCGTAGGGAAATAGTATATGAAGCTACCACACCACCAAATTAGCCCAGCATCTCTCATCACCCATGCCTTCTGCCATGGCATTTGTCTTTGTACTTGGCCTTACAGAGTATCCTTACCTTTGAGAATGCATGGGAGTGAGGGTGCTCGCTATCATGTCTGTGGAACTCCAAGTTCAATCTCACGTGACAGGAGACCAAGATTTGCTCCATTTTGCTGCCTTTAAATGCTTTAAATTAAATGAAGCTTGGCATCCTTTGTGTTCTTTCTTGCATCTTAACGGGAGACATTTCATCCTCTGCACACTCGTTTGTCTTCAGAGTAGATAGCTGATCTCGATTTCTAGAATCTTGACTTTGGGCCAGGCAGCTGCGACACAACTTTTCCATTCCTGCTTCATGGGTTCTGGCTTGCTTAATTCATGACACCAATGTCCAGTTTCTTTACAATGGCGGTTTCGCCTGCATTCTATTCATTACTCATAGCTAGCTTCTGTGATGACTTAATCTACATTGTGTTTCATCGTCTCTACATTTATTGAGCGGTTGTTTTCTTCAGCACTTTGTGCATATGTAATCTTCTTTACACTTTACAGTTTGTTCGATCCTTACTTCATCATTGGTGTTCAGGATCTATACAGCATCTTCAGCTAGTATCTCGAGACGTCATGCACACCTTCTTATGACATCACTAGCTCCTCTTCTTTTCTTTTTCTCATATTCCTTTAGGGAGTTCCTCCTGCAGGTTATTATTACTTCGGGGCACATTTGATCAGGTTCTCTTAATGGGTATCTTCTTCCAAACACTTGTTGCAGTATTGGCACAACGGCTGGTGTCAAAAACAGCACGGTCTCATGTCTCCAATACAGGAAACGTAGGGGGTGGGATCTCATGCAGATGTATACAGCTGCTCCTCTACACTTGCAGCCACTGGGAGCCAGTGGAGAGATTTCAGGACTGGAGAGATACTGTCACTGGGCTTGAGGCCAAGGGTGAGTCTGACAGTCCTGCTCTGGATTAGTTGCAGAGGGCAGAGACTAGCAGAAGGCAGATTGAGAAAGAGTCTGTTACAGTAGATGGCCAGTTTTTCCAGAAGTTTGCCCAGGAAAGGAGTAATAGATATCAGGTGATAGTTTGGTGGACAGAAAGGGTTGGCGGCAGTCTTTTTAAGGAGGGGGTGCAGAAGAGAGTGCTTGAGGAGAGAGGGGAAGGAACCAGTGGTGAAGGAGTGAATTCAGAAAATGGCCAAGGCTAGAGCGAGGGTGTCAATGTGGTCCTTGATGGTCCTAGAGGAGCAGGGGAGCACTTGTTTGGACGACACTTTCATAGATCACACGTGGTGTCTAGAAACAATTGCCTAATAATACCAATTTACCACTGTAAGAACACATTTTCATGATGGCACTGTCAATTTATGCCAATAAGGAAAATCAAAATCTCCGTTGGCACATCCGTAACCTCTCTTTCACCATAATCTCCACTGCAGTGACCAATACCCAGTCCACATAGAAATACTCCAATTACATGAATACACACACATGCACACACTCACATACACATTCAGTCACACACATAGAGACTCACTGAACTGCCCAGGCAACCCCTCACATCCCATATGCAAATACATACACACACACACACACACACACACTTACTACAGTACTTATCTTCAACATTTGTAATATTGAGAAAGTCGAAATCCCTGTTTTACTGTGATACAGGACACTTTTTTGGTGGGTAGTCTGCAGGGAATGTCTTTCCTTTTCACCATCGCCAATGTGCAGGATTTTGGCCAACCGTATGGTGACATCTGGCGATGTTCTGTGCTATATTCATACAGACGTCATGGTGACAGCATTTGTTCTAATGACTAGCTGTCAGAAGACTTGTTTCTAAAAAGTGAGCAGCCTGGAAGCCAAGTTTGTATCTTGCCTTCAATTCGCTTTTTATGCCTTAAAATGCGATACAATTAAACATTAGTTTGATTAAAATGTTTGCATTGAAATAAAATATAAACAATTGACCTTATTGTATGATTAACCCATTTCTAGATGAAATTAGCCCCATTGCTTGATAGCAGAGGGGATGTTTCTGTGTGTGTGGGTGCTTGAGGTGGCCCATGTCACGATACAATATGTTACTATTGGGAACCCTGGATGGCCAAGGTTGATTTTCTTTTCACTGTCTGCAAAAAGTATCAGACTTTTTAATTGTAAAATAAAAAATTGCACAGAGATTTTTTAATGTTGAGCTTTCCATCCCCCTATTTTCCCTATTTTCTCTTTGGCCCCCCGATTGTGTTATAATACTGACTGAAGTGCCTCATTGATATGGCACCGTGGACTGTTTCAAAGTGTTTGAAGCTTTTGGAATGTGCCATTTCTGGCTATTCAGGATCCATTTACAGTATCTGCCCCGTAGGAACTCCAATATCTTGCATGTTTGTTTACAAGGCAAAAAACTCTACAGTAACTTTGCCTATCCTTTGCTACACTTTTAGGCACCTGTGTGGGACTAGACTGGCTTATTAGGAATGATAATAAAAGAACTGTGACCTTGCTCAAATCTCTTGTTCTCTCTTCATGGAATTCAAGTCACAAATGGAATAATCTCCCATGATCAGTGAGCTCTGGGTTGGAAAAGGCAAACTGTGAGCTGAGGCTGACTTTAAAGTTGTCATGGGAGACTTTTTTATGTAAAGTGTTTTTTTCCCATCTACAGTACAGCAAGGTTGTGTTTTTTGCAAGTCGCAGGGCCCTGGGGAACTAAAGGGGGAGGGGCTTTAATGGGGCTGTGATCTAATAGGGCAGCATTACTTTTTGGGCAGTTAGTATGTGACTTGTTAGTTTGACTTCACATCTTTGTATTGAGTGTTTTAAAGAAAAAAACATGATATAGATTCATACAGGCAGAGACGGTATTCACAATTTATGAGAAACCAAGGACAAAGGGAAGGGGACAATGGTCCACAAGGAAGTTACCTATAGAGGGTAACAATGTAGGAACCCAATAAGACAATGAATATAGACAGGAAACATAAACATCTGCTTTATTTATTTATTTATTTATTTATTGGAATTTATAAGTTATACAGTACAGAATTGCAGTGCCATTTCTTTTTTATGATGCAAAAAAGTCCAACATAGAACAAACATTAAACCATAACTGTCTTCATTCACTGTAACATGAGCATTATTTTTGCTCTGAGCTTGTGTGGGTATGGTTTCAGTCCATTTTTACTTGGCCTGAAGGTGGTGTCGTGGATGGATTAATGTCCCAATGATTTAAGTTGTTAAGAATATCACCAGTTACATCTCTGTGTTCAGGAGGGCATATCATCAGACGGAAGGAACATGTATCTGATAAGGGCCTTACATGCTTCAAATGTGACTATGATATCTCCTGTGTTACCAACAGTCCCTGAACCCCAAGCTTCTGTTTCTGCTGAAGCCCATCTCTCCATTTCCCTTTTCCACCATTCAAATTGCAGGCCCACCTTCGATTTCCATGACATTGCGATTGCCCTTTTTGCCAATATGCAAACCAAGTCCATTAATTTTACAATATGTTTGATTTTGCTCAGCCTGGGATACGTGCCCAAATACATTCTTTCAGGGACCAACCATACCTGGTGACTCCAGCTTTTGTACATGTCTGTAACATTTTCGCCCAGAAGCTTCCACATTATAACAATGTAATTGCATTTTAGGCCCACTGAGCGTCTATTCACCATTCCATGCTCAACCAGCCACTGTATTGTGGATGTTCCCTTATGTCTGCAAATAATGAACCCAGTCTCATCTCAGGTGTCAAGTGAAAAGAGACCAATGCCCCATCAGAGGTCAGATCTCATAGGTCTTGAGTTGGCCAATAGCTCTTGATCATGTAAGGCACATATAATGTTTATTAGAAGTCTTAACATATACAAGGAAGTCCTTCCAACTATGGAAGAAATGATTCACCCTGTTGTTGAATGATAATGTTACTTTCTCACACACAAGAACCACCCACAACCTACCCAACCAGTCATCCCCCAAAAGGGCTCGCGCTGACATCAACTCAGAGTCTATGATCTTCCTACCTAATATGGGTATTAACCTGAGAAGGAACATTGAGCCGCTGTCTTCCTACATATGGTCAGTCTCTATAAAGCCTAACAAACAGGTCTCAGTAGTTTAAGGGAGGTCTATGCACATCACACTCTGCAAAAACTGGACAATTTCCTCGCAGAAGGTGTGTAGCTTGAGGCAATAGCACCACATGTGCAAGGAAGTCCCCACACCCCCATAAACCCTCCAGTAGAGACATGATGTGCCCCTAGAAAGGCGTGGCTCCCTGTCTGGGGTAATATACAATTTGGAGACCATTTCGAAATTCTGCTCAGCGTATCAAACACTGGCAGTGGACCAAAACACCTGTATCCATACCCAGGCCCACTTTTCCTTTGATATAGGCTGCCACAGATCCCTGTGCCATGCCCTAGTGTAGGGTGGGAGGCCTTCAGAGACCTTAGACATTCGGCACCTATATATCCCAGAAATTCGCCCGAGGAGCCAGAATTGGAGAATTTTATTTCCTAAAAAGCAGTGAGTTGTCATGCTGCTGCCCCCTTTTTGTCACCATGCATCTACCAGTGTTGTACCTTGTAGTAGTGAAAACGTTCATGTTCTCCGAGACCAAACGTCTTCTTGCAAGAATTAAATTACCTGAGTTGTCCTCCTCCGAGCATGTGAATTAAACATTTGCATCCACCAGCTACCCATGACTTAAGAGCCCCATTCTTGTATGCCGGATTGAAATTTGGATTTAAATATATAGCTGTTGCGGGGGCCTGGAAAGGTGGTCAGTCCCAGCCTCTCTGCAGCTCTATACCAAACCTGTAGTGTAATGTTTGTGGTTGGGAGTTTGTACATTCCCTGGGGTCTGTCCCTCCATGGTATCCACGCAATAACCTCAGAGGTCACTCATCACGTGTTATTCCAGGAGCGGCCAGCACTTGGGGGAGTATGGGTCAGTCCAATCCCTGAGCAATCTCAACTGGTATTTTATAATATTTGGTACAGCTAGTCAGCCATCACTTCTTGATCTATAAAGGTTTGCAGAGGAAAACCTGTTGGAGCGGCTTCGCCATATATATGCCAACAGGTCACGTTGCCGTTTCCCAATACAGAATTAGGGATCATGACAGCTAGGGCCTGGAAGAGGTAAAACATCTTTGGTAAAATGTTCATTTTAATCTGGGCTATTCTGCCAAACCAAGAAATGGCCTGTGGGTTCCATTTTCTCATGTCGGCTTTAATGGACTGCAGCTGTGGTGGATAGTTGGCACTGAATAGGGCGGAGTAGGAAGGCGTGATTGGCACCCCAGGCATGCAATGCTTTGTGTGGCCCATTTGAAGGGGGAACTTTTCTTCACTAGTTCCAGTCTGTCCAGGCAGATATTTAAATTCAGGGCATCAAAAGTATCGAAATTGATTTTGAAGCCAGAGACCTCCCGGGCATGGGGAAGGGAAGATGCAGGATCCAAGATGGTTAGGAGGATATCGTCTGCACACCAGTTTGCATGAGGTGCCGGCATAGGGAATGCCTAGGATCTGCTCATCAACTCGTATCCAGACCACCAATGACTTAACCAGCAGCAGAAATAACAAGTACAAGAGCGGGCAGCCCTTCCTGGTGCCGCTGTCTAATGGCAAAACCCCAGACAGGAAGCCGTTGATCAAAACCCTTGATGGGGGGGAGGAATATAGGGCAAAGGTTTCCCTGACGAAGTTCTTTCCCAGGCCGAATTTGATATGGACCATTCGCGGGAAGGACCACTAGACGCAGTTGAACGCCTGCTCCACGCCCAGGGCCAGCAACACTGACTGCATCCTTCTCCAAAAGACTATGGGCCTCATTACACGGATGGCAGTGGACCAAGGTGCTATTAGCACCTTGGTCCATGCCGGTAAAATACCGGCACCGCCTTGGTGGAAAGGGGAATTACCGCCCTATTCCAAGGTTGGTGGGGCGGTAATTCCCCCTTCCCCCATTGCCCTTCCCCATTCCCATTTTTGCCCCATAGGGCTCTATGGGAATGGGCAAGGCGCTAATTACGGCACCGCAAATTGCGGTACCGTAATTAGTTCCCCGGTCCCTTTGTGGGTTGGTTTTTAACGCTTGCAAAAAGCAGGCGTTAAATTCCCCAACCCGCAAAGGGACCTCATAGTAGGGTGGTAAGGGTTTACCGGTACCGGTAAAATACCGGTACCGGTAAACCCTTACCGCCTACCGTGTAATGAGGCCCTATGTCTATTAGGCTGACCACTTTCCAAACATAGTCCGGGGCTTGCCTTCGAACACAAGCCTGACTGATCAACTCCAAGCCACACTCAGTCTAGCTGGGGGGCCATTATGTTTGCATAAATGTGTATGTCCGTGTTAAGGACAGCAATTGGGCATCAGTATGAACAGAGCAGGGGATCCCGACCCGCCTTATGAATTAGAGAATTCCTGGCTCCTCCTATAGTGCTCGATGAGAAGCCCTGAAGCCACATCTGATTAAAAAGTATACACAGTGATGGTATCAGTTTATATGACAAGGTTTTATAGAAAGAGGTAGGAAAAACGTCTAACCCCGGGGACTTGTTCGGCTGTAGTGATCTCTTCACTAATGATTTGTCTGTTCAAAGCCTGCTTTTGATTTTCAGAGGCAAGGGAAAGAGTCCATTCAGATAGGAAAACCTGAATATTACGCTGGTTAGGATTTTCAGAAGTATAATGGAACGCATAGTACCTCTCGAACTCGGCAAGCTTATCAGATTCTGTCAAGGTAGATTTCTCGCTCATCCCCATTATCCCCAGGAGATGACTGTGGTTGGCTCTGGTCTTTAATTTCCATGCCAATAGTGTCCTGCTTTGTTCCCAGACTCATAGGACAGTTATTTGACTTTCAACAAAGCGAGCTCTGCCTTTTTCCGTTCCATTGTATTAATATGGTTTCACAAATGTTGGAGTTCTCTGAAGACCTACCAGGAACCAGTAGAATGATATTTCTCCTCTTGCGCCCTACGGTTCTCCAACAAGTGGCGATGTTCCTCCCTCCTAATTCTGTTTAGTCCAGTTCCTTTGGATATCAGGGTGCCACTTATATATGCTTAAGGCGTTCCACCGGACCCCTTCATCTGTGGATCCCTGAAGGTTGCAGCCAAAGAAGCATACTATGTCCTTCCTGATTTCCTTCCCGCATACCGGGTCCCTCATAAGAGTAATGTGTAGCCTCCTTGATTTAGGCCTAGACTCTTGAGACTGTAATTCTAGGGTGACACCTGGACCGGGGCATGATCTGAGAACTTTACATGCCTATCATAGAGTGCACAGATGTGTCATTAACATAGGGCTCAGAAATATATAGTCAATCCTGGAGTATAGTCTATGGACATGTGGGTAGAATGTATTCTTCCTCTCCCCTTGATGTGCATGTCACCAGGAGTCTGTTAATCCAGTTTCCGATTTCATGCTTTGGACGTCTAGTGAGTTTTGTGCCACGCCCAAGTAGAAACACTTAGACATGTCCAAGTTGGGATCAAAAACCAAATTCACTGCTAGAAGTAGGTGTTCACTGGTGAAGGTTAGTAGCGCTCTCAGCGCGACACACCCAAACTCATTCTGTAGCTGATTGGAGCCATATACAGATGCCATGTTAAACTGTGCTCAATTGAATAGTCCAGTCAGGAATATATATCATCCACTCTTATCAATTTTACTTTCTTTTCCAAATTAATTGAATATTTCTTCCAATCAAGATACCATTGCATTCCTAGTGTTTTCTTATGCATAGAAAAGAATTGGTGGGGAAAATGTTTGGAGCAGAGCCTAACCATATCCCCCTTCAGCAAGTGTGTCGCCTGGAGGCATGCAACGTCTACTTGGTCCCTTCTAAGTTCTGAGTTTTATCCTCTTTTGGGGTGCGTTCAACCCCCTCACATTATATGTAATGACTTTAAATTACTTTAAATGGTGTTGTCGGCACAGTGTAGCTACGGGCAAGGGTCACCCTCACTATGGAAAACATGGGTTCAATGTTGAATGTGCATAAGAAGGCGCACTTGGTGGTGCAACCATGTAAGAGTATAATCAATAGCGAGCAGAAAAGGAGAATCCAAGAAACATGAATCCCCCCTCATTAACTTTGTACTGGATTCACAGCCACTTGCCCGATTGAGCATTAGGACGAACCAGATGGTCCGGGCATAGAAGACCGGCAAACCCCTACCCTCTTGCCCCTCCTCTCAGACAGTCCTCTCCTCCACCTTCTCTCCCAAGTGTCGAGAGACTCCACAGCTGAAGACCAATGATGTCCGCAACCTCCTCCGGGATCATGCAGAGTATTTGCTTCCCCTTACAGCTAAAAAGAACGTCGAACGGAAAAGTTCATTAGTACTTGACATTCTCATGTTGAAGCTTGTCCGTGATTTGATGGATAGAGTGACACTTTTGTAGGGTCAGGGGCTCTATGTCTTGAAAAACCAGCAGGGATTCTTCTTAGAATGAGATGGTTCCCAGGTTCCTCGAGGCCCGGAGAAATCCTTCTTTGGTGACATACAAGTTATATTTCAGGATTAAGTCGTGCGGCTGTGTCTTGAGACCTCGGTATACAGGCCTGACCCTCTGAACTCTATCCAACACAAAATCGTCTTTTGCTATTCCGGGGATGGACGTGCTGAAAATGTACAGGACCCATTTCTGGAGTTAGGCACTCTAAACCTTGCACGGCCCCTTTAACTCTCATATTTTCCTTCCTGTGTCTGGTTTCCAAGTCCACAGTTGCACACTCCAGGAGCACTATGTCCTTCTTGGCATCAGCCACTTCCCCTGCACCAAATTGTCATAATCCCACAGCCTGGTGTCAAGTTGCTTGGTTTCACTGGCTAGTTTGGAGAGAATTTTTCTTGATTCCCTCCGTGGTGCTCTGGATTTCCTGTCTGACGGATTGAGTCAACGCCTCTTTCAGGGAATGGTGGCATTCCTGAAGATCTTGTTTTGTGAGAGCTGAGGCGGCAGAGATAGCAGCTGTTGGGGAGTTTTTTTGTTGGGGGTCACCCTCATTGGGAGCCCTGAACTCCATGTGCCTGGTCTGGAAGCGGCCCGAAGACTAAAAAGAAATTAGGCTTTTGCTCCAGCAGGAGGATTTTTGTGAGATCAATCATTAAGATCTGGGACTTTCAATAGGATGGCAGCTGCAGGTGAGTTTCCTTTGTGTGGGGGAGCATTGTTTCCCCTGGCTTACTCGTGCGACCGGGTAGCTCCAATGGGCTTAGGTGAACAGGAGGACGTGAATACTCCATGGTTGCTCTACATGGCCTGGGGGCTCCTCTGTATGTCTGAATCCCGGAAAAGTTGGCTCCCCCCTTTACTTCGGAGCCAGTCTCCACTGGGCGCTCCTCCAGTGTCTGCATTGCCTTCAGGGGTCAAGTCCTAAAAATAAAAGTAGGAGGACTCATCAACGAATGCAATGGGCTGTGACATCACCATAAATTAGCATATCAATGTGAAATATGCAAATTTCATTACATTGGCTTTGCATAACCACCCAAATTGCACATGACGAATGGCATTTGCCTTTCATAAAATCAACACACTCACAAAACCAAGAGAGGATATTTTCTTCTAATTGTGTTTTTGAAAAAGTTGAAATGTGTGCATGTTTTAAACTCCAAGAACCAATACAAATGTTTTCCCTGGAACTTGTCATACTGAAATGGGCCATTTCACCTTTAGTTGCCTGTTATCTTTCATCAGGAAATATAGTGCAGTGGTGAAGTGTCCGGCTTGCAAACCTAACCTGACAACTGCAGTTCTAGGTTGACTTTAATTAATAAATTCAAGGAAGATCCGTCATGCAGGGGCGGTGACAAGCACGGCCCCCTCCAGCCGGGATCCGTGTGCGAGTGGCGACAAGCAAGGCTCCCTACTGTTGGGGGTTTGTCCTTGGCCCCCCATGCGTGCCCGTGAGCCCCAAACCCGACAGAGCTTCCACACACACGTCTGTCGGCTTCGGGCTCCCCGGTCGCTCTGCGGCTTCCGGGAACGCCCCGTTTATTAACGCTGCACGCGGCGACGTGCAACGTCACGCCACCGCGTGCGCAGCCCTTACGGGGCAACGCCACACTCCTCCTTTTTCAGGAGGACACACAATTACAACATTAGTTAAACACACCATATCACACAGCAAACAACTTGCCCATCCTGAGCCCAGGCCCCTTTAATGTCAGCCACCCGGGTCCCTTCCCTCCGGATGAACCTCCAACGGTCCCAACACATACTCACTGAGGTAAGCGGGTTTCCCTCGCCCAGCCCTCTGGGGGTACCTCCCGCTCACCTCCGGCACCAGCAGTCCATCAGCAACAGCCTCCCGACTCGGAGAGGCCGGGGCACCGAGAGGGGGCCCAACATCATCAGGGATCTCAGCGACACCCGGGTCCAGAGGGGGTTCAGTTCTCGAGTCTCCCAGCTTCTTGAAGAAGCTGACGTTTCGGGTCGCAGCCGTTCGCCCATCGGAGGCCGTCACCATCGACCCCTTCACGGCGACCACATCCAGGGGCGCTGGTTCGTAAGGGAGGGACAGCTTCCCGTGAGGATGTCGGTTCCGGATAAGCACCTCATCCCCAGGTTCCAGCCGCTGGGGCCGACGACCCCGGCGCAAGTTCTCTTGGCTGATCCTGGCCAGTCGGTCGGCCTCAACCTGCTGGTCGTTGATCACCCCGGGTTCTCTCTCCTGTACCTCTGGCAGTAGACCCCGGGGGCATCGCCGGAATAACACTTCCGCCGGGGCGACACCAGTGGATGCATGTGGGGTGGTGCCATACACTCTCAGGAATTGATACAATGCCCGTTGGAGGGGCTGGCCTTGTCCTTGCGCAATCCGAAATGTCTTGTTCAGCGTTCGCATCAGCCTTTCTGCATAGCCGTTGGCTCGAGGCCACAGCGGGGATATCTTCCGATATTGAACTCCACAACTGGCTAGAAACTCTGAGAACCGCTCACTTAGGAATGACGACCCGTTGTCCGAGCATAGCGTCAGAGGAAATCCGTGGGTTGCAAAGATCTTTTCCACGCCGACTACCAAATGCTCGAATGCCACCGATTCCACGAACTCCACCTCGGGGTATCGGGAGTACTCATCGACTATGGCCAGAAAGTGGGTGCCCACGGATGTGGACCCAAAGTCCGCATGCACGACCTCCCAGGGCCTGGTCCCTCGAGGCATTGCTTCGATCGCCGGTTCCCTGTGCACCGGGGAGGCTGCCTGACACCATACACAGGCTGCCACAAAGTCATCGACCCTTTTCTCCAGCTCCGGGAACCAGACCTTCATCCGCAGCCTCGCCTTCGCCTTGGCAGCACCCTGATGGCCATGATGGGCCAAGGCGATCACATCACCTACTTTGGAGTGGGGGACCACTATGCGATCCCCCCGGAGCAGGAGCCCCGACGCCGAGAAAGACAGCTCATCTTTCACCTTCCACAGCTGTTCATGGGTCCGCCCGGCGAGATCCTCCAAGACAAACTTCCAGGATCCGCTTTGCATCGACTGCTTCAGTATCTGGAACCACCCATCCTCAGCCGCTGCAGCCTCCAGCTCCGACAGGGGCAGCGCATTTGGTGTTGCTCCTTCCACTACCATCCGGACATGGTCGTCCGCCTCTTCTGCGCAGGTGTCTCCCACCACTCCCCCACGCACTCCGGGATGCCGGGAGAGGAAGTCCGCCGCATTGTTGGCGCCTGGCCGGTAAACCAGCGTGACCCCGTACTCAAGCAATGCGAGCATCCATCTCTCAATTCTGGCAGGGGGCTTTGGTGACGAGCCCGCCAGGATCGGGAGCAGGGGTTTATGATCAGTTACCACAGTCACCGGGTGCCCCAGCACATAGAGGCGAAAATGTCTGCATCCCCACAGGACCACCAGGGCCTCCCGCTCGATCTGGGAGTACCGCTGGTCCGTTTCCGAGAGCGCCTTGCTGGCGTATGCTACGGGACGGAAGTTTCCATCCCGGTCCACTTGGGTCAGGACCGCCCCCAGGCCAAATGGACTGGCGTCGACCACGATCTCCGAGGGTAGCGCTGGGTCGAAGAACGCCATGGTATCCTCCATTGTTAAGGCGCTCTTGATGTCCTCGAACGCTGACTGCTCCAGTGGACCCCAGTGCCAGGCAGTCTCTTTCTTGGTAAGAGCTCTGAGCGGCTCAGACCTTGAGGCCAGGTTTTGGATGAACCGACCACAGTAGGTCACCATGCCCAGAAAGCTTCTCACCTCCGACACCGATTCCGGGGGCTGTGCACTCTTTATGTCCTGAACTTTCCGCGGGTCGGGTGACACTCCTCCCTCCTTAAACACGAACCCAAAGAATTCTATGGAGGGGTGCAGGAATTTGCACTTGTCCCTATGGGGGGTGAGGCCCAGTGACTGCAGTCTCTCGAAGGTCTTGGCCAGGCGCTTCAGGTGGATCACCTCCGTTGTGGCAAACACCAAAATGTCATCACTGATGTTGAGTACCCCTTCAAGATCAGCAAGGGCACCTCGGATAATGTTCTGAAACACTTCCGCAGCCGATGACACCCCAAAGCTTAACCTCTTGTACCCTGTAGAGTCCCCGGTGAGTGGTGAATGTTGTAATATACCGGGACTCCGGATGGAGGACAACTTGATGATACCCTGCTCTGAGGTCGAGCTTGGAGAAGAATCTGGCCCCTTGTACCTCAGCGATTATGTCGTCAATGGTCGGGGTCAGGTGTCGCTCCCTTTTGATGGCCTTGTTGGGCAGCCTCATATCCACACAGATACAAACTGAGTCTGGCTGCTTTGGTTTTCTGGCCACGACGATGGGGGACACCCATGGTGTTGGGCCTTCCACTTTCTCGATGATGTCCAAGGCCACCAGGTTATCCAGCTCCTTGTCGACCTGCTCCCTCAGATGAAAAGGAACTCTCTGGTGTTTCAAAGCAATGGGTTGTACTGAGTCATCAATGTGGAGCCAATCTGGATCACCGGTCATTCTCCCAATGCCGTTGAACAGGGCTGCGTACTTGTCAAGTAGATCATTGATATCTTCCAGGTATACTGAGTACGCAAAACTCACTATCCCGAGTGCCTCCGCAGCCGCACAGCTCAGCAGGGTGTTGTTGCTTATAGGGGTCACATAGAATCGAGCCCTGATCGTCGAGCCTTCATGTTCCACCTTCGCTCCGAACGCCCCGTCCAGCGGTATGGGCTCGAGTCCACCGAAGGCGAATATGCGAGCTCTTGGCACAGCCAGGTTTGGTAGCGGGTCCAGAGCGTCATAATGTCCCCTCACCATTACGTTGACAGATGCCCCTGTGTCCACCAACACGGGAACAGGCGAGCGGTTCACCTCCACCACGCACCTTGGCTGCCTCCTGCTTTTGCCTTTCAGGACCCCCATGCTTGAGACGAAGAAAATGTTCTCCTCCTCCTCTTCTTCAGCCTCCTCTGCCTGAGTCTCCTCTTCTGCTTGATCTACCTGGGCCACGTTGGACGGCCGGGTTTGGCGCGGAGTCCAGATTCGGGCAGGACCTCTCGGTACCATGACCGGTAGAACCGACTTACACACTCTTGAGAAGTGATCCGGCAGTCTACATCGGCCACATGTTCTTCCTGCGGCTGGGCACTCTGTTGGGTGGGGGAGGTCATAGCCACACTTCTGACACGACTCCCCCGATCTTCCTGCTCTGTCACGGGGGGCTCCACCAGTCCTTCTTGTTCCTCTGCTGCCCCGCCACACAGCGCACACCTCTTCGGCCTTGATCGAGCGTGATCCCGCCTCCATTTTGTTTGCCCGTGCCTCGGCCACTTCGTGACATCGACCCAGTTCCATTATGCGGGGCAGAGTGATTCCCGGCACTCTGAGGACCTGTCTCCTCAGTTTGCCGGAGGAGCATGCTTGGATCAGCATTGTTCATATCATATCATCTGTGTCCCCCCACGCACACCCTTGGGAAAGGCGGCGCAGGCGGCCGTAAAAAGTGTCCAGGGTCTCATCATCCTTTTGTTTGGCCGACAGCATTACAAATCTCTCGAAGTCCACGTTGGCGAGTGGAAGGAAGTGTGCAAGGAGAGCCGCTTTGGCCTCACCATAGGTCTGGTCAACCGGAGTCAGCGACTCGAAGATCTCCTGAACTGCGGCTCTCGCTGAGTACAGCATGGTGGCCACCATGCTGTCATCATCGTCCACCCGAGCAGCCCTGAAGTACATGTCCAGGCGGGCCACTCACCTCTTCCATCGGGGCCCCAGGCTAGACGGGGGGCCCCTGGGATCAAATTCTGGTATCGGTTGTAGGGCGGCCTGGGCTCTCGCTTGAGCCATGATGGGAGCCCCTTGTGGAGCGGCAGGCTGCGCCCCTAGTGGTGCCTGTGGTGCAGGCGCCTGATTCCCCGGTGGCAGCGGTTGCGGTGCTGCAGGCTGGGCCGCCTGATCTTCATCCTGAGAGTCTTCCACAGGATCCGCGGTGTCACCGTCCTGGTCGCTGTCGGACATGGGACTGAGCGCACAGGCACCCCCACCACAAGTCCTGGGGCAGCAACTCAGATTCCCACCATCACCATGCAGATGGATGCACCCCCATGCCAAGCACAGCACGGGTCTTGAATTGTAGAGCGGAGAAGACGGTGACGTGTGTCCCCTTCCTTGAGCACCAGCCAAGAGTCATACACACAAACAAAAAAAAAAAAACAACACCACCGGCCACCACCTTGTGATGATGAAGAGGACCAATAGAAGATGGAGCACCAACCACCACCACCTCGTGATGATGAAGAGGATCAAGAAAAGTGTCCTGATGATGAAGGGGGCGAGGAAGTGCCTTGCTGCCACCTTGCAGCAATGCAACGCAATGTAGAGGTCCCAAAAATTAAGCCATGTGGGTGGACTGGACTAAGCAGGCCCTGCCATAGTAGTCCTTATCCTGGCTTTCACTCGACGTAACAGTCCCAAAATATGATGAAAACACACAAATCAGGTATGGGCGTGCAGGTCATGCACTCAGCAACCATGAAATCCAGAAATTAGACCCGGATCACCTTCTCGTCCCGAACCGGAGCTCCGAGAGGTTCCGCGGCCTCGTGTTCAAAATGGCCGCCACCTGCGTGTGCGGTCCGCAGCCACGGCGTGAAACGAAACGTCCGTGAACGTTCCGATCGTAAGAAAAATTCCGGAAGCCTTTCACCGCCGGGCCCGGGCATCCGTCAACACTCGTCGCCACTGTTGGGGGTTTGTCCTTGGCCCCCCATGCGTGCCCATGAGCCTCCTACCCGACAGAGCTTACACACACACGTCTGTCGGCTTCGGGCTCCCCGGTCGCTCTGCGGCTTCCGGGAATGCCCCGTTTATTAACGCTGCACGCGGCGACGTGCAACGTCACGCCGCCGCGTGCGCAGCCCTTACGGGGCAACGCCACACCTACTGCCTTGATCCATGAGCCCCCAGGAGTGGGGAACACCAGGCAGCCACACTGTGAGGGTAGCGCATCACCACCAGCATACCTCCCATGGCCCCGGAGGCCAGTCAGTGCGGCACTGGAGCACAAGCGCCCCCACTGCCTCAAAGCTGCCCGCAAAGTGCTAGGAGCGCATCAGGCTGGACTGCTATACGTCCTTCTCCAAGAGCGGGTCAGGGATATCAGCTCTGTAGAATGCTGAGGCACCAGCAGCCCAACATACCCCTCCAGTCCCTGGGACTACTGCCAAATGCTCCGGTGTGTGTGGCAAAGACGGTAGAGGAGGCTCACTTTCCTCAGGGCAGCCAGAATGTTTCCAGATATCGGCCATCACTAGCGCCGTTGGCCATGCCCACCTAATATTTGAATTGTTAATGGACAGTTCAAAAATAGTGTGGTTTGTTACATTTGAGCTTATCAAGTCTCATCACTGATATAAACAAAGAGATGTGAGTGTTACTGATCTGCACTGTGTGTACACACTTCTCTGGTGGTGAATAAAGTAAAACGGCAAACAGCCTTAAGGAAATGCTTCCTCCTTGAAATGTTCATACTATAAACAGATCTGGCTCAACAACCCCCTTTTCTAATCCTGCTGAAACGCAACACATTGCAAAGATAGGGATAGATTCTCTCTGCCCTTTCCTATTAGATTGGCAGTGCACCAGCTCTGGCTTAGGGACAGCACTACCCTACATGGATAGGGTGTGCTTCTTACTAGGGATAGTGCTAGCGGACACATTAAATGCTTGACGTTGAAACGCTCATGATACAGTAGGGCCTATACCCTCGAAAGGTGTACCATACCCTAATCAGGGTCCCTGATTGTTTTTTGGTGTTACTTGTAAAACAGCGGATCAAGACAAGCAAGGATGTGTTCCTGGACTATGGAAAACCCTCTTCTAAACCACATGCCAGCTACAAAAGACGGACTGAAAGAGTAACCTTGAGAGACTGTGATTTAGGTGGAGTGCAGCTAACAATAGACTTGGCTGGAGAAAGCTTTTTTTTAAGAGAAAATGTTGCAATCATGTACTCTTCCAAAATCTACTCTGATATTTTGTTAAATAATTCTCTTTTATTTAGACCAAATACATTGTACAGTCCCAAATAAACAGAGATAAACTATAGACAGATATTGTGTCACTTGTAGAACCACTCACCTGTTATGGCGGGGAGCATCTCCAGAAATAACCTAGGCCTGATAGTAATCGATCAATGTATAATGGACACAGCCTTCTTCAAGGGGCACATTGTCTGGTCTTGCATGTGAAAAGCTTTTATGCCCAAGACCCCCCAAATCATTTGTTGGCTGATGGATTCATGGCCAGGCAGGGCAATTATTGGGATCGGACACCTACTGAGTGTCTAGATTGTATCTGGTGTGAAATCATTTTGACAAACCTCAAGTGATATCATGGGTGGGATCATAAATCCAGGAGCCCAGTTGAGTTAATCTATGGCTTCAAAAATGTTTGGTTTCATGTATTTTCATGAGACATTTGCTGTTGTTGAAAAGGTCCAACTTCTAGTCATTAAAGGGAATTTGGTAGTGACAAACAAGTGATCCTCTACCAAAATAGGGATTTTGGAACGGGGGGAGAGTGAAGCGGTTTGTCTTCTGGCATACCTGCACTTTTGGACATCTGCTGTCTGCACTTACCCCAGCACCTGCCACCTACTGTCCGCACTTCTTGTTATTGTTTTGATCCCATGTACAGCACTGCACCCTCCCCTTTTCCCTGGGACTGTTCCTCTCTCCCCTCCCAAGCACGTGCGCGATCGCAATGTCACATGGCCTAGAAAGATTGTTGTCTCTGTCTTCCCTCTGTGCCCCCTCCCTAACCTCATCACGCCTTGAAACACTTGTGTATAGGCACGTTACAAATGCTATATCATATCTCTTCACACATGAAGCCATGGTGCCTTCCTGGTTGCCGCTCATTTTCACCACTTAGCAAGCCCCGCCCACCAGCAGCCTTCCTGCTTGCCCCTCTTTTCCATACATAAGGCACCCACCAGCCAGTTTTCCTTTGCAGCTGGGGAGCAGGTGTAGGTGGATCTAGGTCCCCTGGCCTAAGCCCTGCCCACCTGGTGCCTTCCTGGTTTCTGCTCTTTTTCACCACTTAGCAAGCCCTGCCCACCTGGTGCCTTCCTGCTTGCTGCTCTTTTCCCTACTTAAGGAACCCTTCAGCCTCTTTTCCTATGCAGCTGGGGAACAGGTGTAAGTGGATCTAGGTCACCTGGCCTAAGCCCCACCCACCTGGTGCCTTCCTGCTTGCCGCTCTTTTTCACCACTTAGCAAGCCCCGCCCACCTGGTGCATTCCTGCTTGCCGCTCTTTTCCCTACTTAAGGAGCACTAAAACCTCTTTTTCCTTGCAGCTGGGGAGCAGGTGTTAGTGAATCTAGGTCACCTGGCCTAAGCACCACCCATCTTCTTAGCCCTGCCTCTTCCTTCCTGCTCTTAACACTTAGATCAAGGGCGTCTCTCTCCCGGGCGTCCAAAGCGAAGGGCAGTCAAAGAAAAAGGCAATTCCTGTTTGGACCTGTTCAGACCAGGAGGATCTAGGACCCAAACCCCTGCTAAGACAGCAGGTAAGCATGCACCAACATGTGTTCACACCCTCTTTCCCCACAGGTCATCCCCACCCTCTCTGGTCCCCACGTGTTGTACCCTTGTGCTCCCCCCACTTCCCGCACACAGGAGTCTGTCCTGCTACATTCTGGTTTCACCATCACCGTCTTGTGGCCCATGCGGGATTTTACTTTTATGGACTTTATTGATTCATGGTGCGTTACCCTTTCTCAACTCTCATGCTGGACTTCCTTTGCATCTTGTACTCATGGTGACCCTGAATCATGCTGTTCCCATCTTCATCTTGGATCCTGGCTTGCAACATTATGTGTTACTATTGACTTCTGCAGTTGTATTCGCTCTCCCCTCTTGCTTCTCCACTATTTTTGACTGCTTACTCTCTGTTCTCTCCTCCTCTCCCTTTCTCCCTTTTCGTTTCTCCTCCCCTTACTTTCTTCTACGTACTCTATCAGAAATGTCCCTGGACCTAGTATGATAGCAACCTTGTCTGTCGCTCCCCCATCCCTTTACTGTCCCCCCATCCCTCCAGCACTATCTGAAATGTTGTCAGGCCTAGTACGATAGTCACTTGTTTTGTTCCTCCCCTCCATTTCTGCACCCCTCTCCCTCATCTTTTGTTTTTCTCCGGCTCTACCAGAAATGTCGTCACAATGAAAATCAATATGCATAAATCCACACAGTGCGCAATGATCAGGGATGTTCTGGGGTGAGGGCTGAAGGTGTGCAGGTGAAAACAATGTGAAGAACACTGCCATTAATGTTTGAGAGTGTTATGGTGAGTGGCATTGAAGGCAGGCAATGCTGCGTTTGACACCATGCACAGGCTGTCAAGCGGAGTCAGGCTGGTACATACTGAGATGATAGCTAAAGGTGCGTAAGTGAGGACAGTGTGAGTGAAATGTGCGAGGTCTTGGGCTGAAAATAGGGAAGACTTGGGGAGGACTAAATCCTCCTGTGGTTCTTCCTCAACCAGAAACTCGAGCTTTATAGCTAACTCAGTGTACTGTTTTGGACAAGCTCCTCTAAAAAATGCACATTCTGTTTTAAGAGGTGGGAGTCGTGCATCCGGTTGCACAGTGCATTGATATCCTTGAGCATGGGGTGCAGTGCAGCCATGCATGTAGCAGGCTCTTCTGTGAGCACCAATAGGTTCCAGAAGCTGAGGTCCTAAGCTAAGGAGAATGTTTCCATGTCATTTCATCGCTGGAATTTTCAAAGCCTGGTATTTCAACATGGAAATGGTCATCATATGTTTTTTTTAAAACATTTTTATGGGGGGGTACCTTTTCACTAACCCCCCAAACCCTTATCTTCCCTTTCCCAAAAAATGTGATGAACATTAGTGCATGTTGAAGTGGCATGCCTTGAAAGATGTGGCGATGAATGGACGTCATACAAAGGAGAACATGCATATAGAATGTTAATGTCACAGGTCTTCTCCAAAATAAATTCACAGGACATCAAAACAACACAACAAACAATAATGTGACCCCACACCGAAGTCTTCAAAGTCAGCAGCAAAGGAATGACACCCTCGCAATTGGTATAAGCACATCACAAAGTACGGTACTCCCAAACCAAGCTCTTCCAGGTCCCATATTGTAGAACAGGAATGGCAAATGTACTGGCTTATCCTGTACTATAACAGAACAAGAGACACACCAAGCAGCACAGTAGCCTACCCTCTGTGGTGAAGAGGATCGTGTTCTTCCTCTTGGCATTGGCCTTTGGTGTCCTTTACCTTGGTAAGCTAGTAGCTAATCAACCTTTCAATATTTTACATACAAAAACATTCATGATATGCGAGATCGCACAAAAGGAAAAAAAACAAAATAATAGGTTAAACACAACATATTAAAATGAATTTCTCCTAATCATATTACTTCTTGTCAAGCATTACATATCACATTCTAGTGCTGTACAGTTGTGTTTACAGTTGCAATCTGCAGCACTAGTTGTTCATTGCTTACAATTATTGCCCAACAGGTACTGTGTTGCACATTGCCCAAAAATGTACGTTTGTCCTAATGTATTTGCCTGCGATGGTACAATGCCGGACATTGGGTGATCAGATGCTCTAAAGTTTCAGATGTTTGTGCATCATTACAAAATCGACATATATTAGCCAATGGTTCTAATAAGTGGCGTTTGGCCAAAACATCTCTGACAGGCCACAGATTGAAGCGTAGGCGCATAATTGCCTGTCTATACTGCGGAGACGGTGATCTTACTAAGTAGCGCACAATTTGTTTTTCAGTGGAAATCTACTAGTATTACCCTCTTTATACGATACACAGATGTCACATGTGCTGATCTAGTCTTGGTTATATAATTTCCATTTCGCTTTATCTGGATTTGGCACCAGTAATTCAATATTGATATCAGCTAGAATTTTACACACATATTTAACCCATTTAACCATAAAAAGATGGGTAGTCGAAAAACATATAAGAGGCCAACAATCTCAGCACGATGTTCACATTAGTTGATATTAAACATTTCCTAAGCAGTGAGCAACATCTCCAGTTATACAGAGCTTTTAATAAGAAAGACGGGTAGTCGAAAAACATATAATAGGCCAACAATCTCAGCACGATGTTCACATTAGTTGATATTAAACATTTCCTAAGCAGTGAGCAACATCTCCAGTTATACAGAGCTTTTAACAAGACCAACTCCAGTTCATATCTCATCTCAGATCGGGATATGCAATATTTGCCTCCAATACAATGCCTCCCATTTATTGAATTAAAATTTATCCGAAATTGGGAAGGTTTCTAAACCATATAGGATTGCAGGGACAGCCTTTTGTTTCCAATACGACCACGCTGGTTTAAGGGAACATTTTCCATATCTATGCATAATGATATGGGTTTGGGATATAGCAGTGTTAACTTTTGTTTCAATGTTCTTTATTTGATTTTATTGCACGGTGTACCTTCAAAACATGTGCCCAGATACGTATACGTTGGAACTTTTTGCAGATGTACTTTATTTACTGCCCAAGTAAACTGTCTCTGGGCACCCTTTGAAGGGTGATATAGTAGAACCTGAGTCTTGTCATAGTTTATTCTAAGCTCATTAGCTGAAACATATTCTTGAAAAACGGTAAATAGTTTTTGGAGACCTACTTGTGTTTTAGAAAGTAAAATGAGGTCATCTGCATATAGTAGATGTTTTATGACAACATTTGCAAGTTTAGGTGAGTTTGATTGCACCTCAATTAGTGCCTGTTCAAGATCATGAATGTAGTAATTAAATATAGAAGACGCCAATGAGCAGCCCTGTTTAAGTCCTCGGGCTGTGTTTATCTCTGCAGATAGTACACCACTCATTGATAGTCTAACACGAATAGATGTATTTGTGTGTAGATCTTGAATAATGGCACGTAAAGTATTGGGGCATTTGTCCCTTGTTAACTTTTCAAACAATTTAGCCCTCGATATACAATCGAAGTCTGAATGTAGGTCTACAAAAGCAAGAAATAATGGTTGTTTAGTATGATGACACTGAGCCTTTATTGCATTTATGCATATTAAATTAACATGTGTCCCCATCCCTTTCACGAACCCAGTTTGATTGGGATCACGTAAATTGTTATTAAGTGTCCAAATGTTGAAATCCTTTAATATTAGCTTAGTAAAAATCTTCCCAGGTGCATCCAATAGCGCAATCGGCCGATAATTCTGGGGTGACATTCGATCGCCCTTTTTGAATATTGGTATGATTAAAGAGGTTTTCCATGAGTTTGGGATCTGTTGTTGTTTTATTGTTTGTTGGAAAATACAATATAAGATATGGGCCCATTCACTTGGACTCTCTTTAAACATATGATTTGTGAGTCCATCTGGGCCCGCGGCTCTAGATGGACTAGCATGCATGATTAGCTCTTCTATATCTGATGAGGTGAAGTTCATCTTCCACTTTTGCTTGTTTAATGAGTGGTTTGACGATGGAATAAACTTTGGATCGTTATAAAGATTGCTAAAATGTTCGAACCACTTAGCTTCACTGATAATGTTTAATTGCGCATCCGCCTGATTGTCTAAGATCTGACCATTAAGTAGTTGCCACATTTCGGCAGAATTTTTATTGGCAATTGCTTGTTCCATACGTTCCCCATCATTTTGAAACATGAGATGTTTATAAGATTTCAACCAATTCTTGTATACTTATTTGGCATTGTTCAAAGCTTGTTGGCAAGTCGGCAGATTTGCGGCTATGATGCGTCTTCTTTGCCTACGATATACTGTCCTTCTAGATGCTATTTCCGGATCCAACCTGTGTTTGTGTCTTGGACGGGCATTTTTCAACACTGTACAAGTGTTGGTGTATTAATCTAAAAGTTTTACATAAGATAAAGGTGTCACTGAGTCTGCATTTCTTTCTAAAATAGTCCTGTGTGATGTAAGATCAGGAGCCGTCCATCTTATCCTGTCCTTTGCTGTATTCAATAATACATTTTGGTGGGGGATAGTCACCCTAGCTGGTGGTGGGGAATTTGTAACAGTCAAGGCCAACGTTTTGTGATCACTGAATGGGAGAATAATGGTTTCTAGCATTTGTAATTGTTTAAATAATAATCGATTGACATAGATGTAAACAATTGTAGATACTGAGTTATTACTAAACCAAGTAGTATTTGCAGGTATATCACCTGAATAGCTCCATTCACCATAATGAATTGTCTTTCTTCCATGAAGGAAGACCAACTCTGAGCCTGCTGAAGGTGGCGTTTTGGGTTTACACAGTCGAGATTTATATCTCCTAATAGGATGGTAAATGTGATTTCATTGGCAATGTGTACCAGATGCATAATGCGTCTTAATCCTGTATAGAAGATTTCATCTTTTAAGGCTGCTGGATTGTGGTACACATTTATCAAAGCTAATTTCTTAGAACCATGGTTGATTTTAACTAACAAAATATGTTCACCTTCGGTACTCCACTTCTCAATGGAGAAACCTGACTTTAAGTCCTCCGCCACCAACAAACCAGAGGCATGTCTACCTCCAGTGGGTCTGGCAGGCAGCAATACAATGTCATAACCGTCCCATATTGGTGCTGTTATTAACCACGTTTCCTGTAGGGCTATTATTTGAAACATATATGGGAACATAGATATTGCAGTTTTTAAGTGTAAGTTACCCCTTGAATTCCAACTAGTAATGCGTAGTTCTTTAGATGTTGACGTCACTAATGGTTACTGCTGTGGTATCATTTGTGCATTAATATCTCTGATTTCAGAGGGGTGACTACGTTGATAGATGTTTGTTTTGTGAGTGATGGTGTGTGTATTATCAGTTCTTGCTCGATCTTCAGCCAATAAGAAACCCAATTCGAACAATTCCATCATTACCTGCCATATTAAATTAGCTACCACACCTGATGGGATCCATAATCGAATTATTGCTTGATTTCTTTCAGCGATGAACTCTATTTGCTCGATGTCCTGTGAGGTGATATCCTGCAGAGTGTAAACATCATTAAAAATGTTCAAGACACTTTGTCTATTTAGATCGTATCTAGGATAACCGCTCTCTCTACATTTAAATATAAATGAGTGTGAGTTGTTATTCCTTGTCTGAGTCATCTTTCTTATATTAGATGTCAAATGATTCAGGTGCTCGTCGGTATTTCTGGGAAACTGGCTATATTGTCGCAGTTGATTATCTGCCAATTCATATCTTACTGCGTCAATATCACGTACCAGATGTGTTGGCGAGGTGGTAGGTATTGATTTTATTTGACTAGAATCGGGGTGATTGCTCTTGTTGTGGCTAATGCTAAAGAAGGGACAAGCTCTTGTAAGTACTTTTCTATCATATTCTTAATAGTTTCAATTGTATCATCATTTTGTTTTTGGGAGTCGGTGTTGACGCTCCTTGTGTCAAATTAAAAGAGACAGCTTTTTTTTGTAAGGTCTCGGAATTTAAAGGTAGAGTCGATACTTGCAGTGGTGCAGTGGTCGCAGTGGTGGTGACTTGTCCACCAAATGTATTAAGATGTTATGCACGATTTATGGTGTCTATCAGTTGATTCAAAGGGGAATGCGGCAGTGGGACTGGCAGGGCATTTATGCCTGTACTCAGCCCACTTACAGATGGTATGGCAAGTGTTGGCAGTAGATACATGTCTGTACTCCGCCCACTTACAGATGGTATATCAAGTATTGGGGCTATTGTAGGCAGTGTATTTTTCCCTTGTGTGTTTTGCCGTCGGAATTAGATTTAACTGGTTTCTGCTGGTTAATCAACAATGTGGCAGAGCCACCAATTGCCTAAAAAAAGGTGTTTAAGGTGCTTTTAGGTCTTTTAATATTTGCCATATTTTTGTTTTTTTTTTCAATGGCACGCGGGCCTTTGATTTGGCTTTTGACATTTTTTTTTTTTTTAAGTGAATGTCCAGCTATACGTCTCTCCGAAACTGCCTCTAGTATAACCACTTCTTCTACCACATCATTATCACCCGGCACAACAGAGAGATCAACATATGATGACTCTTTTCCTGTAGGTGTGTTTTTAGGTACAGGCAAATCTGTGATTGTGCAAATAACATCTTCAAACACAGGCAATACAGGTACATGAATATGTTGTGTCTGAGTTGTACATTTCAACATATATTCGTTTAACAAAGCATGATTTTCTTCAATTTTAGCAGCCATTTTGGACAGATTCAAAGCATGAGTGACCAACCTATGGTCAAGCACCTCAAAAAGTTTTACCAGAGTTACTACTGAATTGTTAATAGCTGTCAGCGCTACTTCAAAATTGTTCGAATGTGTGGGACATGTGGGGAAGACAGGGCCCGTTGTTGTTGCGACTTCTTAACAATTCGGGGTGTGGGCATAACAAAGGAAGGTAGGCTAGAGGCAGACGAAGAAGTCGAACAAGCTAACTGTGCAGCTAATGTTTTAACTGCGGCTAGTTCTTCCATTATGGAAATTGGCGACTCGCACTGTCTAGCATAGATGGAAATGCCAGAGCGGTCACCAAGATCACCAAAGTCGATCGGATATGGAATTGGCGATAGCAACAGCGGTCTTTGGTATATTGACTGCACCCCATGGGCTCTTAATGAGTTGAGTATGGTTTGATCCGAAATTCCCCTACAATTATGAGTTGCCATTGAGGGGGACTCCAAAGTGCAATTAGGGACCTCCCTTGAATGGGAGCTAGGCATGTCTTTTCTAAGGCTCTGTGTCGGTGCTAAATCAGTGTTTGTTTGATGATTAGACATAGGCACTTCCGTGGTCTTTGTGGGTGCAACACACGTGTTTGGGGGAGCACCAAGTTTGTTCCCTGCAAGGGATATGGGCATATGAGTCTTCAGATTGTAAATCGAAAATGCCATAAACACACCACTAAGGCCACTAAGGCTTACCTTTAAGAGATCACTACTTGTCCTTATTCCGCCAGCAATGCGCACGGACCGCTCGGACGCTTCGGCGAAGCGGCAAAGCGGTACTTACGAGTACTTGATCGTGTGCGCGCACGCTGTGCGCGGGTAAACAGATTGAAATAGCTAGGCAGCCTGGGATTTTTCTCATGGGCCAATCCCCAGAGTTTAAGGCGGGTTCAGCTAAATGTCACTCAAGCACAGTGTGAACGCTCATAGAACGCTAGAAGGCAAAGAAACAGGCATCAAACAGGCGTTAAAGTTGCAGCATTGATTACAAGTCCAGCTGCAGAGTTCACAGTCACCTGTTTGTTGGATTCCTTCCTGCTTGTGAAGTCCTCAATACGGCAATACAGCAGCAGCCAAACAAGGAGCAAAAGTTCCAGCTCACACGGCAAAGCGGTACTTACGAGTACTCGCTCGTGTGCGCGCGTGCTGTGCGCGAGTAAACAGATTGAAATAGCTAGGCAGCCTGGGATTTTTCTCCAATCCACACAGTTTAAGGTGGGTTCAGCTAAATGTCACTCAAGCACAGTGCGAACGCTCATAGAACGCTGTTTGTTGGATTCCTTCCTGCTTGTGAAGTCCTCAATACGGCAATACAGCAGCAGCCAAACAAGGAGCAAAAGTTCCAGCTCACACGGCAAAGCGGTACTTACGAGTACTTGCTCGTGTGCGCGACATGTGTCATTAACTGATCAGTCTAGGCAAATCCTGCATATCTGAACCTGCAGTAATGGCGGGATTTGGAATCACTCCCTCGGTTTCAAGTGATACACGGGCTGTTGTCATGCAGCGGTTTTAGCACGCACATTCCTTACTTTTCTCTATTGTAATGGCTGCCATTACAAACCAGAACAAAGTAGCCTTGATGGATAGACTAAATACCCTGGCTCCCCAGAGCCAATCTGTGGCAAATAAGTGGGGCATAGGAGCTTAACGTGATCAACAATGATTAAAAGGGCAGCAGCAGTTTCCCTGGAGGGGGTGTCCACAGCAGAGTCCATCTATCTTGGGGAAAGGCTACAATTTGTTCCTGAAACTAGGACGCTCTAGGTCCTGACCAAACAAAATAAATAAACTGGGATTGTGCAGACAAGATTTACTATACGTGAGGAAGGGGTTGAAGGATATCTCAGGTGTAACGCGCTTGTCTTGGTATCAAGACATGTTCGAATCTCGATCTCGTGCTTAGAAACCACGCACTGCTATTAAGCACATTATAAATTAACAATATATATATTTTTTAAAATACATAGAACTAAATTGTATGCTTGGATGAATGCTGGGTGAAACATGTAATGCATAGGTAGGAGAAAACATTGTTTGTACAGAATAAAATACATGTTCACTTTATGTGAGACCTGAAACAATGAAAGATAAAAGCGTCAACAGGAATTGTAGCTGCATCTCTTTGTGGCAGTAGATGTAATATGAACATTACCCAGATGTGTAGCCTATCCTGAGCCTACAAGGGTGGGGGCAAACATGCATGTCAGATTGTTTGTGTCACACACTGCACATGCAAGTACATGTACTTGAAACAGACTCTTATGTCACGTTAAAATCCCTTCCGTATCCGCTACGTGACCTCCTACGTATCATTAAAATCAACTGCTTCAAAGGTTCAGGAGTTAAAAGTGATGGGTACGTGTATGTGACGCCACATTCACTGGACTGGAACGGGGGCCACGTGTCCATGTCCTGCGTAGTGGCAGGATGAAAGCGGGTATTGCCAGGAAAGTTCTGACCCCGGGTCCAACTGTCAAAGGGAATGACGTATGCCAGGATGCCGATGTGCTTGAAACCAGTGTGCCCAAGTGTGTTGCGTCTAGGACATGGAGGTGCAGGGGTTCCCACCCCCCACCCCCCAATGACAAGGAGACACGTAGTGGCATCTTGATAGCCTCTCATATTCCTCTGGTGGCCATACATCAGACATAACTTGTGGCCAAGATAGTGGCAAGATGTGTTGGTGAGATGACTTTTTCCGTCAATCAAAAAAAGTGCAATACGTACAAATGTCACTCTAAAGGGCAGTACCTGCTCTGGCAACCACCTGCGGACTCTGCACACCGCCACCAGATCTCCCGGGAAGGCACATTCCCTCTGCAAACAGGATACAGTCAGCAGGGGGACGTGCCAATCAATACCACTCCCTGAGGCTTACTTGCTATGCATGCGGGAGGGCCAGAATTGTGCTGTCCCGCGCAATCTAAATTAAATTAAGTAAATAAATATGGGCGCTTTGGAACACAATTTACTTGCTCTATAAGCGCCTTGCAAATACACAATACATAATTACACGGGGACGCGCGGGAGCGCCCAGAACTAGGATATAAACTTGCTGTATTCCAGCCAGTAAGTCCAGTGTGCCTTGCATGGCAGGGCAGGCAAAATGTCCTGTTGCCTCGCATGGGCAATTATGCAATGCTGTGGGTGTACTCCAAACAATGGGGAAGCGTGGTGGCAAAAGCCAAGCCCAGGAGTGCTTCCTGCCTCCTTGGAGCATCCGAGGGAGCACTCAGGTTTGACTGGGCCTGTCCCCTTGCTCCTCCACAATCGGAAGTAGGGCAGCAGTCTGTCAGCCATTATGGACGAGCCTCCACTCAAACAACCCCCATCTTGATTCTAACGGTACTGTTTCTTCACTCTACCTCTGTCCCCCAGGCACTGCCTGTCTATGGCCCTTCACCAAAGTGCCCCTTTCTCCTTTGCCATCGGCGATGAATCTGTCAATCACTTTCTTTTGAATTCAGCGAGTAACAGGCCTGCATAGTCACACGGCAGGCAGCATATGGCATGTGATCAGCCGGGTAATTATCTACGTACATATAATCCAGACACCAACTGTATAGTCACTTTAGCACGAACAAAGATAGCCCTCTGGGGGTCCCTAATAACTACATCTTGGATGGCGTAGCATTTTGATAAAATCAAATAAAAAAGAAAATTCGAAGTGTCAGAATCAGCATTGCCAGTCTGCGTCGGAGCCTTAGGGGCAGCGGTATAAAATGGTCCTCCACATGAAAGGTCAGTGGGAGGGAAGCTTTACTCAGCCCGCGGAGGATCAGCAAGGCAGGAGAACTGCCTCCTGAAGTGGGGCGCAGAGCGTCTGTTCCCTGAACTCGCACCCTGTGGAATATGTAACATTGACGGTGTGGTCCACTCACCACAAAAAACACAGGGTAACATAGTTATGCCTTCAGCAAAAGCGTATTATTCATATAGATGCACATATTATAAAAGAACCAGTACTCCCATAAGCCAAGACCGGGAAAGTGCCTAGCGTGCTACCAGCCACTGTGCATTATGTGGGCTCCACATTGGCCCCACAAGCAGGGGTGGACTGGGAATCAAAGGAGTGCCTGGAAATATGTTTCACTGTGGCCCCATAGTACGCAATGTGATTTCTTTCAAATAAGAACATTTGGAAATAAAACAGGCAACCACACAAAAGAGGGCCACTTGGATCTCTCGAGAGTTCCCTGTAGGCCAGCCCACACCTGCCCGCAAGCAGTACATCTGGACTTGCCGTGGCGCAAGAGGGGTGCCAACATGGCACTTCGATTGAGGCGTACGTTCCGCTTTTCTACGGTTTTGGTTTGCGCGTAAATCAGCAGCATTTCATTTGGAGGCTGGGCAGAAACTGGATAACAACCAATTTATAAAAGGCGTGGGGTACATACAAGGAAACAAGGGTACTCTGAATAAAGGCGGAGAACAGAAAGGGTCGGAGTGTGAAAAGCGGGTGAGCAAATTGCAGTCAGATATCTGGCTGACGTCATCTGCCGTTGCAGTTTATGTGGGATGATTCTCCACACTTTTTCGTAAACATGTGAAAAAATGTGCCATTTTATCTCACACTCACAAGAAAAAGAAACACATAATTTACAACTGTCCAAGTGAAAGTAAGCAAAGCAGAAATATCGCAAAAGATGCACACAGTGAGTGGCAATCATGCAAATTAGGCAAGGACTGCATTCAAGAGTAGCCTGGCCATGGCAAATATGCACAATTGCACCAAATCTCTTACTGCAAAAGTAGAGCAAGGCATTTAACCCCTAAAATGCCTGCCAGCAGGTGCTCCAATCACAAACTGGAGAATGGGGACCAGAAAAGGGAACAAGTTATATGTCACACACATTGAGTGATACATTTCCAACCA
Organism: Ambystoma mexicanum; assembly: GCF_040938575.1. Classification (NCBI taxonomy): domain Eukaryota; kingdom Metazoa; phylum Chordata; class Amphibia; order Caudata; family Ambystomatidae; genus Ambystoma; species Ambystoma mexicanum. Next base: position 482,765,533 of record NC_090921.1, read on the forward strand.
ATCAGGAGACAGACCACTTTATAAAAGCACAATAGCAAAACAAAAGAAATGATGGGTGGAACGTTTAGAATTAAATCTGAACTTCTGGCATTGCTCTGGGTAACGCACTTGCCCCCCCCCCCTCCACCCCTCAGACCAACGTTCTTCACCTGCTAAGCCATTACAAAAGGGGAAAGAAAATATGCAAATCGGGCTTGGTTCCCACCCCCAGAGGGGCAGTCAAGTTGGTCACATCCCTTATGCACAAAACCACAGGTATCCCCAGACATGTTTGGGCATATTGGGCATCAACAGTGAGATGTATCTTGTGTGCTTAGGCCCAGCAGGCACAGGACTGACTCCTGGGCATACCTGTACCAATTGGGGTGTGTAACGGTTTATTGAGAGGCCACACTCAACACAGGGATTTCCTTCCCTCCCACTCAAGAAGTCATGCAACAAACTGTTTATCAGATTATGTTCTTCAATCCTATCTCCAATTCATCTAATACACCTCGGATCCATCCCACTGAGATACCAATGAGCCAGAACCAGGCTGGTGTACGGGAAATATATTCAGGTTTATTTGGATTGGATGTTATGAAACTTGCACTGAAATGTCAAACACCACTTTATACATAGCACAACATAATACACTTCTCTCAGCATAAATACATCACACAGGTAGTTGAAAAGAACACAAATCATAATTCTATACTTTCTACAAATTTCACTTCTATAAATAATTAGAGGTGGTCAGTGAATACATTTATAGATGTAATTCTGTGCAATTTCTATTTTCTTGTGTGCTTAAAAGGCTAGCAGTTTATGTTTTTTACAAATGTGTGCAAATGCACTTTCGTTTTATAATGCCTTCAGGAGACATGGTTACTCGATCCGTTGTTACTTGACGGCTATACCATATATCAAGCAGATGCCAAGCGTGGTAGCAGTGGACGTCCTTTTGGGGGTTTATTAATTGGGATTGTGAACTCGATTTTGTCACATAAGATTAAGTCCAAAGCTGAGGAGCAGCTACTGGCGGTGGAAGTCGAACTCCATGACGACAGAGGCCCGGGACGGTACTTGTTAATTAATCTCTATAACCCCCCAGGAGCACGGGCTCGGGATCTGTTACAGGAAGCGATAGAAGATCTGTTATCATCTTGGTGGCTAAAAACAGGAAATGTTGCTGTAATGATCATGGGGGACTTTAACTGCCATATGATTGATGAAACACGCTTACCCCCTAATCCGGACCTTAACAGTAGGTGCGTTATGACCCATGAGAAAAGAGACGCTGAGGGACAGGGCTGGCTACAATTGCTTGGAGCTTGGGACATGGCCATGATAAATGGCCGAACTTTGGGAGACCGGCCGGGGAAACCCACTTGGACAAATGGAAAGTCGGTCAGCACATTGGATTATATATTTATGTGCCCGGAGCTGCAGACAAGAGTAGTGGATATGACTGTCGGGCGCAATGAATGGAGCGACCATGCATCACTGCAGTGTACTTTAAATATCCCATTATACCCGCAGATGTCTTCGAACATGGGCACTATCCAAACTAATGTGACAGGATCCAGAATTGTATGGTCAGAAAGAAATGTCACCATGGCCAAAGAATCACTCGAAACTATTGCAACCTTGGGTATCCACGATTTTGAATGTATGTCGATCAATGAGATTGAGGATTGGATATCCAGATTCTCATGTAAACACGCAGTGGCAAATAAGAGATCAATGCTAAAAATAGGGGGAGTAATACCTCCATTTAACAGGGAAATTAGGGATGCCAAGAGAGGACTAAGAGCAGCTACTCGCAGATTGAAATTGATGAATCTACCTGGATCTATGTATCGTGAGAAAATAAGGAAAATCAAAAATCGATATAGAGCAGAGATTAAAAATATCAAGACCAGTGAGAAAAATAATAGGTACCAAAAACTAGTGCAAACTATCTGCACTAGAAATTCCCGTGGTATCTGGGCACTCCTAAATGAGAATAGGGAGAAGACTAAAGGTCCCTTAATTAATCCAATAAGTAGGGAGGTGTGGGAAAAATTCCTATTGGAAAGGAATAGTGGAGGGTCAGAAACCCCAAAGAACCATGGGGTAATAGTACCCCCACGTCCGCCTTTTTCTGTCACTCCTGAGGCAATATTGGAGAAGATAGCTGCCCTCAAGGCATCTAGAGCACCTGGCCCTAACGGCCTGGCTAATATAGTGATCAAGAGCCATCCTCTATTTTGGGCAGATCTGCTATCCCTGCTCTTTAAGAAAATCCTAGAGCAGGGGACAATACCTTGCTCCTGGCAAACTGCCATTTTGATACCTGTATTCAAAAAAGGTAACCGCATGGAGCCTAATAACTACAGATTACTATCTATGTTAGATGTCTCGGGCAAGCTTTTTTCCTCATTAGTTCTCAGTGAGTTACAGAGATGGGCGGATAAGTGTAACATTCTTAGTAGATTCCAATGCGGGTTCAGGCGAGATTTCTCCACTTCCCACAATCTTCTGGTTATGGACATACTTCGCTCACGGGCGCTTAGTAAGGGACAGCCTCCGCTGTATGCTCTATATATCGATTTCCAGGCAGCTTTCGATACCATCCCTCGAATGAGGCTATGGGCGAAACTAGAGAAATTGGGATGCCCGCCCGGCTTGCTCTACTACCTAAAATTACTACATCACAATACTTCGGCCTGCCTTAGACTTGATCAGGAAGGCAATCTAACACGTAAGGTAAACCAAGATAGTGGGGTAAAGCAGGGATGTGTTACCGCACCCCTAGTTTATAACCTCTATGTATACGACATCCCTGTAGCCCTGAGCGAGGTTAACAACTGTCCCCCCAAAGTTGGTAAGATACCTTGCATAGTGTTAGCTTATGCAGATGACCTGGTGATTTTCGACACTACCATAGGCGGTTTGAGACGCTCTGCTTCCGCCCTGTGGGACTATGCGAAATTAAATGGCCTGAAGATTAATTTGGATAAAACAAAGGTCCTAAGATTCACTAGGAAAAAAACAACACGGGTAAATCTGATAGTACATGGAAGCATCATACCATATGCCCCTTCGTATCGTTACCTGGGCATTGACATTGAGCCCCTCGGTGACTACTCACTTTGTAGACAAGGGCGGAGTATAAGAGCTTTGCAAGTTACCTCGCTTATCGCCTCGTTTACAAAAAAACAGGGCGGCTTTACTCTCTGGGGAACGCGGCAGCTCTATATTCAAGTAATGGCACCCATGATTATATATGGCCTTGATGCTCTGCATACGATGGATCTTGGATGGTTACAAATACTGGAGGGCAAGTTCTGGAGGCGGATTCTGGGTTTATCCCCAGGGGTGCCGATGGCCCTGATTAGATTAGAATTGGGCCTATTGTCCCTCAAAGCCATGGTATTGAAGAAAAGAGCTGGCTTCCATCTCAAGATGACAAATGGCCCTGCTAATCCCCTACTTTTTGTAATCCACCAGGAGGTGACCAAAAAATATTCTACGTCACCCTTACATAAAGACATGTCTACATTTCTCACTGATATTGGGAATATGGTCTCCAGGGAAACCCTTCATGCACTTGGTAAAAAAGTGGATCTATGGGATTGGCTTGAGAACTTTGCTCATCTAAGTACTCTTAGGTCCTACCAATTTATTAAATATCGCCTGTTTAGTTACATGAAGCCTCAAGCTTACTTATCCCTGTCTCCCTCCAGTAGACTCAGACGTTTTATCATCCTATTTAGATGTGAGCAACTACCGACCCTGTATAAGCGAGGCGCTTGGGAAAAAATTCCGGTTGATAAACGTATATGTCGCCTCTGTAAAATCACAGAATGTTTGGAGAAAGCTAGACATGTACTCACTGGATGCTTGTCACTGAGAGCCACGATTGTACGTCATCTGGGGGACTTTGTGCATGATCATGCGACCATACCTGAAATGCCCTTTTGGCTGTACTGTATCAATACCAGTAATATGCACCTATTCGTCGCATTATATAACATCTGGCAACAAGTTGAATTGGAACTAAAATGTGAACTGGAATTATCACAGGATGGATGAAGCCTAAGGGAGTGCATAGAGAATCCCTGTGGCAACAGTAATTAAGTGGGCAAATAGAACTATATAAAGGTTGCATGTATTGCAAGTATGATTTTATTAGTATATATGTGTATACGGTTCGAATTGAATATAATGTAATGTTTGTATTCTATGTAATTGTAATATGTAAATTATATGTGTAAAGTTTGAATTTATTTCATACTGTATCACATTAAAGAATTTGATTTGATTTATAATAAACACAGGGTGATTTAGTGTTTTGATTTTCAGACCCCCCCACTATGGTCTGGTTTGGGGAAGTCGGACGGAAACATTTGAATGATTTGGGGATTTGTTTGATTTCAGGCCCTCCTCCACTGAAAGGCCTTTGTTAGGGGAAAGTTGGACAAAGATATTGCACTGATTTAAGAACAAAGACACCCCTCTTCCTTAAAGAAGCCGGGGTCAACAGGACAAAAAGGATTACCCAATTAAATTATAAGCTATCGTTTTTCAGCAACCTCGGAAGCAAAATTTGTTAATTTCAATTTTTTACAAAAACCACTGCTTATAGTTCCAGCATATGGGGAATCAATTAAATTAATATCTGTAGTTAATTAGGCTAAGGATCTGCACAGTTTTTCCTGTGGCCCTAAATATAAAGAGAAACGATTTAAGACAAGCAGGCTCCCCCACTTTTTGGTTTCCGAGGGCTCAGTTCCACTTACATAGAAAGCCTCTGTTTAAAAGGTCAGGACAGGTGGATGTTAGGACTCTCTGGGAAGATAGGGCAAGTGGCTGGTCACTCCACTCTCAAGGATGGCTTCCCGCTGTCCACCATAGAACCCATTCAGCAATTTGGCCTTCCTAGCAATAGACCGCTCTACCCAGATGCACTCTCAGCAATCTACCCTGGTGTTTCCATGATGCTGTCAGATGTAAGTTGCACCAGCACTATTTTGATGGCAAATTTCAGCAGCTCTCTCCCTTCCCCCTAGTGCAGTCCCACTCATATAGCAGCAATTGCACGACCAAGTTTACAATCTTGTGGAAGAACCCTGACAGAGTTCTCGCAACTAGGATTGAACCGTTACCATTCTCGCTCCTCTTCACTCCATCCCCTCTCTCTATGAATTGGTTAAAACGTCTGGAGCAGACATATGGCAGCCCCATTTGAAATCCCCATTCATTCTCCTGTCAAATATTTTGCAAAAATTAGTTTTGTAGTAAAGCTTTATAATTTTACTTGCAACTGCCATAACATATATATTTTCCTTTTCAGTTAATCATGGGGAATTAAATAAGATGACAGCCAGTTCCTCACCATGTTGCATGGCATTTGGCAATTTTTGTCATTTTCACAGAAAGCATAACAGTTATGAAAATGTAATTTCCTGCCCATATTCCTAATTTTACCCTTCACCAGTTCGCCAACTCTTACATTCAGAAAATTTTCAGATTAGCCAGGAACCCAGTTTAACTGATCATTACAGTTCCTTAACTCGTAGGTACATATATTTTATATTTCCAAATTCGCCTGGAAATTACCTACAAAATGGTACATAAATGAGAGAAAATCTGTCTTAGGCTTGTGGAAAAAAGGTCTAAGTTATAATAGTCCTTTTAAATTAATTGTAAATCTGCAAGCTCAGCAAATGGGAGATCTGCTTCATCCAGCCATCTGTCCCGATGGGATAGCCTGTGACCAGAGTCTTTATTTTTGTGAGTCTGTTTGAAGTTGGTTGTTTGCTGTTTGAAGTTGTAGCCCCAATCTTGACATGTTTTAGCCATGCTCCAGCCAAGGGGAACTGTCCTGCTATCACAACGTTAAGATCCAGCAAGTCTGGGGAACACTGGGTTTTCCACACCTTTAGCAGGACACGCTTTGTTGCAGTTGTAATAAGATGGGGGATGTAGCATCCAGATTTGAAGTGGGAGGATTTCTTTGGGAACTTTGCTCACCCACAAGCCAAAAGGGCTTGCCTTGGGCCAACAGGAACTTTTTCATGGAAACAAAGTGTGCTTTTCAAATGGTACCACGGGTATATTTTTTCACATTTAAACTGCAAACACCCATGCACAAGCATGTGCTGCAAACTCTCATCTCAGAACAGGTTATCATGCCATGCTCTTACTGGAGAGGAGCGCCTGCTACCTTTTTTGAAACCCATGCACAGCTGTTTTTGTGTCAGTGTATGCAACTCCTGTTTTTCATGTGAAAGTGACCTTTGATTCCTTCTTCTTTTGTGGATTAAAATGCTGTTTTTCCTTTAGTAGTGACAGGTAGGACTTATCCACATGGCTCTTCAATTTTACTTGAAATAGACACATACAAAGCTGTTTTTGTGTGAGTGTTGAGAAATCCTGCTTTTCAGGTGAAAGTGACCTTCATTTTGTGGCCTTTAATTGCACCCCACATGCACCCACATTCTTCCATGACTCTTTGGTGGGAAAGAGCAGGGCATAGTGGGGTTTCAGTAGGCACAATTGTCTTCATTACTGCGTGGGCACTTCAACCTCCTCTTCCATCTTTGGGTTGGAGGGTGTGGCACTGCACCACCTTTCTCCCTTCATTAGGGAATGGGCACTCCAGCCTCCCTTTCACTCTTTGGGTTGGAGGTTGTGGCAAAGAACCTCCTTTCGTCCTTCATTTCCGGGGTCCCTGGTGTTCTCACCAGACACCCCCTCTTCCCTCCAGGCTGGAAATTAAGGAGGTTAGTTCTCTAATATTAGAAATAAATAAAAGGTTCAGTTCCTTTTACACATATATTTCCACAGAAGATTTACATAGAATGGACAACAACAGCATACAAATATTAAAAGACTTTTTTACCAGTTCACAAAACACATTTTATTTCTTTTCTTTCTATTCACCATGAGCACGAAGTAAATTACTCCCTGATATATTCATCATAGTTTCCATCCTATTTTTTAACCTACCTTTTCATTCTTCAGAGGATTCCGAAGCTTGACTTTCATTTGGCTCCTCAATCAGTCGTAAAGCATGTCTAGGGTGACAGATTTTCAACTGAATGATGTGGAACAATTTGTATTCTGACTGTTGTCCTTTTGGTATTCAAATCTTGTAGGCAACAGGTGATATTTGATCTACAATTTCAAAGGCACCATGCCAGGATGGGAGGAATATCTGCTCCTTGGCCTGACTCCATTGAAATATGCACAGGTACACTTTGTCCCCTACCTCATATTTTTTCTTGGTGGTCTTTAGTTCATAACAGGTCTTCATTCCTTTAGCCGACTTGTCTTAATTTTGCTGAACATAAGCAAAAGCAAGCTGGGGGTACTGCCTTAAATATTGCACTCATGTGTTCATGAGTAGTGGACACATCTATCAGTGTTTGCTCCTGAGCCCTTTAGAGCAGATGCTGAGGTAACTCCATTTTTCATCCGGTCATGAGCTCAAATGGAGAAACATTTGTTACACAGGATGGTGTAGATCTAATAGCTATCAGGACAAGTGGTAATCAGATGTCCCAACTGGGCCCAGAGTCTGCTGTGAACCTCTTTAAGATACTCACAATGATCTCATAGTTGTATCTCTATACCCCCGTGCTTGAGGCCAGGTGGTAGGCAATGTGGACTTTTCTTTTTACCCCTAGAATTGTCCACATCTTCGCCATCATCTCACTGGTAAAATGGCTTCCTCAGTCAGACTCAATCCTTTGTGGGTGGCCAAAATGAGAAAAGATATGGTTGATCATTAATGCAGCAGTTGTCCCCACCTTACAATTCATGTCTTGAACACATTGTACCAACTTTGTGAACAAGCATGTCACAGTCAACATGCACTTGTTCCCTCTAGAGAAGCGAATCACTGGCCCAATGAAATTGACTTTCAAATCTGACCAAGGCAGTGCCATTTCCCCTTTCTGTAGGGGAGCTCTGTGTGTGAGTGAAATGGGTTGTAATTGAGCACACACAGATACCCCTTTAGGTAAGTGTTGAGCTACTAGTAAATGTGCAGCCAGTAAGCAACCGCACGCAAGATTTCTAATCTTGTGTGAAACCCCCTATGACTGGCAGTGGCTGTGTCATGGATGTAATTCAACTTCACGCTACGAATGAGGGAGGTACCATCCATTGGTCGAAGCTAGATAGGGTCTCCTTACCAACACACCATTTGGATCCGGAACATCTTCGAAAACTTCATTAACACCCTGAGAGCCTCTATACCGGTATAATCAGACTGTCTTAAAGGAAAGCTCACAGGGTCTTTGATGTGCCGATAACATTTCGGAATGATTGGGTCCTCTTTCTGTGCAGTGATCAAATCTCTATCATGGGCATCTTTACTCCACCGGACAGTCAAGAGTTCTCTATTTGCACACGTGTGTGACCCGGTGACAGCAGCAATTTGGATTTCCCCCAGCAGGGATTCAGTTTCTATCAAATCCCACTGCAGAGCTCTGGTTTTAGCCAGCTGATGAACTAGGCAATTCCCAGTCTTATCAAGCCCCTCTATCTTGGAATGGCCCCTTATCTTCTTCCAATAGATGGTTATCTCATTGGAGGTCACCAGATCACCATTTGATTGGATCAGTTTGGCATGCTTTAGGGGTTTGTTGTTAGCACAAAACATGCCTCAATTTGGCCAGTTAATCAGGTGTTCTACGTACCCATTCCTGACATAAACAGAGTCAGTGGTTATGACCAGTTCATTGAGTTGGTGGTGCACTGCAGTGAGAATAGCTTGATGAACGGCAATGAACTCTGCAACCTAACTACCTCAGGGTCCTATTTTATAACCAGCTCAGGGTTCTGGGGTATCATACACCCAGGAATTCCCAATGCCAGCCACCAGTTCTTTTTCCCCATTGTTATCAACATGGTAGGAGCGCCCATCCACATAAAGTGTGGGTATCCCCTGACATGTGTCTTCTTTATAGATCTTGTGTGGGGAAGCTAAGTATACCTCCATGTAGTTGTTGGTCATTAGACTTTCGTCCTCGAGACAGTTTTCCTGAGCACAATCATGCAAGACTGCCAACCCTTGCACTAGGGGACTCTTCTTGTTTTGGCCATATCTGACCTCCACAGGAAAGCCTTGCATGGACAGGATCAAAGAAGTAATTCTGGAATTACTCACATTCCCCACCCAGATTCTGTCACGTAGTAGATATTGCAAGGGTTGGTGAGAAGTCTTGACAATGATGTGATCCATTTGTATGAATGGGAAGTCATTTTTCAATGCACACAATTTTTCCAGGAGTGCCTTCTTGCAGTCATTGAAATATTCCTCCACAGAGGGCAAAGTCATGCTCACGTACAACATTACTTTGTTGACCTTGTGGTGCTTTTGATGCAACATCGCTCTTAGGCAAGTATCTGAGAACAATGTCTGCAAGAAGAACTCCTTGTTCTTTATAGGGTAAGCCAGACAAGGATCCTGGGAAATGATTATTTTCAGTTGTTTAACTGCCTTGGATTGTTCTGGACCCCACTCCCACTTGACTCCTGCCTTTAATAATTGGACCAAGGGTTGAGTGACATCTGCGTGGTTTTCAGTGAACTTCTGACTATAATTATGGAGTCCAGAAAGGCTTATTAATTCTCACAGTGGTAGGGTCTTTTATTTTCAATAAGGCTTCCACCTTCATTGGCTGGGGATTAAGACCTTCAGGGGTGATTTTTTGCCATAAGAAGTTCAATCAGGTCTTACACCAATGTGCCTTCTGAAAGGACAGTTTTGCTCTGGCTTTCTGCAACTGGGTTAGAACATAGCAGATTTCTGTTATATGTTCCTACACAAATGAGCCCTTGATCAAAACATCATCCACATATACCAGTTTTACCCTTTTGCCCAAATTGGGCATGTCCTTATGTAGGAAGATGTTGATCTCATTGCCGGAGTTTATGTATCCTAAGGGGGTTTGGGTCCATGTGTACTGCTGACCCCTGAAGGTAAAGGCAAGCTTGTCCAGGCCTTCCCTACTCACAGGTACTGTCCAGTAACCTTTGGTCAGGTCAATGGCGGTGTACACCTTTGACCCTTGAATCTGGGCCAGCCCCTGTTTAATGTAGGGAAGGGGCCACATTGACATGTGGACCCATTTGTTCAACTCCCTCAGGTCTGCACATAGTCTCCATTGGCTGTTTGACTTGAGTATGCCCAGTACCAGGTTGTTGAAGGTACTTTAGATCGGATGAATTATCACATGGGATTCTAAATTCGTAACAATCTTTGTGAGTGATTCCATGGACTCGAGAAGTAACCAGTATTAATATACAAATACTGGAGCTTGAATGAATGAAGATACGTCCCCTGTCATTTGAGTCTACTCAAAAGATATCTTGGAATTCCAGGAAGACCTCTTTTAGCTTTCGTATTTCTTCCTTCGTCTTTAGGCAGTAGTGACCTCAGATGTTGTTGGAAACACATTTTAAGAGAGTGGTAGTATTATCAGATGGTCTTTTCAAGGTATGTGTCGTGTTACAATGGAGTGTGAAGCAGTTCCTTCAAAATAAGGTCTTGAGGGAATCAATTGGAGTTTATAGAGAGTGTGCTGTAAAGTAATACTGGGATCTCCTTCTGGCGATTGCAGATATAGTTTTGCAAATTTATATAATGACTCTCTTCGCGATTGGAACACTGAGAACATTTGAAAAATCCACTGCTCTCTCAAAGCTCAACTCAAACAGAAGCTATTCAAACCCCAAATCTACCTCAAGACATAGCTCCAAGAAACCTGTCACCTTGTCTGACAAAATTTCACTATTTCTTTACAAATTTGACCAAATGCTAAAAGACTTGATAAACTAGGAACTCAACAAATGCATCCACTTTATCAGCACTAGCAATGAAAGAAAGCTACCCCATTCAAACCCCACTGTTCTCCTAAACTATGACTTCGACATAAGCTCTATAATCTATAGCACTCTCACATGGCCTGGGTGCAACATAATTCTTACAGGCATTGTTGAAGTCCTCGCTTGAGAAAGTGACTGGGTTGCCAATACATGACTGGTGGTGTTCATAGTGCTCTTTCAGGGCAATATCTAAAGAGTGCAGTATAGATTACAGAAATTATCTTGAGAGAGTTATGTAGACAGTGGAGCAAGCTTCATATTGATAGTTCAGGTGAGTTTGCAGAAATCCTATTGGAGCCAAGTCTTTAGGCAGTAGTGACCTCAGATGTTGTTGGGAACACATTTTAAGAGAGTGGTAGTATTAGCAGATGGTCTTTTCAAGGTATATGTCGTGTTAGAATGGAGTGTGAAGCAGTTCCTTCAAAATAAGGTCTTGACGGAATCATGAATTGTGTTATGGCGAGCTGTGATGGTCTGAGTTTGTTGAACTACAGTCATGTCTTTAGAGAGTGGTGGGATTTGGGCTTCTGCTAATGCCACCTTTTGAGAAAAATAATGAATTCTGCAAAGGTTCTGTTGGAGTGGTGTCTTGTAAGAGTCTGGCCAACTATAGAAATCCCATTGGAGCCATAATTTTCGAACTACTAAGAATTTTGATAGCTTGCACAAACCAAATCCTGAGAGTGTGCTAGTGCATCTTGAGCTTCTAGTCTGCTTTTACTTGGTAAATCAATGACACCATGCCTTGATATTGTCACTGAGTGGGATGAGTGAGGTGCTTTTTGTGAAGGCATTGGCGTGTCTATTGCTGCAGTGGCATCGTGAGAGAGGTGCCCAGAATCCATAGGTTCTGCTGCTTTAAGAGGTGAAGTTTGCATATGCTCATCGGAAGACACATCTTTATAATATGCTGGAATTAGCAAGGCTTCTGTTGAAGACACACTTTGAAAGAGTGGTTTCATTTGTATGGGTTTTGATGAGGCCATGTCTGCATTCACAGCATTATTCTTCTGAAATTATATTTTGAGAATGCAGTAACGTTGAGGAGATTTTGTTAAAGCTGCATCTAGAGAGAGCAATACAGTTTGTGGATTTTATGTTAGAGCTGTGCCTTGAGAGAGTGGATAATTTCCAAATATTCTCGTGCTGATGGCTTCTTAGTGTTAGGTCATGGAAGACTAGCAGAGTTTGAAGAGAATTCGATTGAGTCACATCTCGAAAGGGGTGGAGTCTCTTAATGTTTGGAAAAGTAAGGTTTTTAAATGTTGTAGGAGTTGAATCTTTAGAGACTGGTGGTATTAATAGCATTTGTGTTGGTGCCCACCTTCAGAGAGATGGGACATGGGTGCCATTGTGGCTTTGGCATGACACCCTTGAAGACAGTGGTGATGCTTGGAGAGGTTTTGTTGGAGAGACTTCTCAGGAAGGTAGGGCTATTTAAACCTGCTTTGTGGAGAGTGGTGTCACAGTGAAATGACATTTACAGAGTCACATTTAAAGAGGTTGAAAAACTACTGAGTGAGTTTCTGAAGGCCTTCATGAATATAGTAAGAAGGACCTCTCCTTAAGGATAAAAGTTGCAAATCCGGATGACCAATAAGGAACTACTCCTCCCCGGGGGAAACGTATTTTTCAGTGGGATGCAGTCGCTGAGTTACTACTGAAACAGTGAAGGACCACCCTATGAAGGGCCTTCTAGTAGTAATGATGATGTAATGATGGTAGAGTTTGTGGCAATTATGAAATTGAGCCTCCACAAACAATGGCTCTTACTTATTTAATGAATATACATATATCCCAACTTATGGAATTTCATCATGGTCATCAAACGTTTCTGTCTCTTCCCACAGTTCCATCTTACCCAAAACAAAAACTGAAGGCTATGTGTCAATAAATATTATTTATTTCTGCTCAGGCTACGGGCTAAAAGCAGTAAAGCTAACTTTGGCATTATGACTCATGTTCTTTTCTCCTGGGTGATCAATTGCCCACACTCAAATCTGATACTTTTTGGGTGGCTTATAACTTCGCTCCCCCTGGACGAATCCTCACCAAACTTTGCAAAAACAAGTATATGGCTTGCTCTGAATTGTAAAGTTTGGTGAGATTTGGTCTGGGGGGGAGTTATACGGGGTCCCAAAATGTCTTTTTTTCCCATAGACTGAATGGAGAAAACCTTTGCTCACGCCTTCAGCCTAAACTGCTAGACGGATTTTCAGCAAATTTGCGACAGGAACAGCGGTTTGGTCTCGAAAGTGTGCTTTTGTAAATTTGGTGGAAATCCATCCACTAGTTTTTTTTAAACGACCAAAAAGTTGGTCCAAAGATATTAGTGATATCTGGGTCCGCTCCACAGACACACTTCCCTGTTCGCTCTGCGGACAGGACACTGATTGGTGAATGGGCTTGTGTCATGTCCGCGGACAAGCAACGTATCCGCTGATTGGTTGGAGTGAAGCATGAGGTGTGTCACATTTTCCTGATGCGCCCGCCATGTAGGATCCGCAGATATCCGCGGACAGTGCATCGTGCAACAGAGCGGAAATCTAATTTTGGGTAGTGTGTTGGTGTGGAAGAGTGGCTGTAGAGGGTGGAGGAGTCAGAGATGGGTCAAATACTGTATTTGTTTTGGTGGAAGAAGGCCGTGATGTGATTACGGGGTCCGCAGTCACTGTGGTTGTCTGCGGACATACCAGACACTTACTGCACTATTGGGTAATTTATTATGCTCTGATGTATTGGTTTTGAGTAGTTAGCCGAGTATTGGGTGGAGAGGCATGCATTGAAGAGTTTGTGCATTGGCTGCAAGAACTGTCTTAGTATGTCAAGTAAAGTGGATAGGGCTTGACGTGGTTGTGTTATGTTTTTGGGTTGTGGTCAGTTGGCAGGTGTTTGCTTCCATGGGTGTGTTATGCTACGGTGGTTGTGGTCAGGGCTGAGAGTCTTGGGTGCATGGCCAAAGGCTGTAGGCCATGCACACTTCGGCCATGCACCCAAGACTCTAGGCCCTGGCCACAACCACAGCAGCATGAGACACCCACGCAAGCAAACATTTTGACTGTGCTATGTGGGTTGCATAGGGGGTATGCTTTCAAACGTTTGTGTACTGGTTGCCAGTGGTGTAATAGTATTTATAGAACAGTGGACATGGTGTTGCTATAGTTGGATTTTGTTCAGAATGTTGGTACCTAAGACTCTAGGCATTTTGTGTTGTAGTTAGTGGTCAGATGTTTGCTTGCATGGGTGTGTTATGTTGCAGTGGTTGTGACTCCAATCATTGTATGCTTATTGTTTGCTTTGTTGAGGCTGTATGCAGTGTTTTGGCCAGGCCATGCACCCAAGACTGTGGGCCCTGGCCACATCCAACGCAGCATAAGACACCCATGCAAGCAATCATTTTGGGTTGTGGTCAGTGGTCAGGTGTTTGCTTGCATGCGTGTGTTATGTTGCAGTGTTTGTGACTCCAATCATTGTATACTTACTGTTTGCTTTGTTAAGGCTGTATGCAGTTTTTTCATGGTATGGACCATTGGAGCAGACATTGTTTTTTCATTCTCTGTGATAAAAGAAAAGATCACATGTTAGTGTAGGTAGTTTGTAATGATTTATTGCATTGCATAGTAGACATTTCTGTACTTTATCGACCCTCATTGTTAGTACTTTAGAAGCACTATGCTTCAAACCAGTGTACTGTGCAATTTGCTCAGTTCCTGTGTTTGTTTGTAAAATCATTGGGTCTGTGGGAAAAAAGAATTCATGCAGGATTAAAAGAAACCTTTCTATGTTATGGTACAATATTTATGTGTGGTTGATTTCAGTAGGAGGAATTGAATAGGTGTATGATTTTTGGTTTGGAAGTGGTGGTACTTATTGTTGCAATTAGATACCAGTTGGTGTATTCTAATTGTTTATTTCCTGTTGCATTTTAGCAGTAATAATTTATCTACTTGGTTGTTGCAGAATTTTTGGGCAGTTAGAAACCTGTTGGCATATTCTAACTGTTTATGTCTTGTTGCATTTTAGCAGTATTCATTTATCTTTTTGGTTGTTGCAGAATTTAGGGGCAGTTAGATACTTGTTGGCGTAATCTAACTGTTGATAGTTTTGAAGTTGTTGAGGTTTTTTTTATACGTAATAAGTGTTGCAGAGTTTCCTTAGAAAAATGTATATTGCAGTTTTCTGGTTGTAGTTAGATACCAGTTGGCATATTCTAACTGTTTATAGTTTTTCACTGTTATATAGCTGTTGTCTTATTCTATATATTTATGGATTTAAAGGTTATTGAGGAGAAATTATGGATGTTTACACTCAGATTAGTGAATACATTTTGGTTTTGAGAATATTAAATAAGCGTTTACAAGATTTGCTGGTAATCTCTGTTTTAGAGCAATGGAAGTATCATTACACTCGGACCATACCCATTTCTTTTTTATGTATGCAGTGTAGTGACCTGCATTGGTTGTGGCTCCTGTGTGGTAGATTATGCCTAGCGTTGTGAAGGTTTTCTTACCAAGTGATACTTGTCCATGTGTGAATCCAGTCAGCTTGCAGTACATAATCTGCCATGGTGTGCATTTTGTACAAGTTGCTGAAATGGAATGGATTCAGTTAGGTATGGATACATACACAAAGTTTTCATTAGGGATTTGTTCCTGTGCCACATTGCTGCAGAGAGAGCATGTATGTTTCCAAATGCATGAAATCTATAAGATTTCATTTATAGGTATGTTTTTGTTTTCCAGTACTTGTAGTAAGTACATTAGAAATTCTTATGGATCTTCTTGTGTGTTTATAGTGAATCTGACCATTCCAGCACAGTAGTCCAATTCCTGCCTTATTCCAGAAACACTGTAGAGGCCGATTCATGGAATTAATGAGCGCTGAAATTTTCAGCGCAAGCGTGCGAAAGCGTGCGAATCGCAGTGCCAGTGCAAAAATCGCAGCGAAACCCGCGCACAGCGATTCATGGAAGTCTGTGTGCGAGGAAATTCCAGGATGTGTGCCAAAATTCTGCGTGGCGCACGCTGGCGCACACGTCTCCAAACAGCGTGAGCTAAGCACACAGCGAAATCGCACATAGCGAGGAACAGGGGGCGTGACACGTGGAATGGGGAACAATTAGTGAAAATGTGGGCATCACAGGGGAAGTACAGGAGGCAAGTGCGCGGAATGCCCACACGCACGTTCAAAACACGTATTCATGGAATCGAACGGGGCTAACGCGTGTGCCAAAAAAGATGCGCTAATCCGGAAACACGTACGCCAGCAGGAAGCAGGCGTGCGTGGACCCGCGCAGCATAAAAGTGCGCGCAAACAACAAACAAGCACAGACGCCAGGATGAATATACCATTCCTAGCAGCAGTGGTCGTGGGATACCGCAGGAGGAGGAGGAGGATAGTCAGGCCCAGAATTTTTACACTCAGAACCAGCCTTTTTGGGATGCCTGATGACCAGGTGTATGGGAGGTACAGGTTTCCACCTCACATAATACTCGACCTGGTCAGTGAGTGGGAGAATGACCTCACATCACCCACCCTGTGCTCCCAAGCACTCAGCCCCCTGCATAAGGTCCTCAATGTACTGCACTTCTTGGCCACTGGATCATTTCAACGGACAACTGCTATAGTGGGGGTGGTGTCACAGGCCACGCAGTCATGCTGCCTACACCAGGTCTTGGCCAACATGACTGCACGCCCATCAGTCCGCAGGCACATATGCCTGCCCAGAACACCTGCAGAAAGGCAGGCTGTCGTCCAGGATTTTTACGGGGTGGCACACTTCCCCAAAGTGCTAGGTGCCATTGACTGCACCCATGTGGCTCTACGTCCCCCCAGGGCATCAGAGCACATCTACAGAAACCGCAAGCACTGGTATTCCATCAACGTCCAGGTAGTATGTGATGCCAAGGGAATCATCACCTCAGTATATGCCAACTATCCAGGGTCCACCCACGACAGTTTTATTTACAGAATGTCAACCCTAAACCGGGACCTAGAAGCTGGGCGGCATGGTGATACATGGCTTCTCGATGAGTATAAATGCCACAGCACATGCATGCATGTCAGATAATGAGTAATGTCACAACCCCACTAATGATACCCATCACCACCTCCCCAGGGGACAGTGCCTACCCTCTGAGCACCCACATGATGATGCCAATTCGGAACCCCACCACGCCACCCGAGGTAAGATACAACACAGCCCACATGGGAACCCGGGGCATAGTTGAGCGCACATTCAGAGTGCTCAAGTTACGCTTTCGCTCCCTTGACCGTTCTGGCGGGCCGCTGTTATACGCTCCCCCAGTAGTGTGCAGGATCATAGTGGCAGCATGTGTCCTGCACAATGTTGCAACACGCCGGGGCCTGCCCGTGGACATGGTGGTGCCCCCACATCCCCAACCACATGCACACCCTCTGCGCATGGGAGGGGAAAGGACACGGGGTGAGGCAGCCCGTACGCAGCTGGTGGATAATTACTTCACCTAAAATCACACCCCTGTGGAGTGCACACAGCCCTGGCACATACCAGCTGACAATCAATGATGATGACATAAGGGACAGTCAACTGTCACAACCATACCAGCCTGAGATTGGTCACCTGGAAGCGTTACATTGTGTGCCCTACCTACACAAACACCACCAATGCTGTGTCATCAAAAGACACACTTCTATGCTGCAAAAATCATTACCCCCTTGCAAAATACAACATGACAACAGTGCCATGTCCCCCAACCACTCCCCAGCACCGCCACCCAACACACCATGGCATGTCATACTATGTGAGAGCAAACAAAGCAATCCCCAAAACATCACACAAGTGTCAAAGTACAGTGTCCTCAATGGAAACTGCCCACACACAATATGCTCCCAGTAATGTAGAACTAACAACACACATGACCAAATACTTACCAACAATACAATGCAGCTACACAACCTCAAACATAGCATAAACATGACAGTACCAAGTTGAAGTAGTGGTAGTCTTACAACCTGATCATGCCAGCACATCGGCCACTTCCAACTGTACAGTGCTGCTGCCACGCAAATGTCCAAGTGCACTGCTTTCAACATGAACTCCATCTCCAAAGTAGACGGCCTTGTGAAAACATGAGGAATTAACCTGCAAATTAGGCGAAAGACATGGATGCACAAGCACATAGCAATATACCATGCAGTGTACAATTCAACAACAATATCCACTCGGAATGTATACACAGTATTGACTACAGACTGCCCACACAGCTCATGGGAGTCCTACGTCACCGTGTAAGTCAATGTCACTTGGGCACACCCTTTGCAAGACCATGGAAACGGGAAGCAGGAGGGGTGTGTGTCTCACGAACCCAAGCATCTAACCCAAACTCAGGACAAGCCTGCATGTGCCTAGCCGGAATACAGTGGATGCCCACGGGAGCCACACAAGGCAACACACTGCAACAAAAAAAAAATCAAAAATCAAAAATCAAAAATGGCCATGTCGGGGCCAGGGGGGGAGGAGGCCACCCAGGAGGTCTGAGGACAGGGTGCGCACCAACACCCACCTGTGTGGATGTTGGGAAAAAAAACACCTCCATGGGCTCATGGCCTGCACGGCTATGCCAATGTGAGAGAACTGCTGCTGTCGCTATCATCACCCTCTGCTGCTGCCACAGGAGGTGTTGCTGCCACAGGAGGTGGTGGTGCAATGGGAGGCAGCCCATGCAAAGCCCTGGTATGGTCCTCCATGGCAGCAAGCATGCGGGTGTGCAAGGTCTCGTGTTGGAGGATTATAGTGCGGAGATCACCATGCAGCACCTGACGTGAAGCACGGATCTCCTCCCGAGTTGCCTGCATCTCAGCTGAGAGCTGATGTTCTGTCCTCAAGTTAGTGGAAGCCTCAAGGTCAACAAGAGTCTCCCTGAGGTGATGGAGTTCTACCCTCAGGGCTTCCCTGTGGCCCTAGGACTCTATTGATATCGATTGGCGTAGAGTCTCCAGTGCCACCCGTCTGTCCCTGTTGGACGCCAACATGTCCTCCCTGTGTGATTGGCAAATGGAGTCTGTTTCCTGCTGTAGTAGCTCCATCTGCCTTTCAGGGGAAACAATAGAAGTGGCCACCCTCTCCATTGCTTGAGCCATCATCTCAACTGATGCTGCCTGTTGGGTTGCCATACCATAAATGGATTGTTCCCATGCGGCATTGCCTGGTGGCGTATGGCCACCGCGACGGCGGGCACCACACCTATTTGGGGCAAGGCGATCTGCACCTTGCTGTGCCGGCACTGCCTGAGGCTGCAGGACTGCATTCCCCCTCTGATCTGCTGGCCCAGGAACAGGATCAGATGTTGTGGAGTGTGACCCTGCATCCGTAACCACCAAAGGCGGACTTACCAACACTGACATCCCCATAGAGGGTTCTACCCCTGGTACAGGTGTGTTGGACAGAACAGAATCCCTGCCAAAAACACTTACCTGCGATGCCACATAGGTCTCATCATCCGAATCAGCACCTGAACAGAGGTCTGGGGAGGTGCACCCAGAGGCACCCCTCGACAGAATGTTCTGCAGCAAGATTGGGTTTTCACCCACCACCACACCACGTCCACCACTGGTGCCCGGTCGTGCCTGAGATTCCTCCTGGGTCTGCACCATCTCCTCAACCTCAACAGCATCAAGTGCGTCATCCCCTGCAAAAACATGAAAGACAAAAAAATGGAAACAGGCATTAGCACCATAGCGCACAAATAGGCCTGAAAAGCTACAGAACCAGTACATGATTTACACGATTTACACACGTCCCACATGACTATAACCCTCCCATGCATGCACTGTCACTGAGTTTGAAGGGGACCCAAAAGGCAGACACTGATGACACCTACATAGAAGAGCAACACATTTGCTGCATGCTGGGTAGCACTGCCATCACACATTGGGCTGTGAGTGGCATGTCCAATACACATACATGACACATGCCATCACACAGATGGCATGTACCATAGCCATGGTGCATTCCACAAGTACATCCATATGTCAGTGAATGATTACTGTCAGCCATCCATGTGAGATGGACATGATGAGATGAAAAATGCTACATAGTGTGACAAAATAGGCATGTGCCACACACTGCAAAACATCCAGTGTACAAAAATACAGTGATGGCAGGCCGATGTACACATCAATGGTTTGTCACTTCAACATGACAGGAAACACCTATCATGTTCCACATTCAAACAGGCCCCATAAATTCCTGTGATCAGGCCAATACTCAATTAGCCTGAATGGTCAAATCATTCATCTAACAAGGTAACACATGTGGTCCAATGTGGGGTTCATCAATGACAGAAGCATGTCACAAATGTGACAATAGGGCTGAGGAATGCGTAGCCAAAGTGGGAGAATTGAAACAAACAGCCTAAACGAACACTGAAAAATACAAACAATGTTGTTGCAAGATGCCACTTCAAGGGCAACTGCCGTAATGTTGAGCCAAATTACTAATGTGGGTAGAAGAGATACTGTCACACCCAAATCCAAGGCCGCTGAATGTTTTGGATGAAGCACATGGGTGACCCATACCACTCAGACACACACACCCTCACCTGGCACTCAATCAGAACCCGTCACCCAAAAAACATACACATGCATTACACACACATGCATGGGCACTCACCGGACAATGCTTCATAATCAGGTAGTCCTCCCACACCTTGGATCTGTTCCTCTGTGACGAAGGCCCCAGCAACAGACTCATGTTCAGTGAGTTTGTTGTCCCCTTGTGGAGACACACCGCCAGTCACCAGAGTAGGGGCATGATTTGAGGCCAGCTTGTTCTTTGCTCTGCGTTTCAGGTCATTCCACCGCTTGTAGCAATCATCAGCTGAGCGCCTCACAAATCCAAGGGCACTTATGCGGTTGGCGATGGTCTGCCAGTGTGCCTTACGTTGACCAGGTGTGGTCTTGCACCTTGCAGTCACCAGCATTTCGTGGCTATGTGCCGACACATAGCCCACAAGTGCATCAAGTTCCGTATCATTGAAGCAAGGCTTCCTTGAGGTACTGGAGTGTGTAGCTGTGTCTGGGGTCTCAGCCTGTCGTGCCAGAGCACCCTTCTTCCTCTTCTTTAAAGGTGGAGCAGAGCCAGAGTGGCTTACGCCGCTCTGGTCAGTAGGGGCAGAATCACCGGTGGACTGGATAGTAGGAGTGTGGGAATGCACAATGACCATAGGTCTTGATGCAGGCATTGGTTGCAGGGTAATGTTGGCAGGGGGAACGTCAGTTTGATGGACTGGAACTGACACTATCCTGGCTGGGAGAGTCAGAGCTGGGGCGGATGGTGCTGCAGCTGCCCCTGAAGCCTCCCCACCCTGCATACTTGGGGCAGCAGATGACATAGCTGCCCCAGATCCACATGGATTGGTGACAACAACTTGCACCACCACACGTGGCCTAGACTTGCTGACCTGGAAGTCAGCCAGGGAGTCATCCTGTGCCAGGTCAGGTGCCACAATGGGCTGGTCCAACAGGGGCTGAGCTTGGATGGTGTCAGCCACGTTTCCCTCAACCATGGGGGGGGGCATGGGTGTCCCTGATTGTTCCTCCACACATGGGGACATAGGGGCACCCTGCAAATCCTGGCCACATCCCCTACCGCGCCCACCACACCCACCTTTTGAGGGTCGGCGACCTTTGCCTCCCTTACCGCTTGGTCGCCTCCCAGCCATGGCACTGATGTTGTTGTGCGTATGGGAGTTGCAGTAAACTTTTGTCCTGGGCAATTGGGGGTCAAAGGAGTAGGATACCAGATGGAATTCGTTCCCTAGTGCTCTAACAAGGCTGTCTGTGACCCCTGGGGGAAGATGACGGGTCACGCAACGCACAGGCAGCCCAAAATCAAAAATAAACGTGCACGCAACCCCTCGCAGACCACGTGCGTGAAAAAATGAACCCGCACTTTGCTGTGGCACCCAGAAACACAAAAATAAGCGTACCCGTAATACACGCAGCCTACAATGACCTCTGAAGGGGAACGCGACACAAGGGGCAAGCACAGTTGCTAAGTACGTGCAGAACTCACCGTCTGCCTGGAAAAAGAACGTGAAAAATACACGCATGTGCACGTTGTCAACACCCCCGCCAAAAGAAGAATTGTACGCTATCTGAAGAGACAGGACAAAAGGAGAAGTGAACTCTGTTTGAGGAAACAGGCCAAACAAAAAATCAGAAAAGAGCTGTCAGAGGTAACAGGGAGTACGAACTAGAAACGCTGTGAAGTAATCGCGTGTGAACCAACAAGAAGTACAGATTTCACCCACTCACTCTCCACGAAAAGCACGTACAAGGAAATGGCGTCCTACACGCAGCTTTTAAACCGGCCCACACGTACACGTCAGAGATTCGTGTACGTGGGCGCTTTCATCCAATTACACGCGATGACACTCGGACGTGCAGTTTTTCCACGTGTGCTCTGTCGTCACGTGCTATGAGGGAAACGCTCGCGTGCGTAATGTAACTTACGCGTCTACGCGCTAAGGGCCTTTGGTCCAATGGAATCGCGTGCGTGTGCTGACACGCTTACGCGCTAAGGCCCTTTCCTCGAATTACACGCTGACGTGCAAGATTTTCAAGTGCCAAATCAATCCGTATCAAGCTGGCCACACGAAAACACACGGAAGACCATGCTCCTGCCCTGAAGGCCATTTTCCTGCCCCCCAGATCCCCGAGCACGCTCCCACCTGCCGTCTGCTGCTGCCTGACTGTCTGCTGCCCACATGCCCTGCTATTTGGTGCCTGCACATCAGCCATCTGCAGGGGTCCAGTTGCTGTGTCCACCCCTGCTGGAACAGAAGACTCCTGACTGGGATACCATCGCTCCACAGCCCAGCCCCAGGACCCAGTTGCCCACCCACGCCTGCCTCGGGGGTTGCCATGTCAGGGCAAACACCATCTGAGACCACTGGCGACCCCCAGCCAGAGGGGCAGAGGGCCACCAGCTTCAGTCAGAAGGAAGTTGGTGTCCTGGTGGAGCATGTTCTGGGGCATTATGATGCCCTCTTCGGAACATCACGTGCCAACAAGGAAGGACGGGATAGGATCTGGGACAACTTTGTGGTTGCCATCAATGCGGAGGGGTTGGCAACCCGCAACATCAAGCAAGTCAAGAAGCGCTGGGAGGACTTGAGGTCCAGGACCCTCATAAAGGCCCGGCACCTCATGGAGGGGGCCGGGGCAGCATGAGTACCATCCAGATGAGGGTCCTGGAATGCGTAGGCCCAGCGCTCCTCGCCCAGATCCTTCGAAGGCAGACCTGTCAGGAGTTGAGCGGTAAGTGGCCAAGCATTGCTGTGTGAGACAGGGCATGTTGCAGGGTGCTGGTTGTCTGATACTTGCCTGTAAGTGTGACATTGGCCATGTGCGTATGTGTGTGTGCAGGGACATCATGGTCATGCATGTGAGAACAGTAATGTGTGAACCACATGGTTGGTGCATGTGTTACAATGCAACATGCGGAGCAGCATGCGGAATGCACACATTAATGCATGCCTGTCTCTGGTATTGGACATGGATAGGGTGTGAGAGATGGGTGCTGCTGTCATGGACATGTATGGTGTCCATGTCTGTGTGTCTGACTTGCGTGTCTGTGACTTGTAAATGCCATGGATGCATGACACATGCCTGTGACAATGTTCAGATTCACTGATGCAGCCTACTCATCCTTGTATCCACTGTGTCTGGGGTGTACGAGGCCAGATGGAAGAAACTACAGTGAAGTGTGTGCATGTGATAGGCATGACCCATGATGCATGTGAGTTTCAAACCAGCATTGTATGTTTCAAGAGTCCCTTGGACATGTATGCTAATGTTCATAGCATGCGCCATGCCTGTTACTGCATGTGTTTTACCTGCACTGACCCATGTGTTGTGGAGGGACATGATGGAAGTGATGTTTGACAGTACCACTCATCTGCTATAGCTTCCTTTCTAGGGGACCATTGTACAGTACCCTGATGCTTGTGTTCTATGTCTCCCTCTACACAGCGGCAAGTGATGAAGAGGGTGGAGACGGTGCTGTGCAGCAAAGCGGCGGAGATGCCCCCACCGGCTGGCGACGCAAGGCCCAGTCACCCTCCCAGAATTTACCATCGTCCGGGAGTGAGGGGACTGGTGCTGCGTCTGCTACTACGGCTGCAGCGGAAGCGGTGGGTGAGCCCCCACAGGGGCTTGCAATGGCGGAAGACGGTGTGGAGCCATCCAGGTTGGGGTTTTTCACAGAGGAGGAGGAGGCTGCTACTGAGCCGCACATGGGGCCTGGTGGGGGTGGTACCACTGGTGCAAGTGGTGCAGTCCAGGGGCAGGAGGCAGCACAGGTCACCGCGGAGGGGCCTGTGCATGTCGCTGTCCCTGAGCCTGTGACTGCACCACATGCACCAGCAGGGATGCCCCATCCCAGGCCTGTCTGCAGGTGGGGGGGATGTCCATGTCATCTGACACTCCTCTACCTGTGGACGAGGGGACCCCTGGCCATATGGAGAAGGTCCTGATTGGGGTCGCGTTGCGCACGCGTGACATTCGTGATGACGTACATGCTTCCCAGGGGGAGCACGCACGTCATCACGAAGAGCAGCGTGCCAACGTGACCCAGTTAGGAGTGTCCATGGTCGGGGGTTTTGTACATGTGTCAGCCACTCTGGCGGCCCTCTCCTCCTCTGTGGAGACTATGCGTCAGTCGTTCTCCATGCCGTCTTCTGGCCCAGATGCCACCAGGGCCCCCTGTGGACCTGCCCTGACCAACGCAGCCAGCTCGGTGGGGATCCCATCCCTGCCACAGTCGGGAGTCGAAGGTCCAGCAGGGGTGGACACCACAGCAACTGGACCCCAGAAGATGGAGGATGTGCCAGCATCATCGAGCAAGGCACGTGCACGACGGCGTCGGTGGATTCCATCAGCCTGGATGCTGTCGTGCTGGCAGAGGCAGTTGCGTCAGAGGCAGCGGCAGGCTCAACGTGGGAGGCATCATGGCTCCGGGCCATCTACATCAGAGGGGCAGGCATCGGCCGGAGGGCAGGAGGACCCTGGAATGGGAGTGTCTTCCATGTTTCAGCGGTTGGGCCAGCAGATAGGTGCGGAGTGGCGCGGGTGGAGGAGGCACAGCTCACAATGGTCAGGGTGGAGAACTCCATGCGCAGGGCGCTGAGGCGGGCTGAGTGCCTCGAGGGAATTCGCAGGGAGTTGGAGGTGGACATGGCGTTATACCTGCGAGACCTCGGGGACAGAGAACAGGCCTGCCTACAAGACATTGAACAGGAGTTTGATGATGCCCTGGCCCATGACATCAACAAGTGAGCCGTTGGACTTGCCCGCCGCCATTGTATATAGTTCATTAGTGTTAAGTTTCATTTCTTTTTTCTTTCATTTGGGGCGCATGGACTATGCCCCACATTTTTTTATATAGTTAGTAATTAGGTAGGTTTCATTGTAGGTTTCATTTATGTTGTTGGGCGCATGGACCCTGGATTTGCTATTTGTACATAGTTTTACAGTGGATTTTTCTCCTTCATCTTTATTTTTCTTCACCATGGAGCAATGGATATTACGCTTTTCTTTCGCTTTGGATTTGCTTTGTTGGACGGTGACTTTGGACACATTTTCATTTGGATTAATTTGGATTCTCATTTTATTTATTTATCATTTTTTGGGACATGCTGTATTTTGATTATTATTGGCATTATTGTGTGTTTTTATTTCATTCCCTTCATTTTGACTTGAATACATTTTTGTTTCTTACTTCAATGTGTGGTCTTCTCTCATTGGTTTCATGCATGTCACAATGTGGGTTTTCTCAGTCATGTGTTGCCATTGTGTGGGTCTGACAGACTTGTACTCATGCGCATACTGCTTATTTGTGATCTATCATGTAATGGTGATTTCAATTTGGAGTGGATGTAAAGCTTGGTTGGGTGTTTGGACTGGGGTGGCGTGGGTTGGGATTTTTCTGGCCATAAGAGCCAGGGATCTGGATTGTGATGACGTGTTGGCTGGGGGACATGTGTCGGGGCCTGCTGGCAGGTGCCTGTCAATGATGCTGCGGTGGGGGTGCTGGGGGACATGTGTCGGGGCCTGCTGGCAGGTGCCTGTCAATGATGGTGGGGTGGGGGTGCTGGGGGACATGAGTGGGACATGAGTGGGGGCCTGCTGGCAGGTGCCCCTGACTGCTGTGGGGTGGGGGTACAGGGGGACATGTGTGGGGGTCTGCTGGCAGGTGCCCCTGACTGCTGGGGTGGGGGTGCAGAGGGACATGTGTGGGACATGAGTGGGGGCCTGCTGGCAGGTGCCCCTGACTGCTGTGGGGTGGGGTGCAGGGGGACATGTGTGGGGGCCTGCTGGCAGGTGCCCCTAACTGCTGCGGGGTGGGGGTGCAGGGGGACATGTGTGGGACGTGAGTGGGGGCCTGCTGGCAGGTGACCCTGACTGCTGTGGGGTGGGGGTGCAGGGGGACATGTGTGGGGGCCTGCTGGCAGGTGCCCCTGACTGCTGGGGGGTGGGGGTGCAGGGGGACATGTGCGGGACATGAGTGGGGGCCTGATGGCAGGTGCCCCTGACTGCTTGGGGGTGGGTGTGCAAGCTGACATGTGGCTTGGCTGGGGGGCATGCCCATGGTGGATAAGCTGCCTGCGGGACATGACCAGGGGTGGGAGTAGTCCCCTGTGGTGTGGGCTGCCTGCAGGTGCCGTGGGGGGTGTAGAGGCAACACCTGGGAGGACCCACACTGCCAATTCACGTGTAGGACTCACCGCGCACCCCTGAAATTCACGTACCCCGCTCTGAAAGCAAAATCGCGATTGAAACTTCCCGCGAACCCCAGTTATACACGTACCCCACTCGCACAGGCCCTTTTGCGTGTGAAACTTCACGCGAACCCCCGTAATACACGTACCCTGCTGAAATTGCGTGTGAAACTTCCTGCGAACCCCAGTTATACACGTACCCCACTCGCACAGGCCCTTTCGCGTGTGAAACATCCCGCGAACCCCCGTAATACACGTACCCTGCTGAAATCACGTGTGAAACTTCCTGCGAACCCCAGTTATACACGTACCCCACTCGCACAGGCCCTTTCGTATTGTGAAACTTCCCGCGAACCCCAGTTATACACGTACCCCACTCGCACAGGCCCTTTCGCGTGTGAAACTTCACGCGAACCTCAGTGATACACGTTCCCCGCTTGGCATTTGCTGTTTGGCAGCCCTGTAAACTGGTCCAGGATTAGCGCAGCCCTTTGCGCTGGATTGGGGATTTTGATGGCTTTTCCTTGTGCTAGGGGCGTTCTTGGGGGCATAACTGGCGCTGCTGCAGGGTCGCTGCGCCACTCTGCGCCACGGCTGGTTTTGGAGATGAAAATCCATGAATACGCTGTGCGCGGAAATCGATTTTAGCGCACGCGGCTGGCGCAGACATTCGTACGCGCACACTGTGCGCCAGCCGCGTGCGCCACTTTTGTGCGAAATTTTATGAATTACCCTGTAAGTGTTGTCAGGATTGTTGGTTGCATTTCTGTCAAGGACTAACATTTGCAAACATAAATGGTCTGTCCCGTTTAAGTAAATGTTTTCAACAATTGGTGCTAATTGGAATAGAATATTGATTGCTACATTTGCATAGCAATTTACACCAGTTGTATTTGACAATTTGAATGAACCTGACAGTTTTGTGTCTAAGTCATTTTTTGGAAGTGCGCGTTGTTTCTTTGAAGAGGTAGTTGGTTTTCTTCGTGCAGTAGATCCTTCTTTGGTTGTGGTCATTGAAGTATTAGCTTCTTTTAATTTCTTTGGAGGTATTGTTGTGAGATCCTGTATAATTTGAGTCTGAACTAGTTTTCTTTTACAAACTTGTGCTTTTTGAGGAACAAGATAGGTTTTTAGATGGGCTGCGTAGAGTGCACATAGTTTATTGTATTCTACAATGAAAGGAATATCAGCATTTACTTTACTTGCATCAAAGTTGACTAGAAATATTCCTTCAAGGGTACGCCAGCGTGATAGTGCTACATAGCTCATGCCTTCTTTAAACACTGTGCTGCCAATAGCTGTCAATGCTTGATCTCCATTTATGAATGATGACTGTGTATGCTAGAGATAGAGAAAATTGTTCACTGCGTACATAGATGTCTTTGAAAAGAAGGAATTGGGCTGTTGAGAATCCTATCCTTTTAACATCTGACAGTTTGTCAAAGTGAATATTGACAAACTGAATGTTGTTGTCACGTGGGTATGTTTGAAATCCAACAACTGTACCAAGTGCTCCATTAACTAGTCCTTGCTCCACGTCAATGTTACGTTTGAGCATTACTCTACAGTTTAAAGATAATTTATATTTTCTCTAAACCAGCTGTGTTAGAGATAGAGTTTTCTAAGGTATTTAGTCATGCTGTGGCTTGTTCACACATGGGTAGTGCCATATCGTGCACATCCAGTTTGTTTGTGGAGCAGATTTGAACTATTGGTTGCATTTCTTTTTTTGACATTGTTTCATTGAATTGTGCACAGCTTGCAAGAGTTGGCATCAAGGACATACAGTTTACATTGTTTTGTGCTAATTGTTCCATGACATCAGTAGCACATGAGTTATGGCCGTAGAGTGCATTTATGTGCCTGGCATTTAATATAGATTGTGTCCTTCTTTAGATAGTACACCAACTCTAATACTTTTTAAAATGTTGGCATAGCTGAGGTCTGCAGACTGACGCATGTTTTTAGTTATTTCTTTGTAATGGAAATGTTGCCAAAGATTGATATTTCCTATGCTGCCAAGAGTTTTACAACATAGTTTGTGCCCTCAGGTTTTAAATATAGGTTCACCCTTAACTGGTGTTAATTGAAGAAGCTCTCCGAAAACAATAATTTGTTTTCCTCCAAAGAGTTCTTCGTAGTCTGTTTTGAGGACCTCTTGTAATCTGAGGTGAATCAAAGCCAACATTAGGTTGGAGACATGTTCACCTCATCTATTAGCAGCATTTTCATTTGTTTCAAATCTCTGCGTAGTTCCATTGCAGCTTCTGGAGAAAGTTTGTAGTAGTCTAATTTGTTTTGGTGTTCTACTGGAAGGACTAGTAATCGGTGAAAAGTGACACAACCTATGTTGCAGGTGGCTAAACATGTGGGGGCAGTTACAACAGCTGACAGTTTGTTGTTTGTCAGTTGTTGGACGAACTTGCTGCTGATTTTTATTAAGAATGTTTCCCCTGAACCAGCTTGACCACTCACACATAGCAGTATAGGTTTGTAGTCTTGACAGGTACACGTTTTAGTTTTGTGCTGCATACCATGTTCAATTTGTTTTATTATTTCTAGGAAAATGCAGCGCTCTTCATTGTTTAATTGTGATTTGAGTATAGCAAAGTCTTCGGTAGAACCTTCATACTGGTACATGGTGTTTTCTACTTCAGTCATGGCTAATTCAGCCTCATTTGCCATGAGTGGCTGTCCAAGTGGTTCTTGGCTTTCTGTTAGAGAAGGTTGACTGCTGTCAGGAGTGTCTATATATAGTTGTGCCTGGAGTTCTTTTTCTTGTTGCTGTTCATTGTC
The DNA here is from genome assembly GCF_040938575.1 of Ambystoma mexicanum. Lineage (NCBI taxonomy): Eukaryota > Metazoa > Chordata > Amphibia > Caudata > Ambystomatidae > Ambystoma > Ambystoma mexicanum. The sequence goes on from NC_090921.1 coordinate 482,794,959, forward strand.
AAACATTGTTTTGTACTGCATAAAGTTTATGGGGGTAATTCATAGAATTTAGCGCACGAGTGGTGCGCACGGCTGGCACACAGAGGGAGCGTGCGCTAGTGTGCACCAGCCGCGTGCGCCAAAACCCATTTTCATGCACAGCGTATTCATGGATACTAACATCCATAATCATCCGTGGCGCAGGGTGGTGTAGCCCCAGTATGCATGCAAGCAGCCCTTCCACCCTGGGCATGCCCCACAGGCAGCCCATCCACCCTGACTATGCACCGCAGGCAGCCCATCCACCCTGGACATGCCCCACAGGCAGCCCATCCATCCTGGGCATGCACCACAGGCAGCCCATCCACCCTGACCATGCCCCGCAGGCCGCCCATCCACCCTGACCATGCCCCGCAGGCAGCCCTTCACCCTTGGGCATGCCCCGCAGGCAGCCCATGACCCCAGACCATGAGCCGCAGGCAGCCCAAATGGCACCATGCACTTTGGAGCCCCGAAACATGTCCCCCCACCCCAACCCCAGTGACAGCAACCTGCCAGCAGGCCCCGACTCATGTCCCCCCACCCCAACCCAGTGACGGCAACCTGCCAGCAGGCCCCGACTCATGTCCCCCACCCAACACGTCATCACAATCGAGAGCCATAGCTCTTATGGCCACCCGAAACCCACCCCACGCCACCCCAGTCCAAACACCCAACCAAGCATTCCATCCACTTCACATTGAAATCCCCATGTCATGATAGACCCCAGTTAACCAGTATGGCCATGAATACATGTCTGTCAGACCCACACAATGGCGACACATGACTGAGAAAACCCACATTGTGACATGCACAAAACCAATGAGAGAAGACCACACAAATGAATTTATAAATAAAAATGTATTCTATACAAAACTGAATGAATGAAACAAAATCACACAAGAAAATAAATAATAAACAAAAGTATGGATGTCCAAAATAAATTTTACAAAAATGAATGCTGAAATCAATCAAATCCAAAGTAAAATGGCTTCAAAGCGTCCGTCCATAAAACAAAATCCAAAGTTAAAAAAAAAAGCAAACCATTCTTCCATGGTAAAAAAAAATACAGTAAAATCAGGTCCATAACTATATACAATTAAAAAATCAAGGGTCCATGAGCCCAACAATCCAAAGGAAACCTAACAAAAAACCTACCTAATAAATAACTATTTATAAAAAGGCAGGGCATAGTCCATGCGCCCCAAAGGAACAAAAAATAGAAAGGAAACCTAACCATACATAAGGATTTACAAAGGAGGTGGGCCAGTCCCACGGCTCATTTAGTGATGTTCCGGGCCAGGGCATCATCGAACTCCATGTCGATGTTCCGGAGGCGGGCCTGTTCCCTGGCATCGAGGTCTCGCAGGGATGCAGCCATGGAATCCCTCAACTCCCTGCGAGTTTCCTCGAGGCCCTCTGCCCGCCTCGAAGCATGGTGCATGGAGTTCTCCTCCCTGACCATCCTGAGCCGTGCCCTCTCCGCCCGCTGCCTCTCTGCATCTATTTGCCAGCCCAACCGCTGCCATACGGAAGACACTTCCAGTCCGGGGTCCTCCTGCCCCTCGGCCAATGCCTGCCCCCGGGTTGTTGATGGCCCCTAGCCATGATGCCTCCCACGCTGAACCTGCTGCTGCCTCCGTTACAATTGTCTCTGCCCCCACAACGGCCTCCGGGCTGATGGAATCCCCTGGCGCCGTCATACACATGCCCTGCCTGATGATGCCGGCACATTCTCCATCTGCTGGGATCAAGTTGGTGGGGTGGCCACCCCTGCTGGACCTCCGACTCCCTACTGTGGCAGGGATGGAATCTCCACAAGGCTGGCTGCATTGGTTGGGGCAGGTCCACAGGGGACCCTGGTGGCATCTGGGCCGGAAGACGGCACAGAGAACGACTGGCGTATAGTGTGCACAGAGGAGGAGAGGGCCGAAAGACTGGCCAACACATGGAGGAAACCCCCGACCATGGTCCCTCCCAACATGGCCACGTTGGCACATAGCTCTTCATGATGACATGCATGGTCCCCTCAGGAAGCACGCACATCGTCATGAATGTCACGTGTGCGCAATGCAACAACAATCGGGATGCACTCAATCCTGTCACGGGTCCCCACGTCCACAGGTTGAGGAGTGCCAGATGATGTGGACCTCCCCCCTACCTGCGGACGGGCCTGGGAGGGGGCTTCCCTGCTGGTGCGTGGTGATGCAGTCACAGTGTCAGGGACAATGAAATGCACAGGCACCTCCACGGTGACCAGTTCTGCCTCCTGCCCCTACCCCTGCCCCTGGACTGCACCACTTGCACCAGTGGTACCACCCCCACCAGGCCCCATGTGCGGCTCTGTAGCAGCCTCCTCCTCCTCCGCACACACCACCAACCTGGATGGCTCCACACCGTCTTCCGCCGTCTCAAGCCACTGTGGGTGTTCACCCACCCCTTCCGCTGCAGCCATTGTGGCGGACGCAGCACCAGTCCCCTCACTCCCGGATGATGGAATTTCCAGGGATGTTGACTGGGCCTTGCGTCGACGGCCGGATGGAGGTATCCCTGCCACTTTCCTCCACAGCGCTGTCTCCTCCCTCTTCTTCACTCGCCGCTGTGTAAAGGGAGACATTGAACACAAGCATCAGGGTAATGTACAATAGTCGCCTAGACAGAAAGCAATAGCACATGAGTGGCACTGTCAAACATCATTTCCATTATGTCCCTCCACAACACAGGGGTCAGTGCAGGCAATACACATGCACGAACAGGCATGGCACATGCAACAAACATTTGCGTCCATGTCCAAGGCACCGTAGAAACATCTAATGGTGGGCTGAATCTCACATGCATCATGGGACATGCTGATCACATGCACACACATCATGCATCTGGCCCTGTATACCCCCAGGCACAGTGGATACAAGGATGACTAGGCTGTATCAGTGAATCAACACATCGTCACGAACATGTGCCATGCATCCATGGCGCACACACTACTTAGACACACGTACATGTACACCATGCATGTCCATGACGACAGCACACATCTCTCACACCCAAAACATGTCCAAGTACAGGCACAGGCATGCATACATGTGTGCATTCCGCATGCTGATCCGCATGATGCATTGTAACACATTACCATCCATGTGGGTCATGCTCCATGCTCCATGTGGGTCATGCTTATATAAATAAATAAACAAACAAACAAACAAACAAACAAACATGCCTGACTGGACTCACATGTACCACCATCATGTCCCTGCACACACACATCCATACATGACCCATATGCAGCCAAGTAGCTAACTACCACCACACTGCAACATGTACTGTTTTAAACGTGAATGTATGGGAACTTACCGCTTGACTCCAGGTGGGCCTGCATACTGAGGATCTGGTGGTGAAGCACTGGGCGAATGCACTGCAGGACCCTCATCTGCTGGGTGGTAAGCTGGACCTGGTTCCCCACTGCATCCGCTGCGTCCAAGAGGCGCCGGGCTTCTTGAGGGTCCTGGACTTGCAGTCCTCCCAATGGTTCTGCATGTGTTTGATGTTGCGGGGTGCTACCCCCTCCGCATTGATGGCACCCACTATGTCCTTCCAGATCCTCTTCTGTCCTTCCTTGTCAGGGCGTGATGGTGTGAAGAGGGCATCATAATGCCCCAGAACTTGCTCCACCAGGATACCAACTTCCTTTTCACTGAAGCTGGTAGCCCTCTGCCTCTCTGCTGCAGGGTTGCCACTGGTGCCGGATGGTGTTGCATCAGACATGGCAACCACCGAGGCAGGTGTGGGTGGGCAACTGGGTCCTGGGGCTGGGCTGTGGAGTGATGGAACACCATTGTGGAGTCTTCTGTTCTAGCAGGGGTGGTCACAGCAACTGGACCCCTGCAGATGGCTGATGATCAGGCACCAAATGGCAGGGCACGGTGGCAACAGGCAGGCAGCAGCAGATGGCTCATGGGAGGCTGCTCAGGGCTCTGGGGGACAGTAATTCAGCCTTCTGGGCGGGGAGGGTGGTCTTCCATGTGTTGTCACATGGCCAGCTTTATACGGAGTGATTTGGCACGTGAAAAACAGCATGTTTGCGTGAATTCCGAGGAAAGTCCCTTAGCATGTAAGCATGTCATTGACGTAACGTGAGTGCGGGTGTTTCTCTCAGCACGGGTTAAAGGTCCCACGTGGGTTGCCATCGCTCTGTATGTGCTTTTCGTGGAGAGTGGTGCGTGTGTTTTCCAGATGTTTGGGTTCACACGCGATTACTTCACAGCGGCTACAGTTCATACTTCTTCTTTTGGCATGGGTGTTGGCTACACGTTCTTCTTCTACACGTAAGGCAGACGGTGAGTTGCACACACTATTTTTCCAAATGCGGGTGTGCCTGTTTGTTCGCGTACCCCTTTTTTTTGGGCATACTAGCCGGCGTGTTGATCATGTACGCATTTTTTGTGTTCCTGACTGCCACAGCGTACTGCGTGTGTTTTTTTACATGCACGTGGGCTACAGGGGTCGCGTATCTCTTTTTCTTGCTTTTTTGGGATGCCCGAGCGTTGTGTGACCTGTCATTTTCCCTAAAGGGCCACAGGCAGCCTTGCAGGAACACAGTGGTGCTGTTTGCATCATGTACCTTGCCCCCCTCACCAAAGTTGCCCAGGACAATTGTTGTGTGCACCTCCCATTGCACCTCCCATTGGTACTAGTACATCTGTGCCATGGTTGGGAGGCCACAAAAGGTGAGGGGCGCCTCAGTTGGGCAGCCTCCACCTGCCCTTTCCCCTCCCATGTGCAGCACCTGTGCGTGTGGTTGGGGATGTGGGGGCACCACCATGTCCACCGGTATGCCCCGCCGTGTTGCAACATTGTGCAGGACACATGCTGCCACAATGATCCTGCACACTACTGGGGTGCTTAGAGTAGCTGCCCGCCAGAGCGGTCAAGGGAGCAGTAGTGTGACTTGAGCACTCCAAATGTGCGCTCCACTATGGCCCAGGTTGCAATATGGGCTGCGTTGTATCTTACCTGGGGTGGGGTGATGGGGTTCTGTATTGGCGTCATCATGTGGTTGCTCAGGGGGTAGGCACTGTCCCCCGGGGTGGTGATAATGGTTGTCATTAGTTTGGTATGTGTATTTGTCTGTGTGTGACATGCATGCATGTGCACATGCATTTGTACTCACCAATGATCCATGTGTCGCCATGCTTCCCAGCTTCCAGGTCCCAGCTCAGGGTGGCCATTCTGTATATGAAACTGTCATGTGTGGACCGAGAATAGTTAGCATTGACAGAGCTGATGATCCCTTGTGCATCGCATACTGCCTGCACTTTGATGGTATGCCAGTGCTTGCGGTTGCAGTGGATATTCTTCATGGCCCTAGGTGGACATAGAGCCACATGGGTGCAATCTAGGGCACCGGGCACTTTGGGGAAGTGTGCCACCCTTTAAAAGTCCTGGACCATGGCCTGCCTTTCTGAGGGTGTTCTGGGCATGTATATGTGCCTGTGGACTGAGGGACGCGCAGTCATGATTGCCAACACCTGGTGTTGGCAGCGTGACTGCGTGGACTGTGAGACCCCCCCACTATGGCAGTGGTCCACTGAAATGACCCAGTGGCCAAGAAATGCAGTACATTGAGCACCCTTTCCAAGGGGCTCAGTGCTTGGGAGCACAAGGTGGGTGATGTGAGGTCATCCTCCCACTCCTGGACCAGTTATAGGATGATATGAGGTGGAAATCTATACCTGCCATAGACCTGGTCATCAGGCATCCCAAAAAGGCTGGTCCTGTGCAAAAAAATGATCAGTGCTGCAAGAAATGGGACATTCAACGTAGCTGTATGTAGGTGTTTGTTGTTTGTGCGCATTTTTATACTGCACGGGATGCTTCCGCCTGCCTTTGTGTGGCGGACGTGTTTAGGCCTGTGCGTGTCTTTTGGCGTGCGCGGGTTTCCCCTATTCAATTCCATGAATATGTGTAGTTCGTGTGCGTGTGGACGTTTGATAAGGTTCACTAGACTGCCTTCACAATTTTTGACTTTGTATCTACCTTTCCTCTCATCTGGTTTAATATTATTTTTTTATGTGAAGTTTTGGGCTATGTGGTATAGACACCTGGTTTCCAAAGTGGTACTCATGTTTGGTTAGTATGTGTCTAGTAAGTAAGGACCAAGGATTAGCCACACTATGTTTTCAGATTTTCCATACAAGGCAGTACCGGTTAAATGCTCTGCAGCTTCGTAGTAGCCACATTCTCTATTAGGGAGCATTTTTATGCCTAAGCTGTACAATTTCTGTGGCATTGTTTTGTCAGATGATATGACGTCCCAGAGGTCTTTGAGCTCTGTTTTTTCTGCTTTGATTAAGTAGGCTGTGACATATCATGCAGCTGCAGTGGAATTGTCTGCAATGTATTGCACATCTATATTTGCATTCCATAGGAGGGCAATGATTGCATTGTAATCATTGATGTACTTTGATCCTTCTGTTCTTTTTATGCAGTATGTGTTCTTAGGTGATTCACCTTTGACATTATGTCTAACTGAAGACATGAAGTTGTTCACTTGACCTGTTGTTGAAACTGGTCTTGGGAAACCAAAGTGGCTTGGTGTACTATTTCCCTTTGTTTTTATATTTGTGCCAACAATACTTCCCACACTTGTGTCTTTGAAACTGTAGCATTTGTGCATGTAGGTCACTATGTGTAATTTGTGAAAGTGTAGAGGAGGTCCCAAATATAGCCTGTGCTTCAGTCACCCATTTTGAAGTAACAGGAACATTCACACCAACATATGTGACATATGATGAGCAAATAAACCAGCAGAGAGCCGCAGTAGGGCTCTGCCCAGTACCAATCAGAAGAACAATACCTATTGAAGTACCAACAACCAGACAACCATGGGCAGTAAGGTACCCATTGAGAAATCCCTACCAGCAAATGAAATGAAATGAAGATTGATTAAGTACTGTACAGGAAGAAACCAGAAAATCCTTAATAGAGGGTGAATGGTGACGTCACGAGGGCCCGGACTAACGTACAGATAGAAGATATGACGAGCCAAGGATGACACAAAGAGACGAAACGCCAGGAGTAAAGATATTCTGAAACTAAAAGAAGAGAACATTGTTGAAATACGAGAGAGCTAAACTGAAAGCATGATGAAAATATTCAACCAGCTAACGCCTGTACATATGCTTGGAATCGCAAGAACTAAGGAAAACGGTGTGGCTTGCTATGCTAAGTAGAAGAATAGAGCAGCAAGCGCCATTGTACATAATCTACCTCAAAACGAAGCACAATATTATAATTGTGGGTCCACTTTGCATAAAAAGCAGAACCAACCCAGGTTATTACAGGCCAAATGCAAGAAGCTTCATATTCTAGCATCAAGAGGAAAAAGGCTGAATCGAAACTCGGCAGAGGCAGCTCGTGCCAGGGAAGCCGAGGTCACATAGATAGAAGCTGTAGACAGTAGCTACTTTTAATTGAAGCTAAGAAAAGGTTATCCTGCCTCTGAAGAATCGAGACAAGAAAGTGAATGCAGGTGGCAGGGTGAAACAAAAATCAAATGCACAAATGGAGAGAAACGAGGCAAATCCATGGTCTACTAGCACGTGACCAGCCGAGCGAAAGGAGGCACGGTTTCACACCTATGCCTGGCACCAGCCCACACAGAGATATCAAAACTTTTTCCAGACAGAAGATGCAGTTTCGGGGCCAACCACAGTGAACTAATTGACACAGAGCCCATAAGGTGATGATTGATTGAAGGAAGGCATGGTGAGCTAAGGGACGTCCTGCACCTGGTTGACCATTCTGCGTGCTGCTAGGTAAAGTGGAGAGTTATGCATGGGGTTGATGCCAACCAACTCACAGTGGACCAAATAATCTAGGGACCTATATATTAGTAGAACCAATGAGATGTCATACGTTTAGTGACGTTTACAGTAATCATTTATAGAGGAAGGGCTTAGATGCCCATCAGTATTTACCCAATCCCCTCACTCCGTTACCATATACAGATATAGCATCTATATTAAAGTTACCTTTCTCTAATCAATAGAATTGCATTTTAACTTTTGAGTGTTACACGCCAGATCATGATGTGTTTTCGGGCTGTCGCACTGCTGTCGATTTCCATGTTTCCCCGTTTTTTGTACTTGTCATAAAACGGACTCCCCTTTGCCAAACCATTGAGTTGTCCTTATTGATTGGTGTTGGAGTATGAGACCCTGTAACCCCATCCATCTCGAGGTACAGCTATCTCGTCTTAAAGTATTGCAGAGCAAACCCCGACTCTATGGGCTGGCCGGGTGTCTCTCAGTACACTTGGTAGCAGAGGATGGTTTATCGACTATTGATTATTGATTGAAGTAAAACACCTATTGACAGTCAGCATAAAGTAACTCTAGGTCTTCGGCAATATCACAAGTCCTTTGCCATTCGGCTGAGTAGACCGTGAAGCTCCCCATAGACAATGGTAGCATAAGCAAGAAAACTGCAGTCAGGGCTTGAAGGGACCTGTTTTTCCAACACATCCCTTCTCATTCCTATGGGCAGCTGATCGGGCGAAAAGCTGAAGAAGGCGGTAAAGAAGGCGGTGATCCTGAGGGTCCAGAGACGAATAATGTGAACGGTGAGTGAAACAAAAATGTAGTTCTTTGGCAAACAGTGTATGCTTTAGAACAAGTAAGGGGAAAAGGTAATGGAGGAAGGAGGGACAAAACAAAATATAGTTAGAAGTAGAGAAGACTGTATATATATATATATATATATATATATATATATATATATATATATATATATATATATATATCTATCGATAATGAAAATAAATGTTACCGGGATGGACAGCCGAGAAGAGAGAGGTTACCAGGGTGACACCTGAGAAGTGAAAGGATTCGCCTTATTCCAGCACTTTAAATATAGCGGCCAGAAGAAACGTGCACCCAGAGTCCCACATAATGGGGAACAAATAGACTACCACAACGTTTAAAGACGTTTTGAAAGGGGTTCATTTACACTCCATGAAGGGGTAATGATTACAGGCAGAGATATTTGTGTTCAGCTGGTGTCTGTCTAGTCTGTTAAGCGTCTGTCTTACATGTTTTCTGTCATGACGTCACATGTGAAATTTTTTTAAGAGAACTGATTCAAACATTTTTTGTGCGATCCAATAGCTGAGATGGAATCACACAAAAATTGATGTTTTTGAATACATTGGAACATGTAAGATGTTTGTGAAAACTTAGATTGGAACTTGCAGTGTTTGGTGCTCGCTCATATTGTCACGAGTTGTTTAAGCCACACGAAAGCATTGGCAAGTGTTATATAAGAGGAAAGGGAACAGATTTAAACATGGAAGAGTTAACTCCATTAGCATACTTATGCAAGCAATTGCCAGAACACGCACCCAAGCTAAAGAAGTATAGCACTGAGTGGGTTAAAGGTACTGCCCACAAGATGTTTATGCCGTGGCCACAAAATGGGTCTTTATCTAAAGCCGTCTTACAACATATGACGACCTATTTGCATGCCACATATACAGGCAAGAAGTTAGAAAAATGCCTTGCTATTCTTGAATTGTGGAAAATGTACGAACAGGTAAAGGAGGAAGAACCGCCAACAGATTGGATACTTAATGTATGCACTGAGAGGGGGTGAGATGCCTGCGCGCCACCTGCCCCACCCGAAGCAAAAGATGAAGGAAGTAAGGTCGAGGAATTATACCCGTTGAGGGAACTTAAAGCAGCCACGGGTACAGCAACCCTGCATATGAGTCACCTACACATAGTAGTGACAAAAATCAAGGGAAGGATAAGGACAAGAATATTACCTCCACAGTCCCAAGGAACAAGGGGAGGCGCGATGATGAAAGGAAAGATCAGGCACAGACAATTGCATCTCTCGACAAGGAGAGAGAAGGGAAGAGATGGAAAGGGAGCGGAGACAGAACTGATGAGATAGCATTCTTGAAGGACGAATGGATGGGAGGATACATTTTATTGAAATTCGATGGTAAAGGCATTGATGACGCAAGACAAAAGGAGAGGTTAGATGAAATAGAGAGAAAGGGGAAAGAAAAGGAATTAAGAGACGAAAGAATAAGAAGGAAAGACAGACAAAGGCGATAGCAGCTATATCACGAGGAGCAAGAAAAACAGCTCGATCGCAACCCAAGAGCAGCAAGACAGACAGAAACAGCAAAGGTTTGAAGAAGAGCAAAGGATACGTGAGAAACGAATAAGGACATGAAGAGATGAGGAAATATGAAGGGCAGATGAACATAGAAATGGTCCAAAAGACTTGATCCCCACCCACTCTGAGGCGAAAACGTGAAAGGACATCTATGCCAAGTGCCATACGGCCAGTATGTTGTTGGTTAAATGTTATATGTTTTGTTTGTTTTTTGTAATGTTATTAAAAATCAATAAAGAGTTAAAAAAAAAAGAAATGAAAAGAGAAAGGAAGAAGATAGGGTCAGAGAAGAGGCGAGGAAGCGTAAAGAATTTGATGACGATATCGAACGTAAGCGAAGACAGAGAGCACACGATCTTGAATATTTGGAGAGGTAGGTTAAAAAACCTGATCCAGTTGTAGACTGAGAAGACATTGAAGATTTTCTTCCTGCTTACGATTCAGTACCAGGTACGTCTAAGGTGAATATTGACGATGACTTCGAGACCAGAACCATCGGGGAAATGATCGATAAAATATATGATGAAATGGGGCTAGAACAAATACCCCAAGGAGAAAGGAAAGACGAGCGCTTGGAAAGCACTTAACTGTATGACACTGAGTATGTCACCCGAAGTAGTGGGAATAAAGACCATTCCCTGGATAAACTAGAAATAAGTAGGAATAAAGAGGATACAAGAAGTTGCATAGATTGGGAACGCACAATGTCCGACTCTGAAGGATAGGAGCGCGAGGAAAGAGAAGGAGGGAGACAGAACAAAGGACGTCTCCCAAGAGAAAAAAGGATACAAAGGTCAGGTACTAGCGAGTCTGCACCAAGGGCATCAGAGTCAGCCACGCAGTCTGGCCAACATGAAGAAGTGTCTCATGGTCAGAGGGGGTGCCTTCAACTCCTTTTTGTGGGCAGACAATTGACATTGCAAGTTAGACAGCGATGCGGGAATGTTACCCCTGCTATAGACTGGAGAACAATGAGAGAAGAAAAAGAGCGCTACGCATTCCAGTATCCGCTACCAGAGAAAGGGGGAGTAAGACCAAAATATATTCCATGGCCACACATGGATCGGGAAAACTTGAAAAACAAGCTTCCAATGCTGACATCGGGAGCCGGAAAATGGATGCATGAGTTCAAAAAAATTACAGGGGGAAACACGTTAGCCATAGGGGACATTAAGGGTCTCCTAATCACCATACTTGGTGAGAGAGCAGACGATGTGTGGGAACGGGCAGGTTACCCTGGTGTAACCACAATCAATACCGTACATGACGGAGCACCATTTAACAATTGCAGAGCAGCAGTATGGAAAGCGCTACCAGTATTTTACCCAGATACTTCCGATATGGAAGCTATAATGACTCGAAAAATTAAGGATTCTGAAGATCCGTTAATTTATATACAGAATTTCCAAGACGCGTGGGTGCTCGAAACGCATTAATCTTGGACAAAATCCATACTTGTGTTTTACCATATATTGTGCCAAGGATTGCCAGAACCAGTGCAGAAACAACTCAAGAAATTGGTAAGAGTTGAGGCTAAACCTTGGGCTGAAATACAGTTGACTATCGCACATTATTGAAGACTATTACATGAAAAGAATCGAAAGAAGGAAGCAACTCAAAAGGATGAGGAAGCGAAACTGGTGCAGAAGAAACTATCAAAGTATGCTCTTGAAGGGGCCATGCTAACTAACACAGCTGAACAAAGCATGCAGAAGGGGGCTAGTCCACAACAGAATAATCAGGGTAACGTAGGATTTTACCCACGGGGGAGAGGATCTAGGGGAAGAGGATGGCAGAGCAGTCAGGGAGGCTTCCAAAATAATCAAGGAGGCTTTCAAAATGTGAAATAAAGCAGTTAGAGCTGCAGAGTCCTCTTTTTTAGGGGACTGTATGGCAAAGGACTAATATGAATCTATAATGCAACAAGAATACCACAAAAACAGCTACCCGCCTACACACGTGCCAGGTGGGTCTAGTTGCACAACGTGCTACCTTTCATGTCGATCAATTATTTGCGACAGAAAACATAGAGAAATACATATTTTAATTCATGGATACAAAACACTTAGAAAAATTAAAAACAGGAGAGACAAAAATGCACATAACATTCCATAAGAGAACCTATACTGAAAAACAATTGTCTTGACCAGTTGGTTTTAACTGAACACATTCGTCAGATACTGGTGATGTAGTGAGGTTAGTAAACAAATAAGGTGACATCCTATTATTAAATGAAACCTTGATGCAATTCACTATCCTTGACTTTGTTAATTTTTCTGTCCTTGACTTTGTCGACACCAAAGAGTGTGTTTCTGGGTCCTGGCAAAAGATGGTTAAACAGGCTCAGTAGCTAGTTATTTGATGCTATCAGACATGCGTCGGACCCGTCTTCAGGACTTGATTTATATAGATCTCCCAAATTGGGATTTCAGAAATAGTTCATTGGTAAATTTCCTAAAAACCAAACGAAAAAACCGTGTTGGTAACAAGATAAAAACAAAGTGTAGTGTCTCTATGTGTGTGCACATGCAACTAATTCAACTAACCTTTTCGTGGTTTATTTGGCATGTGTGGCCTTGATTTTAGAACAAATGCGGACAGGATTCACTGGTCCCAACTGTGATTTCTTTTCAAAGATTTTGAAACTGCAACAAACGAAAATGATTTTTATGAAAAGTTAGTTTTTTCTTTTGCGCTACATTCTTTAGAAGGCAAAAGTTCAAAAATGACTGACAACAGAGCCACCTAAATGAGCCAAATCGAGTTCATATTTAAAGCGGTACAGACTGCCTTTGAGTGTTTGTCATTTGTATTACATTCGTTAGACAGCGGGAGTTCAAAACGAAAATGGAAGTGAAATAGCAGCGAAGCCTACTAAATGAGCCAAGTTAAGTTCGTACCTAAAGTGATACAAACTGCCTTCAAATCAATTATGTTGCACTATTGTTTTGAGCATTTTTTAATAAAATACTACATGTTTTTTTGAAAAGGGAGGAACATACCTCTTGATCCAAGCGAAGATATTCTACGATATAGCTTCATTTGCGGACACACATGTCCCGTATGTGATGTTTTTCGTATTGTAAATTGAAGTTTACCTAATTTGTTAAAGGAAATACGGAGATGTAACAGTCCGTATATAGCTAACAGAATAGTGCTGTTTGCATATCACAAAAGCGCGATATGAGTGCTTACAATTGCTGCTTTTCAAGGAACTTACTTGGTCACAAGCATTGTTGCTTCCACTCGAAACAAACGCGGGTAGTTACTGCCGGGTTCGCTTTCACTTACGTTAGGAAAAGGCTAGACTTGCTGTATTTATAAATTCATCTAATCGCGACCGCCATCTTGGAAGGAACAATGGCGGACGCGGCCAGATTACTAAAGGGCTGAAAAAACGTATGCTGCACAAGAATGGGGCATCCTAATTGCAAACATTAAATAAAATTGTACTTTGGTAATATTCTATTTGATATTTCAAAGGAAATGTGAAAAAAAGTGGTCAATACATATTGTGACATTTCCACCCAATAATGTGCACTGAGGGCATTAAAAAGCTGTGTTGTAAACATGCATATGTGATGGCTCAGCAAGCACTAATGAATGTTTTGCGTGTGCTTCATGAATGTCACTTGTGCAAAGGAGTTACTTATGTAAAAACAAACTCCATTCAATTCAGATGTTAAGGCCAGCCTGAACAGTGTTTAGATTGTAAATCCACTTCTGTTCAAGCTGCCTCAGATTTCGGTCGCGGTCTCCCCCACGAGGGTGTGATGGAACTGTTTGAATAATATACCACTCAATATCCTCACAGGTGTGTTTTGCTTTTACAAAATGAGCAACTAAAGGTTTCTCCGGAACTGAATTTTTAACACATGACATGTGCTCGCAGATTCTCTGTTTTACAGGTCTTTTTGTCTTCCCGATGTAAATTAATTTGCACGGGCAGATGATAGCATAGATTGCCCATGCTGTGTTGCAATTGGTGAAGGCTTTTAAGTGCCATGTTAGACCCTTTAAGTTGACAGTTTTCACGTTTTTTGTCAAACGACACACCGAACAGTTACCACATTTAAAGTGACCGCTCACTGGTGGCAGATGCCACAGTGTAGCTTGTTGTTGTACTGACATAGTTTTTGGCACTTGATATGTATGTACCAATTTGTCTCGTAAATTGAGCATACGCTTGAACGCAAATCGGGGTTTGTTTATAGAGAAGTCTTCAGTATGAATTAAAGACCAGTTTTTCAGGATGCAGCGACGAAGGTTGTTGCTAATTGGGGAAAACGTGGAGACACATGTTATTTTGTCTTCTTGTACTCTATGGCGTTTCTCCAGACATTGGTCTCTGTTTGTGTTCCTTGCTCTTTTAAGTGATCTGTGGATCACGTGAGATGGATATCCTCGTTCTTTTAGTTTTTGCGACAGGTGACTACCATGCAGGTCAAAGTCTTCCTTAGTGGAGCAATTACGCCTGATGCGTAAGAATTGACCAAAGGGAAGATTTTCCCGCAGTGATTGCGGATGAAAACATTTGTATGTCAACAGTGTGTTTTTATCAGTTGGCTTTTTGTATAGAGTGGTTTTTAATAAGCCTTGAGATGTTTTATAAATTTCTAAATCTAGAAAGGCTATTTTCTGAACTGAAGACTTCTCTTCCCGCGTGAAAAAACGTGAAAACTGTCAACTCAAAGGGTCTAACATGGCACTTAAAAGCCTTCACCAATTGCAACACAGCATGGGCAATCTATGCTATTATCTGCCCGTGCAAATTAATTTACATCGGGAAGACAAAAAGACCTGTAAAGCAGAGAATCTGCGAGCACAGGTCATGTGTTAAAAATTCAGTTCCGGAGAAACCTTTAGTTGCTCATTTTGTAAAAGCAAAACACACCTGTGAGGATATTGAGTGGTATATTATTCAAACAGTTCCATCACACCCTCGTGGGGGAGACCGCGACCGAAAGCTGAGGCAGCTTGAACAGAAGTGGATTTACAATCTAAACACTGTTCAGGCTGGCCTTAACATCGGAATTGAATGGAGTTTGTTTTTACATAAGTAACTCCTTTGCACAAGTGACATTCATGAAGCACACGCAAAACATTCATTAGTGCAAGCTGAGCCATCATATATGCATGTTTACAACACAGCTTTTTAATGCCCTCAGTGTACATTATTGGGTGGAAATGTCACAATATGTATTGACCACTTTTTTCACATTTCCTTTGAAATATCAAATAGAATATTACCAAAGTACAATTTTATTTAATGTTTGCAATTAGGATGCCCCATTCTTGTGCAGCATACATTTTTTCAGCCCTTTAGTAATCTGGCCGCGTCCGCCATTGTTCCTTCCAAGATGGCGGTCGCGATTAGATGAATTTATAAATACAGCAAGTCTAGCCTTTTCCTAACGTAAGTGAAAGCGAACCCGGCAGTAACTACCCGCGTTTGTTTCGAGAGGAAGCAACAATGCTTGTGACAAAGTAAGTTCCTTGAAAAGCAGCAATTGTAAGCACTCATATCGCGCTTTTGTGATATGCAAACAGCACTATTCTGTTAGCTATATACGGACTGTTACATCTCCGTATTTCCTTTAACAAATTAGGTAAACTTCAATTTACAATACGAAAAACATCACATACGGGACATGTGTGTCCGCAAATAAAGCTATATCGTAGAATATCTTCGCTTGGATCAAGAGGTATGTTCCTCCCTTTTCAAAAAAACATGTAGTATTTTATTAAAAAATGCTCAAAACAATAGTGCAACATAATTGATTTGAAGGCAGTTTGTATCACTTTAGGTACGAACTTAACTTGGCTCATTTAGTAGGCTTCGCTGCTATTTCACTTCCATTTTCGTTTTGAACTCCCGCTGTCTAACGAATGTAATACAAATGACAAACACTCAAAGGCAGTCTGTACCGCTTTAAATATGAACTCGATTTGGCTCATTTAGGTGGCTCTGTTGTCAGTCATTTTTGAACTTTTGCCTACTAATCAATGTAGCGCAAAAGAAAAAACAAACTTTTCATAAAAATCCTTTTCGTTTGTTGCAGTTTCAAAATCTTTGAAGAGAAATCACAGGTGGGACCAGTGAATCCTGTCCGCATTTGTTCTAAAATCAAGGCCACACACGCCAAATAAACCACTAAAAGGTTAGTTGAATTAGTTGCATGTGCACACACATAGAGACACTACACTTTGTTTTTATCTTGTTACCAACACGGTTTTTTCGTTTGGTTTTTAGGAAATTTACCAATGAACTATTTCTGAAATCCCAATTTGGGAGATCTATATAAATCAAGTCCTGAAGACGGGTCCGACGCATGCCTGATAGCATCAAATAACTAGCTACTGAGCCTGTTTAACCATCTTTTGCCAGGACCCAGAAACACACTCTTTGGTGTCGACAAAGTCAAGGACAGAAAAATTAACAAAGTCAAGGATAGTGAATTACATCAAGGTTTCATTTAATAATAGGATGTCACCTTATTTGTTTACTAACCTCACTATATCACCAGTATCTGACGAATGTGTTCAGTTAAAACCAACTGGTCAAGACAATTGTTTTTCAGTATAGGTTCTCTTATGGAATGTTTTGTGCATTTTTGTCTCTCCTGTTTTTAATTTTTGTAAGTGTTTTGTATCCATGAATTAAAATATGTATTTCTCTATGTTTTCTGTCGCAAATAATTGATCGACATGAAAGGTAGCACGTTGTGCAACTAGACCCACCTGGCACGTGTGTAGGCGGGTAGCTGTTTTTGTGGTATTCTTGTTGCATTATGGCTTTCAAAATGTGCAAAATGGAATCCCGGATATGTCAAATGGGCAAATAGTCTGACCACCGGCAGTATGTTGGCTGTGTGGGATGCCATGGCATTTGGCGCGCACATGCAGAAAGCAAGGCATGATGCAGAACGGCCAAGGGATGGGAGCAGGCATGGCGAATCCACCTGCAGTTGTACAACAGGGTGTTGCACAGAATCACACGGTGCAACAGCAAGTGCCAGGAGCGCAGCACAGAGTGCAACCTGAGAGCATGGGCAGTTTTCCACAAGGACAAATCCAACAGGCACCGCTGCAAATGTCACATACGATGAGCACAGCGCAGACCCAAAACCCAGGAAGGGGAAGCAACAATGGGAATGGGGAAAATCTACAAGTGCACAGTGGGCCAAACATGTATATAAACTAGGACAGCTCACTGGTAACCCTGATGTGCTCTATCCTATCAGTGACACCAGACCCTCATAGGGAACCTAGGGTGGATATCGTTATAGGGGGAAAAGATTATTTCTTCCTAGTAGACACGGGTGCAACACGCTCATGCATACGTGAAGGCAAGTTTGCCTTGTCCAGCAAGGCCATAGGGACTCAGAGTTTCACAGGAGTTCACAGTCGAGTTCCCTTTACAAACGCACTCCCGGTCTCCATAGGAGAGTGCGAAATGAATGTACCCTTATTATACTCACGTCAAACCCCAGTAAATATCTTGGGTCGAGACCTAATGACAAAGTTGAACATGACAATTTCATTCACGGAGGAGGGCATAGTATGCTCAACTCCAGGAATGCACTACTCAAATGTATGTGAAATAATTAGAGCATACTTAGGACACATAGCCATGAGGGCCATACCATTAGAGCTAGACATTTTCACATATGGCATGCGTGTGCTTACGGCGGGATTGCCAGGCCTTGCAGATAAAGTAATGAGAACCCCTGATGAGTTATTATTCAGATCGAGAATACCAATGCATGAGGAGGAGGTACAAGTATTTCCCTTAATAATACATGCTGCCACAGTGCGAGTGAAAGTGGTTTTGGTTGACGGTTACGATGATGAGGGCAGACAATGGTGCGCGATTATCGCCATCAAAGAAGGATATCGAGTGACTGACGTCACCGATGATGATCTATTTGAAGAACAAGCAGAAATAGGAGAGACAATGGTAGAGGTAAGCCTCACCTTTCTGGTAAAGATGATCAAAAGAGAGGTACCTCAGAAAATGATGTTGGCACTAAAACTTCCTGAATATTTTTATAACAAAATATAGCTGAAGTGCCTATCTCAGTGTGGACTACTGGACCTTATGACGTAGGCCTTTTGAATGGGGTGGCAGAAGTAAGAATTAAATTGAAACCAGGAGCAATTCTACCAAGAACCCAACAATATAACATGTCCAGAGAGGCAGATGAAGAGATTTCTAAGACAATTTCTGCCAAGATGGCCCAGGGCACCTTAGTGACGTCAGAGTCACCATGTAATACGTCAGTGTATCCTGTCAAAAAATCAAAGGGGGGGTCTTGGAGGCTAATTCAAGAACTAAGGCTGATAAATGATATTGTTGAGGCCGAGTTCCCTTTAGTCCCTAACCGTCTACAATTCAATGTAATATACCCATTGAGGCAAAATATTTCACGGTGATTGACTTGAAAAATGCATTTTTCTCAATCCCGTTGCACCGTGACTCACAAGATCTGACATCATTCACATTCAGATGAATTCGTCTGAAAAGCATGAGGCTGCCACAAGGGTCCTGCAGATGGATTTGAGCAATATTACATTAGAAAGTGTCGTCTTACAATATGTGCATGGCATCCTAATTTGCAGCACCACAGAAGAACAGTGCAGGCACGATTCTGTTCGGCTATTGACTATATTGGCTGAGAAAGGATATGAAGTTGACAAGGAAAAGATACAATATTGTCAACAAGAAGTGCTGTACATAGGCCAGTTGATCCCACATGAAGGAAAGAAAATGCAGAGCATTCTAGGCCTATGCAATTATGTTAGAGCATGGGTTTTCAATTACAGCTCTTATACTAAGCCTTTACTTCAGGCCCTAAAGAAGGCCCAAGTGACAAAGGAAAAGAATGAATGGTCTGAAGCCATGGAGGAAGGGTTTGCTGAACTCAAGAGAGCAATTTGTACAGCTCCAATTCTCGGAATTCACAATTATGCCGAGGAATTTTACCTGCTTTCACACACAAATGACAGCGTTATGATGGCAGTACTCGCTCAAAGAACCTCCTTGGGGTACAAACCCCTAGCATACTACAGTGGGAATCTGGACCCAGTAATGAAAGGCCACTTCCCATGCAAACAAAGTTTACCTGCCGCAGTGTTCGCCATAGAGAAGGCTACAACCATTGTGATGGGAATGTCCATGCTGTTGTACAACAATCACTCACTATTTGCCATTCTAGAGAAACCAAAGTGCACATTGACATCTCAGAGAGCTTCTGCTTATGAAGCGATCATATCAAACCCATCGATCAAAACAGTCCGATGTTAGATAGTAAACCCAGCTATGGTCGTAGCAGAGCCAGTCACTGAGGGAGAGCCAATACATGACTGTGCGAACCACGAAGAATTCTACGATGAAATTCCCACGGTGAAAGAAAATGCCTTGGCAGGAGGAGAGATCGTCTTTATTGACGGGTCATCGAGAATCAAACAAAGTGATGGGCAAAGCTACACAGGCGTTGCTGTGATAAAGCACACAGCAAATGGAGAGTTTCAAGTACTTCTTATTGCACGAATACCATCTTACTATTCAGCACAGGCTGCAGAATTATTGGCATTGATACTCGCCATTGAAAATCACGCAGACCAGGAAGTAACGGTGTACAGTGACTCCGCTTATGTGACGTCGACAGTGCACACAGGCTTAGCGCGCGGGAAAAGGAGGGGATACCTCCAAGCGGACGTCACGCCTGTGCAGCACGCAGCCTTTTTGGTCAGGCTGATTAAGGCACTACAGCTCCCAGTGGGCATGGCAGTCGTGAAATGCGCCGCCCACACCAAGGGGACAGATTTTGTCTCACGCAGGAACCAAGTAGCAGACACAGAAGCCAAGCATATGGCATCCAAAAGTGAGGCGGTTATGGAAGTGGCAATGGTGTGCACAAATGAAAGGATGATGGTTGCTCGAGCAACTTCCGAAGCCTATAACAATCTAGGGCAAACCCAATTAATCGAGCTCCAAGGGGAGGCACCGCAGGAAGAGAACAACCTGTGGAAACGTCAAGGGTATTCTTTAAACCCCTCTGACAGCTTGTTGCAACAAGACAGCACTGGTAAACCAGTAATGCCTGTAGCTCTATTAAAAATAGTGCTGGAGCAGTTACATTACCCGGCGCACATGACAAAAGAGAATCTAGCAGCAACTCTTGCGGAAGACTGGTTCAAACCGAATTTAGCGGAGCATGTTGCATTTTTTATGGTGAACTGCATAATCTGCCAGCAATTCACCGCTGGGCACACATTAAAAGTAATAAGAGGTCTCATCCCCAGGCCAAATGGGCCTTTTCAGCACTTGTATGTCGATTACGTCTACATGATTCAAGTATGCAACGGGTACAGATACTTAATTGTTGTGGTGTGTCCATTCTCTAGATGGATAGAATCAGGTCCATGTACACACCCAGACTCTACCTATGCAGCCAATTTTTTAGCGAGGGAAGTGTTTCCCAGGGGGGTGAGGGGGGTGAAGTCATGAGATAAAATGATGGGGCCCACTTTTTTAATACAGTGTTTGAGCAGATTAGCTTGCTGCTTGGTATAAAGCACAAGTTCTCATCGACTTATCATCCGGAAGGTAATGGGATATGTGAGAAGCTCAATGGCTTGTTGAAGGAGAGAATAGCCAAGTTGAAGCTTACTCTAAAGAGGGGATGGTTGCACAGCCTTCCATTGGCACTGTATGCTCTTCGGATCCAACCTGGCTCTGACCATCATTTTACGCCACACAAAATAGCCACAGGAAGAAGAATGAGAACTCCCCTCACACCCCGAGATAGAGCTAGATGTGATGCCCAGTCAACTGGAGAGGTTTTAGGGTCTGAAATGCAAAACTATCTGAACTGTATGACATCTTGCCTTACTGTAATTTCAGACCAGCTGCAGTGGCGAAGAAAAGGGTGCAGTGCAGCACAGAACACAGGAGGAGACACTGCATCAGACTCAGTTCAAGGTCTATGTGTTCCACTCATCTTCCCTGATGACACCCTCTTGGTGAGAAATCATACAAGGAAAAAGTGGGATGAACCAAGATTCAATTTTCCTTTCATTATAGAGGACTGCACTCAGTCCGCTGTGAAGCTACAGGGCAGGTGAGCTTGGATTTTTCTCGGTGACATTAAACCTTACATCGTAGAAAGCCCCCTGCCTGCACCCCAATGAGAGGAATTGACGAGCAACGGGGAAGAACCCCAGCATGTGCAGACGAGATCCATGACGAGGAAAAAGGACGCATGACCAGCAAAGTAAAGACAAAGAACTATTGCCAAATGATTATGGCTTATTTTTGAACATTTGTCTAAGCAAAAAAGGGATAAGTACACAAAAACGGAGACTCAGTGCACCCTAGTTGAAGGGTGAAGAAGAAGATTTTGGTTAGAAGCCACAACATAATCTGTTGATTTTGAACTTTGGACTGAGGCACGCTAAAAAGCCTTGATTAGAAAGAATATGCCAAATTTCAACCGAGGACACATAAATTGGAAGAAGATAGAGTACCCTAGTTCCTTCCACACCGAGACCCTATTTGGAAGTCACTTATGGTGTCCCACGGTAGAGACATCACAAAGGACATAGTTACCTACTTCAACCTAGTGCTAAGATCATACCCGTCTTTAGTAGGAAGGATCACAAGTGTCACAGACTTTCTCCAAGATCCTGAAAACAAAAAAATAATAAGACAACTGTTTACTGTCATTGCAGAAAAATTCATTGTACTCCCCGAGTACAGTGAGAAGGAAGCAAATGTTCCCAACACAGGCGGAAATAGATGAGCTCATCAACACACTGTTCTTTCGCATAATTGAAGACTGTCCATCTATTGTCGGGAGAACAACTGATACGTTAACATTCCTTTGAGATCCAACAAATACAGAGAACCTAAGTCATCTCCTAAACAACATCATCTTTCTGGTGGCACTCCACGCAAACAGACAATGCAGACATTGTTTACATCAAGGAAAAAACATATAATCCTTAATGTCAACGAAAATCCGGACAGATGTCCCTATCACCAGAAGACAGCAGGCTGGCTCATAATGTTCTGTTTCGCCTAGTTACTGACTTTCCAGAGCTGGTAGGGAGACTAATCGATGTTTATGTTCTCACATTCATCAGAGATCCAGCTAATATTGCACAAATGGGAAAGCTGCTGCATGGGATCATGCTCCAAGTGGAACTTTCCAATTATCACAGAAGTTTCCTGAGAAAATCGTGAAACCTTCTACCGAGGGACAGATCGAGTGAGCAGAGTCAAGAACTCCATTTGTTACATTTGTTGGTAGCTTTCCATATTTCTTCATACTGACTATTGTCCAGCATGTCCTCGGGACTGAAGCAGATTCGGGGGGCGGACTGGGAGATCACCTACTTTGAACATGCACAGTAAAGGGACACACTGAAGTATTGCTTAACTTGATTTCTTTTCCATAGTCTAGCAAAAGAACAGCATCCTGAATTTAAAGGACAATTGACACTTACAAGAAGGGGAAGGGGAACACCCCTTAACATCAGACACTCATAAACTCAGAACTTGGAAAACAACATTAGATAAGGAACCACTAACATCAACATTGGTGAATGATCAAGATGGGGGCACAGAGCAGCAACCTGGTCCTCCCACAAGAAGAGAGGCATCCTGGCTTCTCTGGAAGGAATGCTGTCGCCTCACGTATCGAACCATAATGTACTTATGCATTGTATTCATCATTATTTTACTGTCATTAACAATCAGAACTGCATTCTATATTGGTCCACAAAGCGTTCCGATTTCAGTGCACCCACCTAATGATATGCACATGAAACCCACAAAAGCACGCAGACCTTATATAGTAATTCCAGTCCCTAGAAGATCTGATGGTGGAGTGAGTGAATTCGAAATGGATGTAATTAGCAATGACACACACACACTTGTGGTAACGAATGAGCAGGAAAGCCGGAGACAGGGTCGGCATGAAATGAATGAAGTAAAATCACTGCCAACTACATGCACTCAAACACTGAATATACACGAAACAGGCCTAGCATCTATAATGGCAGAACCACAAACTAAGGTAGCAGAGGGGAAGAGTCGTCACAGAAGATTTCATGAGAAAACAAGAGGAGTTAAGGGAAAAGCCAAAAGAAGCAGTTATATCAGAACCTCTTGAGAAAACAAAAGCAAACCTAGAAAAACTCTCCAAAAGGACACAAATGTTAGTAGACTTACTATTCCCGCACATAGCCAGAGCAAGGAAACTACATGAGGAACTGAAAAATAAAAACACAGAGATTGTATTGGCAAGCATATATGTTCCAACACAAGGGACAAGTACCAGTTCCATAGTACAGACATACACCGGACCAGTGTCAGGCTGGTTGGTATGGGCACGTGCATCCAGCAGGAAAAATATGTATGAAGAAAAAGGAAGAGATGTCAGGCTCCTGTCCACTCAAATGGTACAGATGAGAAGGCCTGCACCTTGAATCAGGATACCTGAGAACCCTTCAGCAAGAAAAGCTACACAAATGCATTCAGAGACGTAGTAATAGCAAAGGACATGAAAACCTTAAGAATCAAAAGAAGTACGCATGAAGATGACAATGAACTGAACGAATACCTGGATAGCACAGCACACCTCGGAAACAACATTTGGTACCAGCACATGAAGGAAGTTGGAAGATGAAATTCCAAAGGGGAATGCTATGTTTGTGCTCTCCTACCGTATAGCATGGGAAAGTCCAAGATCTTTGTGGCTGTAGAAATTGATGTCCAGACAGCGCACTTTCACACGAATCCATTTGCGAACTAGAGGTCAGTTTATGGGAAGTGACACCTCACTGATATGGGCAACTGAAACAGCTTATCCTGATGAAGATGATTATGTTCAAGATATTAAAACGAGAAACAGAGCTCATACGAGGAATCATGTGATCAGATACGAGAAGCCTGGAGTTAAAGGATCAGGAATAAGATGGGAAGTAAACCTGAGACTAAATGTCCAAGGAAAAACTCCAGAGGAAGCTCGATAGTGGAAGAACAGAGCCCAAATGCAAATCTGGGGAACAGTGCTTTCGCCAGACGGATGGGAGAAAGGAGTGTTGATTTGCAGAGAATGGATGATCAATGGACTCTACAAAGAAACTGTTGACATTGTGGAGAATGGCTGCAAGCCATTATGGCCAAAACTTGCAAAACTACTAACATGGGTCGAAGATAGAGGAGGACCCTTGCAGGTAGTCCCACTAGAAAGCCCAAAGTACTGTTTCAAGAACAATGGCACAAGGAAAATGGGAGAGAATCAGAACTGTGGACGAGTCTTTGATGCTCCAGGGATGGTGCATGGAACTGCAGTAATGATGGTTGATTATTGGGCATGTGGATCCAAAGCATACATCGGACTGCTAAGAGACTGGGGAGGCATATGCACAATTGTGAATGTCCACGTTCCAGCATTAGTGATCCCGAAAAGCAACCTGAACATTGACAGTTTCCCGAAACCAGATGCTCACCTGAGGAAGAAGAGATCTGTAGAACTGAAAGCCAGAATGAAGAGAGAGAACTACTTCTCTGCCAAATCAGAAGAAGCATTGCATGCACTCCCTTATGAACACAGGCTATTCAGCCTCACCTCATCAGTATTCACAACAATTTTCATGCCAAGATTCCAAGTTGGAGCGAATACTAAATGGTTGCAGATAACCAGATGGGAGTTACTGCAAACGATCAACGCGACCATAAAAGGATTCAATGCAATCAAGGAAGAGCTAAGAGCCATCCGACAGATGACTCTCCAGAACAGATATATACTTGACATGATCACAGCTATGGATTGAGGAGTTTGTGCCAAAATAGGAGAATCATGTTGCACATGTATACCTTCTCACAAGGAGGAAAATGGAACCTTAACAGAGGCTATAGGAATGCTGACAAACCTACAGAACCAGATGATCAATGAAACCGATGAAGTTGGTGATGATATTGCTAGCATTTTGCATTATCAAGATAATAATATCACAGTGCCAGAAGACTGCGAAGAGAGCCATAGGGATGAAGACCATGATTTATGTCAACACAGGATGGAAGCCCAGAGATCTGACTGATGAAGAAATAAGAAACTTCATGAAGGCCAGTGTTCACGCACCAAAAGGAACAAACTTTCTCTATCCCAGGAAACACAGAAATTATGTGGGAAAATGGATTTATTGCAACCCAAATGGACAATGTCAGCTGATGACATGGAACAAAGATGAACATGTAAAGACAGCAGGAAACCTGAGAGGAGTGATAAAGATATGGACGCCAAAAAGACACTTCTTCAAGCCATCATGTACAGAACCAGAAGATGAAGAGGGAATGAGCCAGAAGAGGATATGAAGATGAATACAGAAGAACCAAGAAAAATGAATCCAAAGGAGAAAATAGAAGTGGTCGATAAATTGACCAGAGGGGGGACTGTAGCGGAGGTCCCAAATATAGCCTGCGCTCCAGTCACCCATATTGAAGTACCTGGAACATTGACACCGAAATATGTGACGTATGATGAGCAAATAAACCAGCAGAGAACCGCAATAGGGCTCTGCCCAGTACCTATCAGAAGAACAATACCTATTGGAGTACCAATACCCAGACAACCATGGGGAGTAAGGTACCCATCGAGAAAACCCTACCAGCAAATTAAACAAAATGAAGATTGTTTAAGTACTGTACAGGAAGAAACCAGAAAATCCTTAATGGAGGGTGAATGGTGACATCACGAGGGCCCAGACTAACGTACAGATAGAAGACATAATGACCCAAGGATGACACAAAGGGCCTCATCACGACTTTGGCGGTAACCCTTAAATCCGGCGGTAGCGCTATTACCGCCGGATTTAAGGGTCCGCCAAATCAGGACTTCGGCGGATTTCGCCCCAGCTCTGAGCAGGGAGGAAATCTGCCGAAAATTCGCGCTATTACCGTCGGCGGGAAATCCGCCAGCGGTAAGAGCGCAAATTTTCCCCATTGAGCCCAACGGGGAATGGGGCATTCCCGAATGGGCTCAATGGGGAATGGGGATTTACTTTACCACCGAACTTGTGATCCAGCGCTATTAGCGCCGGGGAGTTCGGCGGTAGGGCTAATACCGCCGGCGGTATTACTGCCCGCGTTACCACCCAAGTCGTGATGAGGCCCAAAGAGACGAAATGCCAGGAATAAAGATATCGTGAAACTAAAAGAAGAGAACATTGTTGAAATACATGAGAGCTAAGCTGAAAGCATGATGAAGATATTCAACCAGCTAATGCCTGTGCATATGCTTGGAACCGCAAGAAGCTAAAGAAAACCCTGCGGCTTGCTATGATAAGTAGAAGAATAGAGCGGCAATTTTACCTCAATAATCAAGAGGCTGGTACCCATATGTACCCCCCCATTGTTAGAACACAAAACCTGTCCGTTTTACTGTCTTGCTTGTCCAAAAATGCAAATATTTAACATTTTGCCAAAAAATTGTTTTGAGATTCAATACATTTATCCAAAACATTAATGCTTTTTTGATCTCACATCCTGATTTTCTGATATTAGTATTATTTACCCTCCTTGGCATATCAGGACACTGCCAGGAGCACTTTTAATATATTTTGACCTAGCACAACCCAGGGTTGTAGGGCCACTTACCTTTAGAGTACGGACTAACACCTATACTCTCAAAAAACCTTGGAAAAAGTAAACATAGTGTCTTACACAGACAAATACTTTAAGAAACTTTTAGGCACTTCTTCAGCCTTTGGATCACAAGGAGGATCCATAGCGCAAGGATCCAATAAAGATGACTTAGACGCAATACATCAAAAAAGAAAGAAACTCATCCGCACTGAGATGCACGGCACCTTTATGCTGGAATACTTAAAAGCAGGTATTATACCAGAAGTACTACAAGTAAAAAAAACATTCCTCAAGCCTTTACAGACAACCCAAAATTCAAGATCAACTTTAGTGGAGTGGGAAATAAGTGCAGCCATGACTGGATCATTCTCATCATCGATACAGCGGAAGAAGAGTGTAAAAAACAGGGAGAAGAACTGACCGCACTAGAGAAAAAATTCACGGACGACACCACCATCACAGAAGCCAAACAGAAACTAGAGAGACTGGAAGAAGAAGTTGCCAAGTTTAAACAAATCACAATAGAAAGGAAGGTACAGAAATTCAAGAAAGATCTTACAAATTACGCAGAGGATAAAACATAACCCTATCTAAGAGACACCTATTACAGCGATTTACAACAACAGCAGCATAACAACTACAACAGACACAACCGAATTGTACATTTCTCTCAAAGCTCTGGATCATCGAGTGGGAGTCACTCTAGTCCTCCCGGTGGAAACAGGACGACCGAACCACCATCCCAACACCCCAACACCCTTTTTTTCAGAGGGGGGCCAACGGGGCAGACCAAGGATGAGGCCACAACAGACAGGCCAATACATGTGCACGAGACAGTGGTACTCCAACCAACCGTGACACTAATCCCAATCTTCATTTTATCTTCAAGAATGTTGAACTACGCAGAACAGGCACTTCTAGAGAGAGGTCTATCCTTTGTCCTTGCTACAAAAGCAGACTCCTTCCAGACAGAAGCAGAATTGAAAAGTTTCTTCAGGAACCTAAGATTAAAATACTTTTTCAAAGTATATCTACCTGAGAAACAAGACTTCGATAACATGGCCCAGCAAGAGCTAGAAACACCGCATGACAACACCACAGGCTTAAAACCATGGTCGAATTTGATGCAACCACCGCATATCATTCCCAGAGAATTCAACACTTTTGAAAAAATAGTAATGAAAACCATCACAAATGGATTAGACCACAAGAACTTTTATCAAGACAACCTGAGCAAAGAAGAGAGGACAGCCCTGAGTGAACTCAATGCTGACAGATCCATCACTGTAAAACAAGCCGACAAGGGTGGCGGGATAGTGGTAATTGACACTACTGACTACAACGATGAATGCCTACATCTCCTAGCAGACAGCACATCCTACAGAAAATTGAACAGAGACCCCACCCAACGACTACAAGAAGAAATTACTAGCCTCACAAGACATGCAGAGGAAGAGGGATGGATATGCGAAGACGAATGCAAGTTCCTCAACAAGACTCACCCAAGAACCCCTGCCTTCTATATTCTACCCAAGATACACAAACATGCCACAAAACCTCCGGGTAGACCCATCGTCTCAGCCTGCGATTCACTACTTGAACCCCTTTCACTTTACACAGACTTCTTCATGAAACCCTTCATCGGACAAATGAAGTCGTACATCAAGGACAGCCCAGCCACCATCAAGATTTTGCAAACCGTGGACATGACCCCAGACTGCATTCTGGTTACCATGGATGTAGAGTCCTTATACACCTCCATCCTACAACAAGAAGGACTAGAAGCACTTACCATTTGTCTCAACAAAAGACCTGACCTAACCTCCACACAAACAAACTTCATTCTCGAGTGCATTCGTCTAGCGATGGCCGAAAACTTTTTTCTGTTTGAACACCAAATCTACCAACAGGTCAAAGGAGTAAGCATGAGTGCTACATTTGCCCAAGATGTAGCAAACTTGTACATGGCCCAATATGAGGATGATCATGTTTATAATGACAGCAACCCCTACAAAGATCAGATCATATTGTGTCGCCGCTACATTGACGATGTTCTCCTCTTTTGGCAAGGCAGCAATGAACAACATTTCACATTCCATCAATGGCTCAATGTGCAGAACCAACACATAAAATTCACCATTGAATGGGACTTTCAATCTATCAATTTCCTGAGCCTACACATTTATCGCTCCGGAAATCATCCCAAAATCGAACTCTTCAGAAAACCAACAGATAGGAACAGTCTCCTTCACTTCATGAGTTTCCATCTGAAAGGACTCAAATATAACCTGCCGTTCGGCCAATTCCTCCGTGTATGTAGAAATTGTACTGAAAAAGAGAGATTCGAATACCATGCAAAACAACTACAAACACGTCTCACTGAAAGAGGATACCCGAAAAAATCGATCAGAATGGCCAAAAAAAGAGCAGCTAACATGGACCGTACTATCTGTCTTACTCCGAAGACAAAGAATTCCATCAACAGGATGGTCTGTGTCACCACCTTTAATCCCATCAGTAATCTCAAAAAAGTCTATTAACAAACATTGCCATCTCATCAAGAATAAGGGGAGTTTGTCCCAAAAAAAAACTTTTTGCTTTCAGAAAAAAACAAAAACCTACGAGACACACTGATGCACACCTTCCTTGAACCTGAAAAAGCAAGACCCACACTGTGGAATCTACCCCCGGTGGTGGGACACTTCAGCTGTGGACGCTACGTGGCCTGCAGATACACTGAGACCAGCAAAACTTTTACCTACAAGGATTTTAGCTGGACATTGAGAAATCACACTAACTGAGAAAGTAAATTTGTTATCTACGTCATCAGATGTCCCTGCAACCTCATATACATCGGCAAGACAATCAGGCCCAGCAAGCAACGGATCAATGAACACATATCATGCATAAAAAACACAGTGCCTGACAAACCACTCGTGGAGCACTTTGCCCAGAAAGGACACGCCAACAAGCAATTCACCTGGACGAACAAACAGCAACTGATCCCACAAAAACGAGGAGGGGACATTAATCTAGCTCTAAAAAGACTTGAACAGAAATGAGTCCACAGATTAGATACAGTGAAGAATGGACTGAATATCACAGTCGAGTGAAAGCATTTTTGGAACTGATCCACTTTATATACTAGTCTTATTAGGATCTGGTTCCCCCTCAAGTTCCTAGACTCGTGTTGACACAACTTTTGCGCTGGTGCAGGACATAACGTGCCCGCCACTCAAATGGCTCACCTATTTTTAGGCCCTGCCACGCACTCGATGTTACTATCATCCTCGTTTTCCAACAGTAATGTAACTGTGTTCCATCTTTTCTAGCTTTTGACTTGCAGTCTCTCTTTAATATCTGTTTAAAGAAATCAAGATATGTTTTATCCCAAGGCCCGAGTATTGCAAATGTTTGTAACTATGGTTATCAGATATGCTTTATCAATAAGTGACATCATGATGTCATGTGTTTACAGTATTGAATGGTTATACAAAATGTAAACTTGTACTTCTGTTACATCATGTCAGTGTACCATGTTTTGCAAACTTCCCTTTTGGGACCTTCCACGCCTTGCCTACACATTCTGCAAGGACACACATGTTTGTTCTACTATGGTACCTGCACTCGTCTCACTAGGAACAGTAGGTCCATTTTTCAGGCATCTGCCATATGGGCTGGCACTCCAACCCCCATTTTGTGTATTTTGTCATTCCAGTGCACACTCCACCACTACTGCAAGTTGCTTTTTGAGGCACATTTGTCATTCAAAGCCCACTAGCTGTTTTTAGCCACGGCATAATTGAATAATACACTATGTTTCCCATGAGACACTGGGCACGCGTGAATATGACGTCTTTCAGTTTACCTTAATGATGGGTTTAGCCGCGAGCCAACCACGTTGGTTTTAGTTTCGTTTTAGAGGCATGTCGCACTATGCGCGCACCCCTGCCCTGATTGGCTCACAAGGCTTACCACGATTAGCCGCTTTAGCTAGGGGGCAGAGCCCACTGCAGTCACTACATCTATCACCTCAGCAACTCTCCACAAACAACGCCGTCCTTGCAGAGAGTTTGCCCTGCCCGCAGTACCTCAAAGTAAGTGCTCACGGATCCTCACTTCGGGATTGTCCTTTGCCGTACTTTCCCACGGTGACAGGCACCTCGCTGGGTTCTCATTTCACTAGCCCAGTCACCAGCCCAATCTTGGTTTATCTCCACTGCTGGATTGACTGCACAGGTCTTTGTTCAGGCAATAGGCACTTTTATGCCCCAACCGCCACATGGGCAGCTAGCACACTTAGGGCTTTAACACCCCTATATACCTAGTCATGTCAGGAAACGTTTTTGCATGTTCCACCTACACAATTGTGTGCCCATCACACCGCCCACACGTCAACACAGGCATGTTTTGAGAGTGACTGGTACCTCCAGCACATGGCAACTACTCCATCACTCTCCATTCAGTGATGGCTCTCTATACGTCCACCTTGTACCGTATAGCATGCACTTTAGCCACAGAAATTTTGTCACTCACTCCAAACAGCGCCATTGGCATGACTATACAGATGAATTCCTACTGTATTTAGACAAGCTTTTCTTTATCTTGTGTTCTTTTTACAGACCTGGTACCGTGGATTGCCACTAATAGGCACATTCACTTCCTGTTGAACTCATTGGATCCAGGTATTCCACGTAGATTCTCTTCAGTGTATTGAATACACCACAGTCTCCACCATGATTTTATGAGGGACTCTGAAGTACAGACATACTGCCAAACCCACACTTGACAGTAAGCTTTACTCGAATACACACATGTGTGTATCTCCTCGGAATCATTTAGCCACTAATAATTAACCAAAAGAATAAATAACACATTACTGAGATCATAACAGCTATCCATTTCCCCCCACAGATAATACACACGGACAGAACTACTCTTCATTTCTATCCTGAAGAAGGCCACCACAGTAGCGTGCTCAAAAAACTGCCAATCTTGGCCAAAACACTACAGTGTCGATGATCTGTGACACAACCGCTTGACCCTCCATTTATGTTTATGTATACTGTTGTCTGTACTGTTTTTTAAAAAAAAAACATGGACCAATAGTAGCCCTGGGTAGCACTTACTCGTATTGAGATTGATTTGTCTGTTGTTGAATCAGAGAATGTGCAACAATAGGGGAATTTTACCTCAATAATCAAGAGGCTGGTACGCATATGTACCCCCCATTGTTAGAACACCAAACCTGTCCGTTTTACTGTCTTGCTTGTCCAAAAAATGCAAATATTTAACATTTTGCCGAATTTTTTTTTGAGATTCAATACATTTATCCAAAAAATGTATGCTTTTTTGATCTCGCATCCTGATTTTCTGATATTTGTAATTGCGTAGCAGACATAGTTTGAAAATTGGCATCTGATTTCAATGTGTGTGCAAATCTGTACATAGAGCTGCTAACTCACTTCCAAAGAGAAAGTGGAATATGTATTCCATGTTTTGTCTGAATCTGGGGTCTTCAGAATACATTAGTAAAGAGCGGTATTCTGATGTTGTTATTTGTGTGGGTCTTTCATCGTACCTTCCTCCTTTTTCAGTAGGAAAGAGTAGAGGAAAGGCTTGTGCTTCTACACTTTTTTTCCCATATGCTGATTGGAGATCCTTTGGCTTGCCGCATTTGGTAAGTTTCCAGTGCATCATCTATGGTGTCTTTAGAGTGCAATGGGTGAATTTTATAATGGTCTAAAATATTGGATTCTGTTGTAGGATCTAGAAGTTGAAATTGGCCAGTTCCTGGCGAGTCTTGAATTATTTCAGTGGTTTCTCTCAGGGTTTTTTCAATGTCTATTTCTTTGTAGTATTCATTGTTGTCTTTTAGTTATTGCAGGGCTTCTCTAACTTTATGTAAGTCCACTAGTTGGTGCCAAATATTATTGTCTTTTGTAGGTACGCCATTTACTAGAATAATCAAAGATTGAGCTATTGGCTGTTGCACTTCAAGTGTGTGTACATTTTCTTTGAGATCTAATGGGAAATAAACTACTTTGCCATGAATGCCTTTCAGTAATTCAGAGGGAGGTAGTTTTTCTGTTTTTGTTTGAAGGCGTATTATTGTTTGAAATGGGTGCACTATTTGAAATATAATTCTCTCATACAAGTTGTTGCAGTGGTTTTGGTAGTGGGAATAATTCCAAGTTATTAGTGATAGCACTTGAAGGTATTTGGTTGTTGTCAAGTTTTGCAGTGCAGTATCTGCAAAGTATTAAGGGGTTTGTAATTTTGTATTTGTTTTCTGCTATAATATAGAGAGTTAATTGGAACCACTTGGAATCTTCATTATCTTCAATTTTGTACATTATGTCTACATTTTATGTGCTGTTTTGCTAAAAAGTCCTGCAGCAACACACACACAAATGGGTTGGCACCTCAGCAGATGTGCATTGAAACTTCAGTATTTATTTTATGTATGTGTGTAGTAGAAGGTTGCCCTCTGTAAAGTTATTGATACTGTGTTCTAAAGATATTGGGCCTCATTACACGGAAGGCGGTAAGGGTTAACGGTCACCGGTAATGATACCGGTGACCGTTAACCCTTACCGCCTTACTATGAGGTCCCTTTGCGGGTTGGTACTTTAACGCTTGCTTTTTAGCAGGCGTTAAAAACCAACCCGCAAAGGGACCAGGCTGCTAATTACGGTACCGTAATTAGCACCTTCCCCATTCCCATTATGCCCAATGGGGCAAAAATGGGAATGGGGAAGGGCAATGGGGGAAGGGGGAATTACCGCCCCTCCAACCTTGGAATAGGGCGGTAATTCCCCTTTCCTCCAAGGCGGTGCCGGTATTTTACCAGCATGGACCAAGGTGCTAATAGCACCTTGGTCCACCGCCTACCGTGTAATGAGGCCCATTGAATTTTGTAAGTGGCTTTCACTTCCAAAATATTTTCTCTGGATGTGCTCTATTTCTTCGAATAGTTCTTTGGATGTACCATGTATTTAAATTGGCCAGTGCTAAAGCAGGACTTTTGGCATAGTACAGTTTATGAACAAGATTTCTTACAGTTGAATGGTGTGTTCCTATCATTTTGATATGGTGCAATGTGTTTTTGGAAGTAGGTCTAGAAATGCAGGCTAATGAATGACCTTGTAGTCCTGTGTATTTTCGCACAAGACAGGAGTCCATAGTTTGTAATAGTTTTATTTTCAATTTGTCTTTGCCTTTTACATACTGATTGAGGAACTTGGGTAAATATGTGAAAGATTATTTGCCTATGTTCCACATTGATGTGCACGGCCATTTGTAGAATGGACGCATTGGTTCAGAGGAATGGAGAGAGTTGATGCTAAGTTTGCTGGAGATATTTGTGTGAGCAGCATTTCTTGTTCCATGATGGTATTATTATATATCCTCGTCCACTGCTATGTATGGCAATTGGGTTTGTTTGCTTTTGTTTGTATGCTTCTTCATTGAAATATGGTTCTGTGCTGGTGGTGTGACTCCACTCAACTTCACAGATGTTTGTGATACTATTTTTGTTGATATTCCATTTGTTGAGAAGTCGTTGTTGTAGTTTAGTAGTTAGTTTTGTTAGTGGTTTCATTCTGTTTAAACATAATATAAATAATTTTCTTTTGAGAAGGATTGCACTGTCAATGAGAGCTTCCAGGATTAGTTTTCTGTGGTAGGCTTTAAGGTTTGAGCATGATTTCTCTACTGTTTTTATAAGATTCTGAAGGACTCTGTGGCAGAACATTGTTTGTAAAATATTTATTTTGGTATGCTTACTTGTGGCTACATCAAGATTTATAGGTGCAGTGTTAGAACTAGTGGTAGCTGCAGTGTTTTAATACCTTTCTGTTTAGTTTTCCATTTTGAAAGAGGAGTCAAAGTTTCTTTACTGCAAGCTGCTTTAGTTTCGCTTAGTGACTGTATTAGCTATATTGTTTTAACTTTTTGTATACATACTGCTATAGGTGAATGATTATTTTGTACACTTTTATTTTGATTTGCTCTATTTCTGCGTTGCTTTCTACAGAGTTGATTTTTGGTAGGCTTTCTTTGGTGTCTGTTGGAGGAAAAAAGAAAGAGTGGGTTGGGATGTTGTGCAATGCATGTGTGCATTGTGCATGAGTGTCTGAGTATGGTAGTAGGCATGTATGTAGAGGTGTGTGATTCTGGAATGGGCTGTTACTCCAGGTTGGGAGGGCTATTCTCGTATTTGTGTGTTACTATACTGGTGTTCAGATGACAATACAAAGCGTGCACCTGCTGAGGTGCAATCAGTAATATTGAATCTAATGCTGTAGGGTTGATACAATTGTTTGTTCTACAATACTAGTATACTACAGTGTTTGAGTAACAGTTATAACACTAAGACAGTATTGCACTTACTTTGTTGGATGCAAAGGGTAGGTTTCTTCTGGTTTCTGTCTTGTACTTCAGACGCTACTGGTTTTCAGGAGTGTGGTCTTCACTGCAATTGTGAAAGAACGGAATTAGTAAATATGTGTGTTAATGGCACAGTAATTGCACTTGAAGAATAGATTAGTTAGATTTGCAGAAGGACTTTTTTATAGGAAGAGATACTGGATTAAATTGCACTGTGTTAAATTGCATAGTTTGTATATGAATAGGGATTTTGGAGGATCAGCATCATTACTAAGGGGGTTAGTGGAGTATTAATAGGTGTGTCATATGAAGTGCACTTTTGAAAGTGTGTGTTCCTGTTGCACTCTTTAGTGTGTTAATGGATTGGTGGAAGTTGTAAAATGGCAAGAAAAAAAGCTTGGAAAGATGTACAGATTGAAAAGGAGAATGTTTTTGTGTGTGGAATTCCATTAATTTTTTGGTGCACAGATGCTTGCTACACGAGTGCTGGAAACCTTTCAGTATTTTGACTTTGTTATCCACATTCCTATTAGCACTGTTCTGAATATACACTTGTATTTGTTTGGTTTTGCAAGGATGACAAGTGTCAGGCATTTCGTTTAAATAAATGCATTTTATGTACTTGCAATGCTTTTCTAAGATACAAGCTGGTCTCCTATTTTGTGTGCATCCTAGGAATGTATAATAGTGTGTTAAGGGGTACGTGGTTGTGAAATTGGCAGAAGGAAAAAAGAGAATTATAGGTTGGACATTGCAATGAGTAATATGGGTAAATTAAAATTAGGAAAGCAGACTGAACTTGATTGATAATGGCCACGTGTCCACATTAGTTGCTTCATATATTGCAAGGAAGTCTGTTATACAATGGTATGTATAGCAATTCATTGCGCAATGCACTACTTATCTCATGATAGTTCTTCCAATGATCTTTGATAGTTTTCTGCCACCATTTCAATAGCAATCCCTTGTGGAGGATTTCCATGAAAACTAAATGCACATGTGATGTCTTCAGAGATGTCATCAATGAGATTTGTGATGGCATCTTTGATGTCATGGGTTTTAGTCCCTGCAGTGCACACTGGTGGAGCGAGTTATGGTTGCTAAGCTTACCATAACTGGCGAATTTGGTTTTACCTGTAACCATAACGTCCCTGTAACAATGTTTTTTCATTGAATGTCATAGGTTTTCATTAGTGCAACTTAATCATAACGTCCCTTAAATAAGTTTTATCATTGACTATATATATATATATATATTCAGTGAAAAAACTTTGTTAAAAGGGACGTTATGGTTAAGTTGCGCTACTAAAAACCTATCAAATTCAGTAAAAAAACTTTGTTAAAGGGACGTTATGGTTCAAAGTAAAACCAAAAAACCCCTGAATATCAGCAGTTATGGTAAGATAAGCAACCATAACTCGCGCCACCGTGCACTGCTAACACTAACACCCAGGACATCAAAGATGACATCACAAATGTCATTGATGACATCACTGATGACATCACATGGCTGGCTCTCCCTTTTTTTCCTTTACTGACATATCTAAGCCACATAGTTTTCTTCAGTAACAGTCAGGAAGTAAAAATTGAAAAGGTACTATATTTGTAGACTTAGGGTCAAGTCATATCATATGAAACATATATATAGCGGAAGACACAGGCTTGAAAGAGAGCAATCCTTTCTGTGCATGAAGATAATCATTACAGTTATCAGCACTTTCTCATAGTTTTATTTTTATTACTATACCTTCCCTGTATATGCTCATATTTGTATACATTGTACTCATACTCCTTTCCTTAGGGTTCACTGACATCATTTGATACACATGCATACATTAAGTAGCACCTTTGAAACAAAGCAATCATTTCTCTGCATAAAAATAATCAGTTAGGTTATGAACTCATTCTGCTACTACTTCTGCTTTTTTGCTTACTTCTATGTCCCTGTATATACTCATATTTGTATGTGTTGTTGTCTCTTTGTGTTTTGTCTGTATTAAGAGTAATTATGTATTAAGTGGGTTTTATTAGCTACTTATTACATGTTAGATTATGAATATTGCACCTTCATCATGTATACTGCACACACTGCCTAAGTTTCTGCATGAGTTGCTTAGTATTCTGGATAGAACTTCATAATAGAATGCTATTTATATCAATGCATTGCTTAATGCACAAATTAGCTCATGATATTTATTGAAATGATCCTTCACACTTTTTGGTCAACATTATAAGAATCCCTCCTACAGAGTTTTCATGAAAAGTAAATGCACATGTGATGTCATCAGTGATATCATCAATGACATTTGTGATGTCATCTTTGATGTCCTGGGTGTTAGTGTTAGCAGTGTATGGTGGCGCGAGTTATGGTTGCTTATCTTACCATAACTGCCGAATTTCAGGGGTTTTTCGGTTTTACTTTGAACCATAACGTCCCTTTAACAAAGTTTTTTTACTGAATTTGATAGGTTTTTAGTAGCGCAACTTAACCATAACGTCCCTTTTAACAACGTTTTTTCACTGAATTTCATAGGTTTTTAGTAGCGCAACTTAACCATAACGTCCCTTTTAACAAAGTTTTTTCACTGAATTTCATAGGTTTTTAGTAGCGCAACTTAACCATAACGTCCCTTTTAACAAAGTTTTTTTACTGAATTTCATAGTTTTTTAGTAGCACAACTTAACAATAATAACTTTGACTTTATGTACATGTAATATGGAACACACTGAACCCTTTCTACTGAATTTGACGGTCCGCAGACATGTTCGGACAACAGTACCAGCACCTAAAAACTCTGGGGGGGGTATGTGTAATTGTTATATCATAACATAGGAACATTTAACAAATTCACAAAGCAGCACACATACAAAGTATATGTAGTAATACTTAAGAAATGTAACCCATATATGTAACACACTAATCATTCATTTAAATACAATATGTTCTAAAATGGAATATACCAAAAGAAGATAAAGTGGCTTCCAACATAATTACCTCACAGACACTCCACAACTAACAGCAAGACCAGACGTATAGACTACTGATTACATATTTTACCATAAATAGTAAGTGCACTTCATTTTACTCATATATTTATAGACTTTCTATATTAGAAAAAAAAACATATTACTTTTTTATTTTCTCACAGAAATGTGTAGTACTCAGCACTGGCTAGAGGACCATTTCAGCACGAGATGAAATGTTAGAAGATAGTCCACCTAATGGTAAACACTTTACTATATAAACCAATTAATACATATTATTTTGTATACATTCAACATATACATTTTTTTTTTACAGACCCTACAAAAATTGCAACTTCCAAAGAAAAAGAAGCGGTGGATAACACTCTTGAACACATTACCCACAAAACGGACCAACTTATGGCAAATTTTACGGATTTAAAGAAGTTTGTGGAAGATCACCTAAAACCACCAACAACATACCATTGTCCCACCTGTACTTGTCCCCCCTCACCATATCCCATTCATTTAACCCCAAACTCTCTCCATGGACCACAAAGTTTTGATGAGATTTCCATCCCTTCTTCACCTGATCCCACTTATATTGAAAACCCTAATTCTCCTGTTTTTGTTTCCGTTTCTGCCCCACCTTCTCAGTCATAAATTGTTTATATATGTTAAATAAAGTTACTTTTTTATATTGTGTTGTAATTACTTTCAGTTCTTTGTGGTAAAACCAATTTAGGTGTCCACGGACAGCGCGATTGTTCGGAACTGTTCGTAAATAAACGAAAATGTAAGTGTCCTGAGGACACTGTCCGTAATGTTCTCATGCAAGTTGAAAATGTTCTAAGAACACTTGTAGTGTTATGAAATGTTCGTAAATAAATGGAAATGGAGGTGTCCTTAAGAACACTATGCCTGTTCGTAGTGTTCGCTAGCAAGTTGAAACTGTTCTAAGAACACTCGTGGTGACCTGAATTGTTCGTAAATAAACGAAAATGGAGGTGTGCTTGAGACGCTATGTCTGTCCGTATTGTGCACAAGTAAACTAAACTGTGCTAAGAGCAAACAGCTGTCCGTAACTGTTCGTTTTACGTGTGACGCACTTTTAATTAGTTCAGGACCCGAACACTGTCCGTAGAACATCAACACGCATGCGCAAAACAATGTCCATACTTTGGGTGTTCTGCGGATGGCTGCTACCTTAGCGAACATGCTCATGAAACAATCATGTGACCATGCCCACGCTGATCGCATGTTCTGAATGCGGACACTGTTCGTGTCCCTGAACACTTTAAAAATACATTTCCAAGTAATCCACAATATTTCTCATTAAAAACAAAACATACCACAAATCCCATACTAATCCTAAGTTTCCACATAGTTTTTGTGACTTTTTGAACCTTTTTTGGTGTTAGATCTGTCTTGCGGACGGCGCGCATGTCCGCGAACCGCGCACAAGCACCCCTATAAAAGACCACGCCCTAGAGCTCATTCTCATTGTGTTTCTGGCTATTCTACAGAGCACAGAGATTTTTGCTGCAACATGCACATTTCCATCTTCAACCTGATGGCTTCTGTGGCTCCACTGCTGCCACCTGGTGCTACATCTGCCTCAGCACCACCCCCACCCCCTCCACCACCACCACCTTCCCAAGGGCCTGAAGAGGGGCACAGGAGTGAGGATACAGAGGAGGAAGAAGAGGATGATGAGAATGAGGTAGAGGAAAACCCTGCTTCCCGCCCTCGGCGTGATTCTTGGGTGTGGCGGTTGTTTACCGTTCAAGCGAATGGTCCTAAGGCTTGTGCGAACCGTGTCACCTGCAATGAGCGCAAAATGGTACTCAGTCACGGGAGGCATGGTTCGTATAGCTTTGGGACTACGACCATGAAGCGACACCTGAACTCATTCCACACTGGGGCCATTCGCAAGGTTGTATCTTGCGAAGAGCGTAGTAGGTTGATTGCCTCTACTTCATCCTCCGTTTCTGATCCTGTCACCACAAGGAACACCTCTCTGGGACAGCGTCTTCCTCGAGCTGCCTCACAGGCCATACAGAATTCTGATGATCCTTACCTTTCGAGGGTCACAGTTATATGTATGTACTGTGACACAGTACTCTGCAGGGGGGAGCGACTTTGCAGTGCTTTTGAGACTATCGTTTCAGAGCACGAGAAGACCTGCTCACTACCCAAATAAAACCCACTCTACATCTTTCTCTCTCAGCTCGCCCTTTCTTATCCCTGTGGTTGGTGTCCCCCCCTTTACCCTCCTTTCCTCTCCTAGTGTGTCGTGTGTAAAAAACCCAAAAAAATACAAAATAACAAAAATCCCCCAAAAAATAAGGCTCTTTTCAGAGCCGCCTTTCACAGTTAAAAAACAGAAGTAAAGATAAATAACGCAGGGCCCTTTCTATTTCTTGAAAGTCCGCAGAGAGTTCGCGAACATAAAAAAAAATTGGGATGCTACCCTATTGTAACCATTGCATTTTTCTCTGGGAGGAAGTGATGGCTCTGAAAAGAGCCTTTGGGAGGTGTTTGTATGTCAAAAATTATAAATACTTAACACCTACTTCGAAATGCATGCTGCATTTCTAAAAAAGGTCGCAATGCATTTTGTACATTTCTCAGAAAAATCTGATTTCCAGCATAGGTAAGATGGACACCATCTCTGCGAAAAATGTATGTACTACGAAACATAATATTTTCATTGTGAAAAGAGGACAAGCCAAAATCTCTTAGGAAGGCACAAACAGCCTTATTGACATTACGCCTTGCTTTCTCCATTTGTGGACCACATGAGAAAGAACAAAGCCACATTTGTCTCTGCGCAATCCGTGAAAAAATTACTTTGGAGTTTT
The DNA here is from genome assembly GCF_040938575.1 of Ambystoma mexicanum. Taxonomy (NCBI): domain Eukaryota; kingdom Metazoa; phylum Chordata; class Amphibia; order Caudata; family Ambystomatidae; genus Ambystoma; species Ambystoma mexicanum. The sequence goes on from NC_090921.1 coordinate 482,836,035, forward strand.
GAAAAAATGTCCATGATCTTCTGAAGTCCTTCTTTCATTGCAAATTGCAAAGAAATTCCAGACACATGTCCTAAACTGTTCCCTCCACAATGAATTACAATTATGTCTGGATGTTCCTCTATCTTCAAAGTTGCACAGAGAGGTAGCAAGTCCAGCCACTTCATTCCACGCACTTCATGCCAGTGCACTTCCACATGTGGGAATCCAAGATCTATAGATACTCCACAGCTTTCTGCATGCACCTTCAACTAATGTATCCACGAGTCTCCCAAAACACTCAGCCATAGCTATCTGTTCTTCTCTCAGCAAAAACAATATCTGAGAAAACCTCTCCTAGCACAACATACTCACTAAACTTTACTGACCAATCCCTTGCTACATTCAATCTCATTTGCATGCCTCCCCACCTCAAATTCCCCGGATGTAATACGCGGTGTCCTAGAACTACCGCCATGTCCGCGAACATTTCGTAACATGGACAGCCCTTCTACCATTTCCACTTCACTCTCTGTGCCATTCCCTCATTGGATGTAGCTAAGAAATCACATGACCATCCACCAATCAAATCCAAGACCTCTACATTTAACTGCATCATCATAGATCAGCACTGCAAATGTACGGTGAATCTCTCGGACTACAAGTCTCATACCATTGGCAAGCACGATCTACGAGAAATACTAGACAAGTCTCCAAGATTTCTACTTGCAGCTTCGTCCATATCCATATGCATGAACACAAACAACAGGTATGCATATTTTCTTTACAGTACATGAACACATTTTCTGCCCGACTTTTACCTTGTATAATCTGTAAAATGAATCTACGATCATTTTTTCATTCTCCTAAAATGAACTGTGACTTACAAACCTTTATACCGTTTAATTTCTTCGTACACACACACACGAAAATAATGTTAAAGTAACATTTTTGAAATAACATATATAGACTACATATGATCAAACAAAATGACATGTACACTCTATCATCAAATCTCAAAGAATAATATTTGTACAAACACATACTTGGTTTTAATTTTTTTAGTTCATATAATTACTTACATTTATATAGGACAAGCAGGCTATGACATTGACTCCCTCTTACATGGAAAAGCAAGCTATCACATGGACACACTATTACGTGGAAAAGCTTAGTTACAGGAATAGTGGTATACAGTGGTACATTATGATTTTCACAAGCCATAGTAAAGATATTTTCTTTCCTACAGTTAGTCATAAGATAGTTTTAATGGTTTTGAGGAAGGCGCTGAGCATTTCAATTTAAAAAATCTATGTCTAAATTAAAAACAGTGCTATATACAAACCAAATTACTAATTTCTTTCTTTTACAATTGCAGTGAAGACCATTCTCCAGAAAAGAAGCAGCCGAATTTGAAGTACAAAGAACAACTAAGAAGTAAACTGCTCATTTTAGAAAAAAAGTAAATAAAATGTTACCATAATATTTGAATTATTACTCAAACACACTGTAAGGTTAATTCATGCTATTTCTGGTTCTAAAAATAGAGATTCTGCACCATTCTGACCAAAAATCCCCCCCGTCTTAAACAGTGATTTACTGGCAGAATGGCCCACAACTTCCTATTTTTCGACACATAAATTACCCAACTCAGCCGCTAGAATTTAGTTGTTGTAGAACAAACAACTGTTTTAATTGTATAACTTTAGATATACTATTTATACTTCTCCAAACCACTGGCTTACTTTTTTCTGTCATCTGAACCCCAGTTTAGTAACACATTAATTCAAGAATACCCATCCCTAGTAGTTGTACTTCCCAAAGCACAATCACACACCATTACATACATCTTTATCATCTTACTCAAACACTCATGCACACAACACACATGCATTCCAGAACACCCCAACCCATACCTTCTGTATTTTTTTCAACAGACCCTAAAGAATGCCTACCAAAAAGCAACTCCGTAAAAAGGAATGCAGAAGTAGAGCAAATGAAAAGAAAATTCTTCAACATAAACATCCATCTATAGCAGAATTTGTAAAAACAGTTGAAACACAACAGCAAATACAGTCATGTAGTGAAACAGAAGACGTTTCTAGTACAAAAACTTTGCCTCCTCTATCAAAAAGTAAAACAAACCAAAAAACAATTAACATAAAATCAACTGTAGTTCAAAGTAAGTATTCCAAGAAAAGTATTTTAACAAAAATGTTCCGTCACAAAGTCCTTCAAAATCTTATGAAAACAGGAGAGAAACCAGGTTCAACACTTCAAACCTATCGTAGAAAAGTAATCTTAGAAGCGTTGATAGACAGTACAATTCTTCACAAAAGAAAGTTATTTATTTTAGTGTTAAATAGAATAAAACCACTAACAAAACTAATAACTAAATTACAAAAAAGACTTCTCAATAAACGAAATGTCAACAGAAATAACTTCTTAAATATCTGTGGAGGTGAATGGAGTCACACTACAAGCACAGAACCATACTTTAATAAAGAAGCGTACAAACAAAAGCAAACAAATACAATTGCCATACATAGCAGTGGTCGAGGTTATGAAAAAGTTAATAATACCATAATGGAACAAGAAGTACTCCTTACAAAAATATGCCCTGAAAACATAGATTTACCCGTCCATTCAACTGAATCGGAACATCTAGTGTACAAATGGCCATGCACGTCAATGTGTAACATTCCCAAAAAAATGTTCAAGTCTTTACGCCAATTCCTCAATCAATATGTGAAAAGCAAAGACAAAATCAAAATTAAACTACTGCAAAATATGGATGCTTGTCGAGTACGCAAGTACACAGGACTACAAGGACATTCATTGGCCTGCATTACAGGACCTACTTGCAAAACAACCTTCCATGATATCAAAAGGATATCAACACATTATGCAAGTATAAGAAATCTAGTTTATAAACTGTACTATGCTAAAAGTCCTGCTTTAGCACTAGCCAATTTAAATAACATTCTTCTACATGATACAGCAAAAGACCTACTAAAAGAAATCGACTATATCCAGACTAAATATTTTGGAAGTGAAACCCACTTACAAGATGAATTAGCTGTAAACCAACTTCGTAACAATTCTGCACATGGCAACCTTTCACTACACACATACAAAAAAGAAATACTAAAATTTGAAAGTACTTCAGCTGAAGTACCAAACCACGTGTGTGTATGTTGCCGCAGAACTTTTTATAAAAGTAACACAAAAACTGTAGACCTATCATACAAAATAGAAGACAATGAAGAATCTAAATGGTTTGAATTAGCTCTCTACCTTATAGCAGAAAACAAATACAAAATAACTGACCCCATAATACTTTGCAGTTACTGCACTACAAAACTTGACAACAACCGAACTCCTTCACGTGCTATCACAAATAACTTGGAATTATATCCACTACCAAAACTCCTTTAATTTATATGAGAGCATCATAATTCAAACAGTGCACCCATTTCAAGCAATAATACGCCTTCAAGCAAAAACTGAGAAATGACCTCCTTCTGAATTAGTGAAAGGCATTCGTGGAAAAGTAGTGTATTTACCATTAGATTTAAAAGAGAATGTGCACACTCTAGGAGTGCAACGTCCAATGCAACAATCTTTAATTATCTTGGTAAATGGAGTACCTACAAAAGACAAACAAATTTGTCAACAACTGGTAGATTTACATAAAGTTAGAGAAGCCCTGCAATATCTTAAAGAGAATAATTAATATTACAAAGAAATTAATATTGAAGAAAACTTGAAAGATACAACTGAAATAATTCAAGAGACACAAGAAGCAGGTCAATTTGAGCTCCTAGATCCTGCTACAATATCAAACACTTTAGACCATTATACAATTCATCCATTGCACTCTAATGACACCATAGAAGATGCACTGGAAACATACCAAATGCGTCAAACAAAAGGATCACCAATCAGCATATGGGAAAAAAGTATAGAAGCATGTGCTTTTCCTCTACTCTTTCTAATTGGGAACGGAGGAAGATACGCTGATAGACCTATTCAAATATCAGCATCAGAATATCGCTCATTATGAATGTATTCTGAAGATCCCAGATTTCGACAAAATGTGGAATACATATTCCACCTACTCTTTGAAAGTGAACTAGCAACTTTAGGTTACGGAGTTGCACACATATTAAAATCAGGATCACACTTTCAAAATATAACAGCTACACAATTATTACAAAAAGTTCAACAAAAAGATGAGGTTTTAAAAGCAAATCTTACAAATCTATTAGCAAATATGCGTGGTACTAAAGAGTACTGGTTTCGACGTCATGGAGGTGTACGTTGTATGATCAGAAACCTTGGCCCACCCACTTGGTTTGTTACATTAAGTTGTGCAGAATATGCATGGGAAGATTTACATGCTTTCCTACGCATATCAAACGAAAACAAAACAAACATAGATATACTAACACCTGGAGAACTTTGTCCTCAGGATCCTGTTAATGTTTCAAGATATTTTCACCATCGCTTCATTGCTATGCTACATTTTATTTGTAATAAAACTGTTCCTCCCCTTGGAGAAGTGCAACACTTCTTTTCGAGAAAAGAATACCAAGCCAGAGGAGCACCACATGTCCACATGCTTTTATGGATTAAAGATGCTTCTAAATTTGGTCAAGACATGCCACTGTTTTACAGTTTATTGAAAAATATGTCACTTGTGAAATTCCATCAGAATCCACAAATAGTGATCTTCATGCAAAAATTTTACAATTCCAAAGACACAAATGTGGCAAATATTGTTGTCGCAAATACAAAAACAAAGGGTAATACTACACCAAATGCCGTTTTGGTTCCCCTAGACCAGTTACAAATACAGGTCAAGTGAACAACCTCATGTCTTCAGTTAGACATAGTGTTAAATGTAAGTCACCTAAAAATACATATTGCATAAAAAGAAAAGAAGAAGAAAAATATATCAATGATTACAATGCAATCATTGCCCACTTATGGAATGCAAACATAGATGTGCATTACATTGCAGACAATTCTACTGCATTTGCACGATATGTCACAGCATACTTAACCAAATCAGAAAAGACAGAGCTCCAAGACCTCTGGAATGACCTGTCATCAGATAAAACAGTGTCTCAGAAATTATACAGCTTGGGCATAAAAATGTTGTCCCATAGAGAATGTGGATCCTATGAAGCAGCTGATCGATTAACTGGTACTGCATTGTATGGTAAATCTGCAAATATAGTATGGCTAAGTCTTGGTCCAGCTAAATCTAGAAAAAGAGTTCTAAAATCATACGAAGATATAGAAACAATAGCCAAACATGATCCCAACAGCCAGGACATTTAAAAAAAACAATTTATTGGACACATACTACCCAAACAGAAGTACCACTGTGAAAACCATGTGTCTATACAACATAGCCAAAAACTACACATACAAAAATAATATAAAACCTGATGAACAAAACTGTAAATACAAAGTGACAAACTGTGAAGGCAGCTTAGTAAAACTCACCAAACCAAATGTAATTAATCATATCAAATTGTCATTAAAGACTCCTCAACATAAAGAAGTATATTACATGTCCCTGCTACAACTCATTAAACCATGGAGAAAAGAAGAAGAAATACTAGATAACTATGACTCATATGAAGACGCTTTCAAAGCAAATGAAAGCAGTATAACTGATGTATACTTTGCACAGTACAAAACAATGTTGCACAATGAACAGCAACACGAAGAAGAACTCCAGGCCCAACTAGATAAGGACACCCCTGTCAGTAGTCAACCTTCTGTCACAGGAACCCAAGAACCACTGGGAGACCCACTAATAACAAATGAGGCAGAATTAGTTATGATAGAAGTAGAAAACACCATGTGTCAGTATGAAGATAAAGAAGACTTAACTATACTACAATCAAAGGTAAACAATGAGCAACGTAGCATTTTTCAAGCAAAAGAAATTGCACATGGTGTACAACATGAAAACAAAGAATGCACCTGTCAAAATTACAAACCTATACTATTGTATGTCAGTGGTGAAGCTGGTTCTGGCAAAACATTCCTAATCAAAATCATCAGTAAGTTCCTTCAACAATTGACAAACAACAAACTGTCCAACCTAATGTTGGCTTTGATTCACCTCAGATTACAAGAAGTACTCAAAACAAACTATGAAGAGCTCTTTGCAGGAAAACACATTATTGTTTTCGGAGATCTTCTTCAATTGACACCAGTAAAAGGTGAGCCTTTTTTTTTAAAACATTAGGACACAAACTCTGCCGTAAAACTGTTGGCAGCATAGGAAATGTCAAGCTTTGGCAACATTTCCAATACAAAGAATTAACAGAAAACATGCGCCAATCTGCAGATCTCACTTATGCCAACATCTTAAAAAGTATCAGAGTTGGTATACTTTCTAAAGAAGCAGAAGCAATATTGAAAACCCGGCACATTCATGCACTTCATGGTGATAATGCATGTGCTACAGATGTTATGGAACAATTAGAACACAAAAATGTCAATTGTATGGCCTTAATGCCAACTCTTGCAAGCTGTTTCAAATTCAATGAAATAATGTTAAGTAAAGAAATGCAAACAATAATGGAAATTAGCGCCACAGACAAACTAGATGTACATGGAATGACACTACCCATGTGTGACCAAGCCACAACAAGACAAATTGTTTAGAAAAATCAATCTCAAACACAGCAGGCTTGGAAAAGATATTAAAATGATCCTTAAATTGCAGAGTAATGCTGAAACGTAACCTTGACGTAGACCAAGGACTAGTTAATGGAGCACTGGGTACAGTTGTTGGCTTTCAAAAATACCCACTTGACAACAAACTTCAGTTTGTCAATATTCTCTTTGACAAACTTTCAGAAGTAAAAAGAATAGGACGCTCAACAGCTCGATTTCTTCTCTTCAAAGACATGTATGTACGCAGAGAACAATTTTCTCTAACTCTTGCAAACGCAGTCATCATTCACAAATCAGTCTTACCCTAGACAAACCAATGATATACATTGGTTACACAGTCTTTAAAGAAGGCATGAGCTACGTAGCACTATACGCTTACGTACACTTGACGGTCTATTTCTAATCAACTTTGATGCAAGTAAAATAAACGCTGATATTCCTTGCATTTTAGAATACAATAGACTTCGTTCACTATACACGCCCCATCTAAACACATATTCTGTTCCACAAAAAGTAAAACATTATAAAAGAAAAATAAATCAAACAGAAAAGCAACAGGATGTCACTGCAAATCCTCCAAAGAGAGTAAAAGAAAGTAATACTTCATCAAGTGCCACAAGCAAAAAAGAATCAATTAGGGAAAGTAAACCAGGTACTTCTTCAAAGAAGGAAGACACACTCCAAAAAAAGCAGTCAGATACAGAACTACCTGGTCCATTTAAACTCTCAAATATACAGGCCGATTCATGGAATAAATGTGCGCCGAAAATCCCGGCGCAGAGGGGCCAAGACGTGCGCTGCGCCGAAAATTAGCGAAAAGCGCAGGGAAACCAGCGCACGTCGATTCATGGAAGTCCGTGCGCAAGAAAAGCAGAGGACGTGCGCTGAAAAAGCGCGCGGCGCAGGCCGGCGCACAGGTCAACCAACGTCGTGCGCCACGGCCACTGCGCTATCACTCCGAGCGCAGCGCACAGCTCTAAAGTAGGCGGAACACAGGGCGGGACACTCGGAATGGGGAATAAAATGGGGCACAACACTCGGAATGGGGAAGAATGTGGGCGGCACGGGGAAAGTATAGGAGGCAAGTGCGCGGAACGCCCACACGCTCGCATACAACACGTATTCATGGAATAGAATAGGGCAAAAAAGCACACGCTCAAAGCAGCGCACAGGCACAAACAGGCACAAACACGACCGCCACAAGAAAGCAGGCGGTAGCGTCTCTGCGCCTGCAAGAAATGTGCGCTAAAAGGTGCGCCAACAAATAGCACCTATATACAGACATGATCAATGTCCAATACTGTGGCCCTCCAGGACAAATGACGTACAAAGGGGTACCCACAAACACAGACACGCGCTGAGAGAAAAAATAAACGTGTGCGTGCATACCGGGGTGCGCGGGAAGTTGCACACGCGATATGGCCGGGTACGTGGATTACAGGGGTGCGCGGGAAGTTCCACACGCGATTAGTCAGGGTACGTGGATTGCAGGGGTGCGCGGGAAGTTGCACACGCGATATGGCCGGGTACGTGGATTTCAGGAGTGCGCGGGAAGTTCCACACGCGATATGGCCGGGTACGTGGATTTCAGGGGTGCGCGGGAAGTTCCACACGCGATATGGCAGGGTACGTGGATTTCAGGGTTGCGCGGGAAGTCCCACACGCGATATGGCCGGGTACGTGGATTTCAGGGGTGCGCGGGAAGTTCCACACGCGATATGGCCGCGTACGTGGATTTCAGGGGTGCGCTGGAAGTTCCACACGCGATATGGCCGGGTACGTGGATTTCAGGGGTGCGCGGGAAGTTCCACACGCGATATGGCCAGGTACGTGGATTTCAGGGGTGCGCGGGAAGTTCCACACGCGATATGGCAGGGTACGTGGATTTCAGGGGTGCGCGGGAAGTTCCACACGCGATATGGCAGGGTACGTGGATTTCAGGGGTGCGCGGGAAGTCCCACACGCGATATGGCCGGGTACGTGGATTTCATGGGTGCGCGGGAAGTTCCACACGCGATATGGCCGGGTACGTGGATTTCAGGGGTGCGCGGGAAGTTCCACACGCGATATGGCCGGGTACGTGGATTTCAGGGGTGCGCGGGAAGTTCCACACGCGATATGGCCGGGTACGTGGATTTCAGGGGTGCGCGGGAAGTCCCACACGCGATATGGCCGGGTACGTGGATTTCAGGGGTGCGCGGGAAGTTCCACACGCGATATGGCAGGGTACGTGGATTTCAGGGGTGCGCGGGAAGTTCCACACGCGATATGGCCGGGTACGTGGATTTCAGGGGTGCGCGGGAAGTTCCACACGCGATATGGCCGGGTACGTGGATTGCAGGGGTGCGCGGGAAGTCCCACACGCGATTAGTCAGGGTACGCGAATTGGCTGTGTGCTCCCAGGCATTACCTGTACACCCTCCACGGCCCCTGCAGGCAGCACACACCACAGGGAACTACCCTGCACACCTGCTCATGTCTCCCACCACCCCCACCCCCCATCCACCAGGGGCACCCTCCACCAGGCCCCCACCCATGTCTCCCACCACCCCCACCCCCCATCCACCAGGGACACCCTCCACCAGGCCCCCACCCATGTCTCCCACCACCCCCACCCCCCATCCACCAGGGACACCCTCCACCAGGCCCCCACCCATGTCTCCCACCACCCCCAGCACTGTGGGGAACCTGCCAGCAGGCCCCCACCCATGTCCAACCCATGTCTCCCACCACCCCCACCCCCCACCCCCCAGGGGCACCCTCCACCAGGCCCCCACCCATGTCTCCCACCACCCCCACCCCCAGCACTGTGGGGAACCTGCCAGCAGGCCCCCACCCATGTCCAACCCATGTCTCCCACCACCCCCACCCCCCATCCACCAGGGACACCCTCCACCAGGCCCCCACCCATGTCTCCCACCACCCCCACCCCCCACCCCCCAGGGGCACCCTCCACCAGGCCCCCACCCATGTCTCCCACCACCCCCACCCCCCATCCACCAGGGACACCCTCCACCAGGCCCCCACCCATGTCTCCCACCACCCCCACCCCCCATCCACCAGGGACACCCTCCACCAGGCCCCCACCCATGTCTCCCACCACCCCCACCCCCCATCCACCAGGGACACCCTCTACCAGGCCCCCACCCATGTCTCCCACCACCCCCAGCACTGTGGGGAACCTGCCAGCAGGCCCCCACCCATGTCCAACCCATGTCTCCCACCACCCCCACCCCCCATCCACCAGGGACACCCTCCACCAGGCCCCCACCCATGTCTCCCACCACCCCCACCCCCCACCCCCCAGGGGCACCCTCCACCAGGCCCCCACCCATGTCTCCCACCACCCCCACCCCCCATCCACCAGGGACACCCTCCACCAGGCCCCCACCCATGTCTCCCACCACCCCCACCCCCCATCCACCAGGGACACCCTCCACCAGGCCCCCACCCATGTCTCCCACCACCCCCACCCCCCACCCCCCAGGGGCACCCTCCACCAGGCCCCCACCCATGTCTCCCACCACCCCCACCCCCCATCCACCAGGGACACCCTCCACCAGGCCCCCACCCATGTCTCCCACCACCCCCACCCCCCATCCACCAGGGACACCCTCCACCAGGCCCCCACCCATGTCTCCCACCACCCCCAGCACTGTGGGGAACCTGCCAGCAGGCCCCCACCCATGTCCAACCCATGTCTCCCACCACCCCCACCCCCCACCCCCCAGGGGCACCCTCCACCAGGCCCCCACCCATGTCTCCCACCACCCCCACCCCCAGCACTGTGGGGAACCTGCCAGCAGGCCCCCACCCATGTCCAACCCATGTCTCCCACCACCCCCACCCCCCATCCACCAGGGACACCCTCCACCAGGCCCCCACCCATGTCTCCCACCACCCCCACCCCCCACCCCCCAGGGGCACCCTCCACCAGGCCCCCACCCATGTCTCCCACCACCCCCACCCCCCATCCACCAGGGACACCCTCCACCAGGCCCCCACCCATGTCTCCCACCACCCCCACCCCCCATCCACCAGGGACACCCTCCACCAGGCCCCCACCCATGTCTCCCACCACCCCCACCCCCCATCCACCAGGGACACCCTCCACCAGGCCCCCACCCATGTCTCCCACCACCCCCACCCCCCACCCCCCAGGGGCACCCTCCACCAGGCCCCCACCCATGTCTCCCACCACCCCCACCCCCCATCCACCAGGGACACCCTCCACCAGGCCCCCACCCATGTCTCCCACCACCCCCACCCCCCACCCCCCAGGGGCACCCTCCACCAGGCCCCCACCCATGTCTCCCACCACCCCCACCCCCAGCACTGTGGGGAACCTGCCAGCAGGCCCCCACCCATGTCCAACCCATGTCTCCCACCACCCCCACCCCCCATCCACCAGGGACACCCTCCACCAGGCCCCCACCCATGTCTCCCACCACCCCCACCCCCCACCCCCCAGGGGCACCCTCCACCAGGCCCCCACCCATGTCTCCCACCACCCCCACCCCCCATCCACCAGGGACACCCTCCACCAGGCCCCCACCCATGTCTCCCACCACCCCCACCCCCCATCCACCAGGGACACCCTCCACCAGGCCCCCACCCATGTCTCCCACCACCCCCACCCCCCATCCACCAGGGACACCCTCCACCAGGCCCCCACCCATGTCTCCCACCACCCCCAGCACTGTGGGGAACCTGCCAGCAGGCCCCCACCCATGTCCAACCCATGTCTCCCACCACCCCCACCCCCCATCCACCAGGGACATCCTCCACCAGGCCCCCACCCATGTCTCCCACCACCCCCACCCCCCACCCCCCAGGGCACCCTCCACCAGGCCCCCACCCATGTCTCCCACCACCCCCACCCCCCATCCACCAGGGACACCCTCCACCAGGCCCCCACCCATGTCTCCCACCACCCCCACCCCCCATCCACCAGGGACACCCTCCACCAGGCCCCCACCCATGTCTCCCACCACCCCCACCCCCCATCCACCAGGGACACCCTCCACCAGGCCCCCACCCATGTCTCCCACCACCCCCAGCACTGTGGGGAACCTGCCAGCAGGCCCCCACCCATGTCCAACCCATGTCTCCCACCACCCCCACCCCCCATCCACCAGGGGCACCCTCCACCAGGCCCCCACCCATGTCTCCCACCACCCCCACCCCCCATCCACCAGGGACACCCTCCACCAGGCCCCCACCCATGTCTCCCACCACCCCCACCCCCAGCACTGTGGGGAACCTGCCAGCAGGCCCCCACCCATGTCCAACCCATGTCACCCACCCCCCCACCCCCAGCACTGTGGGGAACCTGCCAGCAGGCCCCCACCCATGTCCCCCTGGCCCCAGGTCCTGACGATACACAATCATGGCAGTAATGGCCAGCATACCCAGCACAAACACCCAGGCAAGGATTGCATGCACCCACATAGTGAATGCAATCACATGACACAACCCCAAAGGCAAGTATGCAAAAGAACACATGTCCGTCACACACACATACACAATGGGTGCAAGTGAATGTCAAAACCCATATCATGACATGTAAGAAACCAAAGAGAAAATAACACAAGTGTAAGATAATATAAAAATGTATTAAAAACAAAAATCAAGTAAACCAATAAAACATACAACTATGTGGCAAATTAAATAAAAGGTCCATGTCCGAGAACAAAAATGATAAACCAAAAAACAAAGGATTAAAAAATCAATAGAATTTGTCCAAAGCAAAACCATGTAGTAGGAAATCAAAGAAAAACCATTACGTCATGGTGTAAACAATAAAAAAATTAAAAAATGTATCTCCCAAAATATAACAATATATACAGGAATGTTCCAGGGTCCATGAGCCCAACACCACAAATGAAACCTAATACTAACTAATAAAATAAATATGTACAAAAAAGTGGCCATTGTCCGAGCGGTCCAAAATAATAAAAATAAATAAAGGAAACCTAGCACTAACTAACTAAAAAACTATAAACAAAGGCAGCGGGCTAGTCCTGCGGCTCACTTGGTGATGCTGGCCAGGGCATCCTCGAACTCCATGTCAATGTCCTGGAGGCGGGACTCTGTCCTGGCCCCGAGGTCTCGCAGGGACAACCCCATGTGCTCACCAAAATCCCTGCGAGCCTCCTCGAGGCACTCAGCCCGCCTCAATGCCCGACGCATGGAGATCTCCGCCCTGGCCATGGCGAGCCGCTCCTCTTCCGCCCGCTGCCGCTCCGCACCTATCCGCTGGCCAAACTCCTCCCACACGGAACACACCGCCATGCCAGGGTTGCCCTGCCCTCCGGCCGATGCCTGCCCCTCTGATCTTGATGGCCCTGAGCCATGATGCCTCCCACGTCGAGCCCGCTGCTGCCTCCGACGCCACTGCCTCTGCCAGCACGACGGCATCCAGGCTGATGGTAACCACCGACGCCGTCGTGCACGTGCCCTGCCCGATGATGCCGGCACATCTTCCATCTGCTGGGGTCCACTTGCTGTGTCGTCCACCCCTGCTGGACCTCCGACTCCCAACTGTGGCAGGGATGGGATCCCCACCGAGCTGGCTGCATTGGTCGGGGCAGGTCCACAGGGGGCCATGGTGGCATCTGGGCCGGAAGACGGCAAGGAGAACGACCGGTGGATAGCCTGCACAGAGGAGGAGAGGGCCGTCAGATTGGCCAACACATGCAGGAACCCCCCGAACATGGCCGATCCCAATTGGGCCACGTCGGCACGGTGCACTTCGTGATGACGTGCGTGCTCCTCCCGGGAAGCACGCACGTCATCACGAATCACAGCCGTGCGCATCGCGACCCCAATCAGGACCTGCTCCACGCGGCCAGGGGTTCCCACGGCCGCAGGTGGAGGGGAGTCAGTTGACATGGACATCCCCACTACCTGCGGACGGGCCTGGGACGGGGCATCCCTGCTGGTGCATGGTGGTGCACTCACAGGGTCAGGGACAGCGACATGCACAGGCACCTCCACGGTGACCTGTGCTGCCTCCTGCCCCTGGCCCTGGACTGCACCACTTGCACCAGCAGGGATGCTCCCACCAGGCCCCATGTGTGCACCAGTGTCGGCCTCCTCCTCCTCTGTGCAAACCACCAACCTGGATGGCTCCTCACCATCTCCCGCCATAGCAGGCCCCTGTGGGGGCTCACCCACCCCTTCCGCTGCAGCCGTGGGGGCATCCCCGCCGCCTTGCTCCACAGCGCCGTCTCCGCCCTCTTCTTCACTAGCCGCTGCGTAGAGGGAGACAAAGGACACAAGCATCAGGCTACTGTAAAATGGTCCCCTAGACAGGAAGCAATAGCAGATGAGCACCCCTGTCAAAGTACACTTCCATCATGTCCCTCCACAACACATGGGTCAGTCCAGGCAAAACACACACAGTAACAGGCATGGTGCATGCCATGCACATTTCCATGCATGTCCAATTGACTCTTGAAACATTCAATGATATGTAACTCACATGCATCATGGCTCATGCATATCACATGCACACACTTCACCTCAGTCACATCCATCTGGCCCCAAACACAACGAACACAGGCGAAACAAGGGTAAGTTGGGTGCGTCACAGAATCTGTGCATTGTCACACACATGTGTCATGCATCCATGGCATGCACAAGTCACAGACACGCAGGTCAGGCACACAGACATGGCTACCATATATGTACCTGGCATCAGCACCCATCCTTCACCCCCATCCATGTCCAGGTACAGAGACAGGCATGCTCTCATGTCCTAAATCTGCATAGGGCTCCCCATGCCACATTTCAACAAATGCAACAACCATGTGGGTCACACATCACTGGTCGCACATGCATTACCATGATGTCCCTGCACACATACATGCATACATGGCCCATGGCACACATACAGGCAAGTATCATAGAACCAGCACACCGCAACATGCCCTGTCTCACACAGTAATGCTTGCACACTTACCGCTCAACTCCAGACGGCCTCCCTCTCAAGGACCTGGGCGTGGAGCGCTGGGCGTACGCGTTCCAGGACCCTCTTCTGGATGGAACTCATGCGGCCCCGGCCCCCCTCCACGAGGCGCCGGGCCTTCACAAGGGTCCTGGACCTCAAGTCCTCCCAGCGCTTCTTGATCTTCTGGACGTTGCGGGTTGCCACCCCCTCCGCGTTGATGGCAACCACACAGTCGGCCCAGATCCTCTCCCGTCCTTCCTTGCTGGCGCGGGACGATCCAAAGAGGGCATCATACTGCCCCAGGACATGCTCCACCAGGACACCAACTTCGGTGGCAGTGAAGCTGGTGCCCCTCTGCCCCTCTGGCCTGGGGTTGCCACTGGTGCCAGATGTCGAAGTGCCCGACATGGCAACCCCAGAGGCAGGTGTGGGTGGGCAACTGGGTCCTGGGGCTGGGCTGTGGAGCGATGTAATCCCAGTGGGGAGTCTTCAGTTCCAGCAGGGGTGGACACAGCAACTGGACCCCTGCAGATGGCTGATGTGCAGGCACCAAATGGCAGGGCACGGTGGCAGCAGGCAGGCAGGCAGGCAGGCAGCAGCAGATAGCACGTGGGAGGCTGCTCAGGGCACTGGGGGGGCAGTAACTCGGCCTTCTGGGCAGGAGCGTGGTGTTCCGTGTGTTTTCGGGTGGCCAGCTTGATACGGAGTGATTTGGCACGTGAAATTCCTGCACGTCAGCGTGAAATCCGAGGAAAGGGCCTTAGCGCGTAAGTGCGTCAGCACGCATACGCGATTCTATTGGACCAGAGTCCCTCACCGCGTAAGCGCGTCTGACGTGATCCGCACGGGCGTTCCCCACTCAGCACGTGATGACGGAGCACACGTGGAAATACTGCACGTCAGAGTGTCATCGCGTGTAATTGGCCAAAAGTGCGCGTACACGCGATTGGCCAATGTACGTGTATTACATCGCGTGTAATTGGCCAAAAGTGCGCGTACACGCGTACACGCGATTGGCCAATGTACGTGTATTACATCGCGTGTAATTGGCCAAAAGTGCGCGTACACGCGATTGGCCAATGTACGTGTATTTCAGGGGTGCGCGGGCACTTACACACGCAAGTACGTCAGCGCACCTGTATGCCTGCTGTGTGGGAATTTCCACACGCTATTGGAGTGGGAACTAGATTCCAGGGGTGCGAGGGTCACACGCTCGCCTAGAACACGCGCAAGGCATTAATTTGCGCACTTATCAATAAACAAGCCAGATGCCAGGATGAACATACCGTTCCTAGCAGCAGTGGCAGTGGGCTACCAAAGGAGGAGGAGGAGGAGAGTCAGGGCCAGAATATTCACACCCAGAACCAGCCTATTCGGGATGCCTGATGACCAGGTGTATGGGAGGTACAGGTTTCCAGCACACATCATACTGGACCTGGTCAGTGAGTGGGAGGATGACCTCACATCACCCACCCTGTGCTCCCAAGCACTCAGCCCCCTGCAGAAGGTCCTGAATGTACTGCACTTCTTGGCCACTGGATCCTTTCAGCGGACAAGTGCCATAGTGGGTGGTGTGTCACAGGCCACGCAGTCACGCTGCCTACACCAGGTCTTGAACATCATCACTGCACGGCCATCAGTCCGCAGGCACATATATCTCCCCAGGACTCATGCAGAAAGGCGGACGTGCATCCAGGAATTCTATGGTGTGGCTCAATTCCCCAAAGTGCTTGGTGCAATTGACTGCACACATGTGGCTCTACGTCCACCCAGGGCAACAGAGCACATCTATAGAAACCGCAAGCACTGGCATTCCATCAACGTGCAAGTTGTATGCAATGCCAAGGGAATAATCACATCAGTATATGCCAACTATCCCGGGTCCACCCACGACAGCTTCATCTACAGAATGTCTACCCTATGCCGGGACCTAGAGGCTGGCCAGCATGGAGATACATGGCTGCTTGGTGAGCATGAATGCCACTGCACATGCATGCATGTCAGATACTGGGTCATGACACAACACCACTAATGATACCCATCACCACCTCCGCAGGGGACAGTGCCTACCCTATCAGCCCCCACATGATGACCCCAATCCGGAACCCCACCACGCCACCCAAGGTAAGGTACAACACAGCCCACATTGCAACACGGGGCATAGTGGAGCGCACATTCGGAGTGCTGAAGTCACGCTTTCGCTCCCTTGACCGTTCTGGCGGGCAGCTGTTATATGCTCCCCGAATAGTGTGCAGGATCATAGTGGCAGCATGTGTCCTGCACAACGTTGCAACACGCCGGGGCCTGCCCGTGGACATGGTGGTGCCCCCACATCCACAACCACATGCACGCCCGCTGCGCATGGGAGGGGAAAGGGCACGGGGGGAGGCAGCCCGTACGCAACTGGTGGCCAACTTCTTCACCTAGGAATCACAGTGCTGGCTAGTGCACACTGCTCTGGCACATACCATCTGACAATCAATGATGACACTACCTGACAATGTCACAAAATTACTTGACAATAAACTGTCAGATACACTTCAGCCTGAGATTGTTAACATGGAAGTGTCACTATGTGTGCACCCCTACCTACACATACACCAGCAATGCATCACAACGAAAAGACACAACTCCATCAATCAAATATGCATTGCCACAGGCGATTCACTACATGACAACATTGCCATGTCACCCATTCCCTTCACAGTCCCGCCACTGAGGACACCATGTCATGGTATGTGAGAGCAAACAAACTGGCCATCACAACATGACACCGGTGTCACAAATAGCAGTGCCCCAAATGGTACATAGCCGCACTTGAACAGCTAACCGCGCTGGAGCCACTACTACACACCTGTGTAAGAGTAATTTCAATCAAATTACACACCAACCCACCCTGAAGCCCACCCAAACAAGACACAATGCATGTAATCAATGGTAGTCTCATTACCTGATTCTGCTGGTATGTCCTCACCGTCCAGATGTACAGTGATGGCGCCACGCAAAAGTGTCAGTGCACATCTACCGACATGTAGTCTGACTCCAGAGAGTATGCCCGTGTGAAGAACTGTGTGAAATACCTGCAAAACATGAGCAACATATGTAAGTAGAGGCACATATCAAACCATCATTCATAGTTAGGTGCAACAACAATGTACACTATGAATGTCTACACAGTATTGACTATGGACTGGCCAACAGCTCATGGGAGTCCAATGTCACCGTGTAATTTGCTGTCACTTGGGCACACCCTTTGCAAGCCCATGGAAACGGAAGCAGGAGGGGTGTGGATGTCTGCTACCCAAGCATCGAAACCAAACTCAGGACAAGCCTGCATGTGCCCAGCCACAATACAGTGTATGCCCAGGTACCCACACAAGGCAACACTCTTGGAAAAGAAAAAAAAATATTGAGAAAAAATGGCCATGAAAGGGCCGGCGGGGGGGGGGGGCACCTAAGAGGTCCGAGGACAGGATGCACGCCACAATCCACCTGTGTGGATCATGGGAAACTAAAACACCCCATAGGCTCGTGGCCCACACGGCTACTCTGTTGTGGGAGATGAGTCGCTATCGCTCTGGCCAGACCCTGCAGCTGACTCAGGAGGTGGGGGAGCTGCCTCAGAAGATGGTGTGACAATGGGAGGCAGCCCACGCAAAGCACGAGTTTGCTCCTCCATGGCTGCAAGCAGGCGGGTCTGGTAGTTCTGGTTCTGGGTTGTAATCATGCGGAGGTCCCCATGCAGTAACTTCCGGGATGACCTGACCTCCGCACGAGTTGCCTGCATCTCGGCCGAGAGCGTCCGTGTCAGACGCTCCAGCTGCTCCTCTGTCCTTCTATGGGATGAAGCCTCAAGCTCTAACAGGGTCGACCTGAGGTGATGGAATTCTTCCCTCAGGCCTTCCCTGTGGCGCTGGGACTCCATGGAAAGTGATTCCCGCAGAGTCGCCAGTGCCGCCCGCCTGTCCATGTTGGACGCCAACATATCCTCCCTGTGTGCCTGGCAGATGGACTCTGTAGCCTGCTCCAGTCGCTCCATCAGCCTTTCTGGGGGGACAATGGAAGTGGCCACCCTATCCATGGCCTGTGCAATCATCTCGGATGATGCTGCCTGTTGGTTGGCCATACCGTAGATGGATTGCTCCCAAGCGGTATTGCCAGGTGGCATACGGCCACCACGTTGACGGGCACCACACCTGCCTGGGGCAAGGCGGACTGCGCCTTGCTGTGCCGGCAAGGCCTCAGGCTGCAGGACTGCATTCCCTCTCTGATCTGCAGCCCCAGGAACAGGATCAGAGATTGTGTGGTGTGGCCCTGCATCCGTAACCACCGGAGGCTGAGCTGCCGACACTGACATCCCCATTGAGGGCAATGGCCCGGCTGCAGGTGGGTCGGACAGAGGAGATTCTCTCCCAAGAACACTCACCTGCGACTGCACATAGGTGTCATCCTCCGAGTCTACACCTGAATACTGCTCGGGGGAGGAACCCCCAGAGACACCCCTCGACAGCACGACCTGCAGCACTTGTGGGTTTTTACCCACAAACACACCACGTCCCTCACTTGTGGAAGGTCGGCCCGGGTTGCCCTCCTGGGACGGCTCAACCACCACATCCCCAGCATCAACAAGTGCTTCGTCCCCTGCAAAGACATGAAAGAGAAAAATGGAAACAGGCATTAGCACCATGGCATGCAACAAGGGCTGATGAACAACAGAGGCAGTAGTTCTACGACACATGTCCCACATGACTGGGAGACCTCCTATGCATTCACCATCACTGGGTCTGTAGGGGAGGCTCAGGGCATACAATGTACAGATTGGAGAGCAACGCCTGCTCACCATGCTGCCTAGCACTGCCATCACACATTGGCCGGTGATTGCCATGTCAAAGGCACATGCCATCACACACATGGCATGTGACATAGCCACCAAGTGAAGAGGGAGAGGAGGGCAACTTTTTTGGATTTCAACCACTCTGGTCCTGACATTGCATCATCACATCAATAAGTTAACATGTTGTACATGGATCTGCTAGTCCAAATTGGCCACGATGCACAGTGCCTTGTCTACATCAACAAAATGCAGTAAACAATGAGATTCCACCTCCCCATCACCTGTAAAGGAATCATATAGCATTCGTGAAGCACCGGTCCAGAAATGTATGAAGGTACAGCGGAGCACTGAGGGGTGGTGGGGCAGAAGGGGATGCCAGTCAACAATCCTACTGGTGCTGGTGTCATTCATGTCACGCAAGTGCAGGGGTGGGTGGCACAATGAAGTGCAAGGGGAAGTGGCGGCTGGAAGTGCTGTGCAAGGTAAGTAGGACTTAACGTCAAGGGCAGATGGTGTTAGGCGCAGACAAGTGCTGGGGGGGGTGGCCTATAGGGGTACAGATACAATCATGCAGTGCTGTGGGCTCGGAGGGGACAGGGGAGGTACACACTGCATCTGGCTCGGCAAGGTCCTTGCAGATTTCTATGTGTCCTGCAGAGTTGTCACATGCCGCAGATATGTGCCCTTGGATTGGGGATCTCATCTTGGTGAAAAGGGTGAGGCGCTATTGCCTTTGGAGCATGTGGCAGGCCAGTTTGCCAGAGGATGAGCATGATGCAGGACATTCCCTCTCTGCTACCCGGCACCTGTGGTCTGGGTTCACAAGATCCGAGTCATGCCAGGACTCTGCATTGGCATGGGGCTTCAGACAGGTGGTCATGACCGTGGCAAAGACATCCAGTGTACCTGACATAGAGTGGAGCATGGAGTGGGCCCTGTCAGGATGGGAGTGAGCCTAAGGGGGAGCTGGATGGGGGGGAGATCTTGGCAGCATGAGCCTCGACTGACACACACTTCATGGGTTGGAATACCAAGAAGGTGTGTGACAGTGGTGAGGGTGGCTTTGCCTGTGGGGTGGTGAGGGTGAGCTGGGAGGAGAGGAGAATGTGATCACTCCAGGAGAGAGGAGTGCAGAGATGGACGGAGAGGGGAAAGTCAGATGAGATCAGAGCATCAAGAGTGTGCCCTGCAGAATGAGTAGGGACAGACGGGAGTCTAGAGGGTGAGAGGGAGTTGCTGAGGTCACAGAAAGGTCACGTGGGGGGGTCAACAAGCATGCAGGTGGATGCGTACAGCATCAAGGAATAGGATTTCTGTGTCTGGGGACATGAGTGAGGAGGAGAGGTGAGGACACTCAGAAAGGAAGTAGTACATTTGACCAGTTTTCCCAGACACAGTACGCACAGTTTGTGAATGTCAAGGTGTGGTAGAGAGAGACGTCACACAAGCCATTCCAGAGTGGAGTAGGTCTAAGTAGGAGTGACAGTGGCAGGAATACCCTCAGGGAAGCCAAGGGCACACCCCCCCTGCACAGTAGTGGTGGGCCAGGGAGAGGGTCTCCTGAACATCAGGTAGGAGTGTGTGAAGGATGCAGACAGAGCTGGCCGTCAGACATGTTTCCATGAGACCAAGGATGTCAAGGTGCATAACCTCATGTAAGTGACAGATATCGGAGGAATGCCTGATGCAGCCGCAGTGAAAGGAGTGTAATTGTGGAGGAGGTTGACAGCCTTGGAGGACTTACGGGGAGTGCTAGAGATCAGAGGTGCAGCATGTATAGGAGTTGGAGTGGGAGGCGGAGAAGGATCATGGGAGGGTGCAGGGAGGCAGTGCAGGATTGATGAGGAGAGAGGAGGGGGGACAGCAGGAGAGGAAAGGAAGTTGATGAGATGTGGGTAGCATTTCTCAAGGAGAATGAGGTTGGCCTAAGGGCCTTGGACTGAGATGCTCCCATTACCATGCACATCAATTGTGGCCTCTGAGGATTGGAAGGAGGCCAGGAGTACACCCCAACGGGTCCCACCATTGATGGTGGAAGAGGAGCAAGGAGAGAGGACAGGGACCATGTGAAGGGTCTATGGGACAGGCAAAGGCATGTATGAGCAGATGTCAGTGAGAGTTAGCTTTGAGTAGGCTCAGATGCACTTGTCAGCAATAGGGTGGGTCGCATTGGAGGGCAGGGTGCCCTCATTTGACTGTTAGCAAGCAGGTGTCGTGAGTAGGGCACGATGGTCTGAACTGTAGAAGTCAGGGAAGATAGACCATGAAGAGCAGCATGGAGTGTGAGGGAATGGGGCTCGAAACCAGACGGTACCAAAGCACACAGGTAGGAGGTGGATGTCAAGGCAACATCCACAGTATGACAGCATGTTGGTTGGCATTTATATACAGAGGACGCATTAGCATGTGGTATCATTGCATGTCAGGCATGTGAAGATGAAACTTGAATGGCTGGGGGAAAGTATAGGAATGGTATGTAAGACATCAGATGAATAGACAGGGGAGTATGAGCAACAATGTAGTGACAAAATGACAATTCAAGGGCAACTTCCATGGTGTAGGGCCATATGTGCACTGTTGCCAGTTGGGATAGTGCTGTGGGCAGATGGTGTTGCACTGAACATACTGGATGAGGCACATGGGTGCCACTATCAACTCTGCCACACACCCCCTTGACAGGCACCCAACATGAATGCTTCACACACACACCATGCAGATGGATAATACACACATGCATGTGCACTCACCGGATGATGCCTCGTAATCAGGGAGATCTCCCACACCTTGGAGTTGTCCCTCGGTGACGTAGGATCCAGCTATGGACTCGTGTGGTGTGAGTTCTATTTCCTGTGCTGGGGACCCACCTCCAGTCACCAAGGTTGCGGCATGACTTGAGGCCAGTTTATCCTTTGCCCTGCGCTTAAGGTCATTCCAGCGCTTCTGGCAATCACTAGCTGTGCGCCTCACTACTCCAAGGGCACTTATTCTGTCAGCAATGGTCTGCCAGTGTGCCTGGCGTCTGGCATGTGTGGTCTTGGACCCTGCAACGATGACCATTTCCCTATCATGATCTGACACATACTGAACAAGTGCATTCAGTTCGGCGTCTGTGAAGCTTGGCTTCCTTGATGGGCCGGACTGTGCAGCCGTGCCTGGGGCATCAGCCTGTGCCGGACGTGCACTCTTCCTCTTGCGCTTGGAAGGGGGTGGGGATCCAGAGTGTCCTACGCCGCTGTGGACACTAGGGGCAGGAGCCGTGGTGGACTCAGTACTGGGTGTGTGGGATTGCACACTCAGCATGGGAGTAGGTGCAGGCATTGGGGGTAGTGGGATGGGGTCAGGCCTGATCTGAGGTGCATGAACTAGGACCGACACAGTCTTGGCAGGGTGTATGAGAGGTGGGGTGGATGGAGCCACACCCTGGCTACGGGGGCCAGCAGATGACCTATCTGGCATAGATGCGCGTGCCCTGATGACACCAATGTGCACCGGTGCACGTGCAGTGGACCTGCTGACCTGGATGTCAGCGATGGGATCACCCTCGGACAGGTCTGGTGCCACAATGGGCTGGTCCGACAAGGGCTGATCAGGGTTGGTATCAGCCACATGACCCTCAAACGGGGAGGGTGGGGGGGCATGGGTGTCCCTGACTGGTCCTCCAGAATGGGGGGGACAGGGGCACCCTGCAAGTCACAACCACGTCCCCTAGTGGATCCTCCACGGCCACCACGTGTGGCTCGGCCACCTTTGCCACCCTTACGGCTTGCACGCCTCCCAACCATGGCACTGATGTTATTGTGCGTATGGGAGTCGGTGTGCACAATTGTCCTGGGCAATTGGGTGTCAAAGGGGTTGGGTACCAGATGGTATTCGTACCCTAGTGCAGTGGCAAGGCTATATGACACCCCTGGGGAAAGATGACGGGTCACGCAACGCACAGGCACCCCAGAAAAGTTAAGGAACGTGCACAATACCCCTCCTAGACCACGTGTGCTGATGGAAAACCCTGCACTACGCTGTGGCATCCAGTAACACAATGAACGTATGCGTGTCACACGCAGCCTAGAATGACCTCTGAAGGGGTAGGCTACACACGGGGCAAGCACAGAAGTTAGATACGTGCGTGACTCACCGTCTGCCAGGTAAAAGAGCGTGAAAAATGAGCGCGTTTGGTTGGCAACACCCCCGCCAAAAGAAGATGTGTACGCTGTCTGAGGAGACAGGACAACAGTAGAAGGGGACACTGTTTGAGGGAACAGGCCCAGGTAAACCAGTACAAGAGGAAAAAGAGAAAAAGCTGTCAGAGGTAACAGGGAGTACGAACTGGAAACGCCGTGAAGTAAATCGCGTGTGAAACGACAAGAAGTACAGAATTCACCCACTCGCTCTCCACGAAAAGCACGTACAGGGAAATGGTGTTCTACACTACCTTATATACAGGCCCACACGTACAGCGTCACTTACGGCATGTACGTGCTTGGCCCATGTTCACCAATCACACGCTTTGTCACTTCTGCGTGTGGATCCTTTTTCACCAATCACACACTTTGACACTCCTGCGTGTAGCTCACTTTTCACCAATCACACGCTTTGTCACTCCTGCGTGTAGATCCATTTTCACCAATCACACGCTTTGTCACTCCTGCGTGTAGATCCATTTTCACCAATCACACGCTTTGACACTGCCCGTGCAGGTAACTATAGACGCACATATGCTGGTGACGGGTTTTCGCGCGATTCGCTGAGTGTGGGGTTTTCACGTGCAAAATCACTCCCTATCAGGCAGTCCACGCGTTCAAACACGAAAGACCATGCTCCTGGCCAGGAGGCCAAATTACAGTCCCCCAGAGCCCTGAGCACGCTCCCACCTGCCATCTGCTGCTGCCTGACTGCCTGCTGGCCACGTGCCCCACAGTGCTGGTGGGTGGGGGTGGTGGGAGACATGGGTGGGGGCCTGGTGGAGGGTGCCCCTGGTGGATGGGGGTGGGGGTGGTGGTAGACATGGGTGGGGGCCTGCTGGCAGGTGCCCCTGCACTGCTGGGGGGTGGGGGTGGTGGGAGACATGGGTGGGGGCCTGGTGGAGGGTGCCCCTGGTGGATGGGGGTGCAGGGGGACATGATCAGGTGTGCAGGGTAGTCCCCTGTTTTGTGGGCTGGCTGCAGGGGCCGTGGAGGGTGTACAGGGTACACCTGTGAGGGCCCACCCAGCCTATTCGCGTGTGATAATTCCCACGCACCCCTGTAATACACGTACCCTGGCCAATCGCGTGTTGAACTTCCCGCTACCCCTGTAATACACGCACCCTGGCTGTTCGCGTGTGATAATTCCCGCGTACCCCTGTGATACACGTTCCCTGGCCTATCGCGTGTTCTACTTCACGCGTACCCCTGTAATACACGTTCCCTGGCCAATCGCGTGTTGAACTTCCCGCTACCCCTGTAATACACGCACCCTGGCTGTTCGCGTGTGATAATTCCCGCGTACCCCTGTAATACACGTTCCCTGGCCTATCGCGTGTTCTACTTCACGCGTACCCCTGTAATACACGTACCCTGGCCAATCGCGTGTTGAACTTCCCGCTACCCCTGTAATACACGCACCCTGGCTGTTCGCGTGTGATGATTCCCGCGTACCCCTGTAATACACGTTCCCTGGCCTATCGCGTGTTCTACTTCACGCGTACCCCTGTAATACACGTTCCCTGGCCTATGGCGTGTTCTACTTCACGCGTACCCCTGTAATACGCGCTCCCTGGCTGTTCGCGTGTGATAATTCCCGCGTACCCCTGTAATTCACGTTCCCTGCCTAGTCGCGTGTAGAACTTCCCGCGTACTCCTGATTTGAAGATTGCCCGCTTTGCTTTCCTTGTTTGCCTGCCCTGTGAAGTGGTCCAGGGTTAGCGCAGCCCTTAGCGATGATTTAGCGATTTTGATGGCTTTTCCTTGCGCGAGGGCGTTCTTGGGGGCGTTACTGGCGCTGCTGCAGGCTCGCTGCGATTCTCTGCGCCACGGCTGGTTTGGGAGCATGAAATCCATGAATACGCTGTGCGCGGAAATCAGTTTTAGCGCACGTGCCTGGCGCAGACTATCGCAGGCGCACGCTGTGCGCCAGCCGCGTGCGCTACTTGTGCGCTGGATTCTATGAATTACCCTGATAGTTGGTGTAAGTTGCTACGCAAATGTAGCAATGAATATTCTATTTCAATTACCACCAATTGTTGAGAATATTTACTTACACAGTACAGACCCATTGTGTTTGCAAATGTTAGTACTTCACAGAAACGCAGCAAACAAACCCGACAACACGTATAGTGTTTATGGAATAAGACATCAATTGGACTACTGTGCTGGAATGGTGAAATTCACTATAAACTCAAAGGAAGATCCACAAGAATTTCTAATTTACTTACTATTAGTACTGGAAAACAAAAAGATACCTATAAATGAAATCTTCCAGTTTTCATACATGTGGAAACATACATGCACTCTCTGCAACAATGTGACACAAGAACAAATCCCCAATGAACGCTTTGTGTATATATCAATACCTAATTGTGAATCCGTTCCATTTCAGCAACTTGTACAAAATGCAAACCACGGTAGATTATGTTTGACCTGCAATTCAAATAATCGCTCCACGTTAGTAATACAAACACATAGTAAATACGTAATACTAATGCTTCTACGTTACAATGCAGATGGTACCAAAAAGAATTGCAAGCTGACTGGATTCACACATGGTCAAATATCACTTGGTAGGAAAACCTTCACAACAATAGGTATAATCTACCACGCAGGAGCCACAACCAACTCAGGGCACTACACTGCATATATAAAAAAGAAATGTGGATGGTTTGAATGTAATGTTAGTACTGTTACTCTAAAGCAGATATTACCAGCAAATCTTACAAACGCTTATTTAATGTTCTTAAAACCAAAATTTGATAACTAAACTGTTCTTAAACCTTAAGTACACTTGTAGTAAAAAATATAAACTGTCACAATATTCCAAAAGCTATCTCACTGCCCAAAGATGCTACAACAACTAATCAGATAAATTAATACCACTCAAATAGAGCAAAAGATAGACAGTTAGAATACGCCAATTGGTATCTAACTGTCCCAAACTTTACAAATATCCAAATAAGAGCAAAAAATAGACAGTAAGAATACGCCAATTGGTATCTAACTGTCCCAAAATTTAGAAATATCCAAATAGATAAAGCAATACCACGAAATTATATAAAAAAATAAACAATTAGAATATGCCTACTGGTATCTAACTGCTCCAAAATTTTACAATGTCCAAACAAATACCTAATATCTTACTGCTCCCAAAAACTGGAACAATCCAATGTATAAAGCATTAGCCAGAAACAACAAGTAAACACTGAAAACAAACAAACAAATAAACTCTAGCATAACAGAAAAAGTTTTTTTTTAATCCAACATGGATTTTTTTCTCCCACAGACCCAATGATTTTAGCAACAAACACAGAAACTGAGCAAATTGCATAGTACTCTGGTTTGTCATCTACTAAATATGAGGGTCAAAAAAAAGAAATAATTGTGATTGTACAATGTAATAAGTTTTTATAAAATACTAATACTAACATGCTATTTTCTTTTATCACAGAAATGAGCAAGAAAAACACGGACTCCCGTTACTAAACCAAATAGTAAGTATAACATGATAAATACAGCCATTGCAGCATAACACACCCATACTGGCTTACAACATTGTTCCTTATAAATTTGTTTTTGACCCAAAGTTATAAGCCACTATGAGTGTGATATGCTGCAGTGCTTGTGGCCAGGGCATAGACTCTTGGGTGCATGGCATATGAGTGTGATATGCTGCAGTGGTTTTGGCCAGGGCATAGAGTCTTGGGTGCATGGCCAAATAGCCATGCACCCAACATTCTATACCCTGGCCACAACCACTGCAGCATATCACACCGATAGATTCAAGCATTTCAACCATTTTAATGTCCGCGGACACAAGGAAGTTCCTAGAACACATTCAACTTGCCAGAGGACGATACGGACAGCGTCATCAGGACACCCCCATTTTCTTTATGTACGAACATTTCAGGACACCGCGAGTGTTCTTAGAACACTTTCAGCTTGACAACG
This sequence comes from Ambystoma mexicanum, assembly GCF_040938575.1. Lineage (NCBI taxonomy): Eukaryota > Metazoa > Chordata > Amphibia > Caudata > Ambystomatidae > Ambystoma > Ambystoma mexicanum. The sequence continues at coordinate 482,863,639 of NC_090921.1, forward strand.
AACAATACAGAAAACGTCTTCAGGACACCCCCATTTTCTTTATGTACGAACATTCCAGGACCCCACGCGTCTTCTTAGAACACTTTCAACTTGACACCGAATCCATTCTGTTTATTTACAAACATTTCAGAACAGCCGTGTTGTCCGCAGACAAATCGAACACAACAAAAGCGTCTAGCACATAAAAAAAATACAACATTACACCTATCTCATACTCCCCCACCCTCCCCAAACACTCTTACACACCAACACACTCCACTAAATACAATTTTTAAACCAAGTTACACCTCGCTGTCCGCGGTCGTCCGCGAATGTAAGATGGCGGGCGCCACCAAAAATCTGATGCGCTCCATTCCCCACGCCGTCCAATCAGCGAACACGTCGGGTGTCCGCGGACATCACGCAAGCCGCTCGGCCAATCAGGGCACTGTCCGCAGAGCGAACAGGGAAGTCTGTCCGCTAAGCGAACGGAGATATCACTAATTTTTTTGCCTTACATTTTGGTCATTTTAAAAAAAACTACTGGACGGATTTATACCAAATTTGCAAAAGCACGCTTTTGGGACCAAGCCCCTGCTGCAAATTTGGTGTAAATCCGTCCAGCGGTTTGGGCTGTAGGCGTGCAAAAAGTTTTTTCCCATTATGTCTATGGGAAAAACAAAAGTTTTGGGACCCCCCCTATAACTTTGCCCCCCCGGACCAAACCTCTCCAAACTTTGCAAAAAAAAATCTGAGTGGGCCATATACTTTTTTTGCAAACTTTGGTGAGGATTCGACCAGAGGGAGCGAAGTTATAAGCCACCCAAAAAATGCTCTTCCTATGGAAACACCAACTTAACAATAACTACATGGATGCTACCGCGTCCATGTAATATATATATATATGTATATATATATATATAGGGAAATGAGGGAAGAGGCACCAAACACTAAGTTTTTTCATTGAATATATATATTCAATAAAAAAACTTTGTTAAAGGAACATTATGGTTAAAACAGCTTTTACATTCAAGTTAAATATGAATACCATTGGTCATGAACAATCTATAATGTTTTCAAAATTGTTGAACATACAAAGAGCTGATAATCATTTGTATCAGGAAGCCAACTGTTCCACAAGTTCTGCTTTCGGTGGACAGAGCACGTTTGCAATATTTTGTGGCAATGTATGTGTCCTAGGAACCAAACCACGAATGAGTCCATGAGTATGCATGTCCAACACCCTCAAAATTAGATCGTTCACGAAATCGAATTCCATTTTCTGATATATTGGTTGACCACCCACTTTTTTGGTTCTTTTTCCAAATGTCATTTCATATCGAAGCATCCCAAATTTGCCAGCAATTCTAGATTGTTGTCTGCCTATGTTCTCGCTATGCGCTAATAATGCAAGTAGTGTGCCAGATTCCATACCCTGTATACCGAAATGCAATTTCTTGTGCCAGTACTTTAGGCACATATTGTGGAACACCTCCAAATCTCCTGTGTGACAGAATTCTGTGAGTCCCTTCAGATCTCTTGATAGAGTTTTATCAAACACAATCTTCTCAAGAGCTTTGAGTGCAGGTGAAGATGGAACAAACCACTTATTCTTGCAATCTTGCTCCTCCGTTAAAGGTCCATATTCACATTTGTGAAAATGATGGTTTTCTGTCCAGGAGTGAAAATTGGTGCAGTGGTGCTTCAATGAGCGCCATTTTTCAATTAGAATTTCCAACTGCTTTTCACTAACCCTGTAATGCTGAGGTGTCCCCAAAGTTCTCACAGTCTTTCGCAGTGAAAATCACCAGTTTTTTTGCTTCTTGCAGCCATATCCCATCCCATCCTCATCACCCCTCAACTCCCCAGAGATTATTTGATAAGTTTGACAAGTGCAATGTTGTGGTTTTTTATATGTTTTACCGCGATGTCCGCGGACACTGGTTGCTTTCTGCGAATCCAAGATGGCGGGGGTTTCCAAAATTTTGACGCACTTCATGCTTTTCACCACCCAATCAGTGGTCGCGTCCAATGTCCGCGGACACAATATTGCCTCCTAAACCAATCGGATTCCTGTCCGCGGAGTAAACAGGGAAGTGTGACCGCCGAGTGGACATAGATATCACTATTTTTTTGGGACCTACTTTTTGGTTATTTTAAAAAAAAAATACTGGACGGATATCCACATACAAAAGCACGCTGTCGGAACCAAGCTGCCACTCCTGCCGCAAATCTGGTGAAAATCCATCGAGCGGTTTGGGCTGTAGGTGTGTGCAAAGTCTTTTCTCCATTCACTCTATGGGAAAAAAGAAATTCTGGGACCCCCTTATAACTTTGCCCCCCCTTAACCAAATCTCACCAAACCTTGCAAAATATTTCAGAGGGGGGCATATACTTTTTCTGCAAAGTTTGATGAGGATTCATCGAGGGGGAGCGACATTATAAGCCACCCAAAAAGTGTTCTTCCTATGGGTTTAGCAACTTAACCATAACTACATGGCCGCTACGGCGGGCCATGTAATATACATATATATATATGAATATATATATATATATCCCAAAGAAGGAGGAAAAGGCGAACCGCACTCCCGCGGGCCAAATGCTCGTAGCAACCTCCAAAGTAGCGGACAACATATGAAAAACACTGTGTAATGAGTACGGGCGTTTAATGTTTAAAAATAGTATAAAAAAAAGGGTTAAACAGCACATCAGCAGCAACACAAAGACAGACAGAGGCAGGATTTCATGGTGCACGACCTGCAACACAACGCTTTCACGCTACACTTAGCGCTTGATCACGTGGGGGGAGAAATGGTAGACTAGTATAAATATCAACAATACAAGCAGTCCTACAACTCTGTCAAAGATCCTGAAAATGCATTGGCATGGAATAGAAATTCTGGCGGCCATGATGGAATGGAGTCGAAAGCATGCAAATGCAAAGAAAGCTACAGGCAAAACTAAGCAAAAATGAAAAGGGCGGCAAATCGACAGACTGGACGCATAGCGCACATATACTCTTGCTGATGTATGACAGTACGGATTAAAAAATTAATAAATTAAATCCATATAATGTTACAGCCGTCAAACATATTAAAGTACCGTAATCAGTAAAAAGGTAAGTATACAACGGAATGTGGCACGATAATCCCCCAAATAAACGAGCATGCTGTATGACCAGAAAATTCACTGCGCTTTTTAAAATTGGCTGTATAGATGAATGACAAATATGGAATATAAAAATCCACAGGGCAATATGCAGCTATACGAAAAACATAGGAGGTGCGGAAAGAACAAAGGTAGATAAGATATTTGCAAAAGATGATACAGATATGTACAAGATTAAAGTGCAAAGATGGAGATGAAATCACATCCATAGTGGACAATAAAATAATAACCCAAAGTACAAAATCACAATGAAAAGTACAGCATACCAACGAGGTTGTAAAACCGATGGAAGTGATGCAACTAAAGCACACCGCATAATGTAAAAATAATGCCGAGTCATTCCACTAGAAAATACGGCCATGGCAGCCAGTAAAAAAGGAGATCAATGCTCTCATAATGGAATATGGGCAAATGGTGTGCGGTACATAATATAATTACAGGAGATGTTTCATAGATAAAATGCATAGAAGGCAGTGAAACAACAGTATGTCTGTAAGGCCGCAAATGTCAAGGCCTTAATAAAGTGCAAGTGTGAAGCAGCTGGAACAGTCCTAACAGACAAAAAGCACCAATGGCAATAATATCTGCAAGGCCGCAAAATGGCAAGGCCCTAATAAAGTGCAAGTGCAAAGCAGCTGGAGCAGTCCAAACAAACAAAAAGCAGCAATGGCAATAGTAATTGTCCTGTGATAATGTACACACATATTAATATAAACCCAAGTTAAAGCATTCCATTTGACAGATATAAAGTTCATTAAATGAGACAGGCAGGGCCAACCACCAAGAGACAGAGAAAGAAAGACAACAGGCCAAAGCCACATATATATATATATACAAATCAAGGACCCCCTCATATTACACAGTAGATCACAACATTTTTGCCAATTTGAAGCCCAAACGGAGAGAAGAGATGATTACAGATATACCTTCAAGTCTGAGGTGAGGACCTTCACATGGTGAGACTCATAGTGATATTCACCACGTTTCTAGGTAGGCAAAGACCTAGTGCACCACATGCAGCATAGACAGAGAGACCAGTGCTGTAAAATTGGTACAAGTGTGTTACGATAGGAACTTCTTGTAGACAGCTGAGGTAAGGCATTACTTGTTACTTTATTTAGTTACATCAAATAAGTACATACAATGACAGGACAAGTGTCAGAGCCTTGAGGAAGCACACTGGCTCCTACCACCCAGGCTACATGGTTTCCATGGAACACTCACACTAGGCAACATTCCACCACACCTAACATTCCACACATGACATCACTCAGGCACTGACATCATTCACTCTGCACACACTCATGTCAGTGATCACATGCCAGTCATAACACCTCCCTCCCTTCAAAACCAAAACACAGCAACATAATACACCTCCTCTCCATCAAATATGAAAGCCTAACCTGCACACCACCAAGAACACATCAACACACAGCACACATTCTCCAACTAAGCCAACCACACAATAGGGCAAAGCACTGAGCAGAAACCGACCAACAGGGTGTAACTAACCATCTGATGACATACCAGGGACAACCAAAACTACATTCTCCAGTAACGAAAACCAAATACCAATCACCTTCTATTCATGGCTGCCGCCAATGAATCTTGAGGCTGCCACTCCCAAGCACAAACCTGCCCACCAAGGGCAATCAAACCAACCACAACATGCCTTCTGAAATAACAGACCACATTTTACCCCTTGTTGCCATTGAGTGGTTTTAGGGCTTCCACCCCCAAGCACAACTGCCCAACATGGGGAACTGACACAGAGGTGAGCAACACAACTAGGGCATAACTAACACTTCATCGGAATCCAACACTAAGCATGTCCATCAACTTTCAACTAAAATCCCAGAACATCAACAGAACACAATACATACAATGAAAGCTGCAGACACATCAGACAATGACAACACAAAACCACATCACATCAATGCCACCAATGTGCCCTAAAGCAGTACATCTATACCACATTCAAAAATGCAGTTTTGTTGGCTTGACAAACATGCAACCATTGTTTACGCTGGGGAGAAAGTGATTGGCATTCCATGACCAGATGAAATATGGTCTCTGGGATTGCTTGATCCTTGCAGAATCGACAGTAGCTGTTTGTGATATCAATCTGCCTCGTTATTGATAGGTATGAGTTTGTATACACTATAAAAGAGGGGCAAGCACAACTGGGAATAGGTCACTGTACTAAATGTGGCTATGCAACAGGCACAATTGGGCTTCCCAGATGCCATATGTACTTTGAGAGAGTGGCAAGCATACTTGCTGAATAAGACTACCAGCACTGCGTGGCAGTGAACTCTTTTGGGGTGCACTTGATGTACCTGGAGTGCTTGAATTGTCTTGAATTGTCATCGAACAATTGCCTGAAGTGGGCTCACCATTTAGGCAAGACAAGCATTGTGCATGTACACAACTGTAATGTGGATTGACATATAGGAATAGGAACTTGCCCTTATAGTGAACATGGCGGCTGCCAGTATGCCTCCTCCCCGGCCTTTTCTGTCTGAACCAGGCACACCACACATCAGATGGGACAGATGGAAGAAGTTGGTCGATACTTACTTGATTGCCATTAGAGGGGATACATTTGCTCCAGCTTGGAAGAAGGCAGTATTGCTGCACAATTTGGGGACAGAATGATGCAGTGTCTTCGATGGTCTGGCCGAGCCTGTGGAGATTGGACAAGGAGAGGAGGATCAGTTCTCTGTGGCAATCAGGAAATTGCAACTGCATTTCGAACCAAGGAAAAATGTGACTTTCGAGAAAAACACGTTTTTTTTGCAGAGCCAAGAACTTCATGAACCTGTAGAAACCTTTATCGCTACACTCCGAACTCTCAGTCATTCCTGTGATTTTGGACATTTGACAGAGTCTCTCATTCGCGACCAGCTGGTGCACTGCACTAATAATAGCAGAGTGCAAGAAAAGCTGTTGTCAAAGGACCTACCTCTTGAGCAAGCGGTGGAAGTGGCCAAAGGTATGGAGGAGACGTCCAAATACATGGCTAGTATGAGGACGGACAAAGAGACTAATGAAGTGGTGGCAATTAGAAACAACAAGAAGCCCAACAATCCAAGAAATATAAAGTGTTTCAAATGTGACAGCAATAGACATGTTTCATCTAATCCATTCTGTCCAGCACAGAATGCAAATTGCCTCAAGTGTAAAAAGAAAGGGCACTTTGCCAGAGTCTGCAAAGACAATTCTTTTGTGGAGAATATAGAGGCCAATGTCAGTACTAGATGTCCAGAACAGGAAGAGAATGATGGAGAGTATCAACAAGTTAAGCATGTGTTGGAAATTGGAGAAATGTCCAATGAGGACAAGGGCTCGATTGATGTTTTCATGGTCAATGGCAGGGTAGTCACCATGAAGGTGGACAGCTGTTCTCCATGGACAAACTTTTGAGAAGTGTGCTAATGGGGACATTAAGCAATTGAAGCAACCCGGTATAGAACCCTACGCATATGGAAATGTTAAAATAGCATTGCTAGGGAACTTTCCAGGCACCATCAAATTTAATGGGAGGAGCTGTGAGGCTGAGGTGTTTGTCACTAAGGAAGAATCCTCATTATTAGGCCGGAGTGAACAGAGAAAACTTGGGATAAGGATTCAAGCCAATGCTGAGAGTCCAGTCCTAATCGCAGAGGTCAAAGACCAGTGGGAAAGGAAGTTTCCGAAGGTGTTCACTGAAGATCTAGGAAAACTGGAAGGATTCGAACATCAAATTAGACTAAAGAAAGAAGCTGTTCCTAAAATACACAAAGTTAGGCTGGTTCCACAGAATGTCAAACATAAGTGAAGGAGGAGATTGAAGTACTACTTCAAAGGGGCATTATGGAGAGAATAGAAGGATCAGAGTGGTTGTCGCCAGTCGTGGTAGCTACTAAAACCAATGGAGACATAAGACTCTGTGTCGAATTGAGGGACCTTAATAAGAATATTTTGGTGGATCGTCACCCTCTACCCATCATCAATGAGGAATTGGCCATGTTGAGCAAGGCAAAATGTTTTTCAGTAATTGACTTATCACAAGCATATCATCGAATTCCACTTTCGGAGGATTGCCAACACCTAACTTCTTTTATCACCGCTGAAGGAACTTTCAAGTACTGCAGGATGCCATTCGGGTTGGCTTCAGCAGCCGCTGTCTTTCAAAGCGTTATGGTGATGGAGGGTGTTCAGAATGTGATAATTTTTCACAATGATATATTAGTCTATGCAGAGTCGAGTGAAGAGCATGACAGGCTTTTGAGAGTTGTGTTGACAAAGTTGGGGGAAGCTGATCTCACAGTGAAAAGGAGTAAATGTAGACTATCTGTGGATAGTGTTGAATATTTAGGGCATGTGGTGTCAAAACAAGGTATTAAACCCAAGTCGAGTCTAGTGGATGCCATACGGAAAGCACCATGCCCCAGTGATAAAGATCAAGTCAGGTCTTTCTTGGGGTTAGCAGAATATTATCACAAGTTTGTGAGGGATGTTGCCTGTAATTCTATACCATTAAGGGCTTTATTGAAGAAAGGCTTAAGTTTTCAGTGGTCCACACAATGTGAAGAGGCTTTTAGATTAATCAAACAAAGAATTGTGCAAGCTCCCTCCATAAGAAAGTTTGATGCTAATGACAATACAGTGCTTGTGGTTGATGCCGGTACATTAGGTTTGGGAGCTATACTACTACAGTATGATGTTAACAGAGTGAAGGGAGTGATAGCGTTTGCCTCCAGACCTCTCCGAGGGGCTTAGGGGAGGTATTCTGTAATAGAGTGGGAGGCATTGGCCATCTTCTGGGCAGTCAACCATTTCAAACATTTTCTGTGGGTTGGGAGGTTTACAGTACGGTCAGATCACAAACCTTTAGTGCAATTATTTAATAGTGGCAGGTGGGCTACAAGATCACCAACAATAAGCAGATGGGGTCTTGGTCTACAACTGTACAATTTTGAAGTTTGCTATTTGCCAGGGAAAAAGAATTTGGTTGCAGATTGTCTATCGAGATTACCAGTGGATCAAGGTCAAACGGTCCAGGTACAGGATGAGGAGGAAGAGTATGTTGTATCTGAATTAGTGAGTGTAGACCAAGAAGAGTGGCCACATGCAGAGCTGGCCCATCAGGATTTCAGTTTTATTAAGCAGTGGACGAATGAAGGGTGGCCTGATAAGGAGTTCCTTGAAAAATAAAATTGAGATATGGTGGGAAATACGAGATGAGTGGAGCCTAGTGGGTGACAGGTTAAGGAGGGGGAGTTGCATAGTACCTCCCGAAGGTGTGAGAAGAAGCTTGTTGGAGTTAGCACACCAAGGTCACCTGGGTGCGGGGGCCACTAAAAGGAGAGTAAGACATTGTTACTGGTGGCCCAGAATAGACAGGATGGCAGAGGAGCTAGTGAAGCAGTGCCAAGCGTGTCAACTGAGTGACAAAAACAAGGTAGTGCGAGAAGTACCTTTGGTACCCAATTGTGTGCCAAGTCAACCCTGGCAAAAGCTAGAAGTTGATATATTAGGACGTGTGGCAGGTTTAGGGGATGAGTTTAAATACATTTTTGTTCTGGTGGACTTCCATTCTAAATTGGTGGAGTGGGAAGTGGTAAGAGAAGTGTCTGCAATTGAATTAGTTTCCTTCTTGGAAATGGTGTTCCTCAGGGAAGGTTGCCCTGCTGAATTAGTGTCAGACAATGGTGTACAAGTTGTCTCTCATTTCATGAGGAAGCTTTTAGAGGACTATGGTATCAAACATATCAGGAGAGCTCTTTATCACCCGAGAGCTAATGGTTTGGTCGAAAGGGTAAATAGATACATCAAAGGGGGAATTTAACTTGCGATGCACAATGGACAACCTTGGAGGGAGGTAATGAATCATATGATGTGGAGTTATCTAACAATCCTTTGTTCCACTACCAATGCATCTCCTTTTGTTTCACTTAAGGGAAGGGAGCCTGGAGCCAAGTTATGTCCTGGTTGGGTAGGCTTAGCAGGGGCAGTGGCAGTGGATAGGGATGCTATTATGAGGTTTATTGCCAGAAGTCAAACCAAGAACAAAGAGTTTTTGACAGGAGGGAGTGTGTCAAGAGTAGAGAGTGGAAAGTTGGATATTGGGTGTGGGTAAAAAATCTCAGGTCCACACAAAAGTATGTAGACAGTAAATTTTTGGGTCCTAAAAGAACTGCCTGAGTGCATGGTAGTGTTGTCATCATGGATGGGGGAGAGGTCTGGTCGCAGGGCAGGTTGGCTAAAGCTAGAAATGTTGGAGATGCAAGGGGTGAGGAAATGCAGAGTGAGGAGCGATTGATAAGAGAGCAAGGGGAAAGTGAGGATCCTGTAACAATGCGTGCCCAATCCGGTAACGATTGTCATGGTAACAAGAGACTCACATATAAACCTAATTGGAAGAAGGATTTTGTTCAGTGAAGGTACCCTGATTGCCTACAATACAGTTTTCTTTCATTGTGTCCTGCATGTGTATCTATACAGTTTTCTTTCATTGTATCCTGCATGTATATCTAGTTTTCTTAGTATCGTTTTTTTTTGTTTTAGTTATTATTACTTATAGCTTTTCTATTTTGTCTTTGGCTATTATTAGGTTTTTATTGCATCATTGTATTTTACAAATGTTTTGTTTTATTGTAAAGGGGAAGATATGTAGGGAACTTGTAACTTGTAGAACTTCCCGCGTTCCAGTTTCACAAGCTACGTGATTCTTCTTGCGCGGCTTTTGGAACTGGAATGCGGGGTTCAAATAGAGACTGTTGGCTGAGCCTTGCAGAGGTGGGCCCGCTTTTAATAAAGTGAACTACATTTTAACCATGTTACGATCCTCCTTATAAGTGTGGAGGGGGAGCTAATAATCTCTGCCCTCCCACCCCTAAACCAGAGGCTCCTGTGTCCAGGAAGGGAGCAACATTTACTTCCATCTGGAACACAGGCGTGGCCACCAGAGGGCACAAGTCTCTAAGCTCATAATTTGAAGCTACTGGCTGTTAGCAACAATAGGGGTTTTAGCTGGAAAGTATGCATCAAGTGGGCCCTTTCGAGCCCTTGTGTCTCGGCGTCCAATACTGGCATCCCAATGACTTGAACGATGTAAGTGTTCACACCCATGTGTTCGCGAGAATTCAGGCCATAGGGTTTTTTACTTCGGCATGCCATTGCCTTTGAGCAAATTTGGGCTTTCCACAGCATCAGAAAAATGTGGGCCAATAATAGTATCAGTAAACACTAATGTGATGGTATATGGATGCAATAAGAATGGATAAAATAATCTACCTCGTGTTTGTGGACCTGTCACAAGCATTCAACAGCATTGACAGGGAACTACTATGGGGGAAGATGGATGCTTGGAAATGTCCCATGAGTCTTCTACTAGCCATAAAAGCCCTCCATACTGACACCGAAATGAGAATAAGGTTGAACCAAAAGGGAACCCTATCTGACCCAATAAAAACTCGTCGCAGCGTTAAACAGGGTTGTCACTCAGCCTCGATAATCTTCAATGTATTCATTTCAGACTTGGGGGAGGCATATGCCGATGCAAACATATTCCCTCCAAAAATCAATAGAAATGAGGTGAACTGGCTCTTGTATACTGATGATTTGGTCCTTTTGGATCTTACACCGATAGGTCTTCAGCACAATCTATGCATCCTGGACCAATATATCCAACAAAACGGTTGTAATTGTCAACACAAAAAAATCAGAAATATTGATCCTACAAAACTTGCAAAAGAACGAAGAACATGCTGTGAAAAAAAAGTTAATTTGGAAAATGGGCAATGCAACAATTGAAATAAAACAATCAATGTACCTAGGTATGTACCTGAGCTCCAGTATTAATGACGCTCCCTGGGTACAACGTACAAAAGATAAATGCAGACAATTGACAGCGCAAGCCTGCATCCTGAACAAGAAGTACGGCAAACCCTCTTTACAACCCGTACTGGCCTTCTATAAATTGAAGGTCATTCCAGCATTAATTCATGGAGCTGACTGCGCCATTGGTTGCTCTGCGGATCTGTGGGCCTCCATAGAACACTCATTTTGGATAAAAGTGTTGCGACGTCCGGCTGGAGTGCCTACTGCATGTATAAGACACAAGCTTAGTCTCCTGTTCATTAATGGAAGGATGACATGGAACACGTTAAATGAATACCGCAAAATAACCGCAGAGAAACCAGAACCACAGTACAACATTTTGAACAATCCCTCTAATGAAAATTGTAACAGCGTATTGTCACAGTGGGTTCATCGCTGTGAAAAAAATGCTAAGTGACATAGGTCTAAACAGAAACCTACTCTAAACAAATCCAAACAAGGTCAAATCCAGGCTATGGGAACAAGACTGGATAGATACTGGTGATATTCGTCTATCACACAGAATCATGAAATTTATTCCACATCAGGAAAGAAAATTAAACGAAACTCAGGCTTACCTAACAAAATTTCCAGGAAAAAATCGAAGATCCATTTTCATGAAATATCTATTAAACCAATTCCGCACAAGGGAAAACCTGAGCATATGGGAAAAAGATGGCATGGCTCCTCTTAAATGTTGGTTTTGTGGAGGAAGCAATGAAACCCTGAAGCACTTAACACTATTATGTCCAACCTTGAGACAAGAACGATCAAAGCACCTGGGAAGGTTAATTCTGGCAAAACCATTGTTGTCCATTGATGAGTGGTGGAGAGAGTCTTTTCAAGACTCAGGGCCTCATTACACGGATGGCGGTGAACCATGGCGCTATTAGCGCCATGGTTCATGCCGGTAAAATACCGGCACCGCCTTGGTGGAAAGGGGAATTTCCGCCCTATTCCAAGGTTGGCGGGGCGGTAATTCCCCCTTCCACCATTGCCCTTCCCCATTCCCATTTTTGCTCCATAGGGCTCTATGGGAATGGGGAAGGCACTAATTACGGTACCGCAAATTGCGGTACCGTAATTAGCTCCCTGGTCCCTTTGCGGGTTGGATTTTTAACACCTGCAAAAAGCAGGCGTTAAATTCCCCAACTAGCAAAGGGACCTCGTAGTAAGGCGGTAAGGATTTACCGGTACCGGTAAAATACCGGTACCGGTAAACCCTTACCGCCAATCGTTTAATGAGGCCCTCAGACTGTAAACTAACTATGGAACAAACATTCTTTCTAGAATCAATGGAGAAAAAACTGGTACAGGCAGATGCTAATTTGGAAACATAACCACTAAAGCATTTCGCTTTAGTCAAAGAGATTGCTCCAGCATCAGAGTTCTGTCAAACTGTTCCCTATAATTGATTCTAACATAAAATATGGGTAACCTTCCCTTTTTATCTCCCTAATAAAGTGCTGTAACATTTGTTTTTCGTGCTGTGTATCTAGTCTTTTTTAAAGGTTTGTAACAAATCAATAAAAATAAATAAATAAATAAATAAATACATAAATAAATAAATTAGTAAATGTGATGGTATAAAGCAGCCTTACAAACGTATCAACAGTTGCTTACTACACCCCGGCACCACAGACAACCCTTTCACTCCAATCCGCGTTGCACTACACTATAACACTCTTGCCGTACGGATACTTTGAGTGTCTAAGCCCCACCAAGTCTCAAACAATATGGCAATATGTGGGTATAATCCAACGCATTCACCAATAAAGGGCTTGTCGCACAATCAGGCACGTATCTACATAATCATACTAATGCCCTCACACCGCACCGGATTATCTATGGTGCTGAAGAGGGTATGGCGTACAGTCGAACAAATTCACACCGAAAATGTCAGTTTTCACAGTTCACAATGTTCTGTGCAAGGAAGTCACACCGTCAGAAGGTGTAGCAATTAGTGCTTAGCACAATGCATCTAAGGTTACTATCAATACAACTGTTGGTATAGCGAAAGAACAATACCGGCAAGATAATACAGCGAGGCAGTACGCTATGTCCTTCAGATATTACAGGCAAGAAAACAGTAGTCAAGGACATAAGGGAATGTGCGTCACATCCAAACTACAGTAAGGTTTACCTAATACTTGAAGCCCTCGCATGTCTCTGTGTAACAAGTCATATACTTTGTGTCCCTCACCCGTCACTGCTAACAGCCAACAGACACTTCTAGGCACTTCTGCAGTGTTCACGCACACGCCTAGTTAAGTAGGAACGTTCACATTTAGGGGCAGAGCCTAATTAATAAAAGAAAAATATGACGTATTAGGCAATTTTAAATGCTGGCAAAGAGTAAACAGAGTACAAGTGCTAATAATATTGTCGAAAGTTCATGCAAGTGTACCACAGCAACAATTTAGAAGAGGTTTTCCACGGGTCACAATGTCAATCAAGCAGCGTCTCCTCCAGCCAACACACACTTCTAGGCACTTCCGCAGTGCGCTTAACAATATAGTCTTCTAATCTTTTTTTTTTCACAACACCCTGTGGTCAGGTGTTGCAATGCTTGCACTTTTTTGTTTTTCTTCTGCTTTTTCTTTTTTTTAGCAATCTAGCAGCATGATTTTTGCTCTGTTTTATATTACTTACAAGTTATATGTGAAGCTTCATAGTTTGAAACAAGCTTTAAGTATATATTCACTGTTGGTATCATTATCATTATCTCCTCTTAAACTATGACTTTTAAGTGTATGACATGGAATGTCAAGGGTCTCAATAATCCGATTAAGAGACAAAATGTTTTAGCTCACATTAATGTAAAACAAACCATTGCATGCTAACAGGAGACCCATTTATCGCTACAAGAGTGCATGAAATTTTAAAAGTATTGGGTGGGCGAAGTATTAGCCAGTCAAGCAGATGGCTAACATAATGGTGTTGCAATCTTAATTAAAAAAGGCACTCAGTACCAGATTCTCCCTAAAGATGCATATGCTAAGGGCAGATGGCAAAATTATGAATTTGCACTCAGATCTTTTCGATTCTTAATGTATACGGATATACTCATCCCGATCCCAAATTCTGGTGAGGTTTGAAATGTATGATACTAAAACAGACATTCCCAATCTAATATTATGCAGTGATTTTAATAATATTATTGATCTTTTTTAGAGAGAAGGTTCCCCTCAATTTCAAAATAGTAAATCAAATATGGAGTTCACAAGCTGTTTAACAGAAACTGGTGTTATTGATTCATGGAGATATTCACATCCTACGGATATAGAATTTACCTTACACTCCCTCCCTCACAACTCATTCTCCGTATTGATTATATTTGTGTTGCCAAATCATTAGTAGCTTCAATAATTGACTCTACTATTGAATGCTCATCAATCTCATATCATTCTCCCATGGTAACTAACATTGAATTGGGATTAATTAATAATATTAGATGGAGATTCAATAACTCATTATTCCAAGATGCTACTTTTAAAAAATCTTTCATTGACTTTCATCATTTTTTCTTCCAAATCATTAAAGATGATGATACTTCCCCTGCCAATAACTGAGATTTGTATAAAGTGGCTTCATGCAGGCATATCATTTCTTTTGTTGTCAAAAAAAGAGGGAAGCAAAAAAAGATCTAGATATTCTTCACAGCCAATTGCATAATTTAGATAAACAATAACATTCTTCAGCTAATGATACTTTCTTTTGACAAAAGCTGTTTTCTATTAATAAAAAACTAACAGACCTAGCCTATGGTACTTTATTAAAGTTCAAGTCCAAAATCTACAAATCACCTAATAAAGCAGCCAAAGCTTTAGCCTCATACCTTGAAGAAAGAACCATGATTGCTGTGATTAAAAATGAACAAGACAAAGGTGTTACTTATGATATGTATATTATGGATGTCTTTTCAAAATTCTATAAAAAACTGTATGCCTCAGATGACGTACATTCTAATATTGATTTCAAAGATTTTTTGGATCATTTAACAAACAATCACCCAACAGATGTTGATCTCAGTTGCCTTGATTAACCTATTCACATTAAAGAAATTACCAAGGCTATTAAACACCTTAAGAAAGTGAAAGCTTCTTTACCTGATGGTTTTTCTGTGGATTTCTTTTTGCATTTTACCCCTGCTCTCTCTCCAAAATTAGAATCATTATATAAATCTTTCTCAGAGGCTGGTAAATCATCAGGTTTCTTTTTCAAAGCTCTCCTGCTCCTTTTTTCTAAACACAAAAAAGATACTAAACAACCCAAAACTATAGGCCAATCTTGGTGATTCTGACTGTAAAAACTTTGCAAACATTTTGGCCAATAGACTAGAATCCTTTATGTTTAAACTAGTCAAATCAGATCAGGTGGGTTTTGTTAAAGGAAGACTTGTGTCTTCTAACACTAGACTCTTTATGAATAGGACCAATTGCATAAATAATAAGTCTCATCCAACAAACTCTTATATGGCAGTTGTACTTGATGCTGAAAAGCATTTGACTGCGTTGAATGGGACTTTCTTTTCCCAGCATTAAAATGGTATGAAATTGGAGAAGACTATATTCAAATGGTTAAACTTTTATATTCTGATCCTAAAGCATTCATTTTTATAAATGGGCAATTTTTCCATAGTTTCTCCCTCCATAGAGGTGCAAGGCAAGGTTGTCATCTCTCCCCGATTCTATTTGTCCTTGCTCTTTAACCCCTATTAGAATTAATCTGTAGGAATACGGATGTTGTAGGGATTAGCTGTGGTAGTTCCGAATTCAAACTTGCTGCGTTTGCTGATAACATACATTTTCCATGAAAATCCGAATACATCTACTCCCCATTTATGAGATACTATTGACTTATTCTCACATTTTTTGGGATATAATTTGAACAAAGATAAATCCAAATGCTGCTGCTTGATACTGTATCAAAGAATATTTTGCTCCCCTTGGTCTCAGTTGGAACCCAATATCTATCAAATATCTAGGGATTTCAATTTCCCCTTCACTGGCGCAAATGGTTAACATACATTTACAAAATCTTCAATTAAAATTAAACAAATCAGTAACCACATGGTCCCCTTTATACTTGACTTGGTAGGGAAGATTGGAGTCCATCAAGAGGATGCCCTTGCTTGTAATTTTATACTACTTGTAAATGATCTACATCCCTCTACCAGCATCTTTTTTTAAATCTATTAACATCATACTCATTAATTTCCTTTGGGATCCTAAGAAAAGGAAAAGGATTGCCTGTAATACACTCAAATACTCATATGATTGTGGTGGTGTTGGGTTTCCTAACTTTAAGAATTACCATAAACCCTTTGTTCTAAGGCTAGCCAAGTACTGGTTTCTCCCTGATGAGATCCTAAATCCTCCTGGTATGCAGGTGGTTCAAAAATCACTTATGTTGCCATTTGACATCAAAGATGTAGTATATCTTTTTAATGGCTCCAAATGGGTTTTGCTAAAACAATATAACTCACTAACTTTTATTTAAAATATTTTTAGTTTCATAAAATTCATAAACCTGCAAAGGGCCTTTTCTCCTGTTATTTGGTGTAATCAAAATATAACTATAAATAAAGACGTATTTTTGGAAAAACCTGGATTGATAAAGGTCTTAAATATATTGATCAAATAATTATAGAAGGCAATATCGGTACAGTAGAAGAATTTTTTAATTACATTTTCATTTCCAGGATGTCATCTCAATCAATATCTCTATTTGATTAATGCTTGTCTTGATGCTAGAAGTAGAAATTAATTTAATTAATTGATTGCTGATCCTACTAGACTAAGTCTCATGGAAACTCTTGATACCATCAAAGCCTCTCGCCTCTATGAAATATTAAGAGGAGAAAGATCCCCTCATCTGAAGTGGGCATCTGAACTGCAATGGGAAGAAGACTGTGGTGCACATGGTGATGATGAACTGTGGTTTAATATTTGGACTAAAATAAAGTGTCTATCTGTTTCTGCAAACCTAACCCAAATGTTATATTTCTTCACTCATAGAGCATTTATTACACCCAAAAAACTCTCTATATCCAAGATATCTAATGATAATCTATATTAGTCCAGTAAATCAGCCACTGGATCCTTTAGTCATATGTTTCTTGATTGTTCGCTCGTAAATTTCTTTTGGAACCAAGTCTGGAATTTTCTCACACATTTTTAAAGTTTTTAAAGTTTATAAAAAGTTATTTGTGGAACTCAGTTCACATGTAGCTGTTTATGCATTCATAAATTCGTTTTTACATTGAGATTACTTATTATACAGATCCTACGGATGTTCTGCATGTGAGAAGATTGAATATTGACTCCCTGTTGGGGTACCTTACTACAGTTTATAGAGCAATGTGGGCATTATTAAAGGTCAGATCCTTTCCTCCTTATATAATTCATGTCAACTCCTGGTTAAGAACTTTCATACAATATAGACAACTAATGGACCATGTGTAGAACCAAAGCCAATCGCCACCACCAGTAACAATGATTGTAATAATAGGCTGGGCAATCAGTTGGATATCAAGATTTTAGGAGCTTGTGAGTAACTTGCCCCTTTAGGATGATAATTGAGGATTACATACTAGATTATAATCAGAATGGGAATTCACCAATAAGAGTATAAACCATTAATGGATAAAGACGACATGTGAATATTTACCAATGATGAGCATTATTGATGCAGGAAAATATATTACAAACAAAATTACTTATTATTTCTTCGGTTTTAATTTTTGTAGGAATCTTGTGTAAATACACCCCTGATGAAGAGTTCACTTAAAACGTGTTGGGCCTCATGTACATTAAAAGCCTGAACTCATGAACAAATCAAATGTCTACTTAGATCAATTATATTGTTACAGTTTAAATTAATTTTTGTAAAATATTTACATATTATCTAACTAATTCTCATCAAACAAGGGAATTAGCAAATCTGGTTTCATGAGAGGAACCATTTGCCACATCTGAGTAAAGGTTTGACTTCATTTTGGCCAGAGACAGTGTGCAAGGGACAGGAGTTCCCTTATAGGGAACCTTCTTGTTTTCTTTATCCTCTCTACAACCTATGTGCCAAGGTTGTAGTTCTCTCCTCTGCGCCTAGAAACATACTCCCTATTTATTTACAAATTCCATACATGATATTGGAAAACTTTTTGAAATATACCAGACAGTTTGTATCAGAATCTATTGTTCAAATAATATAATTTCATTCTGCAAAAGAATTATTAACTTCTCCCACAGATTCTTCTCCTTACCTGTATTACACAGCGTGTCCTGATAAGCGTGCAGTAATGGTGTTTCCCCTACGGTTGGACCCATCTTGAAACCTCTTGGAAGGGGACTACCGAACACTCACCTTATTAGTGTGTTGTATCTGAGACGTATCTTGTCAGGCATTTGTTGCTAATCTTCCCTTTTACCAGTATGAAATTATATCATTCAAAGCTTTCATGGATTTTCTTTGAAGTGGGAGAGAAGTAATGTTAACTGCTGCTCTCTCACTTGCATGTCTATCCTTCAAACAAGAACAGGGGTTGACAAAACCTAGAAGCTCTTAGAGACAGGATGGCTGTAATTCCATACAAAGAGAGAGGCAATGTGGACCTCTCCTGACCTAACCATGCACTCCCATCTGCCTCGCTCAAGTGTGTGCAAAGGGGCTGTCCTGGTCTCTGCCAATACGTCCCCCCTACCCACTCTGTTGGCCACAAGAGGCCAGGTTATATCCAAATGGGTAGATGGAACATAGGACCATCTCAAATAAGGGTGACCTTTCGTCCGTGGTCCCTCTGTGGTAAATGGCCTGGACCTGGCTGCCTAGAAGCTCTTGAGGCCTGATAAAAAATCTTAGAAGTACAGTTATAACATTGTTTGAGGCTGAGTCACTGTTGGGCAGTGCATGATCTATGATGGGTAGAGTTTGGACTGTCCTGGGAGTTAACGGCATCCTCCTTCTGTCCTATTTTACCCATTGCTTCATTAGCCGCAGGTACCTTCTCCTGTTAAAATAGCCTTCATGGAGACCTTTGGCCCCACAGGGGGGCCAAGTCAGTTCATCAGGGACCTTCCATTGCAGGCAGGGAGGAGGGGGTTTATGCAGAGCATATGGGAGAGTGGAGAGCTTAGTTTACTCTATGTTAGTTTGTTCATTGCTACCTTCGCCGGTGTTCTCCTCCTTAGTTCACCCTTCTAAGGCACATAATTAACCAACCATCGATAAGGTCTCTGTTTGAAAGAAAGGTTTCTTCTTCAGATTGCAGCTCTCATGTTGTGCCACTGCTTTTACCTTGTTGTCTTGTGTAAAAACAGATGTTTGTTGATAGTCCATGTATGCACCCTTCTTAGAGATGGGAACTGTGCTCGTTGGTTCCCTGATAGCTTGGCCAGTAGTGTATACCTCAAGTTACATTTCTCATAGAGTAGGTCTTAATATTGCCTCATTCAGAAGTAGGAACGTGCCATTTGCGCTTCATGCCTATTCCTGGCTGGTGGACCACGGATCTCTGTAGCAGGTGCCCAAATCGCATGGCTACCTTGCCAGCATGCATATTTCCATAGGACTCCTATGGTTTTGTGATGTATGCCTAATGTTGCTGCTCAAATCTGTCAAATGCTGCTTGCTCCCCTGTCCTGCAGTAGGCTTGGGAACATCTGATTGAGTTACCCTTCTTCTCTGGAACTCAATTGTCCCTCTTCCAGTACACACTTCCACCAGTTATGTGATGCACTGGCACTGTCAACAGCCTGCTCAAACTCAACCACTTATCACACCATCCTTAAGTGAACAGAACATATTGCCTCCAAACAAAAGCTCCAACTAATGGCCTCTCAGTACATGTTATTTTGTTCAATCATGCTAAAAGGAAGCAAATTAGAGAGAATTACTCCGGGGAAATGTAAGTCATTTAGTTGTGTTAAAGGTACGACTAAGGCTAAAATCCGGTTAGCAGAATAATTTACTAATCGGCCCGCAAGCAGGGATGTCATTTCTCCAAAATACCAGTGGAAGTGGAAGCCACATCACACAACCCTCGACCACTGATGACATCACAGGAAGTGATGTAATTTGACCTCACCCTGAAGTGACATCAAGTAAAGCGTCAGGACATGACCTTTCACCCCTTGACAAAACAGGAAGTGGCATCACATAGCATTGTTCCTAAGTACACTACAAAAAATATGTTTATGCTATTACTGTAATGTGATACACGTTTCATACAAGAATAGATCATCATATGTATCGCCCTCTTGGAGGATAGCTCAGCGGCAACGTGCTCGGCTTGGAAGCAAGACGACATGGAGCAACACAGGTTCGATCCCCGGGTCCGTGCTTAGAAACCTCTGGGTATTAAGCGCGTTATAAATAACCTATCATATCATATCATAATATCAGTGTGTATAGGCCCATATTACCAATTTACAGTGAACGCAAGCAGCAGGCGTCCAAGGTCAAATGATAATGATGTGTTATTATATAGCACTTCCGCTTAAGTGCTTCATAGAGAACAAATATACATACAATATCACCCAACCTGTGTTGGTACTCATTTAGCAACGTCAACAGGTGAATGTCTGAATGTTCTCAAAGTCAGAAAGCAAAGAACATTCTGTTGTGGATACCATTAAAATGGTAACTGAGATTGATTTAACAGCAGGCCAGTTCATCTGCAGGTCTGGTGCAAAGTTAGCCACATGTCCAGCCTGCATGGATATACTTTTCAGGCTTCAGAGGTTGGCAAAATACATCCTGTTGGGAGGGTCCATAACTGTGTATAGAAGAATTTAGAGTAGCTCAGGGAATTTAGTGCACACAATAGGCATCCCGCTGCGCACTCTGGGCATTCGTTATGTCATACATGCAAACAAACATCCTGAACAGCATGCCAGGGAGTTGGGAAAGATAGGCACATTACAACAAGGCATTCATTGTGGCACAATGACATCAAAGAGCCACATGGTGCTGGCTGCAGCCCAGGAGCTTCCATAAAAAAAAAGAAAAACATACTTTTTGTAGGTGTAGCAAGCGTGACCACAGGGGTAGCAAGGGAGACGGCTGGCGACCCTCAAATGGCGTCCCTGGCCTCAAATATGTGTTTGAGTAAAGTACACACAATTGCATATCCTACGCATGAATAACTGGATCACCATTTGTGGGTCATCACTAGGGGCACATTGGGAGTTTTGCAATGCAAAAGTGACACCCTCCCACTAAAGTGGGGCTTTTTGTGTATTAATAACACTTCAAAGGTGTCTAATAAGCTTGTATGAAGGCACTGTCATTACCCCTGGACATGTTAGGTGTGTTGGAGGAGATGAGTTACAGTAAGGTGAGATTTGTGGTGGATGTTTTTTTCAAGTAAGAGAAAAATGTTTATGAACTTATTTTGTAAATTATTTCTTTTTCTGTCTAACATGGAGTGAGCTTGCTCGGGAGTGGGGTTACTCCTTTTCAGATGATTATTTCTAGGTGTAAGTAGGCTTCTTCTGTTCTTCTGGTGTAACTGCACAGATGATCGAATCGTAGTATACAGGTTTTGGGTGTTAGTTAGGACCACACATAACCTATGCTTGGCTTAACCTACATCAAACAAACATGGGCAAAGCCAACCATTTTGGCTTTTGTGTAATGGTGGGCTAGCCATCAGCCAGGCACTGCCACAACAATACTTCTATGGCAAGACTGGAGGCAAGCATTATGCTTCAACTTCCTTTAGTACCACTCTTCAGCAGTTTCAACAACTATAACAAATCACAACTTTTGAAATGATCAAAGTGACTTTTCTTTTCCAAAAACTAAAACTCCCATAGTCTATGTAGTTTTCTCCTCTCCAGCTCAGCTATGACCACATCCTGTCTCTGAGCTCCTCCTCTTCTTTTACTGCTCTTCAAGCAGATAAATCACGTTTTATTTACCTCTCTGTATACTTGAAGTAGAGTAGTTATGGCATGTTTTAAACAATGTTTATAGAAGGTTAAGTAGTACATGATATATAGCCAATGCGCTAGTAGGAAGAGCTTTAGCGAAAAGACATAGGGCCCCATTCCGAGTTTGGAGGTAGCCATGGCGCTATTTGCACCATGGCTGCCTCTAAACTCTGTTCCGTGTCCGGTCTGGGTGAATGGGGACTTACCGGGACATTCTGACCTGTGCGGACCCGGTAAGTCCCCATTCAACCGACCATTCCCCATTCCCATTTGAGCCCCCATAGGGCTGAATGGGAATAGGGAAGGCGCTAATTAAGGGCCCGTTATTAGCGCCCTGGTCCCTTAGCGGGCCCCGCAAAGGACATGTGGTCAGACCACACAGCCTTAACGGGTCCCGCTAAGGGACCTCAGAATTGGGTGGTAAGGGTTTAATGGCACCAGGCTCCTTACCAGTGACCTTTAACCCTTACCGCCAACTCGGAATTAGGCCCATAGTATGTTTCATACAGCAGCGTAGTGCATTGATAGAAATATAGTATTTATATATTATTAGAACCGAACATTGCGAGCGCGGTATTTACTTATCAATGTAGCACGTCGCGACATTCGCCGAAGTAAGTAACCATCTCAGCCTGTGGGGCAGCTGACCCCGTGCCGCATGACTGGCACCTCAGGTGTACCCGTGCCGCTGCAGAGCTGCCGGAGCTCTCCTGAGAGAGGCAGAGAACGCTGCAGCGCCCCGGCCCCCTCCTTCTGAGAGGTGTGGCCAGAGCGCGCAGCCCATCCTCAGCGTCACATTGAGCTGCATCGCGGAAGGAGAAGGAAGCCGGGCCCTGCAGTCATCCACTCCCTCACTAGTTATAATAGCGATGACACATGAGTTTTACTTTTTATGCATTACATCGAGCGGTGACTACAGAGGCCAGGAAATTCTGCCTCGCATGAGATTTTAAGCCTCAGAACATCATGATGCTCACTAAGAGTTTCTCCAAGGCACGTAGCACGAACCTTATTAAAAGGGGCCAATTTGAATCACAAGCCACCACAGGCAAGATTACAACACAAGTCCGGTGCAGCCACAAAAATGTATTTAAAAAAAAAACGTTAATAGAAAGATATTATAGATATGACCGTTAGACAGTAGCATTAGGATCATCTGCTTAGTGAAGTGGGCGTGCAAAGACACCTGATTCAGGTATACAGGCACACAGCACACTCCAAATAATGTCAGAATTCGAATGGAGCGAAGAGGAGTAGCCATTAGACCTAGCTGCCAGCTTCAAGGAAGGGCTGGGGAACTCGCTAATAGATGCAGTGGCTCAAGGAGTACGCCCCCTGCAAGAAAGGCTGAAGACACTGAAGCTATCCTGAACCAGCTCAAAGACAGCATCGCAAGGACTGAGCGCATGCCCACTGGACCCTCTGGATCAGGGTGTAAGGGGAGTATTCAGGCCCAAAAGAGGAAAGCCTCTGATGACCCCCAGGGCCCTTCAGATGGGGCAAAAGAAAAGGCCCCGAGGTTGCTGATGCGTTAGCAAAATAAAAATAAAAAATAAAAATAAAATTAAAAAAATGAAAAGCTTAAAGAAACCTATTTGCAGCATCTAGCAGTGCCAGACCTCACAACCCTCACTCCTGGGGAGAACAATGAGGGAGAAGAATACCCAGGCTCCGAATAGGAGCAAACAGAAGGAGACCTATCCCCACATGAGACAGACGAGCCAGTCGACGAAGAATGGGCTAAGCCCAGCGGGAGTAAGAGAGCCCGCAAGGAGAAACACCTCGAAGAGGAACAAGAGGACATGTTCGATCCGGATAGTATCCGTAACCCAAGGTCCTCACACCGGCAGCCATCACCCAGAGTAGCACAATACATGACGGTGAGACTGAGGAAAGCCTTAGATAAGGAAGTGAGACAACGCCTTCAAGCAGAAAGCCCACGGCCGGAGCGCACTTCCTTTACAAAGAAAATTGCAAATGTTTTCTGAATATGCATTCCATCATAATTTGTAACCCAATTCATCAAAAACGAACATCATGATATTTAATGCAGGTAAAAAACTGAACAAAATTCTTATGGAATATAGACGGCAAAGTAATTGATCATCCTGACACATTTATTTACCTCGGTTATCGATTGAGTAATTCCTCAATAATGAAAGATTGGGTTGAATACTTGCATTCTAAGGAAAGACCGCTTCTGAATCAGATGAAAGTCATATTTGCAAAATATTGTAAATTTTCTCTGATCCCGCTATTGGATTTTTTTACTTTAAAGGTAGAACCCGTTCTATTGTATTCTTTCGATATCTGCTTCTACAATGTGAAATTCCGGCTTAATTCCTTACAAGGTAAAATGTTAAAATCAGCACTTCAATTATCTACATCCATTCCCAACTGCATTATCCGTCATGAGTTAGTATTGATATCTCTTGCATGTAGATGGGAATGGAAAGCTCTTGCTAATTACAGCAAAAATCTTAATCCACCAAATAATTCACTCTATCATGACTTGAATTATATGATTAAAGGTTGTAGCTCAAGTTCACTTATGGCATATGGCTCAAGGATGAAAGCAATTTTGGATGATTTGGGTGTGGATCAAAGTGATCTATATATGCAACCTTGTTATGTAAAATGAAAGATTTTTGTGACCATCAAAGAACTAGCAAAGCTAAAGCCATACAAGGAATATGCGCACAGTTCTCGTGTAAAAGGGAAGGATGTTGTCTATACTTATTAATCTTTCCTTGCAATATTCCACGTAGGTACTATATGAGATTCAAATTGAATCAGTTAAATACACTAGAAAGGACTAAGTATTGGGGTCATTCAATAGAGATCACTAAGAGGATGAATTGTCGATTTCCCAACTGTATTGAACCTGATGAGACTTTAAAACATCTGATATTTGAGTGTTCGTATTTTAGACATGCTAGAACTACTTTGTTGATGTGGTTTGTGAACATTAACTATATGGACTGTATGGAGCCTTTCAGGGGTCAAATGATGCTGCAGCAAGGGAAAACATTAATATTTGCCCTAGTTGCATTCATAAAGTTGATTGAAGAAGAATTATTACTATTATACAAATTGTTTTTACTTAATAGTAGTTAAATGAATTGATGTGTTTTAGTATCAGTAATATTTTTGGATAATGTGTTAGAAATTTTAAAGTGTCTTGTCCCAAAAATATATGTTATTTTATTTGATTGGATTGAATTGCTATGGAACAGTATGAAAATAATTTTCTTGTATACCATCTGAAATGATTTTTGTAAAGGTTTATATTTTGTAACCAAAAACAAAACAAAATAAATAAATAACCACAGTTAATGGGGGAACATGTACCAGCTCCTCCCCCCCACTCCCAGATGGCCTCCTGCCCTCTCCCTTTCCCCCCACAACACAATCAGTCTGTTTTAAGGCCTGGGCTACAGAAAGCTTTGTGTTGCAAACTCAGTCCCTAGACCCCCTCCAACTCCCAAATTTCACTTGGTGCCCTCTAGCCACCCAGTCCTCCACTTCTAGCCTGATGGCATTTGCATGTTGTTTTACCCGGAAATGGCTTATTCCCTATGTTTCATTTTCACATAACCTCGGCCATAACCCCGGCTATCTCTAACATTAAGAGAAAACCAAGATGGTGGTTGTTTCTTTTCTAAAAACACCCAGTTTTGGCAATTTACCCGAGATAGAGCTATCTATTTTTGAGAAGGGGACACCTTCTCCGTCCGATATTTAAATAACTACCGCACGGAATAACCCCAAACCACAAACAGCATGCTTTTGAACGCTTGGTGCCCAAGTCATTTCTGACCTTGCAGGAAAGTCCATTTGAGCCAAGTCACACATTCCACAACACCACCTAGTAGC
Organism: Ambystoma mexicanum; assembly: GCF_040938575.1. NCBI lineage: Eukaryota > Metazoa > Chordata > Amphibia > Caudata > Ambystomatidae > Ambystoma > Ambystoma mexicanum. Next base: position 482,889,465 of record NC_090921.1, read on the forward strand.
CATCACTGGAAGTTCACCTCCGGTTCTGAGCCACAACAGCAATGCATATGCCAATTATCTCAAATACAAAACCTTTTCTCCAGGAAATTGTCTTTGTCTAAGAGGGCAGTGCTACTTTATACATATCTTAATCAATACAAGACAGACATTTGCAAGGCTGCCAGGACAACTACATACCTGGTTTCACCCTTATTAGGAATCATCACTGCAGTATGGTCCTAACAATCATGTTTTCACAACACCAACAAAGGTAGGGTGCGTTTAAAAAAAAAAAAAAGTAACCATTGCTGGAAGTTCACCTCCAGTTCTGAGCCACAAACGTAAGTAAGGCTTTGTGGGTAAATTATCTCAAATGCATACTTTGTGGCTCAGAACTGGAGTTGAACTTCCAGCGATGGCTACGAGGTGTTGTTGTGGAATGTGTGACTTTGCTCAAATGGACTTTCCTACTTTCACATTCAGATGAAAGGGTTTTTATCAAACCTTTTTAAACCCACCATTAGTTTCTTGATGTTGTGAAAACATGGCCAAGTGCTCCAACCACAAGGCTGTCAGGACTATACTGCACTGATGATCCCTATCCCTGTTGTGATAGCCTTGCAAATGTCTGTCTTGGGCTGATTAAGCTTTGTATAAAGTAGTACTGCCCTTTTAGACAAAGACAAATATATGTTTTGGGAGGACCAGTGGGCGCTGGCCCCTCTTTTACTCTGGGTTCGGTTGTGGGCCAATAAGCATGCTTCTCTTTGTCATTTTATTATACGCACAGTGCTGGGTAAAGTTGGCTGGAAGAAAATCCCCTGGCTTGCTTATGTCTCTTCAACTTTGGGTGAAGTTAATTTAGGTGTCCTCTTTCTGCCTGCCTCACTTATAACTAAGAGCGAGGGGCAGTATACAAAGCAATGCTCGGAGATATTGCAGTAAGAAAAATAATCTTGTCGGGGGTATGGCCACAAATCTGGCCAATTTCACACTAGCATTAGCAGGCTTACTGGAATACAACCATATCTGATTTGGAGCCCGTTTAAAAAGTATAGGTGGCTGATTACGAGGGCACGGCTTGATTGCCTTCGGTTGCAAGGAAACACTTACAAGTTGAAGGGTTTTCCCGATTCAGCGGGTTGCCCGGTTTGTGGCCATTTTCGAGAGGACCTTCCTCATTTGCTGTTCTTCTGTATAGGGTATGTTGGCATATGCAAAATGAGTTTGATTCCTGCCCTCAAGAAGACAGCGATTCGTTCACACAGGGCTGCACTTGTGTTTCTTTTGAGTGCCGAAACAGTTTTTACACTTGGGCTCTTTTGACGTTCTTGAAAGGAGCGATGTACTTCAGAAATAGTTTACTGAAACTGCAAGGTGGTGAAAGCTAGTGTTATGAAGTATAATATTATCGGTAATGGGACAAATGTTTGAGTATTGCTTTCTGCATGATCCTATTATCTAACTTTTAATGTAGCCACCGTATAGGAAACCATTTGATAGCTAATTTTACTTGTATGTTGTCTTTTGAAATGTCCACTGATTTTTATCTTTTTATGAAATTGTAATTTGGATATGTGTATTAATGTGTATTTTTGTTGTTTAATGGATTTTTTTATACTTCCGAATAAACTTGTCTGATTGAATGCAATATGTATATATAACGGTTCTAGAGTTAATTTCGCCAAAGCGCTGTCAAGGTTTAAAAGACAAGTTATAAATATTGCACTTGTTTACAAAACGTATCAAACATAAGCATTCATGTAATTCAGGAATAATTAAGAAGATATGTTTTAAGAGAACAACATATAAGGGGCAACTCCTGCTCACCAACACAGGACTATGTCAAAATCTGGCTGATAAAGATCACTTCTCAGTGATTTATAAAGGATATTTGGAAATTGTAAACATGCTCCCAATAATCCACACCAACCAAAAGAAGGTAGCAAATCACAGTGCATGAAGAAACCAGCTTTATTGATAGTTGACCGGAAGAAGGTCCTCAGATGTTCACAATTTGCTTCCTGTCGGCTTGGCGGTCATGAACCAAACAAAACACATTATAATTATAAAAAAACTCAATCCACTTGCTACCATTGGCTGCTGCACTTAATTAAATATACCATCCTATACATTGCTACTCTCAATTGGACGGTCCTTATCTTTAACCATGTCCTGGGTCCGTTCCATCATGCAAGGCATCATATACCTGGCATCATCGGACAACGTTCTCATAGGTTTGCACCACAACCTGCAGACACTATTACAACACTGGTGCATGTTACTGCTGTGACCTTGGATATTTGACTTTTCAGCAATGTTCCAATTGACTTCTGGTGGGAACGGAGGTATTGGAACGCTGCCTTTGCCAAAGAACTATCAAACTCACTCCCATCTCATATTTTCATTCCGGACCCCAACTTTCCAGACAGTTTGCCTAACTTCGGACAATTTTTCTCATATTCCCCTTTGATGCATCCTACTGCCTGCAGGTGCTCGATCTAATTGGGTCATGGCGTGCATAGTGTATTCATTATTCATTAATGTGTAAGGCCAGTGCATGAGACCTTTTGCTTTCAATTTGTGCAGTTTATTTGTGCGTTCTTTATGCATGCGTTGAACTGTTTTTACCAGTGGGGGTGCTACGAATACATCTTGCTAATGTGTCTTTGGCAATGCTACTGAGTTACTGCGTGGACCTGACAAACCTATGCGTGTTTCTGTCTGCTAACAACAACAATACATTAATTGTTGCTTATTTAAACTGGAATCATGAGAAACCTTTGTTCATGCAGTTTCATCTATCCTCCCTCATCTGGACACCACTTGTGGACTAACAAAAATCTCTATTAAGCTGTTTAAAACACAGTGCTGTGCTCTCTTAACCGTGTGCTGTGCATGGCCTCTCAAAGGAGAAAATGGTGTTTCTCTTGTTTATTTATAATGTGATTATACTTACGTACCCTAGTGCCCTGCCTTACTGTGCATGCCACCATTTGTTGCATTCCCTTTCTGTGTATTCAGCAACCCACCACTCCCTTAAATTTGACAAGCTAGTTCCCTACAGTGTGTCAAACTAACTCTATCCTACTTGTGTTACACTCTACATAGCGATGGCAGACACAAAATGTCACTTTATTCCAATGTCCTTATTCTGGACATTTGCTCTCGTTTGAGGGCAGGCTCATCGCCTCCATCTGCACCCTCACAAGGTGAACACATTCTCAGTCATTGCTTCAGAGATTTTAAGTCCTTATTAACAAAAGACTTCCTTGCCAAAAGGTGATACTAATGAAAAATGTGTTTATATAAAGAAAATCAAAGATACTACATATATATGTTACCTTAATACCTATCTCACACAACTCGTATTACAACAGCTGATTAGGGGGAAAATGAACTAAATACTTTTTAGACCAAACAGGCTATCAACCATAAACATGATGAACATGGGGAAAAATTGCGAATGTTATTAGCTTCACAACTTAAGCAGGTGAAAGTGTCGAGAAGGAATCCTTTAACTAGATGGGAACATAGTTCCCTCATTCCCTGTCCAATAGACTTTATCAGTATGCTTGCTCAATTTAACATTCTTTGTTGTCTTCTGAAGTCCTGCAAGACTTACAAGACTGCAAATGCCTGATTAGAGTCTTCCCTAAGGCTTCCAAAGATGACAATGAGTCCTTTTGAGCTACAGTTTCTGAACAATAGAGCAAATCGGCAATCATGTATATCTACAGGCATGTTTCCTGGGGTGACAGTTTTCCCCTAGAATATTCCAAAATGTATGCAGATTAACATCACCGTATTGGCAAAGTCTACAAACAGGCAGACTCATGGGTAATGTTATTCATGGAATTAATTTGATGGACAGCTTGATACGCAGAGAGAGGTAAGTTGGGCCAATTTCATGTAAGCATTTATGAGTGAGAGCCACAATCGTGTGAGAGATGCATGGCTTAACAGTCAGCCAATGAAGAAAAATGCAAATGAAGCAAATGCCTAGCCTGTGTGAGATGATCATGAGGTGAGACACCAACAACCGCTTGTACAGCACAGAATCGCTCTGAATCCGCTGCAAACTTGCCAGGTTAGACTGTGAAGTACCTGCAAGAAGGCCATTACAGTAATCATTCTAAGACCCAAACATAGCCTGAGCTAGGATGGCTTACTGGCCAACACCCTTCTTTTGGCTAGTAAGCATTACAGGTCCATGGGCATGACTAAATGCATATTCTTTTCCCAGCTGATGAATGGGGTTGGACAGTGTGCAACTGGGCACACTAGGGTTGGTGGAGTTTTTTCTAAGTGTGCACTTGATTGCTGAAGGAGGCCACACAGTTTCAGTGGCATTATTATTTATTGACAGATGTTTTTGACTCAGTTCCCAACCACCATTGATTCCCTTTGTCAGTTTATCACACTTCCGTCTGAAACTCGAGTTGGCATGAGCAAATCAAATATTTAAATTAAGGATTGTATAATTAACTGAGTTTTACAACAAGCATCACACAGACAGATAGGTGTTAATTCACATATCTGTCATGTTGTACAGCGTAATGGCACAGAATGTTTATTAAGAAAGCACCCACTGGATTTGTAGACCAGCCCATGGAGCTTCTTGGATTGTTTAGCTCCTGAATTCAGCAACTGTCCTTGTTCTTTGGTTTTAGTGAGCATGTTTTATTAATGTGAGTACGTGTTTGTATAAGTGTTGATGTATGGAAGGTGGCTGGAGTCTGTTTTCCAGCAAAGTGATTCATATCATGGCTGGTGTTGGGTAGCAAAACATTTGTGTTTGATTGTGTTTTTGTACGCATTTGTGAAAAACTGTTACATTGTATTTTGGTCTTAAATAATGTTCAATACATGTATATCTTGAGTATGTGATTGCATTGCATATTTGTTCTTGTAGTTTTTAATATGACTTGTGTTTGAAACATTGCAGGGCACTCTCCCTCTCTTGTGTTGCAGGCGAGGATAAAAGCCAAGGAAGCATTCCATGGAGGCCAGTTTATACCAACGTACTCCAGCATCGTCTAAGGACTGTTTAATCAGAAGCCAAAAGGTACATACCTTTGGGCATTTCCAAAACATATTTATAAAATCTGCAGGATCATAATTACACCATGGGCAACAAGGGAATGCCTGTTCATTAAATTGTACAAGTCTCTGTGGTGTCATGTATGTCCTGTACAATGCATCCAGTTGCAATAGACGGAAACGTGCATTTTGAGAGATCTTTTTAACATACAAAAATGCAGTGTCCCAATGCTTGTCGAGTTAGCTACCCAATTCTGTTTCCCAAGCACCACTAATCCTCAGCACTTTCACAGTTGCTCCTCCTATCAAGCGATGGTATATTCGGGACACAGGTCTCCATGCATCCTCCAAGTCATAAATCGTGGACAATACATCCTCGCACTTGGCCACTTTTCCATTGCAAATTTGGTAAGCTTCATATCCTGCAGGACCTTTCCTTTATGTAACCCCTACTCATCCACTACTTTTGCAAATTCCCTAAATATCCCATGTTTAATGGTATCCCCCAATGTGGCCAGGCCAAGTTCCTCCCATCTTCTGAACAGAAATACATTGTGACTGTCCTGACTTGTACTCGTCGACAGGGGTAGGTGAGGGGAGTATGCATATTCTCTCGAACACCTTTCTCCCTAACATTAAGAAATAACACTTAACCTTGAAACAACTTTCAGTGATCTACAAGGCTTCTTCTAGGACAATCAGTACAATATCTCCCTGCAACAGCAAGATGTCTAGTGTCCGAGTATCTGCCAGCCATCCAGCCAGATACTGAACCTGAGCTGCCAAATAGTACATATGCATAGTGTGTATATGCTCAGGCTGATGTCAAATGTGATAGCCAGGTATCTATAAGGCTGTGATTCCCATTATTATTATTTTTTTTATATAAAGCACTGCACGCCCGAAGGCCTCAGAGCGCTAATACAAAAAAAAGACATACAGACATAATAAAACATATCCACATGGTAGACACAATTAAATACCAAAGGACAACTCACAGTTACAGATAATCTTAGTGGAATTAAATTAAAAAATGTATAAGCCGACACATTAAGCCTCCTTCAGGTCGACTACCAGTCTCAAGTTCAAGGAACCATTTGGCAAGTATTGGGAATAGTGGCAATTTGCTGGTCCAACATCCCACGAAGACTCAATCTCTGTTTCGTAGGCACACCAGTCATCCACCTCAAACCTGCGGAGGACCTTTAAATTGGAAGATATAACAACCCCTGGTCGTGTTCTCTGGGAAGCCATGTTAATACTTTATTACCTAAGGGATCTCTGGGTTCTTGCCTTCCTGGCTTCTCAATGTTAGTGATGATAAAGTTTCTTCAGTCCATGAATAATTCTCTTGTAGTTGTATCAATTATCACTGGCATTTGGGACTTTCCCACTCGTAAGCTTTGAGAAATGGCTGAGTTAGTTTTAACGGGCACCGATCGGGAAGGATGGGAGGTGTGAAAGCATCCTGAAGAAAGACACAGACAAAAGATTCAATGTTAAATAACACACTTTTATTTACTTAAATGTCAGGATGGAGTAAGGCCTAACTTGCCCTATCCTAAGGTTGGATTTCCCTGCCTAAAGAAAGTAAGGATAGTCTGAATCAGCAAGTTCAACTTAAAAGTCTGTCTGTGTCCAAAACCTGTACTTGCCCTCACACCTAAAGCTAAACAATGTGTAGGGATGTTAGCACGAAAAGAAACAGTGTTCAAAATAAAGGTCTGAGCTTCATCCAGCGCAGGCGTGTTTCAGCAGCCCCTTCCCCAAGTTCAAAATAGTTCCAAAAGGTGTTGGGATTCCCTTCCCCAAGTTCAACACAGTTGCAGGATATCTCGGGGTTCCCTTCCCCAAGTTCAAACACATTTCCAGGATATTAAAGGGCTCCCTTCCCCAAGTTCAGACAAAGTTCAAGTCTCAAGACTTTCAGTGATACTTCCAGATTAACTTTCCTTTCAACTCTTTACCAGCTCAAACAGATGATTTCTTTCACTTCAGAACTCATGCCACACAGCCTTTGTATCTTGGCTTTTCTTGGCTCTTTCCCGAGTAGGGACTACTCAGTCCAGGCGGAGTTGTCGGACCACACGGTCCATCCATAACAGGTCATTCAACCGAAAATCCTTGCCACTTTGTGATGCTCTTGGCTTTCATTGGGCAACACAGGTTTTCCACTATGTACCTGTGTCCGTAATCAACATTTGCTGTGATTATCACCTTGGCAGTCTTTTGGCTTTGCCACAACTTGTATTCAACTTATTCTGCGGTGTGCATCCTCTTCAACCACCTTGCTTTTGCATTGTCAATTCAATTTCAACAACTTGGCTTTCATACTTGCTTTTCACTTAATTCAAAGGTATTCGTTGCGGATTTTCACTTTGTTCATCAATGCTTCTTAGAGGTTTTCATAACTTTCATAACAGCACCTCATTCACTTTCCACTCATGCTGTATTTTCACATATTTTCCATATCTTCTCTTTAGTTTAGTATTCAATATATATTGTTGTCTTTTACAAAATACTTGGCAATCTGTTTGTGATGCAATAATCTTTTACTCGGCTTCCAAAACCCCATTCATAGAAGTTTCAGTTTGATCGGGACTAGTAAATGACAACTAGCCACCCCTGGAGTGCCCCAGTATGAGTGTTCCCTTTCTTACACTTATTGGGGCTTGTATGCTCCTCTGGGCATCTTCCTGCTTGTCTCCGGCTTCCACTTGCCTCCCGGGGATGTGTCAGGAGCTCCAGCAAGCAGTGCTCGCCACCTGTGATCCTCGCGGCAGTGGCCCACAGCAATTCTGAGTCTTTTGTGTTTCCCTACTCCAGCTGGGAACAAGCGGCATAAGGGATTTCAGTGGCTCCAATCTCCTCACTTCCCTCTCGGTTCGTAGTGCCTCTCTCACCCCTCTGCAGTACACAGCATCCTCCGCACTGACCCTTCTCCAGCCTGCTCCTCTCCTTGAAGCTGCATCCTTCTCACCAGGCAGTATCCCCCTGCCTCTCCGCAGATGCAAGTTCTTTGACTGACTACAATTATGCCTATTAATGGGACATGCCTGACCCTTGCAATGATGTTCCTCCATAGTCCTCTTCCTTGTCTCAGTACTAGTGCGGTGGAATTGACTAGAATTATGCATCACTCCTAGTTTCCTTTTTGCTAGTGCCAGTCTTAAAGGCATATGGTTGTGGGACGTTGGTGTGTGTGGAAAAGAATTACAATACCCTGCGATGGCATGGGGAGGGTAGCACTCAATCTCATACAAGAAAGGGCGATACCATGTCTTACCTGAAGACATCCTCTCCCCACTCCCCAAGGTCCCTCCACCCAGATGATCCTGCCTCACATATTCACCCCCAGGGTTGGGATCCAAAAGCAATGGCCCTTCCCTGGCAACCTGAGCAGATGATACAAGGGGAGTAGATGGGAGGATGCCTTCAGGTTCCTCACAGAGGGTACTGATGTAGATTTACCTACAACAACAGAAGGCACAGGGAGCAGAGCCTTCAATTGATCACTAGTTGCCAATGATGAGAGGGATGTAACTGCATTTAATGTGGATATGACCTCTAATCCCAGACAGGCCGTTCCTTTCTGCATGGTTTGCCAGGACTGGTCCACTTTCATAGGTTAAAGATCTGTTTGCAAGAAAGCTACCATTAAGAAAGTTTTTGGATTTGTTTGGTAGGTATTATCTATTTTAACTAGATGATGCCGTCCAGCGCAATTATCCAGCATATCTAACGATGTGCAAAAATTAGAACAGCTGGTAGACAAATTCAGCTCCTTAGTTATATTGGCATTAAGTAACAACCACTGTACAGGTGTAATATGCTCCTGGGGAATTTCCTCAGACACCAACAAAAACTGTGCAGTAGGGTGTATCACTGGCTCTTGATCAGCCTTCTTCACCTTAACTCTAGGAGAATAAATTACCATGTGAGAGGATATTGTTAAATCATTATTACTTTTGGCCTAGCAAACCCTGTGTTTTCTACATTATTTGACTTGCTTTGTGAGTACCAGGGACCACACCAGGAACATCATGAATATCAAGGGGCGTGTCTGAACTCCTAACCCGGAGTCTCTGTCTCCTATGTGCGCTGCGTGCCAGGACCTCAGACAAACAATTCCTATTGGATATTGGGGATACAGCCATGACACCATGCTCTGCAGATGACAAATCAGAGATTATCAGGTGAGAAGAAGACATTTTTATGGCATGCTTTCTTGTTACAGGCATAATGCACTATAAGCATAAAGCTTATTAGCAATGTGGATTCATTTAAAATAACCCATCTGATCCCCAGTTGCGATAGGTCGTTCAGGTCGCACTCTCGCATCTTGGCTAATGGTAAAATACAGGATTTCACCTTACTAAAGGAGATACCAAAATGTTTCGCAAAGGTATCCAATACTTCGAGCACCAGGGGAAGGTTATGGGCAGGCTTGTTAATGTATAGAAAATGAGATGATGTGGCCCATACATCACAAGTCCGGCTTCTTTAAATTTGCCTGCATGTATTCCGTCAGCGGTTCCAATTCTAGGATAAACAGCATTGGTGACAGCGGGCATCCCTGTCTTGTACCCCTGCTTATCTTCCAAGGGGCTGATATATGACACTGTGCACACTCTAGCAATCGGCTCCAAGTAAATCAGTTTTACCCATCTGGAAAACCCTTACCCAATACCAAAGCTATCCAGAAAAGCATACATGCACGCCAGTATATTGAATCAAGTCCTTAATGACATCTAGGGAGAAGACCGCATATTGGGCTTCATGAGTCTGTGTCCTGTCAATGATATATTGGAGTCTGTGTAAACTTAAAAAAGTGTTTCTACCATGAACAAATCCTGTCTGAGTCTATTATATGTTTCAATGGTCTAGCCAGTAGCGGAGTGAGAATCTTGACATCTTGATTCAACATGGATAATGGTCTATATGATGCACATAAGTGGTGCGGCTTTCCAATCATGAGTACCAGGACTATGACGGATTCCTGCATGCTAACAGGTAGCCGACTGGATTCATAGGCCTCTTCGAACACATGGGTACTAATATATTACTATATGACTTATACAATTCCGATGGAAGCACACTCCCCCAGGCGTCCTACCAGTTCTTAGCGACATTATAACACGTTTTAGCTCTTCCTAAGTTATGGGAGCATCCAACATAGCTGCCTACTCTGAAGTCTCTTGGGGTAAGCATATATGTGATAGTGCATAGGTAATCTCCGCCATATTAAACTCTTTGTGTAGCAACTGCTAATGCATATGAAAGATATCATTAATTTCCCCTTGAACCCACCTATTTTCTCCAAATTCATCTCCAATTTCTGTAATCACATGTCGGGGCTGTTCATTCTTGCATAGCCACGCCAATTACTGACCCGACATATCCCTTTCCCCATGTACTCTGGACACATGTGTAGCATAATCAAACTTTCAAGGTGTTCCCACACCTCTGTTCACAATATTCACAAGGCTAGAAGGACAGCTTCTCGAGGGCCTTCATGGCAGTTTGACCCTTCAACTTCCTGTATCTTATGTGCTAGCCTGCCTATAACCAAGAGCAAGGACTTTCTGATTCCCCCAGCTTTGGCAATCGTCTCATCGCGTATCAACACCTTGAAGGTTTCCCAAACTGTACTCCACTTATCCACACCCCTGACATTTATAACAAGAAATTCACCAAGCACTTCCTCTAGATAACCCTGAAAGAGATAATCAGAGAGAGCATGTGTGGGCATGTGGCACGTTGAGATAAGGGCCAATGCATTCTTAAACATCCATGTTACAATCAGCAGGAAATGGTCCAAGATAGCCCTACCAGTGTAGTTAGACTCAGAAAATGCAGCTGCAAACTCCCTAGCAGTAAATTGGTAAAATATTCTAGTATGAACTCCATGTGGTGACAAGTAATATGAGTAATGTCTACTGTCCCCGTTAATAACCTGCCAGATATCAACTAAGGAGAGATCCTGTTGGATATCATGAAGTCCCCTATCCACCTGGGAGGGCTGTTCACATTTTTGATCTGACCGGTCCAATCCTGGATTCAGGGTGCAGCTGAGATCCCCCCCCCCACAGATCCAGGAGGATCCGCTAAGATGTGCCAGTTTATCATGCAGGAAGCAGAAAAAGGGAGCCAAACTTTAGTTTGGGGCATAGGTATTCACAATACAGATCTCTCTTTGTTCTATGTAGCTCTGAACTATTAGTACCCTACCCTGATCATCTGTATCAACGTTAATTAACTTGAAAAGTACAGACGCTCACACCCTTACCAGAACTCCCCTTGCGTAAGCCGAGTATTGGGAGCCAAATCAAAGGCCCCGCTATTTGGCAATTACTTAATTCAGTCCCTCCCCAACTGGTGTGTCTCCTGAAACATATTGAAATCTGCTTTCTCTGTAAATACGCCCCAATCCTGAGTTATCTTGTATAGGTAGACCAACCCATTACATTATACGTCACAATGCTATGGGTAGCCATATTGTAGGGGTCCAGAACTCCCTCCCTCACCATTTATCTGTGGTCCCCTCACAGGGTGACATACTCACACAAATTACTCTTCGTCTGGTGCCACCTCTGCCCACAAACATCAAATTGACCCTCCATTTCCCATCCAACATCACCAGACATCCAGCTCACCTACATTCATATATATAATCTCTATATTGCCCTGTGGTAACAAAATTGGACCAAAACAACCACAAACCATAACGACCTCAACGAACAGGTGGCTCCAAAGTACATCCCTGTTTGAGCCATTCTGCTCTCTGGGTGCAAAGTTACTCTGAGTGCCTGTGTGTGCCAGGAAATCAATAATGTAATCCCCCAACTGTACCATCACCACAGGGTCGTGGATTGCATATATCATATAAGAGTCTTAACCCGGGACTCCACACCAGTCTCCCAAGACTTCAATTCCCGCACTGAGGAAAACGTCTATGTCCAGGAAGATCTGAATCATCAGTCGCTAGATGCCCCCCAACCTCCAAACAACCTTTCAGGTGACCATTTTCTCCTATCATGGTGTTGGGCGCAAGGTTACATTCATCCATCTACTGGTTAGCATCACTCGGGTGATTGAAAAACAAGGTCTTTCCTTTGTGTATCACTTTATGTTTTCGCCAGATACATTAGTATATATTTAAGGCCCATGCCTTGAAGCCTTTCTTTGGTTGGGACAAACATGTTCCTCTTCTTCTGCGCCAGAGGTGTATAATCTGGATAAAGTGCTAGCAGGGATGATCCACGCCGAATGACACTGTCATCTCTGGAGAACTTGAGTATCGTCTTGTGGTCTCTAAAATTGAAGACCTGCAAAATAATAGGATGAAGAGGGGCCCCAGGTAGTGGCCGTTAAATCAGTGATAGGTGTGCCCTTCCATTGGTGAATTCTTGAGACAGCTTCCTAGGCCCAATCTACTGTAGCAGTAGATTTTAAATAACTAGGGTTGTTCCCCTACGCACCTACTAGTAGGCCTAATATGCAAATGTTATTTCTCCGGAATCTACCCTCAGCATCTTCCTCCCGCTGATGTGGGACCTTATTCCTGGTCATCAGCTCCTCCACTGTCGTTTTTAAGGTTGGTCTGAAAAAGATTGTAGTCAGAAGCTTATCCTCGTTCTCAAACACCCAGCCAGAGAATGATTGTACATCCTGTTGCGGGCGGTTCACATTGATCTTTATTTTGTCCATTTTGAATTTAATGGAGGTGCAGAGGATCCTTCTGGTTTACTTTGGGTGTGAAAGAAACCAAGATGGACCTATTCTGACTCCCCTTTGAGTTCCTGGCATAATGTCTACCACCCCAGTGGGGCCAACACTGCAGGCAGTGACTGAAGTGCAGCGCCCGCCCCCAGATCAGAGCTCCCCAGCTAGCACTCTCTTTGTGGTACACAGTATTGCAAAATTCCAGCTCATTGACATATCAGACAGCTCAATATTAATTTGCTGCCATTTACCACCTGCTTTCAGGTGGAGGTTTTGCCACCTAGTGTCTGCCTCTGTTGCTGCCATTATTTTCTACGGTCACACTCCCAGCCTGCAGCATACTCCAGCAGGTGCCCCCCGTGCAGCGATTCCCATCAGGCGCTTTTGTCTATGTTGTGGAACATGTGTTCAGCTGTAGCCAGGTGTAGTTGCGCATATACTCCTACAAACCCAGGTCCACTCATCTGCAGGGCAAGCCATATAGGGCTCATCGCAGTCGGTACCAACAGCTAAATGCTCGAATCGCCCCGCAGATCCTCTCTGAACGTCTCCGGAGTGCCATCAGTCGCCATCTAGGGAAGTCACCTTGGGTAACAACACTGTCAAATACCTGTTAAATAAGGCAACAGAGTGGTCTAAGATGCAGGCATCCTGCCATACATGTCCTCCGGCACCTCATATGAAACATGCAGGCTTCAATTGCAGACAGAAAGGATCGCATTCAGGATCTGTCTCGGGAGCCGAGGTCAGTTGCTCCCTCACCACATTGCGGCAAGCCACTCTGGCTGAAGCAGCAAGCCACTCCGCTGAAGCCGTGTATTCATGTGCATTAATTTCTTGTGCAATTCATTGACCAAAATGAATGGGAGACTGACATTTGTTAACTCCTACTTGTGCATTAGAATCATTCTGACATTAATACCCTAAGTGTCAGTTACTCGTTACTCAGTCACTTGTTCAATCTGTGATAATGCTGCCTTCCTGGTTATTTTGTGTTATATGTTGATTATACGCCTTTTTTTAATGAATATAGAAGATTTATAATATAGCGGTATGTAGAGTTTATATTAGAAATCAATTTGCGAACGTGTGTTTAGACCTAATTCATCAACGCGATCACTAATTTATAATCCTTGAACACAATAATCGCATTCTTCTGAACCAAATCAAACATCATTGGATAATATTGCATTGCTTATTAGTGGCCCTGATTATATTTTCCTTGAATAGGCAAGTCACATCTTCATATCCTCAAAGAAGTCCATGGCGTAGGAGTGTCCCTGTTACCACAATGTCTTTGAAGTTGGTTCCATTGATAATGTTATAGTTGGGAAGTTCTAATCTCGAGCTGCAATCCAGTTCCTTTTGGCGAGCACGCAGAATGCCAAAACACGCTGAAATGCATGCTGGGTATTAGAGCGAACCAACGGTTTAACCACCAGCTTGTTCGGGCTCAATGATTTGTCCAGGATGCGTCATGGAACAGTGCTTGACAACTCCGAGAAACTGATAACGAGAGATTGATGTATTAATTTAAAAAAATGTATACCCCTGTAACCTAATATGACTGGTATGTAGGGGGGTTATTTGGGGTGCAAGGAGTGTGCACGCAGAACGAGTCCCCATTGATCACTCATGGAGAAACAAACCTGTCTCTTTCAGATGATATGTTCTGACACCGGCCTCATGAATTTCATTGTTTATTGCTGCTGACAGTTTTGACGAATTGTGGATTGATGAATGCACTGCCTGTATGTTATTGTTTTAAGAAATGTGTATTTAATTTTGGTACAGAACATACCCACTCATCGGCCATCTGGTGGCATGGGGCACCTTGGAAATTCAATGATCAGAAATAGGAGCTAAGAATAATCAGTTAGGCACTAAGAGCGAAAGGGTACTGGGTTATGCAGTTGTAGTTTGTGCATTGAGATATGCATGAGAGTGTACCATGTGACAGTAGTGGCCCTACCTTGCCAGCAGATAGAGACGCCAGATCTATCTATACATGGCAGCAAAATGATTCTGGCAGTCCTCCATACTGGCAACATTCCACCGGCAGAATAATCACCCTTCCACCAGGTGTTGCCGCAAAAATGTCAGTCGGTATATCTTCCTCTGGCTTTGCAATGTTGCTCATGTTGCTTGTGCAGGGATCGCCCACATACCTCCCTTTTCCTCCTCTACCCCAATACCTCGCAATGCTCACCCGAGCTGTTCTGTTTTCTAATCCCCCCATCCCAAATGCACTCTCCTGTTTCCAGGTTCCGCTCCATCAACTGCCGTGCTATGCCTTCTGTCTTGACAATATTCTTCCTGAGTGAGGTGTTCTGTATAATGGAGCATTGTTTTGGCATTCTGCATTACGGCATCTTCCCAAAGGCATTACGATTTAATAGATCTGCAGCAGCCTGGTTCAGTGCAAGCCTATGCTCCTAGTTAAGAAAACAAAGAAGACCCAATAAGAAGGTCTGTAGATATGGGGCTAAACCTCCTTCGAGCTACGGACCACTAATGAAAAACAATAATCCACAAAAACAGGCTAATCCAAATAGTATACTGGGTTGTGAAGCTGCAGTTGTCTCACCAGGTGACTACCAACCAATGTCACCCAAAACTAATAAACCTTTACGTAGTGTGACTAGAGCGCTACTCCCCTATTCAGCACCACTTATATGTAATAATGTACCTCGTACAAAATGCAGTTTTTATGACCAAATATCATCAAAACAAATTGACATAAACTGGATGTGTGCCAGTTAAAAGTCCTTTAGTAGGTAGCCGGACAGCCAACGCGCGTTTCGACCTGACACCACAGGTCTTCTTCAGGGCTAACGGAACCCTATCATCATTCAATCAAAAAATAACAGTGATAAAACATAAGCATACATGTAATATAATAATCAATACATCAATACAACAATGGTATTTTCAGATTTCACAATAACTGTTGTGTTCACAAATGGATTCAGAAACCAAAACATCAACAAACCAGCCTGGGTTCAGGAGGATGTCGGAAAAGACAAAATAAGCATAAAGACCTACCATTGGTTGGTTAAAGTCCAAAGCTTGCTTAGACACAGAATAACACCACCGCCAACTAGTGCTCATTGCAGTCTCTTGTCATTCACTTCTCTGTTAGAAGAGGGCGCTTGAGAGCCAACCAAGATGGCCACTCCCTTGTGAGATCCTGTGCGGCTCCTCATGAATCCTGTTTAATCGCGGCAATCTGGTGGAAAGACAACCTAATCCTTTACCTTGATCCAACAAAAAAGACTTGAGTGCATAGCGCTCCTTGAATGGCGAACATCCGAATTACCGGGCACCTAGAATCTGACCGTGGTGCGGACAGCAGGCTGCTGTACCTCAGCCTCGCGTGTGCTTCCCCACAGACTCTCTGTGAGAAGGCCGACCAAATTCCAGGCGATTGCCGGCTTTGTGGCCGGTGAGGTACTCACAGGTGGCGCCGGCCCCCGCGGGATACACACCGGACCTTATTCCTGGTCATCAGCTCCTCCACTGTCGTTTTTAAGGTTGGTGTGAAAAAGATTGTAGTCAGAAGCTTATCCTCGTTCTCAAACACCCAGCCAGAGAATGATTGTACATCCTGTTGCGGGCGGTTCACATTGATCTTTATTTTGTCCATTTTGAATTTAATGGTGGTGCAGAGGATCCTTCTGGTTTACTTTGGGTGTGAAAGAAACCAAGATGGACCTATTCTGACTCCCCTTTGAGTTCCTGGCATAATGTCTACCACCCCAGTGGGGCCAACACTGCAGGCAGTGACTGAAGTGCAGCGCCCGCCCCCAGATCAGAGCTCCCCAGCTAGCACTCTCTTTGTGGTACACAGTATTGCAAAATTCCAGCTCATTGACATATCAGACAGCTCAATATTAATTTGCTGCCATTTACCACCTGCTTTCAGGTGGAGGTTTTGCCACCTAGTGTCTGCCTCTGTTGCTGCCATTATTTTCTACGGTCACACTCCCAGCCTGCAGCATACTCCAGCAGGTGCCCCCCGTGCAGCGATTCCCATCAGGCGCTTTTGTCTATGTTGTGGAACATGTGTTCAGCTGTAGCCAGGTGTAGTTGCGCATATACTCCTACAAACCCAGGTCCACTCATCTGCAGGGCAAGCCATATAGGGCTCATCGCAGTCGGTACCAACAGCTAAATGCTCGAATCGCCCCGCAGATCCTCTCTGAACGTCTCCGGAGTGCCATCAGTCGCCATCTAGGGAAGTCACCTTGGGTAACAACACTGTCAAATACCTGTTAAATAAGGCAACAGAGTGGTCTAAGATGCAGGCATCCTGCCATACATGTCCTCCGGCACCTCATATGAAACATGCAGGCTTCAATTGCAGACAGAAAGGATCGCATTCAGGATCTGTCTCGGGAGCCGAGGTCAGTTGCTCCCTCACCACATTGCGGCAAGCCACTCTGGCTGAAGCGGCAAGCCACTCCGCTGAAGCCGTGTATTCATGTGCATTAATTTCTTGTGCAATTCATTGACCAAAATGAATGGGAGACTGACATTTGTTAACTCCTACTTGTGCATTAGAATCATTCTGACATTAATACCCTAAGTGTCAGTTACTCGTTACTCAGTCACTTGTTCAATCTGTGATAATGCTGCCTTCCTGGTTATTTTGTGTTATATGTTGATTATACGCCTTTTTTTAATGAATATAGAAGATTTATAATATAGCGGTATGTAGAGTTTATATTAGAAATCAATTTGCGAACGTGTGTTTAGACCTAATTCATCAACGCGATCACTAATTTATAATCCTTGAACACAATAATCGCATTCTTCTGAACCAAATCAAACATCATTGGATAATATTGCATTGCTTATTAGTGGCCCTGATTATATTTTCCTTGAATAGGCAAGTCACATCTTCATATCCTCAAAGAAGTCCATGGCGTAGGAGTGTCCCTGTTACCACAATGTCTTTGAAGTTGGTTCCATTGATAATGTTATAGTTGGGAAGTTCTAATCTCGAGCTGCAATCCAGTTCCTTTTGGCGAGCACGCAGAATGCCAAAACACGCTGAAATGCATGCTGGGTATTAGAGCGAACCAACGGTTTAACCACCAGCTTGTTCGGGCTCAATGATTTGTCCAGGATGCGTCATGGAAGAGTGCTTGACAACTCCGAGAAACTGATAACGAGAGATTGATGTATTAATTTAAAAAAATGTATACCCCTGTAACCTAATATGACTGGTATGTAGGGGGGTTATTTGGGGTGCAAGGAGTGTGCACGCAGAACGAGTCCCCATTGATCACTCATGGAGAAACAAACCTGTCTCTTTCAGATGATATGTTCTGACACCGGCCTCATGAATTTCATTGTTTATTGCTGCTGACAGTTTTGACGAATTGTGGATTGATGAATGCACTGCCTGTATGTTATTGTTTTAAGAAATGTGTATTTAATTTTGGTACAGAACATACCCACTCATCGGCCATCTGGTGGCATGGGGCACCTTGGAAATTCAATGATCAGAAATAGGAGCTAAGAATAATCAGTTAGGCACTAAGAGCGAAAGGGTACTGGGTTATGCAGTTGTAGTTTGTGCATTGAGATATGCATGAGAGTGTACCATGTGACAGTAGTGGCCCTACCTTGCCAGCAGATAGAGACGCCAGATCTATCTATACATGGCAGCAAAATGATTCTGGCAGTCCTCCATACTGGCAACATTCCACCGGCAGAATAATCACCCTTCCACCAGGTGTTGCCGCAAAAATGTCAGTCGGTATATCTTCCTCTGGCTTTGCAATGTTGCTCATGTTGCTTGTGCAGGGATCGCCCACATACCTCCCTTTTCCTCCTCTGCCCCAATACCTCGCAATGCTCACCCGAGCTGTTCTGTTTTCTAATCCCCCCATCCCAAATGCACTCTCCTGTTTCCAGGTCCCGCTCCATCAACTGCCGTGCTATGCCTTCTGTCTTGACAATATTCTTCCTGAGTGAGGTGTTCTGTATAATGGAGCATTGTTTTGGCATTCTGCATTACGGCATCTTCCCAAAGGCATTACGATTTAATAGATCTGCAGCAGCCTGGTTCAGTGCAAGCCTATGCTCCTAGTTAAGAAAACAAAGAAGACCCAATAAGAAGGTCTGTAGATATGGGGCTAAACCTCCTTCGAGCTACGGACCACTAATGAAAAACAATAATCCACAAAAACAGGCTAATCCAAATAGTATACTGGGTTGTGAAGCTGCAGTTGTCTCACCAGGTGACTACCAACCAATGTCACCCAAAACTAATAAACCTTTACGTAGTGTGACTAGAGCGCTACTCCCCTATTCAGCACCACTTATATGTAATAATGTACCTCGTACAAAATGCA
This sequence comes from Ambystoma mexicanum, assembly GCF_040938575.1. Lineage (NCBI taxonomy): Eukaryota > Metazoa > Chordata > Amphibia > Caudata > Ambystomatidae > Ambystoma > Ambystoma mexicanum. The sequence continues at coordinate 482,908,577 of NC_090921.1, forward strand.
GTTTTTATGACCAAATATCATCAAAACAAATTGACATAAACTGGATGTGTGCCAGTTAAAAGTCCTTTAGTAGGTAGCCGGACAGCCAACGCGCGTTTCGACCTGACACCACAGGTCTTCTTCAGGGCTAACGGAACCCTATCATCATTCAATCAAAAAATAACAGTGATAAAACATAAGCATACATGTAATATAATAATCAATACATCAATACAACAATGGTATTTTCAGATTTCACAATAATTGTTGTGTTCACAAATGGATTCAGAAACCAAAACATCAAGAAACCAGCCTGGGTTCAGGAGGATGTCGGAAAAGACAAAATAAGCATAAAGACCTACCATTGGTTGGTTAAAGTCCAAAGCTTGCTTAGACACAGAATAACACCACCGCCAACTAGTGCTCATTGCAGTCTCTTGTCATTCACTTCTCTGTTAGAAGAGGGCGCTTGAGAGCCAACCAAGATGGCCACTCCCTTGTGAGATCCTGTGCGGCTCCTCATGAATCCTGTTTAATCGCGGCAATCTGGTGGAAAGACAACCTAATCCTTTACCTTGATCCAACAAAAAAGACTTGAGTGCATAGCGCTCCTTGAATGGCGAACATCCGAATTACCGGGCACCTAGAATCTGACCGTGGTGCGGACAGCAGGCTGCTGTACCTCAGCCTCGCGTGTGCTTCCCCACAGACTCTCTGTGAGAAGGCCGACCAAATTCCAGGCGATTGCCGGCTTTGTGGCCGGTGAGGTACTCACAGGTGGCGCCGGCCCCCGCGGGATACACACCGGCTGCAAGTCCTGTTCAGCGAATGTACCGGTGCACTCTCTTGGCTGGAGATTGGGAAGCCAGACACCGGGAGGACCTGCCTGCTTGGGGGTCTCCCGGGAACTCTGATTGCGAAGCGCCAGTGAGCGCTTGTCGAGCTGTCGAACGGGAAATCATATCGTGCCTCCTTTATTGTATATATTGGCCTAAACCCAGTCGCTCTGCGATGAAATCCGCGCTTCAAGGTTCTGACCTTAGATCGATTAAGCCGTCATTTTAGGTTCATCCGCCATTTTGATTCTCGCTCCAAAGTCACCCTGTGTTCTAAAATGGTGGACAGTGTTCTTCTGTTAGTAACATGGCCGTCTTGACCTCTGTATGCATGTTAATGCCTAAACTGCCCACAGGCCAAATGTTAGGGTCATGTAATGAGACCTCGTCCTTCGTTGACCGATAGATCAAGGATTACCTGTGCCAACGATAGTAATCCATGAACATATATTAAGCACAATGTTGTGTAAATACTAAACGTGAACACTTGTTGAACTGTATTGTATTAAAATATGTACTAAGGCTTATGTTAGATCCGAGAATATACTGTTGCCATTGTGATGTGTTGAACATGTAAACTGAAGGTGATCCATATGCATATAGCTGGGTGAGTCAGAGGTGAACTCGGCACAAACCCTAGATTGGAAATTATTAACGTACAGAGGGGCTGAACATCATGTTACAAAACTGTATAAAAGAGCAAATATTCTGATGTACAGTCCCACTCACTTCACACACCGAACAGGCCTTGTATTCCCTGTGTTGTACTGAGGGCCTGATAGCTATCTGTTACTTTGTCCTTTGAAAACTGTTCAGTTGTAGAATAAAGATCTGTGTATCTTTGTAAACCCGTGTTGGTGTATTTCCTTTTGGGGTACTCAGCCTCGATATTCTCTTTTTGCTTTCACACAGCGAGCTGATTAACCAAAGAGTGGCACGCGGAGAGGAGGCCGTGACCCGTCCATCTCCCACAGCCCGCAGCTGGTCCCAAAGGGAGGAGGTGGCGGCATGGCTTTGCCACCGGTGCGCCAGTATCGGAGGACGTCGGTGGAACACCCAAGGGGAGAGAGCGCTCCTGTTGAGCCTTCCACACCTACTGGGATGCAGAGGACAGCAACGGCAGGCGGCACCAGCCCAACATAATGGCTCAGGCCTAGAGTCGAGGAACCTGAGTTCCCCACGCCCTGTGGCTCTGGGGCTCCAGAGGTACCCATCCAAGGCAGTGCGGAGACCCACATGTTGTAATCCTGCAGTAGTCCCATGCAGTGATCCCTTATGGCAAAAGGCGACAAACTCTGCAAACAACAGAGACATTGCCGGCAGGTTAAAAAGTATGACACCCTCAGTAAACGCAGCTATTGGCTTTCTATACTAGGTTGAGCACTGCGATCCTTGCTTCCTCGTGCATCCCACGCCATTGCTCCGACTCCCCCAGTGGCATCCAATGCTGAACGCTTAGCCCCGACCATCATGCTGCAAGGCACCTGGACCTCCAGACAAGATCACATGAGGGACGCAGAAGGTCCTCAAAGCAACATTTGGGCAGACGCCAGCAGAACGTATCATCCCTGTCACCACGAACCTGAGGGGAAACTTGCCGAGCAGCATGAAATAAGACCGCAACATCGTGGCCCGGCCACGGCTCAGCCTCCCGACAGTCCCGTGGCCACTGAGGGGTGCGGGAAAACACAGCAAAAAGCACAACTTACTGGCATACAATGAAACACATCTCTAAGTGTCTCGCGCAAAGTAGCCCCAGCCCCATACTGCAGCCACACACGTGCAAAAGACTCCTCCATCTCTCATTGGGACTGGCACACGCTGACAGCGAATCATCACCCTTTGAGGCAGAGCGAGAATCAGAAAAGCGAGGCTCTGCATGCTCCACAGCCCCGGTGCTCCTTTGGTGCCCGCCCAGAGCAGTACAGAGACTTGCAACCTGTAATCCTGCAGTAGACTCATGCAGTCCCGTAGCCACTGAGGGGTGCGGGAGAACGCAGCAAAAAGTGCAACTTACTGGCATACGACGAAACACCTCTCTAAGTGACTCGCGCAAAGTAGCCCCAGTCCCATACTACAGCCACACACGTGCAAAAGACTCCTCCATCTCTCATTGGGACTGGCACACGCCGACAGCAAATCATCATCCTTTGAGGCAGAGCGAGAACCAAAAAAGCGAGGCTCTGCACGCTCTACCTGTGGTGCCCGCCCAGAGCAGTACAGAGACTTGCAACCTGTAATCCTGCAGTAGACCCATGCAGAGGTCCCTCACAGCAGAATGCAACATGCGCTGAAAGCAAAGGTAAAACGGCTATCAAGATAGAAGGTGCAGCATCCCGAAAGATCACAATCATTGACGATTTACACTGAGCTGAGTGCTGCAATCCCACACTTTCCAGGACAATTCGCTCCGCATCATCAATTGTCCCAACACCATCAACCAAACACCACTCAGTGCCGGCCCTCACACTGCAAAGCACCTGTCCCCTTAGGCAAGAGCACACGAGTTACTCAGAAGGGGCCAACAACACAACATTGGGGCCAAAAAAACGAAAGAAGGCACTGTTGCTTCTAACACTGAAAACAACACAGGTGATTAGCGCGAAGAGACCACCAAGCCAATCTGTTTAGCACACTGCTCTCAAAGAATCAATTGGGAACATCTCAGACACAGCCTGCGACTACGCACACTTGAAAACCCTTGATATCAATGATAACCTGTACTTGTGGGTAACAAGTCATCGCCCCCTGGACCGCTTCATGTCGGACCCCCGTGGTCCAGCCGACGTCTCCTTTGCAATCAATAATCCGAACCTGAGGAGATTCCCTGAGGTCTGCCCCTCTTCAGCAGCTCCAGATAACATCACCCTCTAGCAGGGCCCACACATTGGCCTTAGACCCGTCTACACCACCATGGGGAAAACAGATAAATCACAGTGCAAATTGAACTTTGAATCCGGAAACACATCCAGGACGCCCCGACCCAATAACGGGCCAAAGTCCCCTACGCACGATACGCTTCAAGATGAAGATCTCCCCCAACCCCTTGACATCTGATAAATTCTTCTTGAGCCGAAGGCTGGCATCGGGAATCTTGATAGCAAATTAGACGGCCTCTCCTCTAAAGTGGATCAATTGCAGCATTGGCTTGATAAATATACGAAACGTCTAAGTACAGTGGAGAAGAGGGTGTCTAACCTAGATGATGGCTCGACAGCATTAACCGCCAGAGTGTCAGCATTGGAAGCTCAAATAAAAACAGCGAATGCAAAAAATGAAGATTTAGAAGGACGTTCCAGAAGAAATAATGTGATACTAGTCGGGGTTGGAGAACAACAGCTTCAGTCCAGAATGGAGGATCATATTGAAACGATATTCACAGAACTCTTCGGGCTAGATGCAATATCACGCCTGTTTGTCATTGAGAGGGCCCACAGGATACTGTCATTAAAACCGATTCCTGGAGCCCCCCTCAACCAATCATCGCAAGATTACTGAATTACAAAGAATGAGATACGATTCTGAGACTCGCGAGGGTGAAAGGTGAACTTCAATACGATGGCGATTCCATCCACTTCTACCCAGACTTTTCACCAAATGTTGAAGCGCAAAGGAGAACCTTCACAAGCATCAAACGCCAACTATGAGACAACTCAATACCATACTCGATGCTCTTTCCCACTAGGCTCCGGGTGCAACGGGAGGGCCCAATTTTTTCAGTCGCCCGAAGAAGGTAGCTCCTATCTGGACCGAGCTGGATGCAGACCCCTGAACAACAACCTGAGACGGCCACAGAGGGAAAGAGCATGGAGGAACCCACCTTGATCTGGCACCAGAAGCTAAAATATAAATCAGTTTCAACAACACTACCACCAGAGAAAAATTAATGAGTGATCAACCAGGAGCCACACGACTTGGAAGGCTCCTAGCGCCCCTTGCACATCACCGTTAAAGTCCATCTATTAGATATTTAGAGGGAGGGTGGATACAACGAGCAGGTTGGGGGTTGCTTGTGAGAAGGCGTGGGGGACAGAAGGCAAGTTGGGGGTTGCCAAGTTATGGAAAGTTTATCATTTTACACATGCAACGGTCATGGCCCAGACTACACGCACCCAGCCTCGAATAAGTGGCCTCGTCTCTATCCACCTCCTAGACACAGACACGGTGGATCCCAGAGATTCATCCTGGAAAGAGTAACAGACCTGCACATTCAACGTTGCCACATGGAACATTAGGGGCGGCAACCAGCCGACCAGAATGAGGAAAATAATGCAGTATCTGCGCAGACATAACGTCGACATTGCCTTCATCCAGGAAATGCACTTGCGCCCCACCTCCGAGAACACCTGGGTCAGGGACTGGGGTTGTCATAGATACTTTGCATCCTACTCCACCTATGCTAGGGGATTCGCCATCCTAATCAATAAAATGACCAGCTTCAGGCTGATACTGTCTCAAAAAGACCCAGAGGGCAGATCGTTGCTAGTGCATGGGACCGTAGACGGAGAAGAAGTCATTTTCATAAACTCCTATGGCCCGAATACAGACGGATCAAATAACTTTGATTGGGTAATGACACACCTAGACCCAAGCAGGAAAGCCACGATCATTTGGGGCGGGGACCTCAACACACCACTGGACCCCGGCAAAGATAAATCTCACAACACGGTAACTCCACCCTCCAAGGCGAGTCTGCAAATAGCTGAAATATGCAAAGCCTATGATCTGAAAGATATCTGGAGGCACAAACACTGGGAGACCCGAGAGTATACGTATTACTTCTGGGTCCAAAAAATAAGCTTGACACTCAACTACCTCCTTGCATCCTTGCATAGCCGATTCCAGTGGGGAGAGTGCCAGATTCATCCCAGATCCCTGTTGGACCACTCAGCAGTTAACCCTCGAATGCGTCAAGTCCCGACATAACAACAACAAACCCAACTGGAGATTTAAATCCGGGGCTCTCCAAGACCAGGTTTTTTTCCGACGAACTGTGGAATGAACTAACATCATTTATCGAAACCAACCAAGGCTCCGTGCCCTCAGCGGGCACACTATGGGAAACACTAAGGTGCTACATCAGAGGAGTCTGCCTAGCAAAAGAAAATGGGATCCTCAAGCTGGTGAGGAGAGAACTGACCTCAAGCGAGACCCGCCTTAAAGAACTAGAACGTGGACTCTCATCCGCAAATGATTCTCAAACGTTGGCAGTGCTTAAAGAATAACTAGGAACCTTCAGAATGGCAGCAGAGAGAGAAATTAAATTCCTGTCGTGTCCCCACAGGATTCGCCAATACTGTGAGGGACAGAAATCATGAGCACTCCTGGCGAGACTTGTGGCAGCTGAAAGGAAACCCACAATGGTCAAATCAGTCTTTGATCACACCGGCAGCCCTGTATACTCTGCAGACAACATTGTTGAAACAGTCCGCCAGTACTATCAAGAGCTGTACAACTCTCGATACACCGCAGATCCTAATGAACTTGCCCAATATCTTGATGCAGTAGAGCTGTACTGGACGAGCACCGAACTCCGAGAACCACTCAATGAACCTATTGCTACAGATGAAATTATTGAGGCGATTAAGGAACTGCCAAACACAAAAGCGCCAGGCCCAGACAGCCTAACTGGCGAATTCTATAAAGCCTTCACAGGTCTTTTGGCCCCACTCTTGCTTCGTCTATGACGAAGCCCTGGTCAAGGGCCAACTACCACCGACACTCTACATGGCTAACATCATTCTCCTTCATAAGCCTGGCAAACCCAAAGAAGACTGTGCGTCATATAGACCTATTTCTCTAATTAACTTGGACAACAGAATCTTCACGAAGATCCTCACCAAAAAGCTGCTGCCTCTGATGCCCGCCATAGTACTGGCTGATCAGGCTGGTTTCATCCCAGGAAGAAACACATTGTTTGGCCTAAGAAGAATGTTTGGCATGATGGAAGCCCTTGACCCGGAAAGCCAAGCAGTGGCAGTTTTATTGGATGCAGAGAAGGCCTTCGATTCAGTAGAATGGCCTTTCCTCTATGCAGTCCTGGAGCGTTGTGGTCTTGGTAAACGCTTCATCCAATTAATCTCACTGTTGTACAAACGGCCGACATCCAACATCTCTCTAGGTAACAACATTTCGGCTGTTATATATCTACAGAGAGGCATGAGACACGACTGCCCGTTATCAGCGCTGCTATTTTCCCTAATTATGGAACCCTTGGCTTCGGAACTCCGGCTCCTCCACCTAAATAGAGGCTTCTCTCTGGGACCACATAAACTGATTGGTTCCCTCTATACCGATGATGCTGCACTTTTTCTCCACAACCCAGATGAAAACCTGAATCCTGTGATGCACGCCATGTTGAAGTTTGGCAACTTCTCAGGGCTGAAAATCAATAACTGAAAGTCCATAATCTTTCCCTTGACTGCCTCCACCGTGGAATTCCGAGATGACTTTGGCTTCAAATGGCAACATTCCAAAGTCAGGTATCTGGGTATCTTGCTGTCTAGATCCAACTGTGAAATCATGCAAGATAACTATGAAAGCACAGTAGACACCGCCATCAAAAACAAAGTGAATAGGTGGAAACTCCTCCCGCTCACACTCTGGGGCAGAGTATCCCTGGTCAAAATGATCATCCTCCGGAGCTGTTATATCTCTTCTCAAACATTCCCTTAATATTGACGCAGCAGTCCCTGCATCATATCAGGAGTACGATCCTTGAGCTGGTATGGGTGGGCAAAGTTGCAAGAGAGGTTAACATCACACTAACTCTGCCTGCGATGCAAGGGGGGGCTTGCTCTTCCAGACCTAGAGCCAGTGGTCGAAGTGCACGAATAGAAGTAGTGGAACTATGTTCCCTACTTTTCTGCACCGCTCCCCACAAACCCCATTGCCATGCCCCCTCCCATGCACAATACAAAACCCAAAACATATGTGCCTGCTGTTTAAGGGAAAGTCCAGGCAGTGCACTAAAAGTGCAAATTTCAACTTATTCCTACACTTTTATTTTAAAACAAAACCGTTCCGTAACGGTTTCTTTTTAAAATAAAAATATAGGAATGGTAACACTTAATTAAAAGAAGTAGAGGAGCACCGCTCCCGACTGCTCCCACCCACTTCGACCACTGCCTAGAGCGATATTTCTGGGCCGCCCAGGCTCAATGTCTTAGCCATTGGTATGCCATACACTTTATCAGGACTCATATCGAGATAAAAAGAGCTTTGGCGACCCCTCACCTCCTCCGGACCGTCATCTTCGGCAAACTACAAACACCCCGTACATCGATGAACATTATGTATACAACATATACAATTTGGAAGAAGTGCAAACCAGATTCTCTCCACTTATCCCAATGAGATGTATACCAGGGTTCCCCATCACCTCAGAAAAGGCTTTCCATCAATGGACCGAAAAATTACAAGTGAAAACTCTAACCACTAAATCTCAACTAAATGCATAGCAATCACAAATTTCACCCAACATACTATTAATGTCCCGTACCTTAAAGTTTCAGGGTAAGCTCTTAGATATGATATGATATGACATGATATGATATGGCATTTATAATGCGCCTATACACAAGTGTTTAAAGGCGCGACAAAGCACGGGAGTGGAAACAGAGGGAAGCCAGAAACAACGATCCTACTAGGCCAGGTGACATTGAGAATGCGCAAGTGCAGGGGAGGGAGGAAGGGGGAAAGGAGGGGGCAGTGCAATACATATACATAGGATAACAGTAGTAAATAATGACAATAAATAAAAGTGTGGCCAGCTGGCGGCCAGTGCAAGGGTAAGTGCAGACATCAGGTGTCAAGTGTTAGTAGGGGCTGTAGGGATACAGAAACAGTCCCTGAGTGCAAGGGTTGCCAGGGGGGCAGTGCAGGTGTGCAACTGACGAGGAGGGGACCTGGGCCGGAGATCAGAGGGGGGCCAGGTATCCAGTGCAAGTTCAAATTCAGCCAGGAGATCAGCAGGGGAGAGGAGGAGAGAAAGCAGAAGCAAAGAGGAAGGTCTTGAGGTGCTTCTGGAACTGGAGATGTTTCTCTTCAAGTTTCAAAGAGGCAGGAAGGCTGTTCCAAAGGGAGGCCCCAGCAGAAGAAAGAGATCTACCACCAACTTGCTGCTTGCTTGGAGAAGCGACTAAGCTTGAGGGAGTTGGAGGCAGATGAGCGAAGAGCTCTAGAAGGAAAATATTTAGGAAGAGAGAGTTGAAGGTATTGAGGTCCTAGGCCTCAGAAGGCCTTCTGGACAATGCATAGGGTTTTGAACCTAATCCTCGCCACCACTGGGTGCCGTTGCAGAGATTTCAGTCCTGGAGAGATACGATCCCTGGGCTTGAGGCCAAGGACAAGTCTCTCAGTCCTGTTTTTGGATAAGTTGCAGAGGGCGGAGAGTAGAGGCAGGCAGATTTAGAAAGAGCCTATTGCAGTAGTCCAGCCTAGAGAGAACCCGAGCTCTGGAGACAGTGAGCTTCTGGGGGAAGGAGAGGAAGGGAAGAATACCTATGAGGAGGTGCAGCTGATAGAGTGTATTCTTGGAGACGTCAGAGATGAGTGTACATAACCGGTCTAGTGTTGTATTTAACAAAGCCACATTTCTGAAAAGCTGAAAGACAATACACGTGACTGATCGTTCCTTTAAGTCGGCTATTCCTTCTATAATATGAAACAATGAGAGTTACACTAGTAGCCAAGTGCATCCTGTTGATCCATAAACAGACAGACCATTTTCAAAGTATACTGATTGCAAAATGACTTGGATATCACCACACAAGCAAAACCTTATTAAACTGATCTGCCTTCTAACACGAAAATCGGACAAACTTGATGTCACATAATTGTACTTACTAATAGAATGGAGCCAATGCTCTCCAACACCCGCTAACACGGGCCATGCGGCATTCCATGTTTCGGCAGCAACACCATTTTGTTTGTGCACCTATATTTATGTTACCAGTGATGTCACAATGTTGGTGACGTCAGACCCTAAGAATCCTATGTCACAATCTATTTCCATACAAAAATAAACAACGCTACGTGTGTGTGCCCACACATTGACACTCAGTGACACAAATGATAATGCGCTCCTGCTTATACTCCTAGGGGGTAATTCATGGAATAAATGTGCTTCAAAAATTGTGGCGCAAGCGTCAAAAAGCCGGTGCACGTGTGCAAATTGCACGTGTGCGATTCATGGAAGGCCCTGTGCGTGTTTTTCCCGGGATGTGTGCCAAATCTGCGCTTACCTTACAAGTCACTGTGACTTTCCAAACGCGTGTGTGACAGGAACAGGGAAAACACACAACTTCTTGCGCACACACCTAAAAAGGGGCGGAACCCGGGGAATGGGGAACAACACATGACAATGTAGGTGTAATGTGGGAAGTACAGCTGGAAAACGCACGCAACGCCCACACGCTATTGAACAACACGTATTCATGGAATCGAATAGGAAAAAGCTGTGCACGTCAAAACACACGCACACGCACAATTACGTCCGTCACACGAAAACAGGCGGAAGCGCCCCCGTGCAGCATAAAAGTGTGCGCAAACAACAAACAAGCATATACAGCTACGATGAATGTCCCGTTCCTTGCAGCAATGATCGTGGGACACCACAGGAGGAGGAGAATAGCCAGGCCCCGCATTTTGTTTCCCAGGACTGGCCTTTTTGGGATGCCTGATGACCAGGTCTATGGCAGGTACAGGTTTCCACCTCATATCATCCTAGAGCTGGTCAGGGAGTGGGAGGATGAACTCACATCACCCACCCTGTGCTCCCAAGCATTGAGCCCCTTGGAGAAAGTGCTCAATGTACTGCATTTTTTGGCCACTGGGTCATTTCAACGGACAGCTGCCATAGAGGGGGATGTGTCAGAGAGACGACGCAGTCACGCTACCTACACCAGGTGTTGGAAATCATCACTGCGCGCCCCTCAGTCCGCAGGCACATATACATTTTCACCCAAACATCTAAACCGACAGACAAGAAAGTTGCCACAACGTACTTCCCATCATTATTTGTTCATATGTGAGTCACTGGTGCCAACTAAGTGGGGGGGCTGGAGATGGCAACCTCTGGACCTTTGGATAAAAAAGGCTGAGGACCTGGGTAGGAATACTTGATTAAGATCCTTTCATTTTTCTCACCCAATCTACTCCGACCAGAATAAAGCAGTGTCATCAGCTGTGTGACAGAGGGCCATGAACACACCAAGGTAACATACCCACCTCCTGTCACCCACTTATACAAAATATAGCCCAAATTCTCTGATGAAATAGACACGTCTTAAGGTGCTTCTTGTATAAATTTGATTTCCATAAATTTGATTTTATGCATTATTATTTTTATATTTTTGGTGAGATTAGTTATTTCCATAACCATTATGTGAAGCCTTTAGATTTTAAGGGTTCCATGAAAACATACAGGGCACAAGAGCATTGGTAGCATTCACAGGATTGCAACTTTTCATAGAGTGAAAATAAACTTTAATGTATAAGTCACACACACATTGGGAGCATATCCCCTGCCCTTCTTTGCTGTTTTTGGGAATGCATATCCTCTGCCCTTCTTTGATGTTTTTGGGAATAAGGAACCTTTTTTCGAAGTATGGCTCATTGTTAAATTACATCATATTCAATTATTTGTGCCATGTGGCAAATGTGTGCAGAATACAAATGCAGGTAACTCTAACTTCTTTAGATAAATAGATTAACTTAAAAAGTAAAACTATTTTCAAAAACCGAAAACCCCGAGTTGGTGGAATTTACTGTAAGTTTAGATTTTTTTGGGGAATGCAACTTGTATTCAAATCATCCACATCAATAAGACACATCCCTTTTCAAAAGATTGCTCAAGAGCGGTTGGTTTTCTCCAATATAGATATTAACGCATTGTGGTACGTGAAGAGACCTGTATTGCATACTTGCAACATAAAACGACACATTCTGTACACGAATACAGAATCATGAAAGCTAAAATGCCAGAACTTGCCACACATCCATCCTTCAGTCAGTGCAACCAAAGATGAAACTGGAAAATGTGCAGCGTGAAGCACACAATTCTGTATACTGTGTAACCAGAACGGTAGGTGCACAGATAGTGTTTCCCACTTGACCAATCTGTTTCATCCTGGGCAAATCGCTCCAACTCGATGAATCCGATGTTCTTTGGCTGGCAACTTTAGAATCACAATTGCAAAAAGCCTCAATCATAATTTCTCTGATGGACTATGTTGTCTTCGCCATATAATGGTCATAATTCATATGGTCAAGTCACAACTGAATTCCTCCTTAGCTTGGTGATTGCTCAAAGTACCATCACCTATTGGCCATTAAACCCTGGTAACAGAAAAGTTGAATTAAGAACTACACTATTTTGTTGTCAGGGGGCTTTCCTGGGCCTTGACTGTGTAGGGAATCTGACAGCACAGTTTAATCTTAGCACCCACCCATCCCCACACCAGCCTTGCAACATTGGCTATAGAGTCTCTTTTTGCTACATGTTTTTTGTGTGTGGGATGGTGAAGGGGAAGAAACTCATTTTAGGCATGGATCTGCTTACCTCAGCCTGGGGCTCGCTATTTTACACACATTGCTTTACTTTTCCTGCAGTCTCTTCCACCATCCAGATCATGTGGGTACTGCCTTCAGTACCCACTTTTACCTGCTAGGGGACTGGAGAAATCTCCCCTAGAGATTACAGACCGATTTATGGAAATGTGCGCAGAAATCCCACAAGGGCAGCTCAACGGAGAAAGATGCGTGAGCCTGCATGCAGAATAATACATTGGCGCACTGCATATTCATGGAATTTACTGCGTAAAGTAACCGTTTTCGTGCCTGGCACACCACCAACACGCAAAGCATAAACAGCCAGAACAGCTGCCTTTACGCTCTCGCCCGGGCGCAAATACATGCACCTTTCAAACAGTGTGTGAGTTCCCGCGCAAGCAAGCCTGCATCTTGGGGACACTGCACAGGGTCCTCTGTAACTGTTGCCAGCACCCCGACAACATGCGTATGAAAAATTGTAACTCACTCTAAACTCGGAAAATCTGCATGCGAACCCCCATAAACATTACCTGTACCCTATTACACTGCTTATGCGCACCCCATTACACTGCTTATGTGCACCCCTAAGTTAGATCGGAACCCCAGTTGCGTACACGCACCCCTAAATCTGACATATAAACCCACCTCCGCAAGTGTACTTATGCCTGCCTTAAGGTGGTATAGTGATCTAGGGATTTGCATGGCCATTCCTATGCCGAGAGGCTGCATGGGTGTTTCCATGAATACGTGTCGTTTGGCACAAATGTGGGAATGCGAGTGACTGCCTGCGAGCTGTCCCTCATAAGGCCCACTTTTTTGCATGTTCTTCCCCATTTTGTGAGTTCCGCCCCCTTCCCAGCCATCTGCGCCAGCCATGCCCATGATCTGTGTGCTTGTACAGACACTCTGGGCCTGCACGAACTCCACGCAAGTCCCAAGAAAGTACTGTGCAGTCGGTTCCATGAATCGACAAACGCAGATTAACATGCAGTTTGGCATGAAAGTCCCCTATTTCCCAAAAAATAAGAACCGAATCATGGCTAACGTCATGCTAACATTGTCACATGAGCAACAATTAATCCATATTTAAGGGTCAACAATGTGCTACGAGGGGTCTTTGGCTCATTCTGATAGTGTGTAAGCAGGATAGGCAGGACCAATTGAGACACTTCCGCTCTAAATGGGCAGTGCAAAGAGTACTTTTGTAGTGCAGTCACTTTGCTCCGCACAAATGCACTGTGCACGGCTCTGTGAATCGGGGTGCTTGTTGGCAGTGCAAAGCCACTTTGCACCATGCTAAAAGTTCCATTAATTAGGCTCTAAGTATGCTTGTGCCCTCAGGTGTGGGACGGGGTGGATAAGCAGCACACAGAGGTGCAACTGTGCATAGGGCCCGATTCATGGAATTATTTGCATGGTTCAAAGTGACTTTGCATTGATGAAAAGTGACTTTGCACTGCCGGCAAAAACCCTGATTCATGGAAATGTGCAAAGTGTATTTTTGCAGTGCAAAGTCTGTGCAAAGTCAGTGCATAGTCATGTTTGCAGTACAAAATGACTTTGCACAGACTTTGCACTGCAACAATACACTTGCACATTTCCATGAATCAGGGTTTGCATTGGCATTGCAAAGTCACTTTTCATCATAATTAATGGAACTTTTAGCATGGTGCAAAGTGGCTTTGCACTGCCAACAAGCACCCCGATTCACAGAGCCGTGCACAGTGCATTTGTGCGGAGCAAAGTGACTGCACTACAAAAGTACTCTTTGCACTGCCCATTTAGAGCGGAAGTGTCTCAATTGGTCCTGCCTATCCTGCTTACACACTATCAGAATGAGCCAAAGACCCCTCGTAGCACATTGTTGACCCTTAAATATGGATTAATTGTTGCTCATATGACAATGTTAGCATGACGTTAGCCTGAATGTACCGTCCTCAAACGCTGCTCACTCTTCCAACAAGGAAGGCTGATGCATAACCTGTCCAGGGCATACCTGCCTAGTCTCTGGGTTTACCCCAAAGACTCAGGGTTTTTACGTTCCTCTCTGGGTCTGAGCGAGAAACCTCTGGGATTCCAAAGCAATGAAGGGCAGTGATTCAGGGCTGCAAACTGGCTACACTTGAGTGTGTGACCCGCATGTTGAAGACAATTAAAGGTGATAAACAGCAGCATTGAAAAATCTGCTTTTCAATCTGGGAAACTGGCCCCCTCCTTGACTGATGATGGCCTCCCTACTTTTGTTCCGCCAGAAGACGGCCCTTTGCAGATTGTTAATAACATTCACATTATTTTATTTGTTTTATTGGTTAATTATTACATTTAAACCTTAAACAATACATCAGCACTAATTCCTTAGCAGGTGCATTAAATATTTCCATTGTCTATTCCGTTGGGCGGTTTATCTAGTTAAGTCAATTCTAAGGATTTCACTAATTGAAGCGCCGCCTGGGTCACTCCCAGTTTTTCCACCACCATTATCCCTTCGCAGCACTCATCATCCGTTTTCTGAACGAAAAATTGTCTATGTTTGTCTTAAAAAACGTTCTGTTTTCGATCAGACTCTTGTAGTTTAGTACCAGATGCTTTAGTGTCTCAGGATCATCATGGTTATTACAGAAGCGGCAAAAGGCACAGTCCAAAGAAATCTGTTTTCTCAGCAGTTCAATTTACCACATGGGCAAGACGTTCAGTCTGCATCTCAATAGCACGTCCGGTAGAAGGGGGACAGGAATTGGACAAAATATTTAGGCAGTTGGTTCAATGCCTTCCATTCCCAAAGTGGGGCAAAGCCGGTGGTACATTGTTCCCACTTTGCTAATGTCTCAATCCAGTCACTCCTTTGTAAATTCACTTTCACTTTGGTCGGGTTCTCAGTCAGCATTTTAGTATCCATCCCATTTGCTACCAAGTATTAGGCACAGCGTGCTCCCCATACTTGTAAATGTTTATCATTAGAGATTCCATTGTTCCTTAATATCTCAAAGGCGATTGCTGGAGTGGAGTTTATGCACTTTTCAAACAAACAGATAGTCCTCCACATAACTATGGATCTTAACGATTCCAGGCGCAGTTCGTATCTTATCATATACATCAGTAGTGAGTTAGGCAACCTCAGGATCTTTTTCCAGAAATAAGCTTCTAGAGTTTCCGACACCTTCCATGGAAGGTCCAAGAGCGATTTGGAACCATAAACTAGGACTGCCACCACCTTTTGTTAATAAAAAGTCCATATCGGGCCTATTGAAAACTTCCCATACTGATTATGGATTGCCTTCCCCTGATTAGTACATTTTTGCAGTTTGTTTTTTAGTAGATTCCGTTGACCGTGTTCATTTATATTTTTGTTAATGAGGACTCCCAGGTAGATAATGGAGTTCACCTTTTCCAATTTTTTGCCATTGATGAACCAGCATGGGGTCCTTCCTTTTCTGGTTTTCTTCTGGGCAGATTCCATTATCATGATTTTAGATTTGTTCTCATTCGCCTGCATATCATTGTCATCAAGGTACTTCTTGAAGGCGTCTAGTCGTCTTCGTAGGCCTATAGCTGTCTGGTCTACAAACACCATATCATCTGCGTATAGGATCCAGGGTATAGACCTCCATTTATCTTTGGGGAAAAGCACGAATCTCACGTTGTGACTCACCCCGCTCTGCCATGTATAGTATACAGAGGAATGGTGCTAAGGTACATCCTTGCTTTATACCTGTGTGAGTTTTGATTTTTTTCGTAAGAACACCATCCCTGGTTAAACACACTTGTATGGTTGAATTTGAATACAAACTTTGGATTGCTTCCACCAGGACCGCTGGACAGTTCCACTTTTTTAGTTTGGCCCATAGATGCTCTCGATTGACAGTGTCGAACGATTGGGCCAAATCCATGAATCATAGATATAACTTACTGTTGGATTCAAGCATTCATAATTTTAGTAGGTTCAAGATAAATAGATTCAAGGAAGTTCCCACTCCTGCTGTAAAAGCAGTTTGTCGCTTGTCAAGGATCCCTGATAATGTTGGCCTTTTTTTGAGGTCTTGCAGCAATAGTGATGCAAATAGCTTCCCTATTGAATCAAGAAGGGCTATTGGCCGGTAGTTTACAGGGTTACTTCAATCTCCCTTTTTAAACATCGGGACGATCATAGATTCTTTCCAAGATGGTGGTATTTTCTTTGTTTTCAATACTTGGGAAAACAGTTGTGTAATTAAATCAGCCCATTTTTCTTCATTTGCCTTTAGTGTGTGGTTAGAAATGCCATCTGGCCCAACCGCCCTTGATTGGCTCAGCTTCTTGATCATTATTAGAATGTCCTCCCGGTCAAATTTGATATTTCAGGGATAATTAGTTTTCTCCCTTTTGACTGATTGCATCAACACTTTTTTTCCAAAAAGTGTAGTGAAATGTTCCACCCATTTTCCCTCCAAGACCAGTGATATGCATAGTGCCACTTGTAAGGTCTCCCCGTGATTTATAATGTCCCAAAGATTTCTGCTGTTTTTAGTAGAGATCGCTGCTAGCATTTTTTCTGTGTCGTATTGGGCATGTTTTACTTGGGTGGATATCCTCGAGGTTTTATATTTTTGTTTCAGTTTTTGTATAAGGTACTCTTTGTCCACTGTAAGTGATTTCAATCTGGCACACACCCAAGTCAACGCCTAGCATGTAGTGCACAACTGAAATCCATATTTATTTTTGTCTAAAAGTTCTTTATTCTGAACGATATACCACTCATATCACACCCTTTTCCTGGAACCCCCCGGTCACACTGAACCAGGAATCAGGCTGGTTTGCAAAGGTAAATATTTATTTGTGTATTTAAAAATTAATCACAATATGTCTTAAGAGGTACACAACAATCACCAATGGGGTGAGGTAACACTGAGTAATCTCTTTAATACACAAGGAGTAAGTAGTGAGCAAAACAATTCAGCACAGAAAATAATACTTTTGTGTTGGTTCAGATCAAATAGCACTGTGGTTAGAGATTCCACCTGCACATCCCTCAACCCCCAATAGGTAATGTAAAGAGATAGGAGGAGAGAGCAGGTATTCAGCAATGGCAGAATTCAAACAGAATATCAATCTGACTTTCCCCTTTTCAAACACAAGAGAAACAGAATTGACTGTCAAGCTGTCAGAATGGCTTTTAAAGTTATCTTCAGAATGGACTGGGCAAAAACACCAAATATGGTCAAAATTGCTGAAGTGATTATAAATTCATATGGGAGCTGCTTTGGATAGTTGCACGCAAACACAAGTAATGATTTAATCCCATGAAAACATTTGAAATCTTAAAATTCAAGTCGGAAGCAATTAAAAGCGGTTTTACACGTGAAATGAAAATTTGCGGCAAACTTTTCACTGCACGTTTTAGGTGCGATGGATAGATATGGATGTTAGCTACAAGCAGAAGTTGAAATTGTGTTTCTATCACAAAAAAGGACAGAGTTACAGACGTTTTAGTAGAGGTTGTTTTTTTCAAGATAGGTGCAATAATGGAAAACAGGAGCGCTTTAAAAATGACACATGGGTTTCTTACACTAGAGGATGACTATGAACAAAACGAATTCCACACAGGATCACAGTCACTTGATCAGGGTGACTGCCTGCTAAGGAAACCCGCCTTCTTGAGATGAGAAAAGGATCAGCACAGAGATAGTTTTAACAATACAGGATATGGAGGAAAGATAGGATGGGTTGGAGCTAGGGTTCAAGACAATGCAAAGATACTCCTAACACTACAGGTCCTAAATACAAGATAGGATGGGTCTAAGATAGGGATAAGACTATGCAAAGTACATATGCTAGTGACAGAATTTTTCCTATGTATACTCACTGGATAGGTTCTTAACTGGAACCGTCAGTTCTGGCCAGGTTATTGGTTCTGGTTTAGGACAGACGGCTTGGCACATCGGACGGGACAGGGTCTGGAAGGTGCTCTGGTCACAGCATGGCACAAGACTGGACTGGATCTGCAATGCGCTCTGGTCACAGCACGGCACAGGACTGGACTGGATCTGCCCTTCTTGGTTCTGAAGATATTTATTTTCAGCAGGCAAGCAGTAACGGCATAACCCGGCTCTATTATGATGCTTCCCCTTAGGCTTGTGGGGTTCTGTTCTGGAATTTGAGGCCTAGCTGAGAATGGTTCAGCTATGCAATAGGCCCTTTGCTTTTGCCAAGTTTCTGGAGTCTGGAGCAAGGAAGATGTAAAGTTCAGCACTAGGGTGCTCCATCAGCATCAGGATAGTAAGTGAATCTGTCTGTCTTTATATGTGGTGAGCTGTCTCTATTTATGCTATTACATTTAGCCTAAGCTTGCCCCTTTGAAAGGTGATTGGGTCAGAGTCTACTCTCTGCCTTGATAGGAGGAGAGAAATGGAGTGTCATCTATATGGTGCAATTTTATGAGGCTGAGGATCCACCCCTAGCCCCTGGAACACAAAGTCTACTTTTGGCACAATACATGTTTACACATGTGCAACCTCTATAAAAATCACATATACAGATTACATATTTTACATAGCAACTATTCATCAAAACCCCGTAGCTGTGGGATCTTGTCTCCGCTTTTCACAGAATTTTGCCCTTTTTTTTTTTTTCTTTATTTGTGTTAACCACTTGGTTTTTACAAAAATCAGTCTTCCTACTTGGGACACCACTTTGGTCGAGCATGCTGGGCCTTTGGCGAACTCAAAGGCACTACTACTCCTAGCTCGCCGGGAGATCACTTGCGGCAGAAGTGTTAGCTCTTCTAAGGGCAACATCCAGGAATTTAGCAGTCAACCTGGACCATCTAGGCGAGTCTCCAGCAATTAGCCGATACCAGCGAGTTTCTTCTTCTAGAGTAGTTTCGTTTGATGTAAGTGGTTCCAAGTATATTTGTCTTTCTGTTCTTAAGGTGGGACATGACATCAGGAGATGATAGATCGATTCCGCTTGCGTTGAATCTTCACATAGGCGACAGTGGGCGTCCGGGACACATGCTCTTGACGCCAGGATTTCCCTTGTGTTTAGTAAGTTCAGTCGTGCTCTCATAAAGGTCTTCCTCAACTTCTTCTCTGGGAATCTTTCACAGTATTTTAAGGGGACTCTCGGACGATTGTGCATAGGTGGAAGATGCTCTAAGGATTTGTATTGGAGGATCCTTTCACAAGTGTTGATCCAGCCTTGATCTTCTAATTTCTTCTTTACCCTCCCGGGGTTACTTAAGAGCGTTTCAGTCGAACAGGCCACTTCTTCCAGTTTTTCCTGTATTTTTTTTACCCAGTCAAGTAGCGGTTTACAGGTGCCTTTGGCGATTTCAGTTTCCATGAGATGGAAAATCGGCAGTGAACTGGGAGACAAGATTTTCCTGTACAGTTGTACCACACTTTGGGTTACCACTGAGGTTATAGAAGGCAGGCCAAGGTCCCGTCGAATCGCTGGCATAGGTGCCGATTTCGGCAGCGCCAAAACTGACTTCCAGAGGTAGCCTTCAAGTTTGGTCCAGGTATCCTGTGGCAGGGACAGGTTTGCCGCCATTCCATAGGTTAGTGCTGGTATAACCTTTGATTTATAAAACTGTAGAGCTGGTGACCACGAGAATTTTCCAAATTTAGTATCCACAGCACGAGTTTGGGCTGTGAGACTGTGGATTTTTCCCCACAGCAAATTCAGGAGGGAGTTGTCTTTCAGAGTGTTGTCGATCGTAACTCCTAGGTATTTAAATTATTTCACTGATTCGATTTTGCTCTTGTTCAGATACCATGAGTGTGGTGTCTTTAATTCTTTAGTGGTTTTGCAGAAGGAGATGATTTTAGTTTTCTCTACGTTGATCTTTAGGTTGTTGAGTGTCATGTATGTAGATAGATTGGCGATCTGTCTTTGGAGACCAATGGCCGTTTGATCCAACAGGATCAGATCGTCCGCGTACCACAGCCTAGATATTTTTGCGTCTCCCAGCTTCGGAGGGAAAGCTCGAACCTGGTCCTCCGTTGCCTGGAAGTCGGCAATGAAGGCGATAAAAAGTGCTGGCGCCAGCGGGCAGCCTTGCTTGACACCTCTTTCTGTAGTAATCATGTCCGATAAAGTTCCCTGTTGGCATAGTCGCACTCTCAGTGATGTTTTCGTGTGCAGGGCCTTGATTGGGTCAAGGATTGACCTTGGGCAATTCCACTTTTCTAGTTTCGACCATAATTTGCCACGGTCCACTGTGTCGAAGGCCTGCGATAGATCAATCATGGCCATGTGGACTCCCGGGGCGCCGTCCTTCACTCTTGCCTTGATAGTATTCCGAATCAGGATGTTTATCGCTGTTCCTGCTCCTTTTTGGAAGCCAGTCTGGAACATGTCGACGGCCGGTGAATTCCTGGCCCACTCTTTGAAATGATTGAGTGTCAATGAGGCAAATATTTTCCCAATAATGTCCAGCAAAACAATTGGTCTGCAGTTAGATGGTTCATAGATTGGAACGAGGACCGCCTCGTCCAGGTCTTCGGAATTTGTTTTTGCTTTAGGCATTGCTCGAACAACTCACAGATCAGGCCCGCCCAGGCTATGGGGTGCTGTTTCAGGTCAACGTTGGTCAGTCCATCGGGACCAGGGGTCCTGGAGGTTTTTAAGCATACGATTACGCTCAAAATTTCTTCCAAGACAGCCACGTTGACCCAGGGCTCTTTTTGACCCTCCGGTTGTTGTAATGGCAACCTCTGGGGGATGCACGCTCGACCAAAGTGGTGATCCACTGCTGTTCTGTGACGTTGCTAAGGATCTGGGAAGAGTTCTGGCCAGTGGTTGATTTTAATAGGGACCAGAAGTCACGACTGCTTTTGGAGACCCCAATTTTCAGCATGGCCTCAGCGTCGTTCTGATAAAGATTTTGTCGTTCTTGTTTAGCCATGCTTTGTAAATTGCTTTCCCCCTTTGGTAGGCTTTCCAGGCTTCTTCACTGATGCTTTTGGCCGCTAATCTTTTCAGCTTTCTGATTTCTTTACGTTTGGCTACTAGTGTAGCATTGAACGTGTGTAAGTGTGAGGGTTGGTGTCGATGTTTCCCACCGTAGTCCGCTTTGTGCAGTATCAGTAGCGACACGTATTCAGGTCGTTGGTCTTCTGGGCCATTCCTTGGGATTGCTTGTTTTTTGGAAAGTTTTCCCTTCACTTCGTTGATGTTTCCCGATGTGAGGCGGATTTGGTTTTGCTGTTTGTTAGTATCGATTTCAAAGGGGTAGGATAGGCGGTCTTTCACTTCTCCTCTCCAAGATAAGTGCAGAAGATTGTGGTCACTTTCGGTTGTTCTTTTTACTTTGAGTTCCTTAAAGTGGGGGATTAGACCTTCTGAGATGAAGATGTAGTCTAAGTTAGCAATTGAGGACTCTCTTTCCTAAGTGGGGATTTGCACCCCTCCGTCTTGGAGTGTTGCAGCGTTGTAGAGTTGTCTGGACTTCATCAAGGACAGCCATGCTAGGCCTCTCTCATCGGTTTTTCTCAGGCTCGGGGGCACCATCTCATCTGCCAAGTGTGTTCCACATTTTGCATTCAAGTCCCCACAGATGATGATGTTGGGGATGTCATGGTTGATTCTTAAGTCGTCGATGGATTTGGCCACTAGTTTGCGGAACTCTTTCGTTGATGTTTTGTCGGGGTTCCAATATAGGTTTATTATAGCGAGATCAGAGCTAGACCCCCCGTTTTCCCCCTGGTCTTGATGGTGCCATCTTGCCAGAGTGGTTAGCATGCCATACTCCTCGCTGATTTTGCTCTTCATTACGATTCCTGAGCCCAGTCGCACTGTGGTGAGCAGTCCCGCTGAGGGTCTTCCCTCGGTGGGCTTCTGAGCTGGGGAAACTTCAATTGCGAATCCCTCGAGAGATGGTTTGTCCGCTAGCCATGTTTCTTGGAAACAGATTAGGTCGAATTTACTCCAGTTTGTGTCGCTGGGTTTTGTTAGATATAGATAACCTCTAGTGTTCCATGACGCCATCTGTAACACGGTTTCTTTCCAGGGTTGAACCGCATTTGTGGTGGAGTTCTTTGAGATGACGGCATCATGGGTTAACTGCTAGTCCTTCTTTGTCCGACCAAAGGTGTCGGAGAACCATTTCCAAGATTTTGAAGACGTCGCTGGAGGTGAGGCTGGGTTAGGCTGCGCTGTCTGTTCATTCTTCGCTCTGTGGCTCTTTGGACTTCCCTCTCGTCGACTAGAGTAGTTGGTTGTCGTGTGGTTCGATCTGAGTCCTTTGGGTGGATACCCGCCTTGTTTGACCCTCTCTTCTATTTTCCGTTCTGGCGCGACTCCTCGTCTTCTGTTTTCCTCTGTGGAGGCTGCTGCTTTCGCCTCAGCATCATGATTTGCTGTGCGGCTCCGTTCAGTCCTTACCCCTTCTTCTCGCTCTTTTCTCCCGGTCTGTAGTTTTTCTAATTTCAGGCCCAGGCGATGAAGATCTTTTGATATTTCTAAAGGCCGTTCTTTTAGGGCATTTGATTTTACATGTAGATAGGCTTTGGATCTGTGGTCCCTGTGGTATGGTTCCACCAATACCAGGTCGTTAGTCGAGAGATGCCGTAGTTTTCTGACTTTTGCCGTTATTTTTAGAACAGTTCTTCTATTAAGCACCATGTAACTGTCTCTTGCCCGAGGTTTGCTCCAGCTTGAATAAGGATGTGTCAGTGAGTATTAAATCTTTTTTTGCTGTTGCTTTTTTGCTTCTGCGATCTTCTTTATGTGAGAACCTTCGATGTTTTCTTTGATCTTGTGTTCGTGATTGCCATGAGAGCCTTTCCGGTTCTCTGCTCTGATATTGATTCTTTTCTTTGTTTTTTAAAGCTTCTATGGCTTCCAATCCAGCACTAGGCGTGCTCGAGCGAGGTCTTTCAGATCGACTTGTCAGACCTCGTCCAACGTTGGGTTCTTTTGGAGGCAGAGGCTGGCCCCCTTTTTTTTGGCCATCTGTCGTTGTCAGTCTCGGTTCTTCAGTTTGGAGTGCTGTAGGTGCCGAAGTCGTTTCGGTACAATCCGAGAGCAGGGAGCAGTTTGAAGAGTCTAGCCAGGGGCCCTTGTGCGGGGTCCGACCGGTCTTGCTCTTTCTGGATGCAGACCGTGTTTGGGCCACTACTTCCCTTTTTTTTGCTTGCTTTGGAGAGTCTTGTGTCTACGGAGTTAACGCGTCCTATTTGCATACTGGTTGATGTTTTGGCTGTGTCTTCTAGTGGCCCCTTTGTGGGGATACATAATAGCGGTCCTTCCGACGAGTTTTTGGTGCCGGTTGAATCTTTTGAGACTTGTTTGGCACCTGGTTGAGGTAGTGGTGATTTAACCAGTCCTTTTGCAAAGATGGGAGCTATGTCCTTCTTTTTAGTAACGGCGTCTTCCGTCTGGGTGCTTCTAGTGGTCGCTGTATTACTATGCTGTGCTCGGGAATTGCTGTTAGACAGTTCCTTCCCCAGATTAGATATTCTGTCTTCCAGAGTCAGTTGCATGTTTTTTGAGTTCTGTTCAACAGCCGTTACAAAACCTTCTATAAATGCCAGTTTGTCCTTTAGTGAGATAATCATTGATGTGTTGTCCTTTAGGGCCTCATGGATCGATTCATAGAGCTTACTGAAAGGGTTTAGTGCTATTGTAAGTGCCGACATGATGGATAGGAGGTCAGTCTTTTTTTTTGATGATGACGATTCTTTGTCGGACAATCCCGAGATGTCACTTTGCCTTCTCGGTCTGTTTGGAGTGTGTAAACCTCTTTCATTTTGTTGCTGAAGCAATCTCTCCGAAAGATTTTTTTCTGCTAGTGCTGGGGTCTCTTGGGTGTTTGTTGATGTTTCCGCCCAGGTTCTGTTGCTGTTTGTCTGTATATGTGTGCGGGTCCAGGCGTAGGAGTCATCCACCTGCGCGTGTCTTGTTCTGAGTTTCGGTCTGCCCGCACCTCGGTGCTCAGATTGTGTGCAGGGACTTGGTCTTGCGCTTGCGACGTTCGATCTTTATCGGACTCTGTGGTCTGAGTGCTGTTCAAGGGGCCCTTCTGCGGGTGGTTAAGGCCTTGTAGGCTTGGTGGGAGAGATGGTTCTTCTGTATGTTGGGGCACAAAGCCCCTTTCTTCCGTGTTCCGCCCTTCTGTTAGTTCCTGGGATGATGCCGCCTTTGGGGTTTCTGATAGTGGTGTAGATTCGTGAAGATTACTTGCCAGGCGAAGATCAGCCCTTGCTCCTTCTGAGTCCCTGTCCCCGTTGTGTGGGTTGTGTGCATGCCATTTGATTCTGGGCGCTGGGTTTTCATGGTTTAGGTCCATTTTTCGGGCTTTGTTCACTGGAGGCGGTTCTTGTATAGCCTCCAATATTTCAGCATCCGACATCTCAAGGTCAAAACGCTATTTTCTCTTACTGTGTTTTATGAAGAAGTCCTTCAAGGAGGCCGATAACATTGGTGTTGAAAGCCCCTTGGCCCCTCCTGATGCTTTAGGACCAGCTTTCCAACCTTTTTTTGGAGGCGCCTTCCCTTTCGCTTTATCTTTCATAGTTTTTTTGAAAATTCTTGGTCTTATGGCGGCTTCTTTGGTTTTTTTTGTTTTTTAGTTTTTTCTTCCTCCTCCTGGGGAGAGCCCGATTCATTGGATGAGATGGATTTGTGATTTGGTAATGAGACATCGAGTTCCCGAACATCGGCAGTCTTTGCACTTAAGTTTTCGTTGGGTTCCTGACTCTTAGGTCGTTGGAATCTTGGGGTAAGTTTATCGGGCTCTGTTGCTTCAGTGGGAGCTGCATGGCAAGAAGCATTCAGTCCTTCTGGACGTTCGAACACCGAATCATCATTATTTCCCTTGTCGTGCGTATCTACCGCGTCTATGGGTGTTGTAGCACCGGCTTTGATTTCATTGTGCTTGGTCGAAGCTGGTGTTATTTCCTGGCAGATGGTCGTAGCATTTTGAGTGACGTTGCTGTTGTGAATTAGGGCTACACTCGCCAAGCCGTTTCCAGACCTGGGTGTTGGCTGCCCAGCCTCGCCGCCGTGCTTTACTTCCGCGGCCACATGCTTTCCTGGCAACGTGTGCTGCGGCTTCCGATGCGGGGGCCTCAGCTCGGTGGACTCTTCCACCACAAGCACCCCCTGCCAAGCAGACCCCTGCCGGGGCCGTCCTCCGACGGCCTCAAGCCGGATGTCACTCATCGAAACGGTGAGCTGGCTGGGGGTTTAGGGGGTGGTGGAAGGAGACGTTGTACCTTCTGGGGTGCTGGTAAAATTGGGTGCTTTTTTCTTTTTAATCCATTCCTTCTCGAGCTGTCTTGGCAGGTGGGTGGCGTTTGGAGCCGCGAGTTCCACTGTGCCTTGAAGGCCTTGAAGGGAGATGGCGTTTGTTGCATTAGTTGGGGCCGGACCACCCTCGCTCACCACTTTGGAGTCCTGGGAGGGAAGGGAAAGCTGGTTCAAAGCCCGACGCGCGACATCTGCTTTGTTCATGTTGTCGCCAGTTTCAGCACTGTTCAGGTGCGAGCCCGGCTTTTTAGGGCCGGGTTCCTGCTGTGACTTTTTGCTGCGCATCCAGCGGCCTTGGTCCGCTTCAAGTGGAGATGACGGTGTTGTCATGCCGTGGACACCGTTGGGGCAGAGGCGGAGAGTGCACAGCCGTGATGGTGTAGGATATCTTAGAGAAGCTGCGATGCATACAGGTTCGTTGATGTAAGTACGGGTGAGGGAGCGGCGGGAAACTGCAGGAGGCGGGGGATCAGGGAATGGGAAGGGGAGGAAGGGTGGGAAGGGGGGGAGAAGGAAGGGAAGGAGATGGGGAGAGCAGAGGAATGGAAAAGGGGGAATTGGGAAAGGGGGCGAGAGGGAGGAGGGAGGAGGGAGAAGGGTTAGGAAAGAGGGAAAGGGGGGCCTCGAAGGCTCTTCTCACCTCCTGTCTTCCGTCTTCCGTCACCGGACACCAGACACACTGTGCCACACACCGTGACGCGCTCCGCGCCTGCGCGGTGTTTATATGCGAAAGTTCAAAGGTCCAACGTGAAGGTCCAACGTGAAGTTGCAGAAATTGAAGAGGGACTACGTTCCACAGTAGTCAGATTCTCAGGGGAAAACGCACAGCGGTCTGCCTCCAGACTCCACCAGACACACTGTGCCCCTTTTCATTATGAACACAATGTCCAATTATTAAGCACATTTCTACAAGTGTGCATGTTTAACATGGGAATGAGTTTATAAATTCTAGCGGAAATACATTTTGCGTAAAATCACATTTCTTGCCATTGCTGTCCAGAACATGTCACATAGTTCTGGCGCCTCTTCACCCGTGCAGCCAGAAATTAAATTAACAACTCTGTTATTTTTATATTTTTCACAATTTCAAATAGAAAGTTATCAGTCTTTTTAAAATATGTCTGTTGTCCATGTTAAGCAACAAATGGTTGTTTGGCAACACCCCTTGATCTCTCCCTGGAAGCCCAGGAGCCATCCGTCATGTTTGTTCATTGCAGAGGCCATTTACGGCTGTCTTCACACTTTGAATTTCCTGAGCTGCAGCTTGTCATTGTTCCATTTGCCTCTGTAGACCGGATTCTTTCCTACCCTCTAATGAACACTTCTCTGTGATTTCCTGCGGCGGGAAATACCTTCCTTCTGTGAGAAAAACCTGTTATTCAAGTGCTGCAGCTTCAGCCAGGTTTAAATTAATTGTTAAATTCTGTGGCCTTTTCCTTAGCACAAAACAAACTTGTTATATCAAATAACAGCTAGAATCCTCATTCAAGATTTTAAACCATGGGATCAAAACAATTACAATATGGGTTACTATCAGTAACAGGCCTCTTAACTTGCAAACATTTCAGTTCATCTTACACATGTTAAAGTTTAATCAGGCAGGCCCCTGACAGCTGTCATCACAGCAGCACTCTGCTGCACAGAGATTTTTGACAGATCCACAGACAGGCCACTGTTGCTGTGGAAATCTCTGTATGCTCTCAGCTTTTCAGGACCTTGTAAATTCACAATGGTTTCTTAATGTAAGTGAATTGTAGCACCCAGCAAGAATTTTGAATATTTGGAGGTGTTCTGTACCGGCATTCTGAAGTTTCAGCAACAAAGAAAAAGAGATTTCAAGCAATCTTGGAGTTTCATTTAGCAAAGCACTGTTTTTTCCTTCTGCACTCCACTTTCAATATTTGTGGAGCCCATTGACACATTTCTGTAGTGAGAGCTCTGTTCGACCAATGACAACATCCGTGGCAGATTGGGCAGCCATCTTTGTGTGCGTGGAAAAACACGATTTTCAGGGGTTTTGGCATGCGCAAGGGTTTTGCGGCCTTTTGCTTTTTCTGGCACCATCATAACTGAGTGATGCAGCATAGCAGTGCAAAAGTGGTTCAATACAACCCACACCACCTGATCAGATTTTTTTATTTTCTTTAGGTTTTTTCTGTATTCTTTTCTTTTTATTACCGCTTCAGTATTGTAAGCATATATTTTTTTTTAAAGGGTCATCTTATTTGTTCCCTTTTTTATTACAAATTCATTCAGCAACCACTGGTAGTCCACTTCTTCAGGATTCTCATGAATAAAGTTATCATAGTTCTTCACCAATTTGGGTAACGCTGTTTGGTGTATTCTTAGTCTGTTCATACCCCAGGTTACTTCAACTTTATTTGTGATCAGAGGTTGACGCTCTTTTGTAAATATAGACAGTTCCGTTCTCAACAGATCGTGATCACTCCTTCTTGTTTTTCTGATCTCAAAAGATTTCACCCATACTAGTAGTTTGTCCGAGATGAAACAGTAATCAAGACATGCTCCACTAAGACCTCTGTGCCAGGTGTCAGCCCCTCTCAGATCCCCTGGAGTTTGGGCATTCAGCATTTTCTTATCTCTAATTTCAATTTCCGTTGCCCAATGTAAGGCCCTGGCGTTGAGCTTAGAGATGATATTCACTTTTCCATTTTTAGATAGCAGGTTTAGGTTCAGATCGCCACTGATCATTATTAATTTATCACTGTTTTGGAGCATTGCTTCATCCAGGGCTTTCATAATGTCCATTAAATAGCTCTCTGGAATGGGGATTTTTTATCTCCAGTACCTGTTTATTAACAGAAGGCTCTTTAGACTGTCCTTTAGATGTTTCTGAAGTTCCAGGATTTGGACATATTGATTCGGTGTATGGTGGGCCATGACCTAAACCCATTCCCTGTTTTAATTACAGTTAGTAAACCAGCATAGGGTCTTCCCATGGACACAGTCATGGCTGGATTTATAAACACCTCATAATTCTCACACACAGGTTTGTTCCTAATCCACATTTCCTGGAGGCAGACAATTTCATACTCTTCCAGGAAATTGTCCTCTCCAGAATACAGGTGTTGAGAGCCACAGGTGTTCCATGAGGCACAGAGGAGATCCTTGCTGCATCCACACTTCTCATTATATGTAGATTTACCAGCTGCTAGTGTTCCAGCTATCCACGCCCAGTCCAAATGTTGATCGTTCACTGGGATCCTTGACTTCAAGATCTTGATTTGTTTTCGTGAATTGTCTACCAGGAACCTAGGAATCGCAGCTAGCTTATCCCGGTTCTTTATATCGTCCGTAACATTATGCTCCAAGTCGGTTTACTTAATCTTCTCCACTGCATTAGATTTTCTTCCTGCCTCGCTTGAAGCCTTGTGCTTCACTTTTGTTTTCTCTCCATTGCGAACATCACTAATATTTGAATCACTGGCTTTTGGGCTCCATAAAGGTTTTTGATACCTGAGTTTCTCCTTGTTACCAATTTTTCTTATACTTTCATTATAGATTTTTAATTTCAGATGAGACTAAGTGCAGTATTACTGCGTCCATCCTCTATTCACTTTCAAATTCAACTATTCTGATGTCATTTGAGGAGGTGATTTCTTAGTTTTTACGTTTCTCTTAGTAGATTTACCACTTTTTCTCTATTTAAGATTGTTCATTTGGAGTGGTTGGCCCGACTAACTAGATGTACTTTACACCCCTCTTCCTCACTTTATGAGAACGTTTTTCTGGTCTTCGAAGGAGTTCTTTGGGCATAAGCTCCATTAATTCTTGCGTCATCCTGGTTATTTTTGATGGCTACCAGCAGGTCACTCAAGTCAGCCTCTGATTGCCCTTCATTGGAGACATTCTCAAGGCTTTCATCCAGTATTTCTATAGAATTCTCTTTTTTAACAGTACTGAATCATTGTTAATAGCAATTTCATCCCTAGCATTCTTCGTGCATTGGTTAGGTTCCAGTTTTGGGAGGTGTTCCTATATTCCTAAGGAAGGCTCTCGAGCCATTAGACTTTTTTTTTTAGGATTTCAATGTTTTTCTCTTTCTTTTCCACTTCTTTAGAGCTCTTTGCCTGTAAATGTTTACTTCACATTCCTATTTTTTTTCCGGATTTACAGACGGTATGAAAGTTCCAATGGGTCCCAGAAAAATAGGGAAGTTCAAGTTTGCATTCTTGTTCACCACTTGAGTCTTAGGGCATACACCAAATCCACCTTACTTGGCCAGTACCATTCACAACAATTTCTAACTCAGTCTGAGGCAGTTCTTCTGATTCTTTCAATAAGGACACTTGATCTTTCTTATGGCTCGATACTTGGCCCTTCTCAAGGGCCTTTGGTTGGTTTTCCAAACTTGGGTTGGACATCCGTTCCTCAGAAGTAGAGCTTCCCACCATTCGATATTAGTTTTCTTTGTAGAAGTGGTCACATTTTCAATTTTGTTATCACATGGGGCCTCATTCCGGGTTTGGAGCTAACCATGGAGTAATTAGCTCCATGGTTGCCTCCGAAACCGTCCCAAATCCGGCATGGTGAATGGAGTAATTACCGGTCCATTCCAGGGTTGGAGGGACCAGTAATTCCCCATTCACCTTTTGCCCTTCCCCATTCCCATTTCTGCCCCATAGGGGGAAGGAGGTAATTACGGCACCGTAAATTACGGTACCGTAATTACCTCCGAGGTACCTTTGCGGGTCCCGTACTTAACTCCTGCTAAAAGCAGGAGGTAAGGAAGGACCCGCAAAGGGAACTCGGAATTCGGAGGTAAGGGATTACCGGCATCTGCACTCTTACCGGTGCCGGTAAACCCTTACTTCCAACCTCGTAATGACCCCCATTGACTCTTACATTTATAGTCATCCATGAAGGCCTCTAATAGTTGTGACTTATCATTCGTCTCCCTTTGTAATAGGTCCAATATTTGACTCTCCCAATTATTACTACGCTCAGTTTCACCTTTTAATATCATATCCAGTCTCTCCGTGAAGCGCTCCAAATTCAATAATTGTTGACTCATTTTCTCGAAACCAGTATGTAGTTCTTGCAATGAGGTGTTTAAAGTCTCATATAGTTTTAGGAACGGGGATAGTGAGATAGTTAGTGCCGCCATCACGGTATTCTGAATATGCGCTATGTCCACCTCGGTTACCTTATTAGTGTTGGGCTTTCGGTCCGATGGGGGCATTAATTGGCCCTTGATTTGCATCTCCTTGCCTTCCACTCCGGGGTCAGGCACATTTCCTTTTTCCCGAAAAGGAGAATCCTGCAAATCTGGGAATACTAGACTGCTCTTAGGGAGCTGAGTATCGCCACAAGCTCTTTGTTTTTCGAGTCAGTGTATCCACTTTTTTTGCCGATTTCTGTAGTGATAAATCATCCAAGGCGGCGATTGTTTCCGTTATGAAAGACAAACTCGTTCTCTTCTATCTTGCAATTCTCCCTTTAAGAGCTGTAATACATTGAGATAGTTTCTCTGCTAAGGCGGAGTTAGAGTAGAATTCAGCCTCTTTAATCTTATCCGGTCGGTTGGAAGTTTCTTTACAGTTCTCTAGTGATTGGGGAAGGTAGTTGGTCGGCATCATTGGGATATACCACAGCGTTCCTTTATCTAACTCCAATCCACACTTAACAGTGCTTTTTTCCTTCCATACCTCTTCTGCATCAACCTCCCATTCCTCTAGATCCTCCCAATTTGTGGTATCATTTCCGTTGAATCGTAGTTGCTTTGAGTTGGAATTAAGAAACTTCGGGTTTTGGGGCGGTGCAAAATGGAGCTCCACCAATAGGGGCCTTGTTTGAGTGGGTTTTAGCTGCGTACCTTGTAGCCCGTAGTCCTGCAGAAGTCTAGCATGTTGCTTGTCCACAATATCTAGAGTTTCCAACAGTCCCTTAGAGTTGGTGAGGAGGGCATTGTTTGGGCTAGTACCAGTTGCCCCTTACTGATTTTTCCTAAGGCAGTTTTCCACCCCCCGTCCCCTTTCCGTAGTGGACTAGTCGCCGCTTCTAAGTTTGTAATGGCCTCCTCTGATGCATTGAAGTGTTGCCTCCCACTTAGGAGGTTGTCTATTTGGGTACGGGCTGCTGTCTCGAAGGGTTGAGGGACAGATTTGTCTATTGCTACTGGGGCACTCTCGCCTGCTTTACAGCCCTCGGCCCCGGACCCACCCCCTTTCATATCCTCCTGGACCCCACACAGTGTGGTCCATATATTTTCCTTGTTGGGATTTATGTGCATCCCGCTCTCACGTAGAGGGTGGGTGCTCGGATGCATTGCCCTTTCATCCAACTGCCATGCAGTGCAGTCTATTGTCTCCATGATTTTGGGATCCAGCCGCATCTGTTAGTCAGCTGACATTTCCAAGTCAGCCACCCTCTGAGCGCTGGGACTTGACTCGGTGCTAAAGTCTGCTCGCGCAATGAAGCAATCCCCCTCGTGTCCCCCCTCAAGTCCACTTGGGCGGCCCCCACCTGGTCCATTAGCTCTGAGTGTGGTAGGAATACTTGCGCTAATTGCGGCACAGAGGCAGCATTAGAAACAGATCTAAGCTTCCCGTCTACGTGCCTGGAGCAGTAGCCCGCCCCCTCTACGCCAATATCGATCATCACCTCCCCCTCATCCTCCCTCTCATCCTCACTGGGCCCTGATTGTGATTGGCTAGAGGGGGAGAGGCGGTATGGTCAATTGTGATAAAGGTGACCGGCATTGCCTCACCTCGTTACGTGTTCATGCCGGCTTCAGCTTTTCAACTTTTGTCATTTCACGAGCAGATGTTGATTGTGACGGAAAGTTTTCTTCTTCGCGTTCCGCCACGGGGGCCTTCACTTGGGCGGGGGTGCCGTAGTTCACTTCCTCTCATCCCATCATGCAACTCCTCAGCTGGAGGATCGCAGCTCCACCAACGAACACCAACAAACACAACTTGCTACCACTTTCGCGGGAGGAAATGGTTTTATGTGGTGAGCAAGTGAATTGCAGCAACTCTGCCTCCAGGGGAGATAAAGGACCAACAGCAGCAGGCACTGTAAGAGTCTCTCTCCAACACCAACAAACAACACTTGCTACCACATTCACATTAAAAGAGCTTACAGAAGGCCTGTACGGCAGAGGGTCACAACAGGCAAGCAGTGCACATGAAAACCCTTGGATTTGAAAGGGAATGTTTTGGAGGCACAGGCAGGTGCGTGGAGTCTCCAATAACTGTGGGTGTGGCATCACATGACATCAATATCAGGGTTTTTGATTTTGAAATGTAGGCAGGTATGGTCCAGGGCTACTATCCACACACACACATTACTGTACTAGAGGCTCGCCCCCCAGGAGCAATGCCTCACTGGATGAGGTTACTTTAGTAGAAAGACCCCTTTTAATCCTGGCTGTCAATTTCAGCGATTTGTGAATGTCGGCATATTCAAGTAACTTTCAGTCAATTACCTTGATTTTTGGGGATCACTAGGAATAAATACTGAAGAGTGTGTGCCAGTGTGTGTGTGTGTGTGTGTGAGAAAGAGAGAGAGAGAGAGAGAGAGAGAGAGAGAGAGACAGAGACAGAGAGACAGAGAGAGGGAGAGCTTGGGAGTTCGTGCAGAACCTCGCTAAGCAGGACAATTCCATAATGTGGGTGCATCCTCTCTTCAATCAGTTTTAAAACATGTTGGCTATTTGAGGCAGTCAAAGGGGTGTCATTTCGGTCTCTATCGTGCATTTGTTTAACCCTAAAAGTCAGCTTTATCAGCTTGCTGCATAATCACAGACATTCTCTGACCAATAAAGAGCTATGATGTGTGTGATTCTCGAAGCAGCTTTTCGCTTTGGAGTGATGTGTTGAGATCAGTGGAAGGGCAGAGGGGCCCGTGCACCATTCACTAGCGAAATAATGCCAGGAGGACAAGAACGACCACCGTCACTTATGGCCATTGTTTCTCTATATTCTGAATGTGGTCTGGGGATGGTTAGCTGAGCCATCCCCCGTGCACCTGCTCAGAACATTTGTAAACAAGTCTTGAGCTCTCACATGGGCTGAGAAAGAGTCAGAATGCTAAACACACTTCCAGCCTGTGCAGAAGCAGAGAGAGGGATGGGTGAAAGGAGGGAAGCCGTGCGAGGTAACACCCCTACTACGAAGGGCTGGTATTCTAGCACTGCCCGGATGGAACGAGGTCTAGTACAGCATGTCTGCGTGAGTTCCTTCATGTATCACAACTGTTAACGAGAGTCAGACAGAGGAGAGCTGGAGCCAGTGCCTGTGCATACAAGTGATTCAGAATTGTGTGTGTGTGGGTCTGTGTCTGTCTGCTTGCGTGTGTCTGCGTGTGTGTGTGTTTGAGGTTGGGTGAATATGTGAGAGCATGTGCATGTCTAAGAGTGGGTATATGCATATGAGATGTTATTGGGAGCACGCATGTGAGACAAGTGTATGTGTGTATATTAAAGTAAGTCATATATGAAAGAGGATGTATATGCTTGTGAGCGTGAGTGTATGCGTGTGTGAGAGAAGGTATTTATGCATATGTTTGTGTGCCTCTGTTTGATAGAGAAGAGGCTGGAAGATGAAGTCAGGGCCCAGAGCCCCCTTCAGCATGTAACAGTGTTTTATGGGCAATGCTGTCAGTCATTGTGGGCTGGCGTAGATCTGGGAGGAGGCAGCATGGAAATGTGCAGTTGCAATGTTGGCATATATTGTGGTCACAGGACGCGTGCCATTTTTAACAGTGGCAATTCTGGCACATATAGTGAATGCAGGTCTCATTATATTGTACTTTTACAGTAGCATAATGGCATACTTTGGCAAAGAAAACATGAACATGTGTTCATACAGTGGCAATACTTTCAAATATTTGGCACAGCCAAAATGAAAACAGGTTCTAAAAGTAGCATTCTGGCATATATTACACTCAACCAGAATGAACATATGCTATTATAATGACATGCTGGCATATATTGTGAATAGCAAGGTTGATCATGTTTTTCAATAGAAATATTTGTATATATAATTTGTGGGCACAGGCATATTGGATATGTTTTTATCATGGCAGTGTTGGGATATGTTGTGGCCGCCGGAATTGTGAACACATGCTATACAGTAGTAGTGCTGGCATATATTGTGGGCTTAGGCATCATAAAGTGCGTTTTATAGTGGTAGTGCTGGCATATGTTGTTACAGGCATGTAGTGCATTTGCATAGGCATTGTGCTAATATATTTTCACCACATGGATCATGCACATTTTTTTTTCTTTTTCCAATGGCAACAATAGCATATATTTTGAGTCCAGGCCCCATGAATATATGTTAGAAATATTTCTGCCCACTGTTGTTGACCTGCCAACTATTGTTTTTTGTCTTGTAACCTACCATACAGGACAAATTGTAAGCTGTTTTGGTTTTTTATACCAAATAAAAAAACAAAACTGCCGTAAACTGCCCCATTTAAACCTATTATTTAAATCATTTACTTAAAGGGAAATCCCCCATGCACTTCTTGGTTGCTTTGCACTCCCATGCTATGCACATGTTGCACATGCAAATTCCAGAGAATTGTGTTTGGTCCTCAACTGAATTAATTTACCAGTGCACTGGTTGAATGCAAACGCTTTGATCAGTCGAAACATGTCTGCAGTTGCTTATGTTTCCGTGCAGTGGGGTCCTGGCCTAGCAGTTCAGACTGAGCTGCTCCCATTGGTGGAAGTTCCTGACTGATTTGCATACGGCTGATCGCCTTTTACCATGGCGCAGACGGGCTAAAAAACGGTGGTGTGGAAGGTTGCCCAGAGCAGTGGTTTCGATTAATTCAAGACCTTCCACCAGTCACTTTTTTGGTCATAGGCTTTGTTCAGTGGAATGGGTAATAAAGCTGCCATCCACTGTCGCGGTACAGAGTTCTGGGCAGAATCCACCAAATCAATGAAGCAGGTGGAGAGGTCCATCATTTGAACATTTCAGACAATCAACCGAACATATTGTTTTGCAACCTATCGTTGGCTTAAATTGCGGGGCCTTTTAGCTAATCAGAGTGTGCTGAACATTCTGCCCTACGGATTGGACGAAAAGCCAATTCGCAGCTAGGGGTTTATTTGAAAGAGCTGAACTGAACCTTTTTGGCATCCACAGTGGAAAATGCGCCCCTCCCTACTCGTACACCCCTCAGTTTGACCCCAGAACATAGAGCTAGGGTACGTTGAGTGCACTGGGTCGTTGGGTGTCTGAGTCTCACTCATCTTTCTAAAGACTGTCAGCCGATTTCGAACAGAAGGCCTAAGCCGAGCGCGTCCCCGTTGTCTGAATGTTACTGTGTTCAAAGAGCCTGTAAATACAATCCCATGGATGGCAGATCTGTACGGGGAGACAATCTCAGAGGGCCTTGTCTTTTGCAGAGACCTTCAGCTACCTGAGAAATTGTTTGTTAAGCGAAGCCCCGGCAAGAGCGTGCAAATTATCTTGAGGTTATCAGAACATGAAATTTCTGCATAGACTGGAGCATTTTCTGCCGTGACAAATCGAGTTCTTGCCAAGGTGTCCTTCCACCTGGTACGAGCGTGAGCGTGAAGCAGCCAGGCCAGGAAGGTGGGTCCCCGGGGAGGCGTGCTGCTGCGACACGATGCCTTGGAACATGCAGTAGCGCCCGCATCCGCCTTCCCAATCCAGAGTTAAAAAGAGAATGCCATCATCCATGTATTGAAAAAGTGTACGACCTCGCCGCATTTCAACACTCCACCCAGAGCTCCTGCGAGTTTGCAACGGTTTGTTCCTCGGCAACAGCAGCTGCTTTTGAGCCTTGTTGGGTTTCATGGCGCACAAAGCACACTCCAGGCCCAAGGTATACACTTAACAGCGTTAGCGGCCACTGAAGTCGTGATACATGCACAAGTAGCCGCCGCGCGAGCGTCACGCGCTCCCAATGCCCCTTAGGCTTATACGGTAACAATATAAAAGGCAACCTCCTTCCAATCGTTTATCATGTCTCTTGCCTGCTCGCCGAGTTACCGAAAAGCGCAGCCAGCAAAGCACCTGGGCGGGATGCGTACATCCTTAAAGCACGGTTTCACAGATGATCCGCTGGTATACCAGGACACGCGGACAGTTGCTCTTTCCCAGTGGCGTCTCCAGGAAGCATATTTAGGGGGGCAGAGAGGGGCCACAGACAAAAGTAGGGGGGCCGCCTGTAAAAGGGCAATGTGCATGTTTTTTTCCCCCCAAATTGACACGGGCAAAATGGTCCAAAGTGGCCCTGGGGAGGTACACATTGTGCATTTATGCAGCAAGTAATTCTGTTGTATATATCTCGATGTTAACGATTTCTCTCATCCTATATCAATATTGAAAATATATATCGGTATATCTCCAAAACTCGATACATGGCCCAGCACACACACAGCACCAGTTAAGTTCACTCCTGGTTTCGGGCCCTCATGGGCAATTTGTTCAGGTGTTGCCTGTTGCATTGGCTGGTAATGGACACCTGTTAATGTTAATGTTAATGTTAATGCTAAAGGACATTTGTACCACACACTATCACCACCAAAGTGGTCCCTTGGCGCTCTGGCGGCTCTGAAAAAGGGGAGGAGAGGGGGTGGGTTAGTGGAAATAGGCTGGAAAAGTGCAAGAGAGCAGTGATGTGCTGTTGGCAGCCTCAGCCCGGTGGATCCGTTGGCTGGGCTTGGGGGTGTTTTATGGTCCGTAGTCGTCACGTGCTGTTGTGCAAGTCTATGTGTGGTTTGTTTTGTTGTTGCATTGTTGTGAAGTGTGTGTGGATTGCTGCGTTTAAGGCTTGTGGTTGTGTTGGTTATAGTTTGAGAGGTGTCTGCAGAGGGATGGAATTGTTAGTTGGTTAGTTGGCATTGCTGTCCTTGCAATTGTGGGATTCCATCTAGGAGCGGTACATGCTAAAAGTCACATTTCTATCTAGATGTCGCACAAGCTAAAGTTCAGAATTCCATACTAGTGTGGCAGAAGCTAACAGTCACATTTCTATCTAGATGCGACACAGGCTAGGTTCAGAATTCTTAGTGTGGTGCATGCTAAGAATCACATATGCTAACAATCATATTTCTGAAATTCCATCTAAGTGTGGCATATGCTAACAATCATATTTCTATCTAGATGCAACGCGGGATAAACTTGAGAAATTCCATATAGGTGTGGCATATGCTAACAATCACATTTCTATCTAGATGCAACGCGGGCTAAACTTGAGAAATTCCATATAGGTGTGGCATATGCTAACAATCGCATTCCTGTCTAGATTTGGCACAGACTAAACCAGAGAATTCCATGTAAGTGTGGCATATGCTAACAGTCACAT
This sequence comes from Ambystoma mexicanum, assembly GCF_040938575.1. NCBI lineage: Eukaryota > Metazoa > Chordata > Amphibia > Caudata > Ambystomatidae > Ambystoma > Ambystoma mexicanum. The sequence goes on from NC_090921.1 coordinate 482,946,490, forward strand.
TTCTGAAATTCCGTCTAAGTGTGGCATATGCTAACAATCACATTCCTGTCTAGATTTGGCACAGAATAAACTTGAGAATTCCATCTAAGTGTGGCATATGCTAACAATCACATTTCTGAAATTCCATCTAAGTGTGGCATATGCTAACAATCACATTCCTGTCTAGATTTGGCACAGACTAAACTTGAGAATTCCATCTAAGTGTGGTATATGCTAACAATCACATTTCTGAAATTCCATCTAAGTGTGGCATATGCTAACAATCACATTCCTGTCTAGATTTGGCACAGACTAAACTTGAGAATTCCATCTAAGTGTGGCATATGCTAACAATCACATTTCTGAAATTCCATCTAAGTGTGGCATATGCTAACAATCACATTCCTGTCTAGATTTGGCACAGAACAAACTTGAGAATTCCATCTAAGTGTGGCATATGCTAACAATCACATTTCTGAAATTCCATCTAAGTGTGGCATATGCTAACAATCACATTCCTGTCTAGATTTGGCACAGACTAAACTTGAGAATTCCATCTAAGTGTGGCATATGCTAACAATCACAGTTCTGAAATTCCATCTAAGTGTGGCATATGCTAACAATCACATTCCTGTCTAGATTTGGCACAGACTAAACTTGAGAATTCCATCTAAGTGTGGCATATGCTAACAATCACATTTCTGAAATTCCATCTAAGTGTGGCATATGCTAACAATCACATTCCTGTCTAGATTTGGCACAGACTAAACTTGAGAATTCCATCTAAGTGTGGCATATGCTAACAATCACATTTCTGAAATTCCATCTAAGTGTGGCATATGCTAACAATCACATTCCTGTCTAGATTTGGCACAGACTAAACTTGAGAATTCCATGTAAGTGTGGCATATGCTAACAATCACATTTCTGAAATTCCATCTAAGTGTGGCATATGCTAACAATCACATTCCTGTCTAGATTTGGCACAGACTAAACTTGAGAATTCCATCTAAGTGTGGCATATGCTAACAATCACATTTCTGAAATTCCATCTAAGTGTGGCATATGCTAACAATCACATTCCTGTCTAGATTTGGCTCAGGCTAATCTTTGTGGTTCTCTCAGGGTATGGTACTGGTTAACATTATGCTGCAGACCATTCAAAGGTAAGTTAGAGTGGCAGGAGCTTTCTGGAGTAGAGTAATTGCTCTACCCCCCACTCATGCCAGCACTTACAGTTTTGTCGGTGTCTGGTGGCTTCATTGGCTTCCCCTGCTGACACCTGCAGATACTCTCTGGAGCTGCCATTGTAGGAGCCACCCTTGGGGCCCTTAGCCGCAGGGGCCGCCGGGCAGAGGGCTGCCCTGGGAGGGTTCATGATATGGGGGAAATGACCAATGGGGCTGCGGCGGAGGGTCGGGAGGTCGGATTGGCCAGGGCAGGAATGGGACATGGGGAAAAGTGCATGTAGCGCCGAGCACGCAGGATCGCCATTTTTTAAACACTTTTACAGTGTTTCTGGCTGTTTGGGGGGCATTTGGGCAAGGCTCAGGGTCACAACTCACCTTAGCCTGCTGCCTTCCTTGTGATTGTGCCGGCGGGGACGCCTCGCTCCACTACGATGTTTGGAGGGGGGATGACCAATAGGGCTGGGGGGAGGGTCGGGAGGTCGGATTGGCCCGGGCAGGAATGGGACATGGGGAAAAGTGCATGTAACGCGGAGCGCGCTGGATCGCCATTTTTTAAACACTTTTACAGTGTTTCTGGCTGTTTGGGGGGCATTTGAGCTAGGCCCAGGGTCACAACTCACCTTAGCTTGCTGCCTTCCTTGTGATGGTGCCGGCAGGGATGCCTCGCTCCACTACGATGTTTGGAGGGGGGGTGACCAATGGGGCTGGGAGGAGGGTCGGGAGGTCGGATTGGCCGGGGCAGGAATGGGACATGGGGAAAAGTGCATGTGCACCTGCCATTTTATGCACTTCGAAATGATACAGTGTCCATATTGTGTCTGCATCGCTTGTGCTGGAGGTGGACTTTCACAAGTGTGCCATTAATATAAATGGTTCAAAATGCCTTTTTGTGCATCTCAGATCTGGCTGCGGCTGGGGAAAGGAAGACAGCAGATCAGATCACCAAGCCGCCTGCTTCCCTCAGCAAAACTGGGGGCTCGACTGGCAAATCCCTGTCAGGGGGGAGATACCCACCAAGATCCCAATTTGAATTTCAACAATTGTCGAAATTCAAATTGAGGTCCTTTTTCACTGTGCCCTCACTCCTTCAGGCAGGGCTTGCTCTTCACCTAGCTGCGCATGAGTGTGCACGCATTCAGTAACAATGGCAAGCCTTGGGCCCTGACTGCTGACCCTCAACCCTGTGCCGCTGTCCTGTGTGCACCTTTATGGTGCATTCTTCACTGCATTTGCCCTGCCTGTATCCGGGCCAGTGGCATCATTGCGGCCCGGTATATTGCGGTCCTGTGTGTGTGCCATGAGGGTAGACGCCATGCAGCACTGCAGAGAGAGTAGCCCAGGTAAGGAGGCAGGGGAGTATTCAGCATTGCAAGAGTCAGGGGGCGAGCCATGAAAACAGTCCTGTTACTTTTCCCCCCAAATGCAGTGCCCGCAATTCCATACTGTCTCATTCACACCCCCAAAACACCCTCCCCTAACCCAATCTACTTTTCTTGGTAACATTAGTGGTAAATGGCATTTTAACACAAGAACAAAAAATAAAACTCATTACAGATGCAGGAAACACATCTATTGGAGGTCTGTCCAGGCACTCTGTGGCAAAATACATACAAACCTCCTAATTTGCCCCAACAGAAATGACGTCACAGAAAAGGACATTGCAAGGAGCATCATCAGTCTTTGATACTTGGAGGCACCATGACATTGACTTTAGAATGGGTTGACATAAGTAAGCCAAGTGGCAAATACCTGGTACAAAATGCCTCAATTGCACCATTATTATATTTGGAGAAACTCCATAGTCATTAGGCTTTTTATTTTCGTAACAGCATGACATATTAACATTAGATATGAAGTGAGTCACTTACAGAGCTGCAGATAAGACACACTGCGATTAAAGAATTTGCCCATAGTCACACACTTTGTTTGAATGGTGAAACAGGGATGTGGACAATGTAAGCAACTGAGCACTTCTTCCAAGGTTTAGTTAATATAGATATTTATTAAGGTTTTGCTTTTCATTTCATGTGCTTACATAATACTTTATAGCAATGCCTTGGAAGCAAACCACATTACATAATAAAATATCCTTTCATGGTTAACAAACTATATACAGTATACATTGTCATAGACATATGCTGAGCAATACGAGTATGGCTGTAGTTGTATTCTTCCCATCCTGCATGCAAAGTCACAATAACATCATGTAGATTAATGTGAGCCTAACAAACCCCCCTTGGGTTGCAAAGCCATTGTCATTATGCCATAAAGCATGCAGCATTATAACACTTCTCAAATCTGATCACTGCATTTACATTTCTAAAGGGGCAAAAGCCCCTGCCTATATATAGTCCCTCCCAGCCCATTGAAATGCTCCGTTGACACAGAGCAACTTGAGATCCCCTCTGCTGCTTGGCGCGCCTTGCGACATTGTTCTGGCAGCGGGATACCTCTCCCGTTCGGAAAGGGTCAGGTGGCCTGCCGCCAGGACAATGAGCATGCTGAGTGGAACACCTTTCTCGTTGGGCACCCTCATTGAGGCGCCTAACGGGAGAGGTGTCTCACTGACAAAAGAGCCTCTGGGGGACAGCTTGCCCTCACCTGCTCCGTACGCCACTGTAGAGGGGACCAAAAGAGGGGGCACAGGATTTCAGACCCTGGCGATGCCACTGCTCTTGACTACTTGCAGCATCATCAGGATGCATGTATAAAAGTGGTAAACATGCAGAAATCTAATTTCTGCACGTGTTACCCTATGCACATATTTTGACAGCTTTGGATCTATGTGCTGACGGACCGATCGCATGGCACATTTGTGCGTATAATCAGACCAATAAAAAGTGGATGGAACTGTATAGAGTACGGGTGAAGATTCAGCATCTATTTAATGTCAGAATTTATTGAATTTCAATGGGGGTGCCCAAATATAGGCACGTGACATCACCGGCAGTTATATGACAGCATTTGTACGTAGTCGCCAACTTGGTGCAAGGGGGCGCAGAACAGTGGAAACATTGGCTAGCATGTACTACCTATACTGAAGAAGGAGATGCAAGCCTTCCAGTAGCATTCCAGTAAGCCATCACTGACCCTACTCCACCATTCTATAATCATCCAGGTTGTAGCAGCCCTCAAAAGACGGAGCAACATGACTAGGATGGAAGAACGACATGCTCGCTGAACAGAAGGTACAGTTGCAAAGTGGAATACCAACACCAAAGAAAAGTTCTTGATTCAAGGGAAGACAAGTAAAGAAGTTTCTTGATTAAAAGGACAACAGTGTTTTGTCATGATCTACATCATACCCTGGATACTGAAGCATGACCATTACCCCAAAGCTGGTCTAAATGCCCACCTGAAACTATGGCAACAACACATCATAGCAACGAGCTGTACGTTTGTAACAAATAATCTGAATACGTATCTTTGTTTATTACACAACTTCTTTTATTACATTTCTTAAATCACTGAAAGTACAGTGGGGGTTAACCTGATTTTTTAGTTAGCCATTATCTTGTATTCTGGGTTTAGTAGTTTATCACTCAGGATGTGAAAATTAAAGCCACAGTGGTTACTTTTGGCAAAACACGTTTTACATGTTGTCATGTGGCTTTATTATGCAAAATGTGTTTTTTGTAAGTAAACTCTATAAGACATTACCGTAGACCTTGAAATCCAACAATTTGAGCCAAAGTTTGTGATCCTGGACACCCCACTCGACAACAGTAACCCCCAGCCCCACTCCCTCCATTTTGGATGCAGCCACACTAGTTCCTTTTTTTACCACTGATTATGGCCAGTGTGGGGTGGGGGAATGGTGTAGGTGAGTATTCGGGGGGTAAGGGAGGTCAGCAATTAAAATTTGAAAGGCCACGGGATGAGGAAATACAGGGCGGGGGGCACTTTCTGACCTCTCAGCACCATGAAAATATGCAGTTAACATGACAATTTCTGAATTAAGGTGAAAAAAACCCATAGATTTTTATACAATCGTCTCAGGCCGGACATTCAAGCACTGCCAGTTTCCCAAGTCACAGCTAGGCAGACACACACCTTGTCTGTGGTTCTGAAGATCATTAAGGAGCGCAGGTTTCAAACACATTTCTATTATCAGAGGCAGAAACCTTCATATGTTATGTTATGTTATGTTATTTTTCATTTATATAGCGCCTTATGTACCATTGGTATGGTCTGAAGGTGCTGGTTGGTTTAACGCCCTTGGGAACTGAACTTCAAGTCAGTAGAGAGAGTAGAGAGAGTCAAAGGCGCGTGTGAGCACCGGATATGTATGCAGCTGGTGTGGCTTTGTGAAATAGCTGCTTCTTAGCGATAGGTGTGGTGGTTGGGAGGTCAATAGCATGTGTTCGTTCTGGCAGGATTTATCCAGACCGATTGTGGCTGCGTTGGGCCTGAGGAGAACGCCTGGCTGGGGGGTGTGTAACCAGCAGTGTTTAGATAGAGTGATGGGGGTTTGAGGCAGATGTTGGTATGAGAACAGCTATACCGAATGGTGTCATAGTATCGCTGTGTTCTATTTGAGTGGTGATGTAAAGAAGAGAGTGAGTGTGGGAATGTGAAAATGGTGGTTTACTGTAGGTGCTTGAGATCACGCTCACTCCAATAGTTCCATGAACTTCATCCGTTCCTTGTACTCCGACTGTTTTGTGGATTACGGCTGTTTCAAGCACTCAGACCGTTCCTTTCAAAGCTCTTTTAGACGTTCCATGTCCTCCAAACCATTCTATGAATGTTACGCTATTCTGTGCACTCCCATCCGCTCCACACGGACTCTCATCCACTCCACACGGACTACCATCCACTCCACACGGACTCCCATCTGCTCCACATGGACTCCCATCCGCTCCACACATTTGAATCCTTTTCATGCATTCCAATATGTTCTATTTACTCCGATTTGTTCTGTGTAATCTAAGTTGTTTTATGCACTTCGTCCACATATTTCACCCGTATCATCTTCATACTTCATCCGTTTCAACCACATATGTCATACGTTCCTTCCACATGTCTCGCTTGGTTCATCCGCAAACATCACCCGTTCCCTCCACATACGTCATCCATCTGGATACCTCACCCGTTTCATCCACATACGTCGCCTGTTCCATCTACATACGTCTGCTCTAGGGACTTGTTCGCTTTATGTCCTCACACGCTCTACTCACTCACATTTTCTACTCACTCACCCGCTCTCGGCACTCACCCGCTCTACATCCTCATTCGCTCTTGCGCACTCCTTTCTTACGCACTAATTCGCTCATATGAACTTGTCTGTTCTATACACTCGTCGGCTCTACCCACTAATCTGTTCTACGCAATCATCCGTTCTACACACTCCTCCATTCTTGGGCGCTCTACCGCTCTGCATGGTCTACCGCTCTGCTTATCCTTCATGGTCCGCTCCCCGCACTCATCCGCTCCCCACACTCATCCACTCCCCGCACTCATTCTTTCAACGCATTAATCTGTTATATGCACTCAGCTCTACAAAGTCGTTCGCTCATATGCACTCATCCGCTCGCTACACTCATCCGCTCGGCATATTCATCTGCTCCAGCATGCTCTACACACTCTTCCACGCTCTACACACTCTTCCGTTCTCTACACACTCTTCCGCGCTCTACACACTCTTCCGGGCTCGGCACAATCATCCGCTCGGCGCAATCATCTGCTCTATGCACTAGATGTTCTACACACTTCACTGTACTTACGCACTCATCCGCTCTACACATTTGTCCGGTCTACACCCTCAACCGCTCTACACACTCATCCACTCAACAAATCAAATGATACTACGGTTGTTTTGGCGCCTATATAGGAATCCTCAAGGGTGTCCCCTATATATTTTAGCCCCAAAAGGGGAACATACAGTTTTGTCCCTGAATGGGGTACCTCAAGGTGAACCATGGTGATAACGCAAGTCCATCCCTGTACAGACGAGCCCGGAAAGATATCAGCTGGGCGGGGTGCTCCAAAAAGTAAGGTACTCATGGGACAACTTCTTTTCTCATCAATGAAATCTCTTGGATGTACACGAGGAACGAAGTGGAAAGCGTCCTGCAACCTGACTAGTCTTCTCTCATGTGCCCAAGCCAAGAGGGAATAGCAATAAAAACTGGAGTTCCACAGATGCTCTGGGCTTAAGTACGCAAAGCAAACATTATGAGGGTCTGCTGCCACGTACTGAGGAGTAACAATGAGACACCCTTGCGCTCCGACATAGGCAGAGAAAAAGACTGCAGGAATCCAGAAGGGAAAAAAAGGCCCTGCTGGTGCTGTGCGTGTTCCACTCGGACCGCACAGAGAAAAAGGAAATAAGGGCGATGCGTGCAGTGGGGCTAAAGCCAGTATCGAGCTGGCCCTCGCTTGATTAAAAAAAAAAAAAGATTTTGGTGCCACTTAAAAGGGCTCTGGTCCCGTCCCAATGGATGGAATATCTCACAAGTATGGAGGAACTGATATGCATATGCATGATGGAACATTTCCAACTCAAAGAGGTCTCAAAGCACGACCTTGCAAATCTGTGATAGTTAAAGTGAGCAACAGCACATCATAACAACGACCTGTAAGCGTGTGACAAAGAATCTGCATATCTATCTTTGTTTATTACGCAACTTCTTTTATTACATTTCTCAAATCACTGAAAGTACAGTGGGGTTACCTTGATTGTTTAGGTTAACCCCATTATCTTACATTCTGGGTTTAGTAGTTACTTTGCACCATGCAAAAAATTCCATGAATCAGGCCATAAGTTTTCATCCATGATATCAATTCATTAAAAAAATCCACAATATTTAAAGGACTTGTACTTTTCATATGTCAACCAGTTACTGTTAAAGTTGGGTAAAACCATGGCAACTCCAATACAGCCCAATCGTGAGTTTTACTTACTGCCAAGAAACTCTCAAAAATGTATATACCAGTCAGCGTTTAAGAGCCGCTACTTCCAATGTAGCCCAATGATTTTTCTTGGGGCATAAAGAAACTCAGATTTGGATGGAATGCAAATCTATGAAAACATACCCCTAACTCCACCAGGGAGCTGATGGTCTCTGGCATCCTACATCCATCGGAATCAAAAGGCTGTGTTTTGGTAATGAACAGACCATATGGGCCACGGCTGAACATTAAGCTGAGCTATTTGCACAATTCCTGAGGCAAAGGGCCTCAAAACACACAAGACACCTGTCCAGAACTCAATGCAGAAACACTCTGTATTCCGCGGATGTCATTGCAATAGTCTCTGTAATTGACTGAATTCAAAAGGAACCCACCCCTCAGACTTTGCCCAAGTTCACGTCAGCCTAAGCCAGTCTACCCAGTTGTGAACACGCACTCCTTACACCTGCCATACATGAATCACATAAAGCTCTCAAGTTCTGAATTCCATGCATGAAATAGCCTTCCAATATTTTTTGTTTGTGTGGAATTCTGGGATTTGTAGTCCTACATATAATTTTATTATTTATTTGTGTTTAGTCAGTATTTGACATTTCACAATACGGACACAATTCATGCAAAAGTTAAAAGAGTAAGAATACAAAGAAGTAAGAAGAAATAAACAGAAAATACAAAGAAAAAAGAAAACCAATTCATCATTACAAGAAGAAAAAAAGAAAAAAATCACAGTTAGCATTCCTCAGTAAGATTACATCCAGCAGTTCATAAATAAGACATACAATCTACAGCACCCTCAATCCTTCATGAAGGGTTCGATTTTTTTCAAGAACCTCAAGACTTCCAGAGACAGAAATATCTCTGACAAACAATTCCAAAATTCCTCTGAATGTAACCAGTCGATGTTATGGACTAAACGGGAGAAATAATCGGCCCTTTGCTGACTTGGGCCTGTGCATGGCATTTTAAGATAACTTGCTATGAACATTCAGTAGATGGTAGAGGCATTCTTAAAACCTCCACATTGTATGATTTTGGAACTGCTTGAGAGACTACACATAAAGTGAATCTCTGTTTGTTTTGGCTTCCCCACCGCCGGATCCGCCTAGGCCAGGCTGGGCCCAACAACTCCGCCCCTATCACGGCGATTGGCCGTGCGAGGAGTCACTCACCTCTACAAATTGCTCGCGCACGCGCGCAGCCCGCGCGCACACGGGCGAGTACCGGTCTGAGTACCGCTTACCCGCTTTGCCGCTTTTACGGTGGAGGTGGCCTTTTTCATTAACTTTATAGAAAAGTAAGTGCCCTACAAGATCAGCATCTTTTCTCTCGTTCACTGCTGTCCAGTGTTGCCCAGTGGTTTAAGCTCTATCTCGTGGCAGTTGATTTGGCACAGGCCTGTATGCCAATGAGTGCGTGAGTCATGTCAAAGCGTCGTCAGGTTTACTCGTTAAAATCTGACATGCCTCCCATGATAATAACTAGCTCTAGCCCCAATGGCAACTCGAACACTGTCCCCAAAAATGTGCTGTCTCATAAATCCATTGTGTTGACCCCATGTCCACGACCCACGGAAGACCCGGGCATACTACTATTTAAACCGACCTCCTTATCCACACCGAAACCAAATGTTCAGTTGAAACCACAAGCTTTTCAGCCACATAAAGCAAACACTAGCTCTGGCCTACCAATACAACGACCATTCAACAAGCCCATTGCGGGATTAATGGCATTTGGCGAAATATCTGATAACACCATGTTAAATTCACCTCGCCAACAACTGCCGCAATTGGTTGTAAATTCTTCTGAATCTTCTGTGTCAACTGACTACACCGCTGATTCCCCAGACAAGCAAGAGGTTTCTCTTTATGCAAGTCAGTGCGAGTCTCCAATACCGATTCGCATTTCTCATAACTCACTACATAGTTCAAACTCTGACTACCTATCCTCAGACCACTCCCTATCTGCTATTTCCTATGTACACCCAACCCCGCGACGTCCTGCAATACAATCAAAGTGTGAGTCATCTGAAACACACCCACAACTGTTACAAACCACCCTGGCAGCAATTAACACAACCTTATTATCCATGTTTAAACTCTTTGAAGTTTTGGATGCTAAAATAACGAAGCAAGAATCCAAGTTGGATGAATTATTAGTATGGACTCAAAAAGTTAACCTGGCTCCTCATGCTTTCCCCCCCGTAAGCCCAGGCATACCGTGCATTGATTTAACCAAGAAAACGATTGCAACAAGGTCATCTTTACCGTGCATTCCAACTTATTCTGTACTGCCTGCTGTCCCCCATATTATCACAACAAGCCCTCCAAAACAGTCTCTTGCTCGCATGACCCCAACAAATAACTCATGGGTCAGTGTGCAAGAATTTACTGTGAACGATCATGTGTCGGACCCTGTAATGGATTTCATTCCCCCCCATTCTGTACCAAATATCACGCATAGCACAGTCCCTGGCTCTGATCCAAAGATTAAGAAGATCAGAGCTACCACTAAACAACAACTGCACAAAAAAAGGAAAACCAAAAATATGCCTATTCCACGCGTGACTAAAGCATCATTAAATGCTTTTTTCAAGAAAATTACCATTCCAGGTGCTGATGCTCCACCTGTCCCAAAAAGCATTCCAGTTGCCCCAACTAACCTACCATTGTACCCCAATGACCAAGCCCCCTCTGCTATCATCGAAGCCTATGAACCACTAGATGCTTTGGTCAACAATCTTAGTGCTGACTCAAACATCAAACATCATGACCTAGTAATAACCGAGCAGCCAACTCCCCACATGGTTAACGTACCACCTGTGACCAAACCCACCGAATCTGAATGTCAAAGATCCCTGATTTTGAAGGAAATGCGAAAGGCGTTGGACGCCTATATGGATGAGTGTAACCATGGGCAACCCCAACAACCAACGAAGTTAACCACTGATATCTCATCAAAATCAGTATCCTGGTCCTCCCCGGTGGCTCAACAGGCAAAATCATCAATCTCTACAACTCACGGTGATGCACCCGTTTTCACACGCCCTTCGTGCCTGACTCCACTGACTTCAAAATACACCTCGGATCGACATATGCAGACACGCCATGACAACGGTTTGAAGCCTAACAAAAATACCCTTTCCCGGCACTCGATTTCTAAGGCCTCTACCTGTCATACATTGATTCTGCAATGCCGTGAGGGTGAATACCCAACCTACAATCTAAACCGACAAAGCGTACTTAATATCTTCAGTGATGTCCGAGAATTACAAGACTTGACTTCCCAGGACATAGCCCAAGTGGAATATTTGAATGACGATACAACAGCTATTGTGAGGCTTTGGATTCCTTCAGGCATTGTTTTGAATACGATCTGGTTAGCCAAGAGGACCCTTTTTAACATGGGTTTCCTATTGGCGCAAGACCCAGCCCGTTTGAAGGAATATGTTGAGGCCCCTCCCCAACATCTATCACAAATATATTACAGTTCCAGTGCTGACCCCCAATTTCCTAATAATTAACCACCAATTGCACCTCAGTCTCATGTCATTAAAATAGCCTCTTGGAACACCCGAGGCTACACTCATTTACCCACTTCTGTACAATCTTTGACGGACTATGCTATAATTGCACTTCAGGAGACTTGGTATTTGGTCCCCTCTACTTGGGATAACTTTGATGTTATTCTGTTACCAGCAAAGATGGGATTACGTGGTCGCCCCTCATCTGGTTTAATGGTTGCAGTTAATAAGAAACTAGGCTTCAAAATGGAGGCGTGGTTAAATGTTAATATCTTTTTGCAACTAGTAAAGATCACCCACAGTGAGCATACCATAGCCCTTATTAACATCTATCGCAATCCGGCAGGTCTATCTGACATAGCCTTCTTTGCGGGGTTAACGGTCTTGTTAGATGAAATATCGGCAACCCCTGGTATCACCGATACCCTAATTATGGGTGACTTAAATATGGACTGTTTATCCCCTGGTAACCAAAACAAGACAAGGGCCTTATCCACCTGGTCCCATCTTGTGTATGAACGCAACATGCGAGTAATCAATGGCTCAGTGGATCGTGATATCCCCCCGAAACCTACATGGCAGCGTGGTAAGAGTCAAAGTATCATTGATTACATGTACATTGATCAATCTATGTATAGTAGTGTTATCTTATTTGAAATAATTGCACAAGCTGCAAGTGATCACCACCTTCTCTCATTACATCTTAACTGGTCAGGTACCCCCCTCATCAAACAATGGATGACCCAACACCTAACGGTTAATAATGCAAAAAACCGCCTAAAATGGTCTGAGAGAACCCTTGCACAGTTCTCAAATGCACTGCTCGCAGTTGATAACTCATTTGAATTAATCGAGTACACCGATCTTCTTGAACCATACCGGAATACAATCGTACTAAACCCAACGATAAAAAAACACAAACATCTTTACGACCCTATAATTAAAGCACGCAGGGCCGAATATCGCAAGGAAAAGAGACTCATCCTTAAGTCAAATAACACCGATACCCACAGGGCATTAAGATCTATTAAATGTAAATATTCGAATTGGATTCGTGGACGTCGAGCATGGATGATTCAACAAGACAGTGAAGCCATGCTGCGTTCAATCGAGTCCAAGAACTCGGCTGAAATATGGCGCCTCCTCAATTCGAATTTTAACTTATCACAGGCACATGCTCAAACAAGTGCGGTTACCGAAGCTGCTTGGATCGCACATTTTTCAGATTTATACTGTGATCCGCTCTTCCATCATAACGTATATAAGCCCCAATCCAAAACTCAGTGGAACCTTACCTGCTCCCCGGCACTACTTGAAGAACTGATCACAAAGTTGAGCTCTTCACGTGCCGCTGGGCCTGACGGCCTACACAATGCCATCCTGAAAGAAAACCCGAGGCTATGGGCAAAAAACCTCCATGCCATTTTCTCCGAAATTATGAAACGCCATATCTTACCAACTTCGTGGCTATGCTCTGTCATAGTCCCGATTTATAAGAAGGGTGATCGTGCTGATCCTTGCAATTATCGCCCTATCGCCCTTCTAGATGTCCCGGGCAAACTTTTTGCTAAACTAGTTCTAAATGAATTCAATCTTTGGACAGACCTCGCTGCCAAGCGAGATCGGCAACAAACGGGATTTGTCGCAGGTATGGGTACCTGTATAAACCTGTTAACTTTAAACGCAATAAAAGCCCTCAGCCAGTTTCACAAACAATCCATTTATTTCGCATTCATTGATCTGCATGCTGCCTTTGACTCTGTCTCACGTGCCCTGCTTATGAGGAAACTAACAAGAGATAACTGCCCCCCAGATCTTCAGGATATTATCTACGCATTTCATGCAGACACTTCGATTCGTGTAAGGCTCACTTTAGATGGCTTGTTGTCTGCCCCGATTAAAACAGACCGGGGCCTAAAGCAAGGGTGTGTATTAGCTGCAGCAATTTTTAATTATTTCATCCATGATTTAACTCCAATTCTTCTACAGATTGCCTCCGATGCTCCAGTCCTTAAAGGCCAAAAAGTTACTAATTTAAACTACGCGTACGACATAGTTCTCATTTCAAAAACGCCGCAGGGCTTACAGAACCTCATCGATGCATTTAACGCGTACCTAATTGAGAACCAACTGATAATTAACATTAAAAAAAAACAGATTGTAGTTTACAAGGCAAATCGGCTACATAAATCTAAACCCAAATGGTTATTTAATTATACTCCACTGGAAGTTGTGCAATCATATACTTACCTGGGTTGTGAATTTAGTGGCTCGCTCAAACCGCACCATCAATTTGACCGCATGGAGGCAAAATTGACTTCAGCAATTTCGCAATCTAAAATCATCTTACATAAATTTGGAAAATTTACAATTCAACCGATAATAACTTACTGGTCCATGAAAGCAATTCCCTCTATTCTGTATGGGGCTGAAACCCTATTGAATTTCAATCATGTACATCTGGAGAGATTTGAGGGAAAGTTTTGGAGGGCTGTGCTCAACCTCCCCCATTGTGTTCCAAGTGCTTGGTTGCGATATGAAGTAGGCCTTGTTTCCATACACGCGATTTATACTTGGCGATGTTGTATGTTATTTCGTAAATGTCTTATGGCAAACCAAAAAATGAATATGTTATCTGTAATAGGTGCCTTCATGCTAACAACCGACAAGAACTTTGTAAAATCGTGGATTAATCTGTGTTTGGAAGCCTTAGCATCTGCTAACATTTCAATCGACAAGCTAATAGCTAATCCCGTAGGTTCCAAAACAGCATTTTATAATCTAGATTGGTCAAATACCATCGATAAATGCCAAAAGTATCGCCAACCATGTAAGTTTCGCTTTTGGCCCAAACCAATGAAATGCACCGAATCTTATCTTTTAAAATTCCCCGCTGATAAATTAAGAGCAGCCTTCATGAGAACACGATTCGATTTATGGCCCACTTAGCAGGTTCAGGCAAGACGAAATCTGCGACCACGAGCCCTACAAACATGTCGATTCTGTATGCAAGTCAATACAATTGAATCCTTGGAACATTTAGTCTGTTACTGTCCTAAATTGAATGCCCTAAGGTTAATACATTTCATGAAAGTATTGCCTTGCATAGAAACTGTCGACCAAGAAATGAGATGGACCTTCTTACTGTGCTCTAATACTTATCTTCTGCAGATTGCACTAACCAACTTTTTATTATCCTTAAACTTAGATAAAAGTTAAACGAGATGTAATCTAAGTCTTATGCAGCTTGATAACTAAAAGTTAAGGAAAAGAGGTAATCCCTCCTTTTTTTCCTCTTAATTTATTTTCTATAATGTTAGTGAATTATTTATCTGTGAAGTGTATCTATTTTATCTTAATTTTATTATGTATTAGTTAAATGTGTATATACGTGTGATGAAGGGCAACAACACTTGTGCTGTTTGACTCTGTACATTCTATCATGAAATTCTAAAACTGATGTCATTTTATGATTATAACAAAAATTCATCAAATTATTATGTTCATATATTGAAAAGTTGTTTCAACAGCTAAATCAATAAAAAAAAATAAAAAAAAAAGATATTTCACATTTTGTTTGACATTCGAGTCACAAAGGTTACACATACTATCGGTCAATGACCCCTTGTTCCTAATTCTCAATAAGTCATGAATTATATTATATATAAATTCATGCAAAATCCTAGGAAGTTTGCCCTCCATTGTGGGTTGGGAAACTGTTTAAGTACAGTGGTATATAGCCTAAAGGTTTGTCAGTAACTTGGAAGTTCTGAACACATTTCATATTCACAAATGCAACCCTTGTCGCAATCCAGTCATTCTGACCAATATGTTTTTTTTTTTTTTACCTTCAGTGGATTGTCCACAAGTTCTTTTTCAAATGACTGACATTTCAGCAACAGGACTGAGGCTTCTTGCTTCAGTTCACGGAGACATGTGTTGCTGTTTTTTACCATCAAACCACCAATGTGAGCGTTAAGAGAAATATTTTGAGAGAATATGATTGATATGTATAGCAAAATCCTTCCCCATCCAACATAAGTTTGTAAAGATTGAAGACCTAGTGCCTAGCTTAACCTAGCCATTGGTAATGATAATGGAAAATTGAGTACTTTTTTCCAAATGAAGCCCTCAGTTTCGCTGTTGTCTTAATTTCAATGCCATGAATTAGAACTGGAATAACCTTGCCCTTATGGAATTTGATTAAAGGCGAGAGAGTGAATCTACAGGATACAGAAATATTTCTTTTTTCATTTAACATATTAGCTAGTCGATCGAATCATTAAGCCCAGGTATTTTATTTCTTTTACCACAGGCAAATTCTGACCTGCCAACCTCCACTTGAAGCCTCCTGTTCTTTTCTTTACTATATGGTTATATGCCATGACAAAAGTTTTGCTGCGGTTGATAATAAGATCGTTCAAGCTAGCGTCATTTTCAAAGTCTGCAATCAAGCCTTGTAGGCCTATCGTGGTGCAATTCAACAGGACCAAATTGTCAGCATAAGCCACACCGGTGATTTTAAGATTGCCAATCTCTGGAGCAACCAATAAGTGTGATGTAAGTTTACTCCAAAGATCAGCTAGAAATAGGTTAAAAAGGCAGAGTGCTACAATGCATCCCTGTCTTAAACCTTTATTAGTTGGGATCATGAGGACAGATGGCCCTCAAGATCCATTCATACTTGTATCACTGTGCTATCATGAAGACGAATTAGAATTCTACAACAAAAGGAGGCTTGAGGGTAATTTTATTGACCCTATCCTACTGAGCAACCCCTCTTAAGGTTACACACCTTCATAATTTACAAAAATGCTCAGGAATCTGAATCATTTCAGGGAAGTATGGGTTACTTAATTTGGAATAGAATACATTGTATTGAATCCTAACAAAAAGCAAGCCAAAGTGCTTCAAAGTATAACTTCATGTTAAAATTCTTTTAAAATCGATAAAACAACATAGGAAACAGACACCATTATTAAGCACGTCTCCAACTGATTCAGTGCCAAGTGTGTTAGGGAGAATTCTCCAAATGTGCTAATATCCCTTACCTCTGGAGACAACCAGCAACTTTGCTGGATTTCAAGGATTTTTTTTTTTTCCTGGAAAGAGTGTGAGCCGTTTACCCCCCACTCGTTCATGTATTTTTATGTGTGTTTTACTTTTGTGTTCTTTGGGTATGGAGTTTCAAAACAACTCCAGTGGCATAATCTTGTTCTATATGTCACACAGCAACTTCAGTGCAGTGGCACAGGGGTATCTTTCCGACTCCCCAAACGTTAAATACTTTCTCTGGGACTGACTACTGTCTCCCAGAGCCTGTAAAGTTAAATTGACTTTACTAGTCTCTTTACATTTACTGACCAAGCACACCCTATCTTACTATAGAGTGCTGCAGGGGTTGCCTAGCTTCCCCTGAGTCAAAACACTCATGTAAAAGTAAAATGTTACCCTTTCCTACTTTAAATGTCTGGTGGCAGTGGTTTATATCAACTACTGTTGTTTTTCCCGACCGCTAACAACGGTAGCTAAAAATCGGGTCAGCCATGTTTTTCAATATGGTGCCCAAGACATATCTGTAAAAACAGACTCTAGTCATCTTTTTTCACCATTTCTTTTAGGAAAGGTCCTTCTTGTTTTTGTCTCTGCGCGCCAAACCAGGTTTGATCCCTTTGTTTGTTGGCCTCTTGCGGGCTTCAGTGCTGAAGACTTCTTCTGGCGCCAGGGTGTCTGAGGTGGACAGGATGTGAGGGTGGTGCCCGAAACTCCCTGTGCTTAGTCTCCTAGAAGACCTGAATGCACTCTGGCGTGATTGGCCAGCTGACTGTCCACTGTGTGAGTGACAGCCCGGCTGGAATGAATGTGGTAAAACTCTTCAAAAGCAGGTCTCAGGGACTTGGAAAGCAGAGTCGACCACTGGAACGAAAGAACCGAAGAGGAGAGGAAGGAAGGGGACCTCTGCAACTCCTGGATGACTGGTGAAGCCCTGCTGCAGGTTTGAATTTCCTGAAACTCCGACGACAGAGAAGCCCTTCAAGGTTAGCTTCTTCCTTTGAGTTTGGTGGGAACAACCTACTCGCAAGCCACCTGGACACCGTCCTATTCTAGTCGAATTTTCATTAGAGTGCTGTTGAAAACCGGAAAGCCAGAGGGAAGGAAACCAGCTTGTGGGCTTTAAGGCACTCACACCTTAAACCGACGTCTTGCTACAGCTTTTGGCCTCTTCCCTGGGCAGTGCAGGAACCTCCCGACATCCTCCTTCTTGTCCCCACGACTGAAGCTCAGGAACAGCGATCTCTGCTCCAACTGCCAGGAACAACTGCCTCAGCTACAGCTTTCTTCATTGACAAGGTACTGTGAAAGCGCGGTTCGGAAATCTTTTTGGCCTGGCCATCGAGAAAGTGCGTGAAACTTTCCTCAACTACGAAGGCTTGTCCTTCCCTTATCATTTGTCAAACTTTTCGCCTAGCCAAATCCTTTGAAAATCTGTGGCAAAGACTTAACCTTTATATACCAGAACTGTGCTATCCCACACAAAAGACTGAACCGTTGACTTTGGCCCAGGCCTATTAAGAAGAATTGCTGGTTGTATTTAACTGAAACCATTTGCCCTGCCTATGAATGTATTTGGGCTGTCTATTCTTATAACCTTGTCTTTTCCCTCCTTTATTAAGTATCTGATGTGCCATTTTGCTCCCACTTCAATTTGGAGCTAAACTTGTTCATTTATTTACCGGTTGGATTTTTGTGGTGTATTAGTGTGTGTTATTGAACTGCTTATGCTTGAGTAATGTTTTATAACTGACTGAGGACACAAATGTATATGGTTTTTACCAAGAAACCTTGTATAAGTGTATATTTGAATCACTGTATTTGTTGTTCCGTTGTGTAACTTGTTCTACTGCTCATTTAAACTCTTGAGATAAGTCTGGCTGCTCAGCCATCACTACCACTTTACTGTTTAGTACAGGCTTGTACCAAAGGTGAAAGTGTGCTTACACTTGTAATCCTAATTGCCTGTAGTGTTCCCAAAGGGTACTGCAGGTGATTATGCCTAACAACGTGCTGTACAATTCACTGCACAAATGTACAAATACTAGACGATTACTCCCAAGGCTTAGGGCCCGATTCATAGAATCAAGCGCAGAAGCAGCGCAAACATCACGCGCCGAGAAGGAGCATTTGCCACGCGTGCGCCAGCTGTGGGGCAAAAAAACAATTGCGCGGCGTGCATATTCATGGATTTCCTGAGCCAACAGTAGCCGTGGTGCAATGAACAGCAAGCAGAGCCAGTAACACCCCCAACACTGCCCTGTGCAAAGGAAAAAGCCAGTGAAATGCTCAAAATGGTGCAAGGCCCCGCGTCATCCATGGCCCAGCACACAGCACCCCCTCATAATCGCGTGAAAAATCGGTGCGTACCCCGCGTGCACCAGCCAAATCGCGTGGAAAGGCCCGCCCATACCCAGTCTGCGCACCAGCGAATCGCGTACCCTGCTCAAGCCAGTCAAATTGCGTGGAAAGGGCTGCGCATGCCCCATCCACATGCCAGTGAAATCGCGTATCCTGCTCGCGCCAGGCAAATCGCGTGGAAAGGGCCACACGTGCCCCGTCCGCACCCCAACAAAATTGTATACCCTGCTCGCGCCAGCCAAATCGCATGGGAAGGGCTGCGCATGCCCCATCTTCATCCCAGCGAAATCGCGTATCCTGCTCGCGCCAGCCAAATCACGTGGAAAGGGACACACGTGCGCCGTCCGCACCCCAGCAAAATTGTATACCCTGGTCGCGCCAGCCAAATTGTGTGGAAAGGGCGCGCATGCTGCCATCAGCCACGAATACACCCCGCAGGCATCCCACACCACAAGGCCCCCCCACCACCCGTGACCATAACCCGCAGGCATCCCACACCACATGGGACCCACCACCACCCGTGACCATACCCCGCAGGCAGCATACACCACATGGGACCCCCCACCACCCGTCACCATACCCCACAGTCATCCCACACCACATGGGATCCTCCACCACCCGTGACCATACCCCTCAGGCAGCCCACACCACATGGGATCCCCCCACCACCCGTGACCATACCCCGCAGGCAGACCACACCACATGGGACCTCTTCAACACCCGTGACCATACCCTGCAGGCAGCCCAAATGGGACCATACCCCACAGGCATCCTACACCACATGGGATCCCCCCACCACACGTGACCATAACCCGCAGGCAGCCCACATGGGACCATACCCCACAGGCAGCCCACACCAAATCGCATACCCCACTCGCACCAGTGAATTCACGTTGAAAGGGTCGCATGTACCCTGTATGCACCCCAGCAAAATCACATACCCCACTCTGCCAGCCAATTTGATTGGAAAGGGCTGCGCATGCCCCATCTGCACCGCAGCAAAATCGTGTACCCTGGTCGTCCCTGCCAAATCACGTGGAAAGGCCTGTGCGTATCCCATCCACACCCCAGAGAAATTTTGTACCCTGCTCGCTCCAGCCAAATCACATGGAAAGGCCTGCATGTACTCCGTCCGCAGCCCAGCGACATCGCGTACCCCACTTGCGCCAGCCAAATCACACGGAAATAGCTGCGCGTGCCCCATCCACACCCCATCGAAATTGCGTACCCCGCTTGCGCCAGCCAAATCACGTCGAAAGGGCCATGAGTGCCCCGTCCGCACCCCAGCGAAATCGCGTACCCTGCTCACGCCAGCCAAATCGCATGGAAAGGCCTGTGCGTACTCTGTCTGCACCCTAGCGAAATCGCGTACTCCACTCGCACCAGTCAAATCACGTGGAAAGGCCTGTGCATGCCCCGTCCGCACCCAAGTGAAATCGTGTACCCCGCTGGCACCAGCCAAATCACAGGGAAAGGCCCGTGTATACTCCGTCCGCACCCCAGCGAAATTGCGTACCCCGCTCGCACTAGCAAAATCATGTGGAAAGGGCAGCATGTGCCCGGTCCACACCCCAGCAAAATAGCGTACCCCGCTCGCGCCGGCCAAATTGCATGGAAAGGCCCGCGCATACCCCATTCGCACCCCAGAGAAATCGCATACCCTGCTCACACAGCCAAATCGCGTGGAAAGGGCCATGTGTACTCCAACCGCCCCCCAGCAAAATCACAGACCCTGCTCGTGCCCTGCTTGCGCCAGCCAAATCGCGTGTAAACAGCTGCGTGTGCCCCGTCCGCACCCAAGAAAAATCTCGTACCCCGCTTGCACCAGCCAAATCATGTGGAAAGGCCTGCGTGTACTCCGTCTGCACCCCAGCGAAATTGTGTACCCTGCTCGCGCTAGCGACATCGTGAAGAAGGGGCCACGTGTGCCCCACCCGCACCCCAGCAAAATCGCATACCCCGCTTGCGCCAGCAAATTTGGCGTGGAAAGGCCCATGCGTACCCCGTCCGCACCTCAGAGGAATTGCATGGAAAGGCCCGCACATGCTGCCATCAGCCGCGAAGACACTCCGCAGGCAGCCCACACCACAAGGGCCCTCCAACACCCATGACCATACCCCGCAGGCATCCCACACCACATGGGACGTCCCACCACCCGTGACCATACCCTGCAAGCAGCCCACACCACATGGGGACCCCCAACCACCTGTGAACATACCCCGCAGGCAGCCCTCATGGGACCATACCCCGCAGGCATCCCATACCACATAGGACCCCCCACCACCAGTGACCATACCCATCAAGCAGGCACGAACTCATGTCCCCCCACCCCCACCAGTGACAGCAACCTGCAGGCAGGCCCCGACTCATGGAGCAGCCCCTCACTGCATTTGTACACCATGCAATCATGTAGCATATGTCCACCAAAATCCTACCACACGCTGCACCCACACGGTGCACCTCAACACTCATACGTTGTTCCTGCTCCCCTTTACATGCCCCCTGGCATGGGAATCACAAACTCACACATGCATGCATGTTTGCACACACATGAACAACATTGCTCAACAGCAGTGACACATAATACAGACAAGGACGATTGAAACATGCAGCTAAACATTGAGAGCATACAGCACTTGTACTCCAACGTATAAAAATGTATTCATGATCATGAATCCAAATGAAGCACATTAAAATCAAACCAGTGAAATAATCATCATACAAATCCTAATGAAATGCAATTCCAGAATTTTTCATTTTTTATTTTGATTGAATAATGAAAGGCTCCAAAATGTGGTCCATGTACATTGTAGCATATGAAATTGCATAGAAAAATCTGAATAAAACCATTGCTCCATGGTTAAAAAAAATGTGTTTTGAAACAACAATATCCCAATATATACAAAGTTCATGGGTCCATGATCCCCAAAAATCCAAGAACATCCTAAAAGTACTATAAAAAATAACTATATACAAGATGCAGAGCAAAGTCCAGGAACTCCAAATAAAAAGAAAAAACAAATGAAACCTACTCCTAAAGAACTATATACAAAGGCAGTGGGATAGTCCAATGACTCACCATTTCCCCCAAGAGTTTCAGCCAGGGCATCATAGAACTCTGCGTCAATTTCCCTGAGGCGGGTCGGTGCTCTCTCCTCGAGGACCTGCAAGGACACCATCGTGCTCCTCTTAAACTCCCTGCAAGACTCCTCGAGGAACTGGGCCTGCCTCTCTGCCCGACACAGGGTGTTCTCCACCCTGGTGATGGTAAGGCGTGTCCCCTGTGCCCGTTGCCGCTTTGCTCCGATCTGCTGGCCTATTCGACCCCAACACGGAAGACATCCTTGTGGTAAGGTCCACGTTGCCCTCCTGCCCAATGGCCGATACCTGCCCCTGTGATGTTGAGGGCCAGAGACCCGTTGCCTCCTATGTTGAGCCTGCCGCCACTGAAAGTCTGGTGTCTGCACCTCAGGGACAGCCTCTGAGATGATGACAACCCCTGGGCTGTCGTGCACGTGCCCTGCTGCTTGGTGCCTGCACTTCCACCATTGCCATTGGTCCTGTTACTGCGGTGACCGCCTGTGGTGATGCTCCTTTGACTGTGGCAGGGTTGTGGTCTTCACCAAGCTGGCTGCTGTGGTTAGGACAGGATCACAGGGGGCTCTGGTGGTATCTGGACCAGTAGACGGCAGGGGGGATGACTGACGCACAGAGTAGGAAGAGGAGGAGATGGTTGTGGCAGTGGCCATCACACATAGGATATTCATGACCAGGAACGGAGCTTGCCAGTTTATGAGGCAACAGACCTCATTGTGATGATGTGCAAGCACCCGATTGGAAGCCTGCACATCATCACGAATGCTGGCTGTAAGCTTCGCAATACCGGCTAGCAACGGTTCCACCCTGTCACCAATTGCCTCATCCTCAGGTAAAGGAATATTCGTGTCCGTGGATACATCCACCACCTGCAGACGTGTACAACATGGGGCATGCCCACATGTGCATACTGCTGCAGGTGCAGCACCAGGGACAGGATTAGACACAGGCTCCTCCATGGCTACCTTCACTACCTCCGGCCCCTGACTCTGGACTGCAGCAGTCAAACCTACCTCATCACCCCCGCTGTGCCCCATGGGCTGGTCTGATGTGGCCTCCTTCTCCTCCACCACCACCACCAACCTGGATGACTCCCCACTGTCTTCCTCATTGGATTGCCCCTGTGTGGCTTCACCTGTCCCTCCCACTGCTGATGAGCCCACAACCAACTTTGCCCTCTTAGGCCTCACATCAGCAGCTGCGGCTGTTGTCGTGGACGCAGCACCAGTCTCCTCACTCCCGGAAGATGACGGTCCCTGGGAGGATGACTGGGCTCTGCGTCTACGCCTGGTGGATGCATCCCTGCTGCCATGCTCCACAGCACCATCACCACCCTCTTCTTCCATCGTCGCTGTGGATAGGGAAACATAGAACACATTCATCAGGTTACTGGACATATGTGTGCTTGGCGCAATGCAAAAGTACATAATTGCCACTGTCAAAGGTCACAACCATCATAACTGTCCACTACACACAGGGAAGTGTCATTCACACACATGCACAATCATGTCTGTCATTCACCCCAGACATTAACATCCTTGGACAAGGCACTGCCAGCACATCCAAATAGTGCATGCACCTCACATGCATCATGCCACATACACATCTCACTCACACACAACACCTGACAGTCATGAAGCAGGCCATAAATCCATCACGTCGGAGAGCACTTGCAGTGAAATTGGCAGCATGAGACAATCATGTTGCATGTTATTTTATCTTTGAGGTTCTTGTTTCTTTTGAATGCCACAATAGGTTTGTTGAGTGGACATGCTCCCCTTTCCAAGATTTTCCAATTTTTATGGATAATCCTTTTTATTGAGTCTGACAAGGATCTGTAGGAGTTCACAAACACGAGTTTGTCATCTCCTGTAGTTTTCCTTGTATCTTTGTACTCTAGCAAAGACTCACAATTGTTATTACTCACCCTTTTTAGGGGTTTTGTGGTTAGTTTACTTGGATAGCCTCTATGATGTAGCCTGTTTCTCAGGGTAGCAATTTCTTCCTTAAAATCCTGTCTCTTTGTGCTGTTCCTTTTCAACTAAAGGAATTGCCCTAATGGTAGATTATCTATTGGGGTGGGTGGAAGCTGTCATAATGGAGCAGTGAATTACAATCTGTATGTTTGTGGAATGGTTTCACAAATAGTTTTTGCTTTCTTCTTCGGCTGTGATTGTGATATCTAGGAAGTTCAATTATTTTTTACTCAAATTGTAAGTAAAATTAAAATATCTGGGCCTCATTACGACCCTGGCGCTAAGCGAAAAACGATGGCGGTAAATGCTTACCGCCATCGTTTTCCGCCAGGTACGATCATGACCCGTGACCGTTAACTACGATGCCAATAGCGGCATCGTAGTTAACGCTGCCGCAAACAGCGCTAAGGGTGCGCGCACGCGACCGCCCACACCGTACTTAGCGCCATGGCGGAAAGGCACGCAAATGCCGACCCAAGCGGACATGCACCTAACGCCATCAATGAGGCCGCTAAGTACCTTACCGCCATGGTGCAAATAACGCCATCGCGAACCAACCGTAAAGGGCCAATTCAAGTGAATGCAGCTGCCACAGGTGCACAGAAACAGCACAGGTGAAGGCAATACAGACTCAGGGGAGTATAAAAAGAGCACACCCCACCCCTACCCACACCCAGTCACACTCCACAATGATGCCAATACGACTAGCAATGTTGGGGCTGGAGGACCTGATAGCAATGCATGTGCTACTACAACAGCAACAGCAACAACAACAACAACAGGCAGCACAGAGGAGACGCAGGAGGAGAAGGAGGGCAAGGCAGGCCCAGCAAGCCCCACCAGCACAGCCAGTGCCACCACGCAGGCAGCCCCCAATCCCACGCATCAGAGCCAATCCAAACAACCTCACTGCTGAGCAGATCCACACCCTGTACCGTTTGGACAGGGACACCATCACCGCCATCGTAGACATGACACACAACGACATCGTCAGCATGATAGAAAGTCCAACCGCCATCCCCCCCCTACTGAAGGTAGTGGCTGTACTCCACTTCCTGGCCACAGGCACCTACCAGCACACAGTGGGGCACCTGCATGGCATCTCACAACCATTATTCTCACGAACACTCATCCAAGTGCTCGATGCCCTCCTCAAGCACACAGACGACCACATCTCATTACCACGGACTGCCCAGGAGATTGCAAACACCAAAGTGGGTTTCCATGCACTAGCCAGCATACCCGGTTGCATTGGTGCCATCGACTGCACCCATGTGGAATTGGTGGTTCCACGTGCCATGGAGGTACCGTACCGCAACCGGAAACAGTTCCACTCTGTCAACGTGCAAATGGTCTGTGACTCCAACAAGATCATCACACATTGTTGTGCCCGATTCCCCGGATCAACCCATGATTCCATGGTCCTGAGGAACTCCACAATACCACGCTACATGGAGCGACATGCAGGCCCAAGATCCTGGCTACTCGGTGAGTGCGATGTCATGGAAGTGGGCATGGGAATGACGTACCAGTGCATACTCCACCTGGCTGAAAGGGGGGGGGGGATGATGCATACTCCACCTGGCTGAAAGGGGGGGGGGGGATGATGCATACTCCACCTGGCTGAAAGGGGGGGGGGATGATGCATACTCCACCTGGCTGAAAGGGGGGGGGATGATGCATACTCCACCTGGCTGAAAGGGGGGGGGGATGATGCATACTCCACCTGGCTGAAAGGGGGGGGGGATGATGCATACTCCACCTGGCTGAAAGGGGGGGGGGATGATGCATACTCCACCTGGCTGAAAGGGGGGGGGGATGATGCATACTCCACCTGGCTGTGAGTAACACAGAGAACGGATACAGAGGAAGGCCACTCACAATGCACAAAACCCCTCTGCATACATAGGGTGATGGCATGCAAAACAGGCCATGGCAGCAATGAGCATATACTGGTTGCATAGTGTGAATCAATTAGTGCATGTAGAAGTGAGCCAAGGTAACAGTTCCATGCCAGCCATGGTGGGACATCATGTTCCTGATCAGACAACATGACTGACACATACATTCTCGCCTACATACAGGTGATGCAGCCTACCCCCTGAAGAGGTGGCTCCTCACGCCAGTCCGGAACCCGCAGAACCAGCACGAGGAGGACTACAACCGTGCACATACACGTACTCGTGTGGTCATAGAGCAGACATTCGGCCTCCTGAAGGCACGATTCCGAAGCCTCAGCAGGTCTGGTGGGGCACTCCTGTATGGCCATGAGAAGGTGGCAAAGATCGTCATGGCATGTGTCATGCTGCACAATATGTGCGTCAGACGGAATGTGCCCCTGCCCCCTGAGGCAGAACTGCAACCACCTGACGATGAGGATGAGGATGAGGAGGGTGCAGAAGGGGCGCCACCACATGGAGGAGGCGATGCACAGGAGGGGCGTGCCATGCGCCAAAGTATCATCAACCACTGCTTCTAGCACACACGGCTGGTGTTCATCGCATGGAGACTGCACTTGGGGCACTGTGTGACTCTGGGGCATGCACACTGAGGACTGGACACCAATAAAGCACACATACGCAATGAAAATGTCCACACATTTCCTTTTTTGAAACAAAAAAGTGTATTTGAACTATGAACTGTCGTGTCACACCCCCTCCCACCTCCCACCTCCCCCCTGCACACCCCAACACACCCCCTCCCACCTCCCACCTCCCCCCTGCACACACACCCCCCCAAACTCCCCCCTTAACTCCCCAACACACCACCCTGCCACCCCCCTGCACACCCCAACACACCCCCTCCCACCTCCCACCTCCCCCCTGCACACACACCCCCCCAAACTCCCCCTTAACTCCCCAACACACCACCCCGCCACCCCCCTGCACACCCCAACACACCCACTCCCCCCTCCACCCTCCCCCCCCCCCTGGAATCCCAACAAAGGTGTGAGTTGGTCTGTGCAGCAGTGTCAGTAGTAGGATTCCTACACTGTCCGGCCACTATTGGCAGCCCCCTCCACTGGCCCCCGGGGCACCCCTGCCTGTGCTGCGGAGGTTCCTCCCCGATCGGCGGATGGGGCTGCTCGGTGTCGAGCTGGCAACCGAGGAGGATCCTGCCTGCTCATTTGGACGCATGGCCCGTATTGTCTGCACAAGGTCAGTGATGGCGTGCCGCACAGCAGCTAGTTCCGCGCAGATGTCCTTTGTGGACGACTCTATAGCTGCCTTCACAGTCTCAGCACATTTCTCCATTGCTGCACTTGACCCCCCACATTCTGCAACATGTTCTTCGAGCAGCGAGGAAAGTTGCTGCTGCCGGGTGGCAATCGCCTCCAGAGAATGGTTGGAATTCTGGCCCATGGCTAATGGCAGTGGTATTCCCATTGGGCTGATCTGCCCCTGCAGCGGGGATGGAGTGGCTGGCCAATCGTCATCCTCTGGCTGACCCTGTGTGGCATCCGCATGCGGGCTGCTTAGGGACAGGTAGGGGGAATGAGGGTGGCCTGTGGGGCTTCTGACATCACTCTCCTCAAAGATCCCTGCTTCGCTATCGGAGGAGGCAGCAATGGCAGCAGTCTCCCCAATTGTGCTGCTTGCAGCAGAGGCTGTGGCTTCTGTGGGCATGATTGGTGTGATGTCTGCTGCTGCTGCTGCTGCTGTACTGCCTGCTGGGGTGGCTGTCTGTGCCCTGTCCTGTTTCCCTTGCAGGGATTTTGCCTGCTGTGGTGTTTTCCTCGGGACGACAGAGGTGGAGGGTTGTGGCGTTGGCACAGTTGGCCTGGCCCTCTTGGTGGGTGTGGAGGCTGTGGTGTCCTCTTCCTCAAGGTCGGAATTTGAGCCTGTGGTGGGACAGAGGAGGGAGAGTGTTATTGATGGGTCTGCGGACATTGGCCGGGCATTGTGGCGACTGGCATCTCATCAGTTAGTACATGTGGCACATTTCATGCAGGGGAAAAAATTTGTCTCCCTTTTGTGTGGAAGTAGCATGGAGGTATGTGGGTGCCTGCAGTTAGGGTGTGCGTGCTGCATGTGTACAGGGTGCAGATCGGATGTATCTCTGGGCAGTCTCCTGCTGATGTGTTGCATTCACACTATGGGCCAACATTGTACTTCACATGAATGGACTTAGGTGAGATTTGCATGCCTTGATTTGAGCCACCTACCTGCATCGCCCGATGTCGGGGCTCCTCTCTCCATTCCTCCTACTCCTTCAATGCTCTGCATTCCGATTGTGGAGGCACAGATTTCCTCCCATGGCTGCAATTTTATAGGGGACTCCGATCCTCCCCCAGTTGCCATTGCCAGGTTCATGTTGGCTGATAGTATGCTCCTGACTCTGAGCCGGAGATCGTCCCACCGCTTGCGGCACTGTTTGACATTGCGGGGTGTTGTTCCCACGGCACTGACCCGCTGAGCTACCAGTGCCCATATGGCCTTCTTCTTGGATATGGCCGGTCTTGTCAGTTGGTTGGAGAATACCACAGCAGCGTTCTCCTGGAGGGTCTCCGCTAGAATGGTAAGCTCCTCTCTGGAGAAGCGGTCTTGCCGCTGGCGGTCACAGGCTTTTTTCAAAACTTTAGGCATCTTCCTGCAGGTAGAAGGTTGAAGACGGTATTGGCGGGGTCTCAGGCTCGGATGTCCAGTGGTTTCGGAGGATGGCAATGGATTGTGTTCTTAAAGATGGCCGCCGTGCTCTTTCCCGTTCCGCCGCGGTGACGCTACTTCCGGTTCCGCTTATCTACGGTCACCGCTAATTGCGGTGACCGCTAACTACGGTCACCGCTATGTACGGCGGTGGCGGTGGTGCACCTTGCGCCGCATACGATGCCGGTAGGTGCCGTTTTGGGGGCATTACCGCCATGGCGCTGTTTACATTACCGCCATGGCGTAATGCTCGTGCGCGATGGGTCCTAATGTGGCGCACTTTACGCCATCGTCCCACGGCGTTAACGTTCATTACGCCATGGCGGTAATGACGGCGGATTACCGCAAGGGTCGTAATGAGGCCCTATCTTGTGAATTAATCCTTTCACAAAAGAGTTTAGCCTCTGTCTCACTACCCTTCCATATCACCGAAATGTCATCTATTTAATGTCACCACATCTGTATCTGTTCTTTATACAAGTTGTTTTCACTGTGGATCTTATTGGTTTCGAAGACTTCCATGTACAAATTGGCTACTCAGGGAGCCAAGTTTGCTCCCATTGCAGTTCCATAAATCTGTTGATAGAAAGCTCCATTGAAATGAAAACCATGTTTAGTAAGTGTAATTTTTGCACAACATAAAATAAAAGAGGCAGGTGTTGTAGTTTCTTTTAAGTCAAGGAGCAATCTTTCTTCAAGCATTTTGACTGAAGCTCCTTGAGGAATGCTCGTATATAGTGCCACTACATCTAGTACCAGTAGAATGTCTTCTTCTGGGTTAACATTTTTGCCCTCTATTTCTTTAATAATAATCTGAGTGGAGTCTTGGACATATGAAGACATCTTACATATTAGTGGTTGGAGAAAAGCCTCCACAAATTTGGACAGTGGTTCTAGGACGGAATCTACTCCTGAGACAATAGATCAGTGAAGAGGCCCTTGTAGAGATTTATGGATTTTAGGCAATATATAGAATTGCGGTATCTTGCGTTTATCGATTAACAGAAATTCATAATTGCCAGGAGTCCTTCAGGGATACCCCAATCTCTTAATTTACATCATAGTCTGCCTCTGTTGATGGTGTTGAAAGCCCTAGATAAGTCTATTCAAACCACATAGAGTTGTTGTTGTTTAGTTTGTTTTATATTTATCATATTAAGGACTAGGCCATTCAGTGACATTGAAAGTCCCTTGTGAAAACCTGTCTGAAACCTTGATATGATGTTTGTCTGCTCAGCCCAATTCTCAGGTTCCTTCAGGACTATACAAAAAATGTTACTCTCTATGTCCATCAGGGCAATAGGACGATAATTAGAGGGTGTCCCAGGGTCTCCTTTCTTGTGTATGGGTATTGTTATTGCTGTACTCCAAGAAAAAGGGCATTGACGAGTTTTTATGATGTTGTTAAAAAGGTTGAGGAGAATAGAAGTCCAAAGACCCACCGAAGACCATAGCATTTAATTTGTAAGGCCGTTTGGCCCCGCCACTCTGGATCGTGACCAGCTATGTATCAGATCCTCTACCTCTTTTTCCTCTATATCGAGGTCCCAATTTACCTTTAAATCTGCACCACAACTCAGGGGGCTCAGCTCCTCAAAAACACTGTGGAAGTACTTTGTTCATGTCAATTCCATAACACAGTTTGACAGGACCAAGGTTAACTGTTATGTCTGTGGATTTATAATGCCTCAAACGTTACGTGAATTGGCTTCAGTCACAGCTTTTAGCATAGTCAATCCATCTGAATTACTTCTCTCAATTTATTTGACCTTGACCAATTTTGATATTGATTGTAAAGAGACCTCTTTTCTCTAAGGAAATTCTTCAGTTCAAGACCCTCTCTGTACAGCATTTGGAGGTTACTCTGCAAAGTTATTTTATTCTCCACTGTCTCTTGGTCATAGCTATGAGGAAGAGTCCCCTGCGTGGTCCCTCGTTCAATAGCAGGTTTGTCTATTTCTCACAGAAGCTCGAGAAAAGATCCCAGGTCAGATAGGAGGCCTAGAGATGTGTAGTTAGGGCTCCCCATCAAATCTTCCAGTTTGGAATTGAGATCCCACCTTTGTGTTTGAATGTAGCTATGCGATTTCTGCCCTGGTTAACCAAGAGCATAATTTAATACACTAATTTCGGGGGACCCACTTTGCAATAATCAAACTCTGCCGACAAAGGTATATGATCACTCTTGCCTATGTTCACACCTTTAAACTCCCTATACTCCTTGAAGAGATGTTTCGAAATTACGATATAATCTATAGTTGAGTAATGTACTCCACTTCTCCACGTTTTGGCCAGAGGAACATCCCCGGTGACAGAGCCATTTTCAAAAAATAAATTTCATTTGTCAAAGAAGTTTGACCACATACAACCGTTCCTACAAGAAACCCCTCTATACGCTCCTCTGGAGCTTATCCCCAGACAGTTGGAACACAGGTCACCCTCACCAAGACATTGTCCTCTGTATAGGTAATTCGTACTATCAACTATCCACAGTGTGTCTGCGAATTTCTCCCAAAAAGTTGCCAGATTGGAATTACTCTGGGTAGGATAAGTTCTCCTTAGCCATATTCTAGGTATAGAAAGGGGGCTTGGTTCCTTACTATCAGTAAGCTCATCTTCTAAAACCAGCATCTCATTCACTTCAGGTGCACAAAATGCCCTGGGGGCTTGGGATCGTCTTCCACTATGTTTATGACCCCTCCTTTATTTTGCCCTTTCAAATTAATAGCGTTCAGAGGTAAACGGACCCCGCTGATTTCATTTCTGGTTCTCTGCTTATGACCCGACTTGGCAGACTCTTTAGAAAGATTGGGGCCAGATTGTGTCATCCGTTTACAGACCATCACTAATCTTGTTAATTTATGGTCCAGGCTGAGTTTTTAGTGGTTGGGTTATTCTTTATCAGTACCAACATCTGCATCTTGCATTGCCTCATTCATGTCCGCTTGTTGAGTGATTTGGTACCTCAGATATATCCTTACAGGCAACATTATTTAGTGCCTTAAAAAATTGCCTTTTTCCAGAATGTGTTTGTTTTCTTTGCTTTATGTTTTCTGTGGCTAGGTTTCAGGGGTTTCCTTAGAAGTTGCTTTTCTTTCTGGGCATCTCTTCATTTCTTGCTGTTTGATGCTTGTTTTTTTTAAATTTCTTGTGACTTCCTCTTTCTGCATTTGATGTTGGGCAGTCTTAGATGTCTCACTCCTGGATGAATCTGCTGGATGAGGAACAGGGGCTGACTCATAGTCTGTCTATACGGTGGCATGTGCTCTTGCTTCATTTGGCACCCTCTTTGGCTTGTCCGGGATGATATCCCCAGACTGAGCCAGCCTTATAAATTCTTCTAGAGTTGACTGCGACAAAGGAGTGTCATCAAGCAGGACATTTTCCAGAATGTCATCCGCAGTCGTGTTACTCACCCCAGTTGGGCTCTATCGCCATACGGAAAGTAAGGTGGTCCTGAACACAGCGTAATGGAAGAGGAAGCAAGTTCCATAGCCGGGCAGCACAGACAGAGAAGGAGCACCCACCAAAGCAAGATTGGCAGATGCAAGGAACAGAGATACATCAAAGAAGCAGAGCGAAGGGAGCGGGAGGGGACATGCCGAGCAAATTCTGCCTGAAGATAGACTGGGCCGCTCTCGTAGAAGGCTCAGTGGACAATACACAGGGCTTTAAACTCCAAATAAAAAGAAAAAACAAATGAAACCTACTCCTAAAGAACTATATACAAAGGCAGTGGGATAGTCCAATGACTCACCACTTCCCCCAAGAGTTTCAGCCAGGGCATCATAGAACTCTGCGTCAATTTCCCTGAGGCGGGTCGGTGCTCTCTCCTCGAGGACCTGCAAGGACACCATCGTGCTCCTCTTAAACTCCCTGCAAGACTCCTTGAGGAACTGGGCCCGCCTCTCTGCCCGACACAGGGTGTTCTCCACCCTGGTGATGGTAAGGCGTGTCCCCTGTGCCCGTTGCCGCTTTGCTCCGATCTGCTGGCCTATTCGACCCCAACACGGAAGACATCCTTGTGGTAAGGTCCACATTGCCCTCCTGCCCGATGGCCGATACCTGCCCCTGTGATGCTGAGGGCCAGAGACCCGTTGCCTCCTATGTGGAGCCTGCCGCCACTGAAAGTCTGGTGTCTGCACCTCAGGGACAGCCTCTGAGATGATGACAACCCCTGGGCTGTCGTGCACGTGCCCTGCTGCTTGGTGCCTGCACTTCCACCATTGCCATTGGTCCTGTTACTGCGGTGACCGCCTGTGGTGATCCTCCTTTGACTCCCGACTGTGGCAGGGTTGTGGTCTCCACCAAGCTGGCTGCTGTGGTTAGGACAGGATCACAGGGGGCTCTGGTGGTATCTGGACCAGTAGACGGCAGGGGGGATGACTGACGCACAGAGTAGGAAGAGGAGGAGATGGTTGTGGCAGTGGCCATCACACATAGGATATTCATGACCAGGAACAGGCCTTGCCAGTTTATGAGGCAACAGACCTCATTGTGATGATGTGCAAGCACCCGATTGGGAGCCTGCACATCATCACGAATGCTGGCTGTAAGCTTCGCAATACCGGCTAGCAACGGTTCCACCCTGTCACCAATTGCCTCATCCTCAGGTAAAGGAATATCCGTGTCCGTGGATACATCCACCACCTGCAGACGTGTACAGCATGGGGCATGCCCACATGTGCATACTGCTGCAGTTGCATCACCAGGGACAGGATTAGACACAGGCCCCTCCATGGCAACCTTCACTACCTCCGGCCCCTGACTCTGGACTGCAGTAGTCAAACCTACCTCATCACCCCCGCTGTGCCCCATGGGCTGGTCTGATGTGGCCTCCTTCTCCTCCACCACCACCACCAACCTGGATGACTCCCCACTGTCTTCCTCATTGGATTGCCCCTGTGTGGCTTCACCTGTCCCTCCCACTGCTGATGAGCCCACAACCAACTTTGCCCTCTTAGGCCTCACATCAGCAGCTGCGGCTGTTGTCGTGGACGCAGCACCAGTCTCCTCAGTCCCGGAAGATGACGGTCCCTGGGAGGATGACTGGGCCCTGCGTCTACGCCTGGTGGAGGCATCCCTGCTGCCATGCTCCACAGCACCATCACCACCCTCTTCTTCCATCGTCGCTGTGGATAGGGAAACATAGAACACATTCATCAGGTTACTGGACATATGTGTGCTTGGCGCAATGCAAAAGTACATAATTGCCACTGTCAAAGGTCACAACCATCATAACTGTCCACTACACACAGGGAAGTGTCATTCACACACATGCACAATCATGTCTGTCATTCACCCCAGACATTAACATCCTTGGACGAGGCACTGCCAGCACATCCAAATAGTGCATGCACCTCACATGCATCATGCCACATACACATCTCACTCACACACAACACCTGACAGTCATGAAGCAGGCCATAAATCCATCACGTCGGAGAGCACTTGCAGTGAAATTGGCAGCATGAGACAATCATGTTGCATGTTATTTTATCTTTGAGGTTCTTGTTTCTTTTGAATGCCACAATAGGTTTGTTGAGTGGACATGCTCCCCTTTCCAAGATTTTCCAATTTTTATGGATAATCCTTTTTATTGAGTCTGACAAGGATCTGTAGGAGTTCACAAACACGAGTTTGTCATCTCCTGTAGTTTTCCTTGTATCTTTGTACTCTAGCAAAGACTCGCAATTGTTATTACTCACCCTTTTTAGGGGTTTTGTGGTTAGTTTACTTGGATAGCCTCTATGATGTAGCCTGTTTCTCAGGGTAGCAATTTCTTCCTTAAAATCCTGTCTCTTTGTGCTGTTCCTTTTCAACCAAAGGAATTGCCCTAATGGTAGATTATCTATTGGGGTGGGTGGAAGCTGTCATAATGGAGCAGTGAATTACAATCTGTAGGTTTGTGGAATGGTTTCACAAATAGTTTTTGCTTTCTTCTTCGGCTGTGATTGTGATATCTAGGAAGTTCAATTATTTTTTACTCAAATTGTAAGTAAAATTAAAATATCTATCTTGTGAATTAATCCTTTCACAAAAGAGTTTAGCCTCTGTCTCACTATCTTTCCATATCACCGAAATGTCATCTATTTAATGTCACCACATCTGTATCTGTTCTTTATACAAGTTGTTTTCACTGTGGATCTTATTGGTTTCGAAGACTTCCATGTACAAATTGGCTACTCAGGGAGCCAAGTTTGCTCCCATTGCAGTTCCATGAATCTGTTGATAGAAAGCTCCATTGAAATGAAAACCATGTTTAGTAAGTGTAATTTTTGCACAACATAAAATAAGAGAGGCAGGTGTTGTAGTTTCTTTTAAGTCAAGGAGCAATCTTTCTTCAAGCATTTTGACTGAAGCTCCTTGAGGAATGCTCGTATATAGTGCCACTACATCTAGTACCAGTAGAATGTCTTCTTCTGGGTTAACATTTTTGCCCTCTATTTCTTTAATAATAATCTGAGTGGTGTCTTGGACATATGAAGACATCTTACATATTAGTGGTTGGAGAAAAGCCTCCACAAATTTGGACAGTGCTTCTAGGACGGAATCTACTCCTGAGACAATAGATCAGTGAAGAGGCCCTTGTAGAGATTTATGGATTTTAGGCAATATATAGAATTGCGGTATCTTGCGTTTATCGATTAACAGAAATTCATAATTGCCAGGAGTCCTTCAGGGATACCCCAATCTCTTAATTTACATCATAGTCTGCCTCTGTTGATGGTGTTGAAAGCCCTAGATAAGTCTATTCAAACCACATAGAGTTGTTGTTGTTTAGTTTGTTTTATATTTATCATATTAAGGACTAGGCCATTCAGTGACATTGAAAGTCCCTTGTGAAAACCTGTCTGAAACCTTGATATGATGTTTGTCTGCTCAGCCCAATTCTCAGGTTCCTTCAGGACTATACAAAAAATGTTACTCTCTATGTCCATCAGGGCAATAGGACGATAATTAGAGGGTGTCCCAGGGTCTCCTTTCTTGTGTATGGGTATTGTTATTGCTGTACTCGAAGAAAAAGGGCATTGACGAGTTTTTATGATGTTGTTAAAAAGGTTGAGGAGAATAGAAGTCCAAAGACCCACCGAAGACCATAGCATTTAATTTGTAAGGCCGTTTGGCCCCGCCACTCTGGATCGTGACCAGCTATGTATCAGATCCTCTACCTCTTTTTCCTCTATATCGAGGTCCCAATTTACCTTTAAATCTGCACCACAACTCAGGGGGCTCAGCTCCTCAAAAACACTGTGGAAGTACTTTGTTCATGTCAATTCCATAACACAGTTTGACAGGACCAAGGTTAACTGTTATGTCTGTGGATTTATAATGCCTCAAACGTTACGTGAATTGGCTTCAGTCACAGCTTTTAGCATAGTCAATCCATCTGAATTACTTCTCTCAATTTATTTGACCTTGACCAATTTTGATATTGATTGTAAAGAGACCTCTTTTCTCTAAGGAAATTCTTCAGTTCAAGACCCTCTCTGTACAGCATTTGGAGGTTACTCTGCAAAGTTATTTTATTCTCCACTGTCTCTTGGTCATAGCTATGAGGAAGAGTCCCCTGCGTGGTCCCTCGTTCAGTAGCAGGTTTGTCTATTTCTCACAGAAGCTCGAGAAAAGATCCCAGGTCAGATAGGAGGTCTAGAGATGTGTAGTTAGGGCTCCCCATCAAATCTTCCAGTTTGGAATTGAGATCCCACCTTTGTGTTTGAATGTAGCTATGCGATTTCTGCCCTGGTTAACCAAGAGCGTAATTTAATACACTAATTTCAGGGGACCCACTTTGCAATAATCAAACTCTGCCGACAAAGGTATATGATCACTCTTGCCTATGTTGACACCTTTAAACTCCCTATACTCCTTGAAGAGATGTTTCGAAATTACGATATAATCTATAGTTGAGTAATGTACTCCACTTCTCCACGTTTTGGCCAGAGGAACATCCCCGGTGACAGAGCCATTTTCAAAAAATAAATTTCATTTGTCAAAGAAGTTTGACCACATACAACCGTTCCTACAAGAAACCCCTCTATACGCTCCTCTGGAGCTTATCCCCAGACAGTTGGAACACAGGTCACCCTCACCAAGACATTGTCCTCTGTATAGGTAATTCGTACTATCAACTATCCACAGTGTGTCTGCGAATTTCTCCCAAAA
Organism: Ambystoma mexicanum; assembly: GCF_040938575.1. Taxonomy (NCBI): domain Eukaryota; kingdom Metazoa; phylum Chordata; class Amphibia; order Caudata; family Ambystomatidae; genus Ambystoma; species Ambystoma mexicanum. Next base: position 482,983,391 of record NC_090921.1, read on the forward strand.
AGTTGCCAGATTGGAATTACTCTGGGTAGGATAAGTTCTCCTTAGCCATATTCTAGGTATAGAAAGGGGGCTTGGTTCCTTACTATCAGTAAGCTCATCTTCTAAAACCAGCATCTCATTCACTTCAGGTGCACAAAATGCCCTGGGGGCTTGGGATCGTCTTCCACTATGTTTATGACCCCTCCTTTATTTTGCCCTTTCAAATTAATAGCGTTCAGAGGTAAACGGACCCCGCTGATTTCATTTCTGGTTCTCTGCTTATGACCCGACTTGGCAGACTCTTTAGAAAGATTGGAGCCAGATTGTGTCATCCGTTTACAGACCATCACTAATCTTGTTAATTTATGGTCCAGGCTGAGTTTTTAGTGGTTGGGTTATTCTTTATCAGTACCAACATCTGCATCTTGCATTGCCTCATTCATGTCCGCTTGTTGAGTGACGGACTGATTTGGTACATCAGATATATCCTTACAGGCAACATTATTTAGTGCCTTAAAAAATTGCCTTTTTCCAGAATGTGTTTGTTTTCTTTGCTTTATGTTTTCTGTGGCTAGGTTTCAGGGGTTTCCTTAGAAGTTGCTTTTCTTTCTGGGCATCTCTTCATTTCTTGCTGTTTGATGTTTTTTTTTTTTTAAAATTTCTTGTGACTTCCTCTTTCTGCATTTGATGTTGGGCAGTCTTAGATGTCTCACTCCTGGATGAATCTGCTGGATGAGGAACAGGGGCTGACTCTTAGTCTGTCTATACGGTGGCATGTGCTCTTGCTTCATTTGGCACCCTCTTTGGCTTGTCCGGGATGATATCCCCAGACTGAGCCAGCCTTATAAATTCTTCTAGAGTTGACTGCGACAAAGGAGTGTCATCAAGCAGGACATTTTCCAGAATGTCATCCGCAGTCGTGTTACTCACCCCCGTTGGGCTCTCTCGCCATACGGAAAGTAAGGTGGTCCTGAACACAGCGTAATGGAAGAGGAAACAAGTTCCATAGCCGGGCAGCACAGACAGAGAAGGAGCACCCACCAAAGCAAGATTGCCAGATGCAAGGAACAGAGATACATCAAAGAAGCAGAGCGAAGGGAGCGGGAGGGGACATGCCGAGCAAATTCTGCCTGAAGAAAGACTGGGCCGCTCTCGTAGAAGGCTCAGTGGACAACACACAGGGCTTTAAATTTGACCCTGCTGGCAATCGGAAGCCAGTGAAGAGCTTCCAGAGCGGCATTGGCCAAAGAGAGCTGGGGGCCCCAGGGCCAAATGGGCTGCAGAGTTCTGGAGTACCTGAACGCGGTGGAGTAAGTACTTAGGTTGGTCAAGTAGAGAGAGTTGCAATAATCAAGAGAGACAGAGATAAGGGAGGAGACAACAATTAGGCAAAGGTAGACAGGAAGAAAGGAAGAACCTTATGCAAGACTCAGAGTTTGAAGTGAACAGCCTGACAGACCACACTCACCTGGGCGAAAACAGAGAGAGACAAGGAGAGTTTTACCCCTAGGTTTTTGACAAAAAGTGAGCAGGCTAGGGAGAGTCCCAAGCTACGGGGGGCAGAAAACATCTGACCAAAGAGAAGCGCTTGGATGGGGACCGACTAAAAGGATCTCTGCTTTGTTCCCATTGAGACAGAGTCAGTTGAGTACCATCCAAGCATGAATGACAGAGAGACATGAACGGCACAGGGAGGCAGTGTCAGGCGGAGCCAGATCTAGTAGCATCAGGATCTGTGTATGTTCAGCATAGGAATAACAGCGGAAACCAAAAGAGTGAATGAGCAAGATTAGCGGGAAAGGAGGGGAGAAAGTGCCCAGCCCTATGGGACTCCGCAAAGAAGGGGAAGAGCAGAAGATGTAAAAAGGGAACAGAAAGAGGGATTGAGAATTATCGTTAAGAAAGGAAGTGAACCATTCCAGAACTATGCTTGGAGACCCCCAGTGAGCCTCTCGATCAGAATGGCGTGGTCTATGGTGTCAATCATAGCACAGAGAACCAGGAGGAGGAGGGCACAGGCCCCCCTTCCCCCTGGTCTTAAATCTGTGCAAGATCACCGACCGCTGTCACTAGGATAGACTTGGTGCCTTGGCTAGGCCTGAAGCCAGACTGAAAACGATTGAGGAAGCTGGAATTTTCCAGGAAGGAGGACAGCAAAGGTGTGACAAGAGATTCAGGCAGTTTCATTCGGTAGGATAGAAGGGAAATGGGATGTAAATCAGCCATGAGAGCTGGATCCAGATAAGATTTTTTAGAAGGGGGATGACCAGTGCCTGTTTGAGAGAGGGAGTAATAACACCAGTAGCTAGGGAGGAGTTAACAGAAGAAGACACCAACGAGGCAATCTGGGGAATGATGTCTTTAACGACCCTGAGTGGAATAGGGTCAGACAGGGAAGACGATTTAAGGTGCATCATAGCTGCGATGATGTCAGATTTAGAGAAAGATGGGAATTGAGACCAGGGAGGTAAGGGCTCAGAAACAGAGCAAGTAGGAGTAAGCAGAGGGACAGAGCATGGTGATGCTGTAATCTTATTGCGAATAGGAGAAATGTTGTCCTGAAAGAAAGAAGAAAGGGAGCAACATAGAGAGAGAGGGACTGATCATATTCACAGAGGGAAGGGTGAACAGAGAGTGAACTTCTTTATAAAGGGTTTTAGGGGCATTAGAGGCTGATTCAATCGAGGAAGGGAAGAAAGCAAATTTGACCGATAGGAATATATGACTGAATATATGACCAATATCTGACATATAGGAAGCCATTGCTCTGTGGAATGCGAGCAGGGCAGAGGGTGGATAGTCAGTCCTCCATCTGCATTCAGCTTGGCACACGAGTAACCGCATCTCGGTAAGCGATGCCGAGAACCACCGCTGAGAAGGGCGGCTCTATGGACGAGAAGCTGAAAGGGGGGTCAATGAATTGGCAGTAGATGTAAACTCAGCCACCAAGGTAAAACAGGGAGATGGTCAGAAATATTTGTAACAATGGCAGCCCGACACACACTGTTCCAGCTGCAGCAGGGGGGTGTGGCAGTGGGTGCACCGGGGGAGCCGCAGACGCCCTAATGGAGAATGGGATGACAACATCGTCAGACCAAGGGGACCGGATAGCCAGGGTGAGCTGTGACCAAATCCGGGGAAGCAAGGTAAATGTCAAGAATATTACCTGAAGAGTGAGAGGGGCCCACAACCAGCTGGCTGAGGTCAAAGTTGGCGAGAGCAGACACAAAACGAGAAGCCCGAAGGTCAGAGGCATCATTGGGGTGAAGATTAAAATCCCCTAGAACAAGAAAACCAGGAATGAAAGTGGCGTTGCGAGGGTGGGGGTTCGCTAGACCAAGAGGAAATGAAGGGTACAAGTAGGTGAGATTTCAGCATGAAAAAGACAGGATTCTATGAGCAGCGTGTGATAGAACGGTACAATCGAGCATTTAAAAAACAAATAAAATATCATTGCAATTCTACCCCCAGAATGGGAGGTCTGCCCTTAAAATAGAAAAGTTTGTAGGTAGGACCTGGCCAATAACGACGTCAGAGGAATCCCTGAGCCAGGTCTCAGTGATAAATGTGAAATTGGGGGAAGTATCTTACTGGAAGTCAAAGCAGTTAGGTGTATGCGCCACAAAGAGGCTGGACTTTCAGTAATGCACTGCGCACCCCTATGTATGTGCCCGATGATTTGAAGGAAGGCAGGATTCTCATAAACCAATTGGGCACATTATCCATGGGGGAACATTTTCCCCAGATAGAGTCCACAGATAGAGTGGCCCAGAGGCCGTCTGAGACACAGACTTAGGTGGGACATCGGCAGAGACAAGGCGATTGCTCTGCGCGTGACTGCTGCGTGCCCGAGGTGGATAGCGGGTTTTGACACACATATATTGGCAGGAGCCAATCCGCTGCAAGTACCTATGGAGAGTGAGGACAGACTCGCCGGGATCTTGCGGTAATGAAAATAAAGACAGGTGAGACGAGACGAGCCCCGATGCCATGAGTGAGCCCAGGCAACCTCGCACCACTGTAGCGGTTATAAGGAACAAAAGTAAATAAATACAATATTTAAAATGGCATGAACATTAAAATTAAATGAGAACAAAGCTGTATGCAAACAATACATAGATAATGCTGCAACCAGTAAAATGCCTCAGGCACAGCCTGTAAAAGGAAATTAAAATACCATAAATGAAAATCAAAGGTACAAGGTGATTTAAATGTTTTAAGAATATGCTGGTAACCCCCACTTCCCACTCCCCAAATACATTAAAATAACCCCAGTCTCTAGAGGATGATAGAATAGGGGAGAATTCCTCCTGCCACCCGTGTCCATCTGGAGCTATTTCTAGTGAACTGGATGGTCTCCAACCAGTCCTCTGACTGGGGATATCCAAACAGCCCTTTAAGATGAGTAGCAGTACCCTCAAGATAGATGGGGATGCAGATTCATACTCATGCATCAAATAACTATGACAACTCAATAGATTGGCAAAGGGAGTCTATGACAAGTACATAAATAGGGGAGTACAATGAGTACAATGAACATCAGCAACCGCTTGATCTTCTCACTTAATTTTAGAAAAAACACAGTATTTATAGCAAAAACTCATCATCATTGACATGCAATCTTAAAAACCTATCATGCAACGTGATTGGTTATAGGAAGGTAACTTTATCATAGGTCCTATATCTGTATGTGGTAAAAGGGAGAGGGATTTGCACAATCAATGTCAGGTGGGTCAACTAAGCCCTTCCTTCAAAATGGCCACTATGAACGTCACGAAACGTATGACGTCCCATTGGCTCTACTCTCTATAGGACCCTAGATTACATGGTTCACTATGATTGGGTTGGCATCAACCCCACTCACGCTTTTCCACTTACATCTAGCAGCATGCAGAATGACCAGTCAGGTGCAGGGAGTTTGTCTGCACCCCAGCTTCCCTCCAATTATGTTACAATCAATCATCACCTCAGTGATCATGTGTCAATTACTGCCTTGTAGTTTGGCCTCAAGTCTGCTTTTTGGTCTGAGAACTTTTAAGGAATTTTGGCATGGCAGATATCCATGCGTAGGTGTGAAAGTCTCAGTCTTCTAGCCTGCCTCGTCACGTGACTATGACACCATGAAATCGGCCTCTTCTTCATGTATTTTCTTGTATTTGATTTAATACTGCCAGTCTTCTACCATCTGTGGCTTATCTTGGCCTTTCTGAACAGGATACTCTGTTCTTTTCTCCTTAATTGTATCCACTGTTGGCCTTTTCCAACCAGACACGACCTTGGCTTCTTGGCATGGTTACCTTCAGCTGAATTTTGCTCCGTCTTAATTCTTGATTCATTTGCTGCAACACTCTTGAGACCTTTAGTTACCTTTGTTCAATTCTTCTCTTGTGCGTAGTGGAATTATACTCATGTATAAAGTGGTTGTGAGGTATATGTATATATATATATATATATATATATATATATATATATATATATATAGGGAAAACACACAGGCCCCTGAACGGTTGTAGCACTTCAAAAAACCGCTCAGGTAGGCATATGCAAAAAAATATTCCAGCACACAAGACTTTAGCTATTCTAAAATGTCATTTTATTTAGGCATAATACAGCACTTTACAAAAACAGGGAGTAAGTAATACATCCCTGTGACAGACACAAGGTGCCACAAAGCACTCACCCCACGGGTGGATGTAAAGTCACGCGTTCCGCCTGAATGCTCAGGCTTCCTCAGACCTTCTAAAATCCAAATGCGGCTAACACATCATGGAATAAAAAACCACTAAGCAATTCCAGAGCACCTCCGTGCGTTACGCATCACGTGCCTGTATGGGAGTCATGTGACTACTAGTAGAATAGGAGAAGTAATCTCTCTAACACAATGACCTCCATATTGGAATGGTCAAGCGTCTATATGGTCAATATATATAACGGCATAGTTACCGAAGCATATCTAAATAGACATACTGAGACCACTGATCGGCTACTACAATGCAAATTGCACGGAGGAATTGCTCGGAACTGCTTCTGATTAAAACATTGTCAATTAAATTGGATGTGTAACATCTACGCACAAGTGTGCTCATATATCTTTCAGATGACTAACAGTGGCTCAAAATGGTCACTACTAGACATCCGCCCCCCCAATAGGGTGAGTACTCCTAAGCCAGGAGACTGCGAACTGAGCATCAGAAAAATCCTGGATATTAGGGTCAATGCCCTATTATTATGTATATTCAAAAAAATTATTATCATTGTGTTCCAGGCAAGTGCCTGTAATCTAAATAAAGAGCAACTGCAAGTTAATAAGACATGTGCTCATATCTAACAAAGTGCAAGTGAACAATCTGCCCTTCCTATGTCAATACCTCAGTGCAAACAACAGCAATTCAATTTCGACTACTATAAAAAAGGATATTATAGATGTTTCTATTTAGAAAAAACTGCCAAAAATAGATAAAGCATGTAAACATTTCTTATAAGGTGCAAGTTAGCAAACAACATTTCCTATGTCGGTACCCCAGTACAAAACCATAACTGCTCAATATGTACACTTCTTACATGGTGCAAAGTAGCAAACAATATTTCCTATATTTATACCTCAGTGCAAATCAATAGCAGCTCAAAATTGATGAGAAGTTATAAAGTGGCAAATATAGATGTTTCTATTCATATCTCTACCAACATGTGAATAACAATTCCTCCATATGATCACAGTTGAATAAAGTGCAGTGTAATGAATAAAACCACTACTATTCATGATATAGAAACAACAAGTCCTCTGTAGAAGTTTCATAGCTCATGCAAAGAGTTATAGTGATGCTGAAAAACAAATGAGAATATAAAACGATATAAAATATCTTCTTGATGTTTAGAGGAGTTCAAGCTAATGCATTTGGACAGCAAGTCAGAGAAAAGAGGACGTGGCCAATACAAAGGACCAGGAAGAGGGGCAGCAACACGAGGCGGCAGAGGAAGACGAGGCGGGGGATTCAACACAGACAATCAATTGCCGATGGCAACGAGATCTGGAGCGAAACAGAAGGGGAAAACCAGAGGCAACAAGACCTCCAACTAAAAATCTTCAATATCTCTAGGAGAAGCCTAACATATCATGAAACCTCAGTTCTCTCGCTGGGTCTTTCTTTCAGTCCTTCGCATGCGTTTTACTATACCTCCACTAGGGTAGATTTATACAAATTTACCCGCAAGTTGAAGTTGACTAAATTTCATGCAACTAAAATTGAGGCCAATCCAGGTTCTAAAAAGAAAGAGGCAACCAAAGAGGTTTCTATACTATCGGAAAAAAACTTGGCTAGCCTCTTATGTCTAACTGATATGGAAGAATCGGGTGAAACGAATATGGAGGATGACATGAGGTTAGAGAATTCAGTGTTTGAAACCGCATTTGGGATTCCTACTGATCTAAATTGTCCGACTAAATTTCGACCTCAGTCCACTTTTTGTCCCAACATCACTTGTGGACCTATAGATATCTTTGAAGAGCTGGTGATAAAAGATCTTAAGAAGTTATCCAGTAATCTCTCCCCAAAGAATCGGAACTTGAACTATATGCAATTCCAGGCTCTTCAAGCGTTAAAAGAAGACTCTTCCATAGTCATACGACCTTCAGATAAAGGAGGAGGGATAGTCGTGATGGATAGTGCCAACTATGAGCTGGAAGCGAAGAGACAATTGAGTAATATCACGAACTATACACCTATAAATATGGATATACTATTGGAAACCAAACGAGAATATCTTGGCAAACTAAAAGAATGGAACACAATGATAATAATTTTTTTGAATATACATAATAATAGGGCATTGACCCTAATATCCAGGATTTTTCTGATGCTCAGTTCGCAGACTCCTGGCTTAGGAGTACTCACCCTATTGGGGGGGCGGATGTCTAGTAGTGACCATTTTGAGCCACTGTTAGTCATCTGAAAGATATATGAGCACACTTGTGCGTAGATGTTACACATCCAATTATATTGACAATGTTTTAATCAGAAGCAGTTCCGAGCAATTCCTCCGTGCAATTTGCATTGTAGTAGCCGATCAGTGGTCTCAGTATGTCTATTTAGATATGCTTCGGTAACTATGCCGTTATATATATTGACCATATAGACGCTTGACCATTCCAATATGGAGGTCATTGTGTTAGAGAGATTACTTCTCCTATTCTACTAGTAGTCACATGACTCCCATACAGGCACGTGATGCGTAACGCACGGAGGTGCTCTGGAATTGCTTAGTGGTTTTTTATTCCATGATGTGTTAGCCGCATTTGGATTTTAGAAGGTCTGAGGAAGCCTGAGCATTCAGGCGGAACGCGTGACTTTACATCCACCCGTGGGGTGAGTGCTTTGTGGCACCTTGTGTCTGTCACAGGGATGTATTACTTACTCCCTGTTTTTGTAAAGTGCTGTATTATGCCTAAATAAAATGACATTTTAGAATAGCTAAAGTCTTGTGTGCTGGAATATTTTTTTGCATATGCCTACCTGAGCGGTTTTTTGAAGTGCTACAACCGTTCAGGGGCCTGTGTGTTTTCCCTACATATACGGATTTGGCTAAATTCGTTTTTCTAGCACCAGCCACTGAATGAGGGAGAGCGCCATCTTTTAGCCAAATTGGTTTATCCATATATATATATATATATATACACATATATATATATATATATGTGTGTTGGCTTACTACTAAGCATAAGCAAGCTTAATGATTTTTTGCTTCTTGTGGTTTCTTGAATCAACACACACTTAAACTAACTGAATATCTTCATTGTGCATATTGCTTAAGTTTCTTCATCTTGGATTCAAGATGTCATTTATCCATAGTATCTCCTTTTGACTTTGTTTTCCATCAGCATTCTCTGGTCTTATATCATCTATGTGTGTGTCCGTCCGATGTTACATGACATCACCATTCACCTTGCTTTATTATCTTCTTGGCTTCTTTGGGTATTCCATTCTGACAACGGTCATTTTATCTTGACTGTAGGTATGGTTTTCTGAATGGGTACCTTACTGTCCAGGTTTTCTTAGGTTTTGGTTCTTTAATAGGTGCTGTTACTCTAATAGGCACTGGGTAGAGCCCATGCGCTGCTCTTTGATGGTTATTTGTTCTTCATACATCACATACTTTTGCATGAAAGTACCGGGTACTACAAAGGGGGTGGCTGGAGTGTGGATGACACTTGGCATTTCCTCTTCACTCCGCCCTCTGGGCGATTCATCAACCACTCTCACTTCCTTCTTTCTATCCAATTTAATTTCATCCTCTGGATCTAGGCATCCAGGTCTGAAGAAATGCTTCCTTGGGGTCCTTATCTTTATGACTCCCTTCAGAAATCCTGCTGTTCTCACATGCTCATCTTTGTTCCATGTCATTAGTTGACATTCTCCACTTGGATTGCAATAGATCCATCTTCCCACAATGTTTCTATGTTTCCTAGGATACAGGAACTTTGCTTGTGCATACATGCTGGCCTTCACAAAATCTCCTATTTCTTCATCAGTCAGGGCCTTGCGCTTCCATCCATCCCTATGGCATTTTTTGCAGTTTTCTGGCAGTGAGAGATTATTAGATTAATTACACAGAATCCAAGCAATATTATCACCTACAGGGCTCCTAGGAACTTGAATGCATCTGCTATCAATTGTGGAACCCATAAAAACAGTGTTCCAAACCATCTGTCATTGTCAACTTCGTCAACTTCATCTATCATCTGATTCTGTAGTTGTGTCAGCATACTTATGCCTACTGTTAAGGTTCCATTTTCGTCATCGTGTGAAGGTATAAATGTGCAACATGATTCTCCGATTTTTGCAGAAACACCTCCCTCCATAGCTGTGATTATGTCTAGGACACATCTGTTCTGGAGCGTCATTAGTCTAATTGCTCTTAACTCTTCTTTGATTGCATTAAATCCTTTTATGGTCGTGTTGATGGTCTGCAGTAACTCCCATCTGGTTATCTGCAACCATGTATTATTTGCTCCAACCTGAAAACTTGGCATCAGAATTGTCATGAAAACTGATGAGGCTAAACTGAACAACCTATGTTCATACGGGATTGCATCAAAGGCTTCTATCTATTTGGCAGAGAAGCAGTTTTCTCTCTTTATTCGGCTTAGCAGTTCCAAAGATCTCTTCTTCCTCAGGTGAGCATGTGCTTTCGGGAAACTGTCAATGTTCAGATCACTTCATGGAATCACCAGTGCTGGAACATGGACATTCACCAATGTACATATACCTCTCCAATTCTTCAGCAATTTGATATATGCTTTGGATCCACATGCCCAATAATGATCCATGATCACTGTATTTCCATGCATCATTCCTGTAGCATCGAAGATTCGTCCACAGTTCTGATTCTCTCCCATTTTTCTTGTGCCATTTTTTCTAAAGCATAGTTTGGAACTATCTAAGGGCACAATCTGCAAGGGCACTCCTCTGTCTTCGACCCATGTCAGTAGTCTTGCAAGCCTCCGCCATAATGGTTTGCATATCATTTTTGCATCTTCAATTGTTTCTTTATAGTATCCAGTGATCATCCATACTCTGCAGATCACCACTCCTTTCTCCCATCCTTCTGGAGAAAGCACTGTTCCCCAAATATGCATTTGACCTCTGTCCTTCCATTTTCAAGTGTCTTCTGTAGATTTTCCTTTGATGTTATGTTTTTTGTTTGTTTCTCTTCTGATCTCTGCTCCTTTCACTCCTGGTTTCTCATATTTGATCACAATGTTCTTCGTTTTGCCATTATTTCTCATCTTTATGTCTTGGACATAATCATCTTCATCTGGATAAGTTGCTTCATTTGCCCATTTGAGCAAAGCATCACTTCCCATGAACTGGCTTCTGGTCGTGCACATTGCTATATGTGATAGGCAGTGTGCTGTTTTGATATATATCTCAACAGCTATGAAGATTTTTGACTTCCCCATGCTCTACGGTAGCAGTGCACAAACAAAGCATTCTTCATCTGACGTTTGTCTTCCAACTTCCTTCATATGTTGGTACCATATGTTGTTTCCCAAGTTTGCTGTGCTGTCCAGGAATCGTTCAGTTCGTTGTTGTCTTCTTGTGTGCTTCTCCTAATTCTTAACATCTTTCTGTAGTTTTCTAAAACCACATCTTTGAACACATCCGTATAGCTTCTTCTGGCTGGTTGATTTATAGGAGCATCCCTCTGGGTTCTCTGAGTAGTAGAAAGCTCTGTTAGTCCTTCTTTATCCCTATGTCTCTTCTTGGTAATGGCTATAAATGGCCATATTCATTCTGCTATTATCTTTGCACGTGATTGTCTTGTGGGACTTGAGCTTGAACCTTTCATCACTGGATCAGGTGTGCTCATAGATGATGTCTCCTTCTATTCATTCTTTAAATGTGTTTGTCTCCTTAAAAATTCAACTTCCTTCATTTGTCTCTCATCTTCTTTTGGCTTAAACCTCTCATCGTTTTTTGTCCAGGCTTTCCCCATTCTCTGGAATGTGATTCTGAAGCATTTGGGCCTCATTATGAGTCACCCGGTATGGAAAGAACGGTGGCGGTATATCCGCCGCCACTGTTGTTTCCATACCAGGTGATCTCGAGCCCTGCAGGCGGAGGTGTCATTCCCGCCAGGTCTGACCTGGTGGGTTTAACACCACCCGCCTACAGGCGGACGTGGAAACACCGGCACCATCACAAGATGGTGCCGGTGTTTCCACTTCCCCATTCCCATTGAGTCCTATGGGACTCAATGGGAATGGGGATTTATTGAATTCCGCCTCCGGAATTCCCGGGTCATCGGGGTCATAATGCCCTGGTAATTCCGGGAATCACAGAGGTGGAATGGTAATACGAGTCTGGCGGTAACCTGCCGGAATTTCAGGCACGGTTACCGCCAGACTCGTAATGAGGCCCATTGACAAATGACCAGGTGTGTATGTGTCCATTATCTGTGTAGGTGAACCTTTCATCAATCTCTTATCTGATTTATTTTGCCGACCCTGTCTCTGGCGTTTCAGTTCATTTGTTAACACAGTGCCGTGTGTGTGTTTCATTGTTTATCACATCCATCTCAAGCTCAGTCACTCTGTTATTTTTCCTAGGAACTTGAATGACTATGTAAGGTCTGGGCAGCTTTGTAGGTCTCATGCGTACATCATTAGGTGGGTGCACGGGAATCTGGACGCTTTGTTGCTCCTATAAAAAATGCAGTTCTAATCATTAATGACAACAGTATGATAATGAACACAATACATGTTTAAATGATACACTTGTAGGTAATTTTACAGCATTTGTTCCTGGGACAATATGAATGTCTCTCTTCATGGGGGAGGATTATGCTGCTGTTCTAGCTTCCCATCTCGATCATCTAAGGAAGTAAAACTAATTATTTTAATACATGCAAAACAGTGTCACTATATCTGCAGTCTGCTGTCTCTGCTTGTAGGTCACAAGTGCTGGACCGAATATCCTCTTGGTCTGAATAATAGACTGTCTCTTGGGTCTGGAAACAGTTCTTTTTCCACTAACGAAAGTTCCAAAAGAGGCAATAAGTTCAGTAATTCTTAACTCGCATGCTCCATATAGAGCAATTCCCAGTCTATGCCTCTAATCTGTTTCACTCCAGATGACATGTTGTTTTCTTGTGAGTATAAACAAAGTGAAGTCCTTGGCAACACCTTCATGATCTGCCCCTTGAAGGAAAGTTTCTACACTCTTCTGTGATTTTGATGATGATTGGAAAGTTTGACGTGAATCACAATGCTATGCAGGAGCATACTTAAATGTGTAGTGTTTGCTGGATCTCTGACAAAAGTGAAGAGGTCGACATTGGCATATCTCTCCACAAGTTCTGGAAAGTCTTCAATTAAATTAAAAAATACAGCATTAGCTAGTCTGTTATTTTCTTGTGATAGTGACATTTGTCTTGTCCTCGCTGTACTCCAGAAGTAAAAGAAACTGTTCTGCAATCACTGTGAGCAACCTCTTTATTGTCTTTTCGTTTTCAGGATCTTGAAGACACTCTGTTATATTTGTGATCCTTCCCACCAACGATGGGTAGGACCTCAATACTAACTCGAAATAGATCAGAAAGTCTTTGGTGAGGTCACTATTACGTGACACCATAAGTGAGTCCAAACAAGGATTCTGTGACTCAGGATACTGTATTCTATTTCAGTTTATATATCCCCGATCAAAATTTGGCATAGCTTTTCTTATCAAGGCTTCAGTGTGCCTCAGTCCAAAGTTCAAAGTCAACTAGCTATTTTGTGGCTTATAAAAGCAATTCTCTTGATGGGGCGTGGCCTGGAGCCGATGGCGTACAGAGGCTGATCCGCCGAGCTCCAGCCGAGACACCGTTTCCAGATCCTTTATCCCGGCTCAAGCGAAGCTGCAACAAAAATAAAGGACCACGGAGGTGGAGGAAGCGGATGCCGACAAGCCCTGCTTGCTCAATCAGGGAACCGGACCCCTGTGATGATACTAGCGGCCCCGGACTGCACTCCCTCCCCCGCCTCACAAGAACTCAAGATGGTGCCGCGCGCCATGTAGCGAAGCTACGGAGAAGCACCTCCGACAGCGGTCACTGGCCGGGTGGGTGGCAATGAGTCAAGAACGAGGAACCTGCATCAGGGAGCGTCCTCCCGTGCGGCGGCAGCCCGAAGCTCACGCCAGACTCCGGAGCCATCGTCAGGCGGCCCCTTCACTCCGCGACGACTGATCCAGCGGAGCCTCTGAATCATCCCCAGCCAGTGATATGCGGACGCCACCAGCGCCGCGAACAGCCCGACGAGGGAGCACACGGTCCCTGGACCCACACCTGACTCCTGCACTGCGGCTAACTCGGCGGTGAGAGCACGGGGGAGCAGGCCCTGCGGCACACCTCCCCTCTGAATCCCTTGGCGACCTGGACATCAGGAGGCAAGAACGCCGGAGCTACAGAGGAAGCAGCGCTGAAAGTCAGACCGCGACCGACCCTGCAACAGTCACGAGAGGTACCCCGACTCATCCACAGTCCCCTGTTGTGAAATTAGTGGCCACGGACACCTGGTGAGTCACTCTTACAACCCTACAAGAGGGGAATCTAATCCCATCACCACCACTATTGCAGTGCCACAAGAACACCAGTAGCCCTCAAGATAGGGGGGAAGGCAACGGCCCCTAGGAAACAGCAGCTTTTTGGGTCTATATAATTGAGATTGGGAGCCCACATAGACCCAAGGATAGGCACTCCTAATCGCCCCCTCACATCTGCACTGAACTTGCAGCGCGTAACAACCTTGGGAATCTCACCTGAGCCCCCGCAGAAGGGATTTGAATTCCCCCCCACACACAGAGCCCTAGATACAACACTAGAGTCGCTCCAAAATGGCCGCCAGGAATAAAGCCAAAGCAGCGACCATGGACTCCTTTGTTTCTGCCAAGCCAAAAACTCCCACTCAGGCTAGACCTGGTGCTGCCGAAAACACCCAAACAAAAGAGGGAGAAGTCATGGACAATCACTCTCAAATATTGGAAGCCATTGCTTCATTGAGGACCCACATAGACTCCAAAATAGATGAGTTTAAAATTGACATTCAACTCATCCGTCAAGACGCACGCAACCTGACGGAAAGGGTGACGATTATTGAGAACTCAGCAGAAGAAACGGCCGGGGCAGCCGCAACACTACGGTCTGAGGTTGCCGATCTGAAGAGGAAAGTAAGCGCTCTCGAAGAAAGGGCAGAGGAGGCTGAAGGTCGGGCCAGACGGGGCAACATCAGGATCCTGGGGGTTCCGGAGGGAAGTGAGGACTCAAACACCACAACCTACATAGAATCCCTATTACTGCAAGAGATTGGAGCCGGGAAGATGACACAGGGATTTGTGGTCGAGAGGGCCCACCGGTCCCTCCAGAAACACCCCCCCCCCTGGCTCGCATCCCCGACCAATTATTGCCAAAATACTAAACTTTCAAGATAGGGAAACCATATAAGACACTCCAGGGAAAAGGTCCTATTGAAAGGGGGGACTCTAAGATAACCATATACCCGGATTACACCCAGAAAGTACAGAGAGAGAGGAATTATTTCGTACCGATCAAAGCAAGGCTCTGCCAGCTAGACCTGAAATACAGGTTGCTCTACCCCTCACGCCTGAAAGTTATACACAAAGGACGAGCGATATTCCTCGAAAACCCAGAGGCCGCCAACATGTGGCTGGAGGATAATAATCTTGTCGATGGCAGAGACGCTCCACAAAATAAGGACTAAGCTCCTCAGATTACCTAAGCAGGACACATACAGCATTGGAAGTGCACAGTAATAATTGAAGCCGGATCCCAGAAGGTAATCCAGTTACAGCATGCTATATGGAAACGGCCCTCGTTCGGCCTCTTCGCCGGGCCCCAGCCCCACCCCCAGCGAACAACCCGGCCGGGCCAGGTCACCACCAGACCCAACTCGCTCCCGAAGCCCGGATGGGTTTAGACGGCTCGAGAGCGCCTGAGCACCACGACAAGAGAGTAGTCGCTGGGTGCACCAGTTTGATTTATGTTATTTGTTTCAACAGTTACACAGTCTTCAAATCAATGCTGTCGAAGAAACATATGCCGGGTGTAAGAAATGACATAAGAAGCACGGATCCAGTCCGTCCCTGTCCGCGACCCCCTGAGTACGGATCGTCGTCACACCAGGCCCCAAGGATGGAGCCTCCCGCCGGCCCTGAAACATCGACCCAATGGCGTCACAACGCAACGTGATGACGTGGAATGTGAGGGGGATGGGCTCGTATCTCAGGCGGAACTGCATACAATCCTTCCTCCGAAGGAAGAAAGTCTCAATTGCGATGTTACAAGAGACCCACCTCACAGAAGATGCCAGGGCCAAATTAGCGGACCGATGGGATGGGACGGTGAAGGGATCCCCCTACTCCAAATACGCAAGGGGTGTGCTCACATGGGTAAACCCGAACGTCCCCTTCCAGCTACAAGGGTCCGAGACTGATAAAGAAGGTCGTTTTGTGATCATATGGGGCACCATAGAGCAGATGCCGATTTGCCTAGTTAACTCATACTTTCCACTTTCCATCGCACCTCAGAATGATCAGTGCAAAGCTTGCTCAACACCGAAACAGAACTTTTATATGGGGCGGTGACTTCAATTGTGTTGTGGATGTTGCCATGGACAGATCAATACCACCTCCCCAAACAAGAAACCCTGCAACGTGCGCCCTGAAGGAGACACTAGCACAACTTCACTTAGTGGACATATGGAGGGAACAACATCCCACGGAAAACGTCTACTCCCACTACTCAGCTCCACACAGAGTCCACACAAGAATTGATTACTTTTTCGTTGATAGAGAGCAAATGCCACTGGTGGAAACTTCAGCGTATTTGGGCAGATCGGTCTCCGACCATTCCCCACTGATCATGCAATGGCAGCTTAAGCTCCTATGTGGAGGATGCCTGTTGCGGCCCTCGAAGAATCAGAGTTCAGAGAGGACCTCGCCGAAAAACTTGAAGAATACATCAACATCAACAAGGGCTCAGTATCCTCCTGGAGCACGCTGTGGGAGGCCATGAAGGTGGTGGCCAGAGGTGAAATAATATCGAAAGCTGGCGGTACCCGCAGGCAACTAAAGGCGTCCCTTGAGGCACAGGAACTGGAGATAACACGCCTGGAATCTTCCTCTAACATCACTCCAGAAGTTGAGATGAAATTGAAAGAGCTCTGCGAGAATTGCCAATCCTCCTGGGACAGATTAGAGAAATTCGACTATGCAACGTACACTACTAGATCCCACAAAGAATCGGATAAACCTGGCAGGCTGTTGGCTTGGCTGTGCAGGAAAGAGCACCCTAAGCATCTCCCCACGGAGATACTAGACGAAGATGGGACATCTCACAGGACGCAGATAGGAGTTAACGAGGCATTCGCCAAATTCTACTCCAGGTTGTACACCCACGATACACAAATTCCCAGAGATGAAATCATTGATACACTGGAAGAGATAGGCCTCCCCAAGATAACCAACGAACAGAGGGACGAACTGGAGAAGGAGATCACGGCCGAGGACGTGAAAGGAGCAATCAGATCGCTCGCCACCAGAAAGGCCCCCGGAAGTGACGGCCTCCCATCTGAGTTCTATAAAACATATGAATCCACCCTCACCCCAATCCTGCACGAAGTGTATCAAGAGGCCTTCGCAAACGGGTTCCTGCCCAACACTATGAAGGAGACAATAATCATTCACATGCTCAAGCCACACAAAACACCCACTGATTGCGACTCCTATCGCCCCCTGGCCATGCTAAATTATGACAGCAAGATCCTCACCACCATACTAGCTGGTAGACTCGCCAGAGTGCTGGGGTCCATAATCCACGAAGACCAAAACGGGTTTGTGCCCGGTCGCAACACCACAGCTAACCTGAGAAGGCTTCAACACATTATGGCAGAAACGTATGAAAAGGATGAGGACCTAGCGGTACTTTCACTTGACGCTATCAAGGCCTTCGACTCCATCTACTGGGAGTGGCTTACTGAGGTACTGAGAGGATTTGGGTTTGGCGAGGGCTTCATTAGATGGATCACGGTACTATATAACACCCCAAACGCAAGAGTAAAGACAGGCAGAACTGTGTCAGGACCTTGGCAAATACAGAGGGGCACAAGACCGGGATGCCCACTCTCGCCTATGCTATATATACTGGGCCTAGAGCCGATTGCCATATACTTCAGGCAACAATTTTTCGACGCTGGCATCAAGGTGGGCAATGCCTACAACATAATTTCCCTATACGCTGATGATGTCCTATTGTACTTAAGTGACCCCAAGGTTAATGCACCGATCACACTGGAGGTATTAGACGATTACGCGAAATATTCCCGAATATAATTTAGCAGACACAAATCTTCAGCATTCCCCCTGGCTGGCTTGAGAGGCCTAACAGAGACTGATCTCCCAGCTATAGGAATAAAGTGGCAACTCGATAAGTTCCGGTACCTAGGAATTAACGTGAGCCACACTCCGATGCTCACACACGAACACAACATGGAAGCTGCTATACCCAGCCTTCGCCGATCCATGATATTCTGGTCTA